>NC_080691.1:28985266-29668875 GCF_030445035.2 Dasypus novemcinctus | reverse complement strand
TTATTTCATATATTTTATTTCCATGTCCATATGTGGCTTTATATGTAATTTCTTTAGATCTTTTTTAGTTTACTGATTTTCTATTTCACCAGGTCTAAAGTGCTCTTTAACTTACCCAATGTATTTTATTTTATTTTTTTGTTGCATCATCTTGTTGTGTCAGCTCTCCATGTATGCGGTGCCATTCCTGGGCAGGCTGCACTTACTTTCAGGCTGGGCGGCTCTCCTTATGGGGCGCACTCCTTGCGCATGGGGCTCCCCTATGTGGGGGACACGCCTGCGGGGCATGGCACTCGTTGAGCGCATCAGCACTGCGCATGGGCCAGCTCCACACGGGTCAAGGAGGCCCCGGGTTTGAACCGCGGACCTCCCATGTGGTAGGCGGACGCCCTAACCACTGGGCCAAGTCCGTTCCCCCCACCAATGTGTTTTAAATGACCAGATCTTAAAACATTTTCTAGTAGTTCCATTTCATTACTTCTCAAAATTTTCTGATTATTTAAGTAGATCTCTGTTTCTTGCTCACTTTTTTCTTGCTTGCTTTGTGATGTATTTTTAAATTTTAGTTTTTCAATTGTCAGAGAAAAATTGACTTTTTAGGGCTGTCAAGTTCTATGAGTTTTAACATGGGTGTAGATTTATGTAATTGCCACCACCACAGTGAGGATATATAACACATTTACTCCTGCCCCCCAAATTCCCTCTTCTATCCTTTGCAGTCACACCCTTCTTTCAGCCTTCCCGCCCACTAGCCACCACTGATATGATCTCCAGTGCAAGCCCTGGACACAGGATTCTCTGCCCACAGGAATTTTCTCAGCCTGCACACGGGGCAGGTTGGAAGTCGTGGCGAGTCAACACCCCTTGGTGCAGCCTTCCACCCATGATAGACAGGAAAGAGTGACAAACATCCTAGTTTCCTTGCCCATTAGGCGGAAAGACGGAGGCCTGTTCTACAGTCTCCCAGAGGTCCCCAGTGGAAATGCGCCCAAGCTGTCCTCAGCAGTCACCTGCTCACTCATACACTTTGTACAGTCTTCCTTTCCCACATCATTTTCCCATGCCCTTTCTGGTGTTTCAACAGATTTTTATCATATGCCCAGCACTGCCTTAGTATGGTGCAGTAAATAGATTTATAGAGCTTAGAGCTTTGTGACTGAAAAATTAAACAACTAATTCACTTGTGCAGATTGCCCCAAAGGAGAAGTGATGAGGCCAGGGTGCGGTCCTTGACTAACTCCTGAAGGATGGGCATCTCTGAAAGAAAGACGTGGCGGCTCCCTCCCTTGTGACCTCCTTGGCTGGAGAATTTTTCTTGCTACTCCCTTAATAGGTTCCTGGGGAGGTAACCTTTTGGCTGCTCAGTTTTCAGAGGCTCACGGGTCCCGTCTCAGCACACAGCAGCCTTTGGGACTGGGGCTTGCCAAATATCTTCAAAGGTCCCCAAAGAGCTCTTATGCTGGCACACAGCTTTCCGTCAATAACTAGGGCAGCACTTCCTGCCCAGATGCCTGTTAAATTTACCTCTCCCCCCCACAGAGGGGGAGAACTTTAGCCAAATGTTCCCCAGTTGGACAGGATGCTCTGGTTTCCAAAGGCCACCTGGTAGTCTGTGATCCCTTTGGCTAATTTGTGATCAGAAGTTGGATGGGTACTGGGGATGGGAGAAGGCTGGTGATAAATTAGGCCCGGTGGCAGGATGGCTGCTGTGTTTGGGTGCATTTTCTGATATTCCCTCTGGCAAGATTGGACTTGATGATCTCTTTTTGCCTGGCATTTGGTGAGTTGGACAGGAGGTGGCTAGGGCGCTTGTTCTCAGTCCTTTCTCTCAAAAGAGATGAATGTGATGGAAGGATGTTTACAAGGGTGCTCAGTTCCTGGAAAATTAATTGCAATGCCCTTCCTTTCTTTCCTACTCCAGAAGTCCACCAGAAGGTCAAATTATAAAAGTAAGGTTATTATACCCGAAGCACGGTTAATTAGCAGCTGACACATGGCGAGTGCTCAAAACCATACGGTATTTTTGGTTATTCACATTTCAGGTTTAAATCCACTAGACCAGGTAGCTAGACTATATGCCGCGGGTCAAATCCAGTCTGCTGAATGTTTTTGTATGGCCTGAGAGCTAAGAATGGTTATGAAATTCAAATTTCAGTGTCCATCAATGAAGTTTTACTGGAACACAGACATGCCTATCTGTCTACCCATTGTCTGCGGGTGCTTTCATACTGCAATGGCAGAAGTGAGTAGTTGTAAGAGAGACCAGATGGCTTGTGAAGCCAAAAATATTTACTCCCTGGGCCCTTTACAGAAGTTTGCCAATACTTGCCCTAGACTGTAATCTCTATTGGAATCAACAAGTATATACTTGTGGGGGTTCGATCTGTGAGGTTCAAGACTGCAGCTGGCTTGCTCTCCATTGCCTTTTCCTGGAAGCCTGGAGGTAAGAGTAGGAAACTGCATCATACAAAGGTAAACCAGGGTCCTGAATCTTGAATCCTGGACATCACAAACCCCAGAGCACGTATGTCATGCTCACAGGCACCTCAACTGGCCACTTCTCCTTTAGACATCCTGTCCGACCACCAGGTTGTCACAAGGTGGTACAAAATGTTAGGATCCTGTTTCACAGCAGAAATGAATCAAGGAATGAATTTACTCTGTTTATATACACATATACATATATATGGTAGATAATATTATCTATATAATCTGATACATACATATCTTATATAGCATATATAGTATCTGCAGCATACAAATGTATGCACATATATTTACTATACAATAAATTATATGCTGCGTTACTGCAAATATTAAATTATTCAAAAAAGTCATTGGTACCTTATTGTTAGGGACCTTGTGACTTACCTCGTAGGGGTCCAGGCCCAGGGTTGCTTAGGCTCTGATTCAGAACGGCTTGTTCTAAGAGCCAGATGCTAATGCTCAAAATTGTAAGAATGAATATCTCAGTGGGTTACTTGGCTGCGTTTTTATTTTTTTGTGCCCACAGCCTGCATTCCTCCTCCAACTTTAGCCAGCACCGGTGATTAAAAAGGATCTCCTGAGTCACCAGGATCAGGACACAGGGAGGTGGAGGGGTGAGAATAGGACAACTGTGGGTATTGATGGGTGCCCTGGAAACACTGTCCAAGTGCATGCCCTCCTGGTGGCAGGTTATTCTGGGCTCCTGAGTCTATGGGGCATGTTGGTGCTAACGGCAGCATCCTGTGCTGAGATGGAGGAAGTGGATACCCAGGAAGCTGGGGGAAGGCAGGGGAGGCATTGGGTAGGTTCACAGGCTGAGATAAGCATTTTGATGTTGTACGCTGGGTGTCTGATGTTTGCCTCTGGCTGAGAAATCCCTCTGTGGGCAACAACCGTGACTAAAGAAGCAGTGGCACTGGCTGTGCTGGAGATTCTGGTGGTGCTGGTGATGAGAACAATGCCTCCTTCTTTCTCTCCTTGGCTCTTTTTGTTCTTATGATGAAGGTCATACGTTCATTGTAAAAATTGTCTAAAGAATAGAGGGAAGGAAAAAAGAATGCTTGGATTCTCATCACTGAGAGATTTATTAAAAAAAAAAAAAATCTAGGGAGCTTCTCCGGTGGGTAGGTTCTAGGTTCCTGGAATAGAGGGAGAACACAACAGCTCTTTCTTCCTGGAATTTATGAATGGATGAACACATGCAGAAGGTACTTTCAGATAGTGATGAGAGTTATGAGAAATATGAAACAGCGGAGAGAGGAACTTGGTGGGAGGCTCATTTAGCAGGAAACAGTCATTATTCACATTTTCATTTGCGGAGTTTTCAAGGTCTTTTTTAAATTCTCATTATCATCCCCTTTCTCTTCTTTCTAATTATGTATCATCTATCTAAAAATGGGATCATGATGTACGTTCTACATTGTAACCTGATTTTTCCACTTAATATATTGAGAACATCCCTCTGTTTCATTACTTATTCATCTACATCATTATTTCTATGGATACAGAGCTATTCATCACACAGGATGTACCATAAAATTTAGCCAGTCCCATATTGTTGAACATAGGTTGCTTCCAGTAATTTGATGGGGTGATGCCTCTTGAGCCTGCCCCTTACCTTCCTTTGCCACTGCCACCTCTCTGGCCCAAGTTTGCACCATCCCTTACTTGGATCATTGAAATAGCATCTGAACTAGTCCCTTGGCTCAATCCTCCACTTTCCAGTTTAGAATTTTATCTTTCTGACCATGTCAGTCTTCTGCTTCCAAACTATCATTGATTCCCATTTCATGCCCAATAAAACCTAAGCACCTTAGCTCTGTCACCCTTGTGCTATGTGCCATTCAGCCTGGCTGGCTTGTCCATCCTATCTCTAAGCCTTTGCTCCAGTGTCCTCTTGCTGGTGACACTGGCCTTCCATCTCTGCCTTTGAAGTCCTTTCCTTTCTCAAGGCCCATCTCAAATGGTACCTAACATATCCTTCTGTCAGTGGTTCTCAAAGCAAGATGCTCTTTCATTCATTTGAGCACTCAGTCTATTTTATACATTTCTTTTGGGATATATTTCTTTGCCTTACTCCCCTACTGGCTTGCACACTCTTTGGGCAGAGTGACTTTGCCTCTGTGTTATTCACTCAACTCTGCAGTTACTCATTCAACAAATATTTATTGAGCCCATACCGTGTGCCTGTATACAGTGAAAATTCAGTTAATGTTGACCCAAATAGAAATGTCGTAGGTAGTCTGAACCCCAAATACTCAAAGGCATTTCAGAGTGATATACTTTCTTCTCCCTATGTAATAATTTTGTTGGCTCCTGTATTAGTCAGCCAAAAGTGTGTGCTGATGCAAAGTACCAGAAATCTGTTGGTTTTTATAAACGGTATTCATTAGGGGTAGAAGCTTACAGTTACAAGGCCCTAAACAGTCCAACTCCGGGTTACTTCCTTGCCAAACTCTGTTGCCACGTGTTAAAGCAAGATGGCGGGTGACGTCTGCAAGGGCTCAGGCTTCCTCTTTCCTCTTAGGCTCTGTGGGTCCAGCTTCTTCTGATCTCAGCTGTAGGCTGGCCTAGGGTTCATCTCTCTTCCTGGGGCTTGGGGATCTTTTCTTTCTGGGCTGAGCTGCTCAGGGCTCTGGTTTCTTCAGCTTCAAACTCTCAGGGGAATGGTTCATCTGTCCCCGGGATTCCAGCATCAAAACCAAGTTCTCTCCCCTGCCATGTCTTTTTCTGTGTATCTACTTTAGTGTGAGAGTCTGTTTTATCAGCCCACCAAGGGGGTGGGACTCAACCCTGCAAGCCCTAATGATGTGGTCAGACCAAAGCCCTAATCTTGTCATAATTTAAGCAAAGGCATCTCAGCGGAATCTAATACAATCAAAGGGTATCATGCCCAGAGAAACAGACCAGTTTACAAACATAATCTCTCTTTTTGTAATTCATAAATCATCTCGAACTGCCACAGCTCCCATTCTTGGAAGCATAAATCACTCTCTTTTGGGAAATAGTTTTCCTTTTCCCTTTCTCTCACTCCAACCCATACGACTTGAATGGGCTGCCATGTTATTACATGATCTTGTCCTTTTGGTCACGGTTGATGGGTCCAGGGTGGACCCCTGACTTAAGCTTGACCAATCAGTGTGTTTCCCTGGGAACTCTGAAATCAGAATAGAGGAGGACAGCCTTGAGAGTCCATAATCTACATTGTCACCTGTGGAAGAAGGTAGCATGCAGCTGGAAGGATATGGCTGATGTGTGGAAAGCCAGAGGAGACAGAGGAAGAGACCTACTAGAAGTTGCATCAAAGACCCAGACGCATCTTTGCCTATCCCATAATTTGCTGTTTCAACTCTTCATTGTATTCCTTGAGGCAACAAGCCTAAGTTAGTTTAAACTGGCTTTCTGTTGCTTGCAACCAAATCATTGCGCCTCAGTTTCCTCATTATAAAATGACAATAATAACTCCTTCCTCACAGAATTGTTATGAATATTAAAGAAGAATGCAGGGAGCAGATGTGGCTCAAGCAGTTGAGCACCTGCCACCCACAGGGCGGTCCCAGGTTCAGTTCCTGGTGCCTCCCGAATAAAACAAGAACAACAAGCAAAACGAGTGAAAAAAACCAGCTCAGGGAAGCCGATGTGGCTCAGTCGTTGAGCGCCGGCTTCCCACATACCAGGTCCTGGGTTCAATCTCTGGCCCCTGGTACCTCAACAGAAAAAAAAGAAAAGAGAATGCATATAAAGTGCGTATGACGGTGACTGGCACATAGTAAGTGCCCAGTCATGCTAACTATTATTAGATATTTGAGTCAGCACTCTTAGTGCTTGGGGCAGGGCCCAGGACACCTTGGATGCTCAACACAAGACTACTGGAGAAGAAAAGAGCTGTGGCTCGGATTCTTCTTTTGGGCTTGGAGAAAGAAAGGCCGTTCTTCTTTGTGATCTTTTCATGCAGTTCTTTTCTTCTTTCCTTATTAGGGCCAGGACTTGCTTCCTCCTCCGCTGACAAGCTCTGTTTTGGAGGTTCCACACCATTGTCACTGAGGAGTCCCCTGCTACGAGGGCCTGAGACACAGATGGGCTTGCTCCATGCTCCAAACGGAGCCTCTCCTCGCTGCATTCCCATTTGGCTCCAGCTGGTAGGTGCTCGGTGCACGCTCCAAGGCTTAATTGCAGTCTGCTTGTGTTTTGCCAAACACTAAAGTCTTGTTGTCGGAGTTAAGTGTTTTGGGAAATGGGCTGCATTATTTCACCGACTGAGGCTTGGAAAAGTTGGAAATGCTGAAGGAGCTGCCAGAGCCGACCTTGATCTCCAGCTGGGCCACCAGTTGCTCACTGGGGAGGGCATGTTGAAATGTTCACATTAAACGTTAATTCATGTGAATTAATTCACCGATGTTCTGTCCTGCAGTGGCATTGAGTGGCACAGAGTAGGTATTTTAGGTACATTATAAATCGTTCTAGGCATTAAAAGTATAAGGACACTTAAATCATGGTTGCACTGTGCCAGGCACTGTATTAAGCACTCTGCATATACTACTGGATAGTTCTCAAACTTTTCTGCACATTAGAATCACGTGGGTAATTAGAGAAGTTCTGATGCCCAGGCCATACCCTACACCAATTAAATCAGACTCTCTGGGCTGCAGGCCTGTTTTAAAAATTCTACAGGCGATTCAAATGTGCAATCCAAGTTTGAGACTCACTGAATGAACTCACTTAATTCTCACAGCAAGTCTACAAAGCAGGTGCGGCTTCTGCCTGCATTATACAGATAAGGAAACTGAGGCATAACAGGCAGGTTCAGCAACTTGCCCAAGGTCACACAGCCGGTAAATGTTGGATCCAAGTTTGGAACCAGGCCATCTGATTCAGAGCCCACGCTCTTTATCACTACATCCCCCAACAAAAGCTGCATCTCCATCCCACCCCCTTCTACTCTGTCCCCATCCCATTACCTGGCTCAGACCCTCACTCTCTCATTATCTCTCATGTTCATTTCCAAAGTCTCCTCATTGGTCTCATTGCCTTAGTCTCAGACCCTCTAATTTGATTACGTCTAATAGAATTATAATTCGAGCATGTAATTCAAAATTTTCCAGCAGCCACATAAAAAAAGTAAGAAGAACCAGATAAAATTAAAACATTTCACTTAACTCAATATATTCCAAATATTATCCTTTTGACATGTAATCAATAATAAAAAAATATTAATGAGCTATTCCATTTTTTCTAACCAAACGTTTAAAGCCTGGGGTGAATTTTACATGTACAGAACATCTTGATTTGGATTAGCCACATTTCAAGCACTCACTATCAATAGCCACGTGTGGCTAAGGCTACCATATTGAACAGTGAAGTCCTAACCCATTCTCTGTTTTGCAGGCACAGAAAACTTTCTGAAATGTAAATGTCACCAGATCAAATGTCACATTTTAAACTGCACTCAAGGTTCCCCATTACCTTTTAAGTTTTTAAAAAGATTTTTAATTTATTTCTCCCCACCTCCTTGTTGTTTGCACTCACTGTGCCTGTTCCTTGTGTGCTCATCTTTCTTTTTTGGGAGGCACTGGAAGCCGAACCGGGGACCTCCCATGTGGTAGGCAGGAGCTCAATTGTTTGAGCCACATCCTCTTGCCTCCTCATTACTTTCAAGATAAAAGCCACAAGGCCCTTTGTGATTGGGCTCCAATGTGCCCTTTTAGACAGGCTTCTCACAATCTCTTCTTGCACAGTTAACTCCAGCCTTCATTGTTTTTCAGGTCTCTATGTCTTTGCACAGGTATTTCTTCTACCTAGAATGCCTTTCCCCCTTCTCTTCCCTCTTTTCCACCCAGGAGACTCATTTTTCAAGACCTTCTCCTTTTAAAAACTTCCAGTGCTTACCTAGGAAGTGGTGAGGTCATGTGGTACTGTGAACAGAGCTTTGATCGTATTTTGGTGCCAAGTATTTTTTTTGTTTTTTGTTTTTTAATTTAATTTTATTTATTCATTTCTTAAAAAATATTACATTAAAAAAAATATGAGGTCCCCATTCACCCCCACCACCCCCACCCCACCAGTCCCCCCACAGTAACACTCTCCCCCATCATCATGACACATCCATTGCATCTGGTGAGTACATCTCTGGGCATCGCTGCACCCCATGGCCTGCGGTCCACACCATAGCCCACACTCTCCCACGTTCCATCCAGTGGGCCCTGGGAGGACATACAATGTCCGGCAATTGTCCCTGCAGCACCACTCAGGAGAACTCCAAGTCCCAATAATGCCTCCACATCTCATCTCTTCCTCCCATTCCCCGCACCCAGCAGCCACCATGGCCACTTTTTCCACACCAATGCCACATTTTCTTGATTATTAACCACAATAGTTCATGAATAGAATAACATTAAGTCCACTCTAATCCCCACTGTATTCCTCCTTCCTGTGGACCTTGGCTTGGTTGTGTCCATTGCACTTCTATGTCAAGAGGGGGCTTAGATTCCACATGGATGCTGGATGCAATCCTCCTGCTTTCAGGAGTAGGCACTCTAGGCTCCCTGGTGCCAAGCGTTTATGTGCTTGCTTCTCATACAAGGGCATGTGCTTCAAGAGCAGGGACCAAGGCTAACCCATCCCTCTGCCAATGTGTGCCAAGTAGGGGGCACTTATTCTATTACAGCCAATTGCTTCATTTGCCTTATTACTTACCTGGCCTTTGCCAACACCTGTGGCCATCTGACCCACTTCCTGGGTGGCCCTGCTCAGCTCTTGTGAAATTCCTCATTGGTGAGTTCTCTGAGAATGTAAAATGATATTAACTTGAAGGAGAGATGAGGAGGAAAGTGATTGTGCTTTATGTCATCAGTGGTCATGCAATAATGCTGTGTAAATAAAATATTTGTAAAGGAGACCACATTTCAAATGCCCTCGAGTTGCTAGATATGTAATGGGATCCTCTTATGAGTTCTGGTATAAAGAGAAAAAGAATGTAAAAAATGTTGTTTTTGTACATTTTTACTCCTTCCCCCCAATCAGGACTGCTTAAAAGTCAGATCCAGATACTGTCCTAGCAAAGCTAGATGGTGGTGTTTCTGTGTCACCCCAGGGAAAATGGTTTGGGGTCAATTACCTGATCATGAGAAGCCTTATCCCTCTTTGTCATCACACTGAGAAAGTGATAATTAGAATGAGCCAAGAAAGCCAGTTTGCAGGGGGTGGGAGGGAGGACTAAAGAGCATTGCAGGGAAGTGAATGTGCTCAAGTGATAGAGCTTCCACCTACCATAAGGGAGGACCTGAGTTCAATCCCTGGGCCATCTGGTGAAAAAGAAGAGAAAGCATGCCCGCACGGCAAGCCAGTGCCCGTGAGAGTGCCCACGTGGTGAGCCAGTGCCCTGCCCAAATGAGTCACGTGTTACGATGATGACGCATCCAAAGAGAGACAAGGGAAGAGTCAAGGTGAAGTGCAGCAGAAACCAGGAACTGAGGTGGTGCAATTGACAGGGAGCCTGTCTCCCCATCAGATGTCTCCAGGATCAAACCCGGGTGAATCCTAGAGGAGAGAAAATGAGAAGAGAAGAAAACACAGACAGCAAAAAACCAGCAGGGTTGGAGGAGGGGAAGGGGGGGAAAGAAATAAATAAATCTTAAAAAAAAAAAAAAAAAAAGCACTGCAGGGGCAGTTCAGTTACTTGGCCGTCTGATTTCCTGGTTGGAAATGTGGCCTCTGAACTGGGATTTAGGTATTGAACAGTGACAAAACAAAACCTCTCTGTAAAGCTTATCTTTCTAATTGAACAAGTGTGGCACACTGATTCTCCTCACAACCTCGGTTTTCCTGGGAGAGAAGTGGGAGAGCCAAGGAGGAGACAGAGAAAGGATTAATTAGAAAAGCAATTGTCTGGGGCCATTTAGTACAAGGGCAGGCAGTGTATCCCTGAGTACTTGAGAGCATGGCTGGGTCACAGAGAGTGCAGTGCCAATTTCAAAGGCAAGCTCTGTGTTCTGGAATGAATATGGCAGGAGATGGAAAGAAGAGACATTGTCGTTTATTGGAAGACTGAGGATGAGAAGACAAAGATGCCACCATTGACCCCTTCGTATTGTGGGACTCTCATTTCCCCTTGAGTTTCCTGGCTTGACTGATTGATACCAGATACATGGTGCCTTTCTCAGTGTAGACTGGGGGTGCCAGCGTCAATCCATCTACACACTACTAGGAGAACTTGAAATATACTTTAGCTAAGAGAGCTATAAATACAATTTATAATATTCTCTTCTGCTCCCTAATGGATCATCTTGCACACCCCACTTTGGGGACCACTGAGCAAATAAATTCACTTACCACTTTTCACAGAGGTAGATGCATGAGGGTTGGCTCTGATGAAAATCCCCACCTTCCATGTGTTACGTGCTCTTGAATTCCAAATTGGCCCTTTCACACCTGCTACAAGGCTGAGGGAACATCGGTGTTCTTTCCTTTCTCTTTTGATTGAGCTGTGGATTTGATCCGGGCTTTCCTCTTAGCTTCACCTGCCCAGTATTCCCAATGATGGTCTCTTGCCCTATTGTCCCACCAGCCCTGTCAGAGGAAGGACCTTTCCTCAGAGGTGTCTAGAACTTGGCCATCCTTGTAGACAGATCCATTTTCTTCCACCTGTTGCATTCTTTTTGCTGCAAGTAAAGGAAATCAAGCTGAATCTGGCTTAAGCAAAAAAAAAAAGGGCATTTGTCAGCCCCGTTAACTGAACAGTCCAAAGTCCTGGCTGGATCCAGGTGCTCGAATGATGTACTCGGTCTCTCTCTTGCTGCATTTCTTGGCTTTGTTTTTCTCTCCTCCTTGGCTGAGTTTCTTTGTGTGTGGTCCCCAGAAGCTCTAGGCTAATTTTATCCTTATAGCCGACAGTCTGAGAAAACAGAAATCTCCTTGTTATCACCATTTCTACCAGAGGTTCAGGAATTGAGTTTTATTGGATTAATTTGTATGTCCATCTCTGAACAATTTGCTATGATCAGGGAAATGGGATGCTTGGGTTGGCCAGGTCTTGGTCCCATGACCACTTCTGGAGTGGAGGTTGACAATGACTAAAAAGTCAGGGGGATGGGGCGGCTTCCTGAAGAAGAGGGAATAGGCAACACCAACAACAGGTCTTCCACACCTTTGAATGAGAACTTTCCTTGACAAAGGCCCAGATGGTTGGACTGATCTTTGTTTGGATTAGAGCTTTCTTCTCCATGCTGGGACCCAAGGTCTTAGACCTGGAGATTAACCACTGCCCACTGTTCGCTTACCCCACTGCCGTCAATACTTTTAGCCTCTTCCTTCTCAACCTCATCAGAGGCCTCCTTTTGGGGTCACCTCCTAAACCTTACTGCTCTCTACTCCCACCTCAACTCTCTCTTCCTTCCAGTGTTATTGTTGCTTTGGAGAAGTCACTTCACCTCTGTGTCTTAGTTTCTTCATTGGTATAGTATAGGATGTGGATTGGTTTAGATGTTACTTCTAGGAATCCTCTAGAAGATGTGTGTTTTTGTGGCCAGCATCTGAATCTCTTTGTTTTTTGGGGGGAATCTTGCACATTATGAGATGACTCTTCCTCTTATGAAAGTTGAAAAAGCCAGGTACTTGCTTTCCCAGCCTTTCTAGCAGCTAGGGTGTGACCATGTGACTTAGTTCTCAGAAGCAGCGATGTAAAGACTCTGAGTTAAATTAGCCAGACTCAGGTTCAATTGCTGGTTCCTGAAGACATTGACTGTTACACCTCCCTTGACTTGCCAGGTTAGGTAGGTGGCCTTTCTGTGTGGTCCATCTGTGCTATTATTATCACCACCACCATTGTTGTCACAGCAAATACTGAGTTCTTGCTATGAGCTGGTTGCTTTGTGCATGTTCTCATTGAATCCTTAGTGGTATCTCCATTTTACAGATGAGATACACAGAGGTGAAAACACCTTACAAGGTCATGGAGCTAGCAAGAGCACAACCAGGATCTGAGTCTTCTCAGTCTGACACCAGAACCTTCTCTCTTAACAATCATACCATTTAACCCTTTCATGAGCTCCTGGAGGACAGGGCTAGGTCTCTCTCTATACCTCTGGCATCTCTTACGTGACCTGGCACATGGTAGGTACTCAGTGAATACTGAGCTCAAGTGGACAACAAGGTATCACCTGGCTTAAACACTTTATGAACATCTATGACTGATATGAGTCACCAAACTGCAAACTCTAGCTCTCAGAGTTCCCTTCTCTACATTGCTACCTTCGGGACTTGTTTTCAAATCAAAGGAAGAAGGGGAAACAGCTGTTGGTCAAGACCAACAGAAATGGATAGGAGAGACTTTTCATAGGAACATGAGAAATGGATTGGGAAAATGACAAGGGACATTTGTTGTTTGCTTAGGGCAAGTGATGAGAGATCCTAAATCTGTGATGTTTAATAGAAACCTTGCCACAAGCCTGGAAAGTAGTTTTTGTTTTTTTCCCCCCACTGTTTTAAAAGTGCAAGGTAAATGGAAGACCTCAACTCTCCTCTTACCAGTCTGGTGGGAACTGTTCATGCTGGCTTTCTCTTAGGACGCTCAGTCACGAGTTTATTTTTTGTACCATCAGCTCCCAGCTTTGCCAGGATGAGCAGTCCTGCATATCTGCCAGCCCTATGGACATCTCTATTTTCCAGAAGACACTGAAAATCCAAGAAAGGGGGAGGCTAACCCTAATGACAACTCCTCTTGGTTTCTTTCATGGTCATCCGCCTAACTATCCATCCATCCACCCCCCTCATCCATCCCCCCAACCATCTACCCATCCAGCCATTCTACTCACATATCCAACCATCCACCCATCCATCATCCATCCATCCACCCATCCATCATCCATCATCCATCCATCCATCCATCCATCCATCCATCCATCCATCCATCCATCCAAATGATGCCAGGAGCCCTGTGAGAAGTGCTTGGAATACACTAACAAATCAACCAAGTGTAGTCCTTGTCCTCACGGAGCCTAAGTCTAATTGGAGAGTCAAAACAATAAGCAATTAAAAAATGGGGGTGGGTGGGGAGTAGCTATTTGGAGGCAAAGCCTGAAAGGACTTTGCCCCACCCCCACCCCCAGGGTGCTCTAGAGTGGCTCCTGTGCTCAGTCTCCCATGCTGGTGCAATGGAGATAGTTTGAGAGTCAGAAAGTCAGGTCCAAGTCTCAAGTTACTGGGTGTGTCAAGCCTGGCAGAGCTGGGTAAGATCCGCTTCATACATTCAGAGGATTGCTTTGAAGGGAACGTGGTGTTAATGGATGTGAATGTCCTTCGAAAGATGTAAATGGTTTGAAAAGTGTATTACTAAAGCGCTGGCTCTGACCCCACCAAAAAATGACCAATTTGAAATCCGAGACAAAATTCTCTAAAGTGGAGAGGCAGTGCAATGTAGTTAAAACAATGTTGCAAGATCTCAAGCTATTCGGGATTTGAACTCTGGATTCACTGCTTGCAAGCCACTTGACCTTGCTGAGCTCCAATTTGTTTCCATCTGTAAAATGGAAATAAGAACGATAACGCCAGCCTCACAGGGGGATACGGTCTCCATCAGCTAAAGCATATGCATTACATGGCACAGTACCTGGCATGGGGCAGGCAGGAAGAAAAAAACTTATTTTCATTAAATTCTTCATCTAAATGATCTGTATTATGGCTTTTCCTGGTTACCTCCAGGCCCCAAACAGAGTGAGGCTCAGGGACTGAAATGAGTACTGGGTGAAGAGAGAAGAGATGTGGGTACTGTTTTAAAGTTAACTTTAATCCAGTATCATTCTTTACAATTGGCCATTGCTTTTTGGTCGATGTCCTCCCTGACTTGGGATCCATTAAGAGAGATGCCACAAAACAACAATAACAAAAAAAAAAACCCAAAATAATACAAAAACAGAACAAAAAGCTGTCAGGACAGGATGGTGATGAGGCTGGGCTGTTGGTTTCAAAGCACTATTCTAAAGCTTCAGCTACTTTCTTCCTTCACACAACTCAGAAGGCAAGATGTGAGAGCTCTGCCAACTCAACAAATAAGTGCACAAGTTTGTCTACTGTATTCACGATTTCTGTTAGGAAAAAAAGGTACCCATCCAAGTTATGCACACTTTTGGGCAAATATCTCAACTTTTTTGTACCCTGATTGCCTCCACTATAGAGTGGGGCTCTGAGTAACACCTGCTCTGTAGGCTGCTGTGAGGATAAACTGAAAGTAGCACGTGGAGCACTTTGAGCCATGTCTAGCAATAAATGCTTTATTGAATTTATTTAATAGTTTTTGCTTGTCTGTGCCCAGTATATCACTGGAAAGATACACAAGCTGCTAGTGTGCCTGGACAAGATTTGAGAAACAGGCTCAGAGGAGTGCCTGCCTCTCTGGGGAGGGGGGACTGAAGGTTGGGGAGAGGGCTGGTTACTCTTTAGCACAAAGCCTTTTGCACTGCTTGGATTTTACTGCAGGCTTGTGTTTCTTTTTCACAAAAAGACAAAAACCATTATAAACAATGCAGAAGAACTATTTTGCCTACATATTTACCAGATTATTTTCACCACCCCTCCTTCCCTGTTTCAGTTTCTTGAGGAAGACTAGAAAATTCCTCTCCATCCTTAAAATTAGCCTGTAGCTGGGGTCAGGGAAGCAAATGACCCATGGTCCAAATCTGGTCTGTGCCCTGTTTTTTCATGTCCTCCAAGCTAAGAATGATTTTTACATTTTAAAGGATTATACATACATATACACACACACATATATAATATGCAACTGATATCATATGTACTCAGCAAAGTCTAAATATTTACTCTCTGGTCCTTTAGAGAAAAAGTTGCCCCCCCCCCCCTCTCTAGGGCATATGTGGATTTAGAACTCTCATGATAGCCACCCAGGTGTGATTACTTGGGCACGTGGTCAGAGCATCAGGACAGTGGCTCCTGGGCAACTGGCACAGGCTGGCAAATAGTAGGTGCTCAGTTGTGATTCTAATGAAGTCTCACACCCAAAATACATCTCCCTGTACTCTTCCTTTGAACCTATTGTACGGCCTCCCTCTAACCCACAGTGTACTTCAGTTATAAAAGACCTTTCCTTATTTGAATAAATACTCCTTGCCCAGGCTCACCAGGTCCCCCTGCTGTTAATACCTTCTTCCTTTGGTCAGGAAGTTTGCATTTTGCTGGAGAGCACGGTGGTGGTGGTGGGGGGCGTAATACTAATGGTAGCCACTAGATAGAGCTATAGATCTGGGAAACAGGCTCAGCTAGTGCCCTAGCGGGAGGGCGGGGAAGTCTTGTGATTTCAGCCTTGCTCCTTCCCTGCCACTTAGCAGCTATGTGTCCATTGGTAAATGACCTTAAGTCTCAGCGTCCTCACTTGGAAAATGGGGATTATAATAACGCTGACCTCAGAGGGATGCTATGAACATCATATAAGATAGTACTGGCCAAAGTACTCTGCAAATGGAATGCAGCGCAAATGGGAATGGACACAATGCCTGAAAGCGCCCCGCCCCCCCCATTAGAACTCTTCCTATTCCTCGGAATAAGCATGATAACTTTTGTGAATTCCTGGTCTCATAATAAGGCAGTGAGGACTGAGGGTTAGGGGACAGCGAGATTCAGGGCCAGCTGGATGTGAGTTCAGAGCTTCCATTTCATCATCTGCAAAACAGGAAGGATGCAGGAGCCCTGCCTCGCAGTGCTAGGAGATGAAATGAGAGGCTGGACGTCAGGCATCCTGCACAATCGCTAGAACAAAGCAGACCCTCAATAAAAGTTAGATTTGAACGAGCTGCTCGATGCACTTTGTGATTCCGCCTGGAGGTCTCGCCTCTCCTTGCCTCTTGTCCTGCTTCTTTTTTAAATTTTTTTAAAAAATTTTTAAGTTTTATTTTATTCATTTTGTAAAAATATTACATTCAAAAAATATGAGGTCCCATTCAACCCCACCACCCCCACCCCACCACTCCCCGCCCAGCAACACTCACTCCCATCATCATGACACATCCAGTGCATTTGGTAAGTACATCTCTGGGCATCTCTGCACCTCATGGTCAATGGTCCACATCATGGCCCATACTCTCCCACGTTCCATCCAATGGGTCCTGGGAGGGTTTACAATGTCCGGTGATTGCCCCTGAAGCACCATCCAGGGCAACTCCAAGTCCCAAAAACGCCTCCACATCTCGTCTCTTCCTCCCATTCCCCATACCCATCAGCTACCATGGCCTCTTTTCCCACACCAATGCCACCTTTTCTCTGTGGACCTTGGATTGGTTGTGTCCGTTGCACCTCTATGCCAAGAGGAGGCTCAGATTCCACATGGATACTGGATGCAGTCCTCCTGCTTTCAGTTGTAGGCACTCTAGGCTCCATGGTGTGGTGGTTGTCCTTCTTCAACTCCGTCTTAGCTGAGTTGTCCTGCTTCTTACTGTAACTCTCTTCTGGTTTCCAGCAGGGCCCAGAGGATGTTGATGCCACACCCTTACCTCCAGGGCAGCCCTCTCTCCTGAGTTTTGGGTCCCTCCTCTTGACGATTCTACATATGTCACCAGCTCAATATATCTAAACCAGGACCCCTCCTCATCTTCAATTCTGAACTGTCCTTCCTTCCTCCTGATATAGAGCAAAAGGCACCATTCTCCACCTGGTGGTCCAGGCTGGAAAACCAGGCATGATTCCTGGTATTCCAGCCTCCGCCTCCTTCCAACCTTGGAATCTAGCCAACTAAGTCCTGTTGATTCTGCCTTTTAAATACTTTGAATGTGTCTTCTCTGCCTCCTGACTGCCACTGCTTTCCCCCATAATCACTGACACAGCTTCTTCTTAGCTCCCTGCATTGCCCGCCCCCAGCCCCAGTAGCCATTTTTTTCTTCTGAAAGCAAACCTGAGTATTCCTCTGCTCAAAATCCTTCCATAGCTCCCTACTGTCCTAAAATAAAGTCCAAACTTCATGCCATGCCCTAGAAAGTACCCGATAATCTGACTTCTACCTTCCTTCCTAGCCGCTCTCCTGCCATTCGGTGCCTGACACTGCCAGATTCATGCTATTTTAGTTCCTCAAATGACATCAAGTCTCTGTTTGCCTCTAGGCCTTTGAACACGCTGTTCCCCCTCCCTGGGCTTTCTTCCCTCCATCCTTCTTTATCTGCATACCCTTCTCTTCTTGGCCAACTCCGATTCCTCCAATCATCTCCTCTGGAAAGCCTTTCTTGACATCTCAAGAATAGGTTAGGTCCCCCATCCTGCCCCAGTTCCCCTGGGAACTACTTTTTATTGTTTTGGTGTTTTTTTTTTTTTTAATATATTTTTATTACAGAAGTTGTGAACTTACAAAACAATCAAGTATATGTGTAGAATTCTCATGTAACAACCCTTCACCAACACACCCCACTCCCCTGGGATCCTCTTGTACTTGCTTTAACTTGGCATGGTTGCACTGCTTCTCTAGTGTAGTCGAATGTCAGTTGTGATGGTCACCTGACATTTGAGATATATATCAGTTTGGGTCCCCATCCCATGTCTGATGAGATGCCAGATCCATTCAAGATTTCTATAATTCTAGAGAGCTCATGTTCCACTCATCCCTCTAGTTCTACCTTCCTGCTCTTTATTGCATTCAGGTTCTGAGCCCCTAAAGCCTTTTCTTTGCCCCCAAGAAGACCCAGATATAGGATACAGCCTCTGTTTCTTATTTCCTCAAAAGCATTGCTCTTAGAGGACACTTGGGTATTCAGCAGAAATTACTGGAGGGAGTTGGTTTACATCACAGGTCTTGGAGATACGTCACCTAACCCTGGGAACTTTTCCTTGACTGCTTCTTTCTCAAGATCCTGTCTCCCTTTGCAGCTTTTTTGGGCCCTCTCCTTTCGTCTACGTTCCACACCTACCCTAATTCTTGTTTTTAAAGATCGGCTTAGGGTTTCTTAATTTTATAGTCTCATTATATACTCTCCTTCACCTTTACACCCCAAATGGCTTGTCAAGGTATCATGTTAAACAAAGGGCATCCAAGTGGAGATTGCTGTGATGTTTTATAATCCTTTTGCCCTCCCCATCAAGTTTTGTTGACTTGTCTGTCTCTAGGTAAATTCCATGAGGGCAGGTACTGTGTATGCTTTGTTGATTGCTGTATCCCAAGTACTTAGAAGTTGGTTGGTACATATTGGGCTTTCCATAAATATTCATTGAATGAATGAGCAAATAGATGAATAGAAGGGTGACCTGTTGCTTAGACTGAATAACAGTTCTAATTCAAGTCTTCTCCCCTTTTGGGTTGTCATGGAGAGATGTCAGAGGTCCAGCCTACAGGAGAGTTTTGATAATCTGAGCATGACAGCAAATCCAGTCCAGTTGTTCAATTATTGATTCAACTTGGTCATCACTGAGAGTAGAAATTCTTGCTGTTCCCATAACTTAGTGAGAATACAAGTGAGCACAAGACCAGGTTGAGAAAAGAGGTTAAAAGGCATTAAGACCACATACATTTGAGATGACAGGAAGATGATGTTTCTTATGCAACCAAGACCCCTGGAAAATATCTGAGGACTCTTAAGGTTGCAATTTTCTTACACATCATTTGTTTTGTTGGGAAATGCCCCATCCATCCATCATCCATCCATCCAACCATGCATTCACCTACCCAAACATCCACCCAATATTTCCAACAGTGTGAAATGGGGGATAATATCAGTATCTACTTAACCAAATTATTATGAGATTTAAATGAGATTATGCAGGCAAAGCACCCAGCTTTGGGACTGTTGCATAAGAAATGCTAAATAAATGGTAGCTGTTGTTACTACACCCGATTTCCACAGCTCCAACTAATTCCCAGCCAAATAGTGAACATTCAGCTCAGTTTTATTATCCACAACTCTGAGGAAGAGGAATAGGGTGAAGAAATACGAAGAGGAAGTAGGAAGAGTTAGTGGAGACCACCAAGGGGCAGAGATGGGGAGGTTGGGACAGGAGTGTGGGGTTGAGAGAAGGACCACATGGGAGTATCTTTCTCTAGAAGGTTGTCAAAAGCTGGTCTGTCAGGAGGAGAAAGGAGCTGGTGGGAGGCAGGAGGTGAAGAGTCCGTCTCCAGATGACCTCACAGTCTGATGATGAATATCCATGGGACCTTCTTCCCCGGGACAGCTGGTCAACCCAGGCCAGACTACACGGGGGCGCTCTGGGGCCGGATGGGGATGTTGATCCGATTCTGTAGCCAACTGATGTAATCCTCTTGAGGCATATGGATGATGTGCTCTCTCACGAACTGCGGAGCAAATACAGTGGCAGTGGCCTCAGAATTTGGTCTGAAAGCTGGACTCCCCCTACCTCTCCAGGATCCCAGAAGCTCTGTGATTGAGGCTGGTGGCCCCTGCATCCCTCTAAACCTTCTTAGCCAAGAACATCACGCTGGACTGAGTTCGTTGGGAAAGGGACCCCTCCCCAGCCTCCTGGCTCAAGCTCCTTCTTGTCATCAGTGACCCAAGAAAATGGGAGGAGGGCAGGAATACCCATCTGTCTGTATTTTTCCTTCTTTTCTCCTCCTCAATATCTTTTCAAAAAGTTATTTGTCTTTGAACTTTTTTGAGCCATAGACCTCTTTGAGAATTGATAGCTGTTATGGGTTTGTTCCCCAGGGAGGTGTTAAAACACACAAAAACGTAGGGCTTTATACAGACTCTAGATAAAGAGATTCCCATGTCCATAGAAGTTCTGTGATGTCCTTACTGGTGAGAGTAAAACGTTTTTCTGAGCCAGGGCTGGGAACTCAACTTAGAAAGGGGATGCCTCTGTAGGCCCCTCCTCTCACCCACTCAGGGATTGCCCCCTTAGTAACTGGCAGGAGGCGAGTGGAAGTTGCCCTAGAGTTTTTTGGACTAACCTGCCCGAGTATTTCCTGAGTCAGCCTGGGGAAGGGAGTCTGGACATCCGAATTTGTCCACAGGGTCATCTCTTCCCCCTCCTCCTGACCTGGTACCCATACACATCCAGGTCAGCCTGTGGAAGGGCCTGGGAATTCTACAGCTTGAGTCACTTCTTTAAGGTGAGGCATCGGAAGCCCTATGAAAATGCACATAGGTCATCTGAGAAAAATAAGGTCAGCAACTACCAGCACACTAGTGTAGAGCCTTTTTCCCCAGCTATCGGCCGATGCCTTCAGAGAATGGAGCAGTGGGAATTTCTAGAGTGGGTGGTGATAGGGAGCAGCTATTGAAAACGTGAAAACCTTTCAGTGGCTCCCTAGCACTCTCAAGATAAAGACACAGATCCTTACCCTGTCCTTCACAGGTCTCTCCAGTCCCCGTGCAACTATCCACCTCCTTGCTTGCTTCCTTGCTTCTAACCCCAGTGACTGTCACTGAGTTCCTCCATCACGTCAAGCCTCTGTCCTGCTTTGGGGACACAGTACGCTCTGTTCCCTCTGTGTGGCCTGCTCTTTCTCCTTCCCTTCTTGGTGCTTGCTTCTCATCGTTCAGGTCTCAGCTTAAAAGTCACCTTCCTGGGCACCTGCTACCAGTTCACATCAGTGCTCCTCAAACTTTACTGTGCATGCAAATCACCTGGGATCTTGTTAAAAAGTAGAGTCCAAGTTGGTAGATAATGGTATGGGTACCAAGATTCTGCATTTCTAACAAGTACCGGGGGGGAGGGGCGGTCCATGCTGCTGGTGCATGGACCAGGCTTTTGGCAGCAAGGTTCAGAGTGCCCCTTATGACTGCCCCTTATTTCATTCTCTAGCCCACTTCTTTGTGTCTCACCCATCTACCCAGTGCCTCTGCTTGCACTGTTTACACAGAACAAGGTGTTCCCTGGAGTTGGCCAACATCAGAGCATGAGCTCTATGAAGCTTCGTATCTCCTTATTACTGTGTCCTCAGTGCTTAAGCACTGAAGGCATGGTTGAAGGAGGGTGCCCGAGGCACGGCGAGAGGAAAGGAAAGGGTGGGTACCTCGATAGCCACGGCGATGTTCGGGGAACACAGCTCCCAGATCCTCAGATCCTGTAGGACTTTCAGGAGAACGTGGGGCCGGATCCTCAGGTCCAGGTTCTCCCCAAACTTCTGCAGTTTCACCAGGATCTTTTTGGCAGGGCGGAAGTTCTTCAGATCCTCAGGGAGTTTGGACAACAGATCAAAGTACCTTCAATTCCAAGAGGAGAGAGCCAGCTGAGAAGCGGCTGGCAGGTGGGATGGGCACTCCAGCCCTCTCTCCCTGCTCTGTCACTCCACTGCTCAGGGGAGGTGTCCAGGGGAGCATGAGTCTCTATCTGTGGGACTTCCACCAGCCTAAATATCAGAGCCCACAGATTAGAAACGCTTTATAGGAATGGTAAAAACTGGAGCTCTTCTTATTTTAAAAAACAGCAAATTGAGGACATACATTAAAAAAGGTATTTAAAATTTTTCTATTGGGCAGACAATGTGCAAAGCTAGAAGGAAGGAAGGGACATTAGGATTCATAAGCTTTTCTTCTGAGAGTTTATCAGGTCAGGGAGGAAATGGACACCTCCTCAGATGCCTTCCAGGATGCACGAGACTCTTACACACAAGAAGGTGTGTGGTGTGTATTTTTTCACGTCCAGGCGTGGGCCCCAGCTTTGTGTTTCAATGGGTTTTGAGGACTTTTCTGACTGTCATGACTGTGTGAGGGTGGTGGCAACAAGGTAGATTCTTACCTGGGGTGGATCCAATGTGATCAGGGCTTAAGGCAGGGGATGGGAGTTTTTCTCTCCACCCCCCTCTTCTCTTTTTAGTGTTATTTCCCCCCCTGATATGTACATGCCCAATGTGGACAGATTTGAAGATAAAATTGATCTATGCATACTGCTTTATGTTATTTTGGTGTTGCACACGTTTATTTGTATCTCCCTATTTGGAAGGAAATTTCTTTGAGAACTAGGGCCCTGTCTGAGTTATTCAGTATGCAGAGTGCTAGATCTCTGCCTGACTCATAGTAGCTGCTCAATAAACATGATTTGAAAGCCTGAATGAAAACTGGCTTCTTTATTATGTTGCTGCAGGGGTCAAACTGCTCCCCTGTAATGATGCCAGAAGGGCCACCATGAGAGATTTGGGCTGCATCTCACTGGGAGATATGCCAAGAATTTGCTCCCCAAAATACCTTAAGGCTAGTTAGTTTATAAAGAACTTGTGCAAAATACATAGGAAAATACTAAGAGTGCTACAATGGGAAAGGGACATAACGTATGCTTAAGTATTAAAGCATACATAAACACCATTCCCCGTCTTCCCCGCTGCTCTTCAGAGGGGGGGAGGGTTTGCAGAAGACCCCTTCCCCCTTTCGCGAGGCCCCTCTTGGCCTGCAGGGCCAGGCATTTCTGCATGAGAACGGCATGCCTTGGCTCTGTGCCAAGACCCCCGGGGCCTGCTTCGAAGTTACTGCCCCACGTTATTCAAATCATGGAAGGAATTCCAGGTACATTTTTAGACCTTCTCATCTTGATATAGCCTGTGCATTAAATCAAAATTATTTCCAAGAGTACCTAGTCTCCAAGATGGCCAAATAAGTAATATAGGCCTTACAGTCTTTGGATGTTCAGAAGGGATGTGAGACTGAGTGTGTATTCAGGGCTGCCTCCAGACGATGTGGAAGACATGCTAATCCAAACTGGCTTGGATGTGGAGAGTATGTAACTCACCTGGAGGAAATAACCTATCTGATACTAAGATCAAACACTGAAGAACCTAACCAAAGGTCTGTTTACCATCACTGTTAGTCTTCCTAATCCTATAGCCTCTGTATAAAAGGGTCTGGAAAAGGCTGTTCGGGGCTCGGTTTTTATTAGGACAAGAGTCCGCCGAGCCCGGCCGGTCGAAATAAACCAACTTCCTTCTCGGTATTCTCGTGTCCTGGCCTTCGATACCGCGCCTACCCGAATTTCTCCACTACAATCTTATTCTTAGCTCTTGGTTTATGTACCCTTCTAGGATCAGGTTCAGACCCCAATCCTCTGATCCCAGAGCCTGGGGCCCGGCAGGGGTTTCACACCCACCCCGCTTACCAGGGCCACGCGCACCTGAGCTCACCTCTCGGGGTCTCAGTTGCCTTGTTTATAAAATGGGAGTTAATATGCAGCCTTCAGCGGGGATGGACAACCACCACACCAAGGAGACAAGGCAGCGCACACCTGCAAGCCAGAGAGTCCCATCCATCGGGCCTGTGGGATCGCAGCGCCCTCTCACTTAGAGGAGGAGTGGGCATCATCATCCCGGAATCCTCAGGGCTGGGGAAGGGAAGATGGACTAGAGTAGACTTAGAGTTGTTCTACTGTAGACTTAGTGTGATCCTAGCAGTGGAAGAACTTTTATCCTGGATGTGGAGGCAGTGGCCACGGGAGGTTCTGAGGGGAGGGAGAAGGAAAAACAGGTGTAACATGGGAGCATTTTCAAGACTTGGGAATTGTCCTGAATGACGCTGCAATGACAGCCGCAGGCCATTATCTATCTTGTCATAATAGAATTGTGTGGGAGTGTAAACTACAATGTAAACTTGAATCCACGGTTAGTGGCAATGCTCCAGAATGTGTTCATCAGTTGTAACAAATGTACCACGCTAATGAAGGATGTTGTTAATGGGGGCAAATGTGGGAGGTGTGGGGAGCGGGGTTTATGGGAATCCCCTGTTATTTTTTATGTGCCATTTGTAGAATCTAAGTGTCTTTAAAAAAACAGAAAAAAAAATGTAACCTTCAGGATTTTTGTATGGAACAAATGGAAGCAGTTATGGAAGGTGCCCGGGATGGCATCTGCTCTCCAGCAATGGCACTGTTTCTGTTGGTTTTTCTTGTCGTCCCTGTCATTCCCAAGCTGGGGCCCTGAGTCCGGAGGATATGCTGGTTTTGTAACCCTGAGAAGCTATTCGGGAATGGAGTGAAAGCCCCATAGACTTCAGGATCTGCAGCGATTTGAGGGTTGGCTTGCCTCATCTTCTTGCAGATAAAGAGGCTGGCGACTTAGTCCCCCTTGTTTGCAAGCCTGGCTCCAACAGAAGGCGGATACGGAGAACACAGCTGGCTGGACCATCTGTGGTTCAGAAACTGGGGGGTTCTTGCCTTATTCTGCTCTGGATTTAGCCTGTTGGGGGACCTTACTGTTGGCCAAGGGAAGTTTTGGGGCAATGCTCTTCTAAGGTTCAAAGGACGATGGGCTCAATGGTGACCTTGTGAGAACCCCCTCCCGCCCCCTCCAGGGACCGAATCGTCTGCCTTGGCGGGTCTTTACCAGTGGTCCGCGATTTCTTCCGCATCTCCTTTTGCTACGGAGACCTGGTGTCTCATCTTGGCGATGTCCTTTTGAAAATTCGAGACAAGGACAAAAGAATGGAACTTCTGGAGGCCTCTTTCTTCTTGGCGCCTACAGCACAGGTTGTATGAAAAAGAGGCAGGAGAATCGGCTTCCCTTCTCACCCCAGGCCAGCTGCCTTCTGACCTGGTTTAAACGTCTCCTCCTCTCGGAGACTCTTCTTAACCCTCCCGGCCACTTTTTAACCTATAGTCTGGTTTTCAAAAGATAATTCAGCCCTCACCGAGGTCCTGGAACACTTTTCTTGATAATAATGTTGCTTTTTATTCTCTTCCGACCTCCAATTGTATTTACGCAGAGTTTTCAATGGTGAAATGAGGATAATGATGGTTTCTGCCCTTCAGAGGTGAGGATTAAATGAGAGAATGTGTGCAAAGTCCCCAGCACACTGCCAGCACACAGTAGGTGTTTAATTAATGTTGGCTCTCTCTCTGCCCTGTTCCCCTTATTATTTTGTGCACATATCCTATCTCTCCAAGGAGACCTTATATTACAAATGTAGCCATGTTACTCTCTTGCATACAGTTTTCAAAGTCTTCTCAGTAACTTGCCCTCCACAGCGCTACATTTTTTGGCCTCTAGAATATTCTCCAGTTTCACCTCTTTCCACCCTTCCAAGCATTTTATGCTTGCCTCCTAATCAAAGTCTTTGAGATAAAGTTCACCCTCCACAGCTGGGCCAGTAAGGCCTTTTATGATCTGGCCTCTGCCTTGTAAGCACACTGTATTCCAGCCAGCCCTGACTCTTGGCATTTTCCCAGCCTACCGTGGCCCTTCCAACTTCTGGGACTTTGCTATTGCTTTCCCCTGGAACTCCCTCCCCTCCTACTTTTCCTGTGTAACTCTTTGGGCTTGAACTCTACCTTCACTACTTAGTCATTGGCTGACTTGCATGAGGAGACATCTCTGAGCCCCCACTGTTCTCACGTGTACGACGGGGATAATAACAGCACCTGCCCCTGAGGGTTGCTGTCAGGAGTAAATGAGTACACAGATGCCACGCCCTTAGACCCGTTCCTGGTGTATAGTAAGTGCCCAGGAAATACCATCACGTTTTATAAACCTGCACATATTATTTCCTCCAGGAATACTGTTCTGACTGACATCTGGGGCCGGGAGGGCATCCCTTTGCTAGGTCCCTTTTGACCCCTCTGCGGCTCCCATGCCGGCCCTCATCACCCTGCGTGATAACTGCCTGTCTCCCCCACTCGACTGGAAGCTCCCGGAGGGCAGCGGCCCGTGCTAGTTATCGCTGAACCCCTGGCTCAGAGCAGGCGGCCCGTCCAGGCTGAAAGGGGAGGGGGCCGAGGGTCACCGCGCAACCTGCGTCAATGGAAGGGAAGTGTTTATCAGGAGTGATCACAGCAGGCGAGGAACAGGCAGGAAAAGGGGCGGTGACAGGGTTGAACAGACAAAAAGTCTCCATGGTCTCCTGCTGCTCTTAAAATTAAGTTCCAAACCTAGTTGTGGCATTTGTGACTGTGCACGGTACAGCCCTCACCTCCCACTTCTCCACGCTCTCCCAATTTTCCACCTCCCTTCCCACCTTGGGACCTTGTGTGTCCTTTCCCCTGCTGCCTGGAATGGCCATCACGGAGCTGGTTCCTCCTCATCCTTCAGGGCTCAGTCTAACATCACCTCCTCAGGGCAGCCTTCCTGGATTACTCCTCAACCAAAACCAGGGGCCCACAGTTCCTGTCTCTTGCCGTACCCTGTTCTCTGCCTGCATGGCAATGATCATAACTGGCCCCTATATTTTCACTGATGTGGTGGTTTTGGCCTCTGCCCGTCTTTCCTAGGAACAGGTCTTGCTGGTTGCCCTCCGAGGCACACCGTGGGCCAAGAGGAGTGTCTGATGGGTGCCTTGCGCGCACGGATGTGGGGCCCTTACTTCCTGAAGATTTCCATCTTGTCCTGCAGACAGAAGCCGGCCTCCTGGGCCACGCTGTAGAACTTGGCCCTCAGGCTGCCGCAGACCCCAGACTTGCACTGGACGATGTCACGGTTGGCGCGGCTGTGGACAGACAGGAGAAGGGCGTGGAGGGGTGGGCCCCACATTAGCCTCCCAGGGCCCCGAGGCACCCTGCACTGGAGAGGAGCCCACTGGGGCTCCCCCCTCGCCGGGAGGCTCCCCCAGCACCCGACTGGATGGAAGATGGGTGGATCTTCCTGATGCTGCGGCACAGGGAGCCCCAGGATCGCTTAAGTAGCAAGGCCGTGTCCTGCACCTTCTGATATTAAAAAAAGTCGATGTAACTCGTGTTCATGTCAGGAGACACGCAGAGCTACCGATTTAACATTAACCAGGTTTAATTGCGCCAAAAAGTGAGCTATGTACTCGCTCGCTATAGCCTCACATCTGATGTAATCTGCACCCTCACATCTGGATCAGCCTCCTCCCATCCTTACCACCCTAGCCTGCTGGGCATCGGGTGCCAGGCACGTTTTAGAATTAACTGAGGGGAGTGGATGTAGCTCGGTGGTTGAGTGCCTGCTTCTCATGTATGAAGTCCTGGGTTCAATCCACGGTACCTCCAAAAAAAAAAAAAACTGAGGAAGCAAAAACCCATTTTCCAGACCCTGCTTAGAAATATCACCCTGGTGGTTAAATTTCTTTGTTTCTGCTGGAAGGAAAGCTGATTTGAGATCGGTTACATCTCCAGCCTCCTGCAGGTAAATGGAGCCACTTTTCCTTGCTGGCCTAGTTCAAGGTGCCTGGTCGGCAGCACCCAGCGTTAGCGTTAGCGTGAGGGTTAGAGTTAGGGGTTAGAGGTCAGGTTAGGGTTAGGGGAGCCCAGCCGAGGACCGCCCCAACTCCCTCCAGCACCCTCATCTGGCGGCTCAGCCCTTGTTAAATGATCTGACAGTGGAACCTGTGAAGGACGGGGCTGAAAAATGGAATTTGGAGCTGGGAGATTCAGTTTCAAATTCCAGCTTCACTGCTACTCAACGATGTGGCCTCGGGCAAGACGTCTTATTGGTTGCTCCTCTGTAAAATGGGATCACGGTTCCAGCCTTCAAGGTGGTTTTTTTGAAGAATAAGCAAGGTGAGAATTGCAAAATGCTTTGCATAGCCCCCGGCAGAGAGAGGCATTTATTGCCATTGTCCCCGTGGCAGTTCAGCAGTCTTGGCCTTGAGCCCCTTGCCCTGGGGCTCCCTGTCCCCAGCACGGCCCACAGCTGCAGGAAGTCCGATGGGGTACGGGATCAGTCCCGCACCCCTGGGAAGATAGAGGGCGCGGTTACCCCAGGTCCTCTTGCCCACCTCCTCCCATGGCCCACCTGGCTCACCTTTTAATCTTCCTCAGGGCTACCTGCGTGTGGCTCTCCCCACTCGTACTGCTGGATCTTTCACTGAAACACAGAGCGGTGACTTCAAGTTGCCTGCACCTGCTTGTCATAAGAGGCTGTTTGCCCCAGGGTCATGGGAGGGGGTGGCGCTAGTCCAGGCACCAGGCGTGGGACTCAAGTGCTTCCCCCCCCCCCCCCCCCCCCCCCCCCCCGTAGCCTTTCTCCTACCATACCCGCTGCCTGGCGGGTCCTCCCTCCTTCCTCTCCTTCTCTTCAAGTACTGCCCAGTCTCATGGCCCACAGCAAGCCCTGCCTGCGCTGCACATTCTGGTTCATTCTAGCTCTGCCTCTGCGTATCGTCAGGCTTACGCATTCTCTGGGTCTGTTTTGTTTGTGTAAAATTGATCTCCCCAGCTGTAGGATAGGCTCGTTGTGAACACTTTCTCCTTCCTCTCTGCCTCCAATCAACCCTTCACGTAGACCTGGGTGTGGATTTGCTGGAGGGATGGCAGGATCCTCGTAGCCTGTTTGTCCCTGGCGCTCCTGGCCCCAGACCGCCTAAGGCCTCTTTTCTCTCTGCTGGACCCTTGTCCTGAGCACCCCCTTTTCCTCTAGAGCTTGGAGGCAGAGCCGGGTTAGAGGAACCCAGCCTGACCCCACCTTCAGGACACAGTAACAACCTTCTCCCGCTTTTCCTTATTCTAAGACACCAAAAGTCAGGAAGCGATGGGACTCAAAACTGAAGTTTAAATGATTGATCTGGTCATACCACATGGATCCATTTGCTCATTCATTCATCAAACAAATAATTACTGAGTTGCCTACACTGTGGTAGGTGCTGGGGATGAAATGACAGATGAAGCAGACTGAGTCCCAAACTTCACAGGGACTGGAGTCTCGGGGGGCGACAGGCATCGGACAGTTCATCCTGCCGTCTGATCCTTTCTGGCTGGGGGTGGACTGAGCGGCTGCTCCCTCGTGTGCCTGGCTAGGGCTCCCCAGGGAGGGTACAGCCCCCCACTCGGGCTCATCCCTCCCTGCGGTTTCTTCCATTCGTGGGCTGAGCCTTCAGCTCCAGGGTCTAGCACCCTCTTTCCCATGCCCTCTCCCCTTGTTTCTTCCAAAGGTTTGCAGAAACTGACTCGAGTGCTTTGTGCGGTTCTAGAGGGCAAGGCTATGGCTGACCCTTCCCGTCTGGCCTCGTGGCTTCTGAGGCTCCTTTAGGTGGGCGGGACCTCCCCACGGGAAAGGTCCTGGTCCCTGCTGCTTCTAGAAGCCCACGGATGCAGGCTAGAGGTCTTGGGCCCGGTAGGTGGTGGGGCAAGCCCTTCCCCTTCTGGCTTATACAGGCCCCCGTGATGTTTCTGGACTCCAGCCAGCCCTGCCCTCCGCAGCTGAATCTTTTGGGGAAGGTGTTGATCCTGGACTTCTTCCTGCAGAGGGTTCTTTTCTTCTCCCTTGGCAGGGACTCAGGGAGGAGACTGGGGGAGGTGGCGTGTGAGAGAAGTGGTGTTACTAGCTGGTGATAACACAAACAGAAATAACCAACAAGAGCCCCTTTGGCCTGCCTCACTCTTCCCTTCCCTCTGCCCTCCTTGAATTTTGGCCACACTGCTCTTTTCTTGGCGTCTCTAAGTTTCCTCCTGCCGCAGGCCCCTTGCACAGCTATCTCCTCTGCTGGGAATACCATTGCTACCGTTCCCACTTCAGAGAATAGCTAATTCTTCTTTGTTCTTCAGTTCTTAATATCAAACTTGGTCTTGGGTTGGACGCTTGGTTTTAAACATTCCCCCAGCCCTCTATTCTTCCCCCTCAGAAAGTTTTCACAGTCCTGATGATATAGCTAACTGAGATTATTTCATAAACACTTGACTCTCCCTTTAGACCAGTGACTTTTAACCTAATGTCCGTAGGCAGAATTCAAGCGGTCTGTGGAAACAGATGGGAGAAAAAGTTCCATCTTTACTTTAAACAACCTTTAACCCAGATGGAAATCTAGGTATTTCCATATCCCATTACAAATGTGGGAAATAATTTGAAAAACCAGTGATGCTCAACACTAATCCAAAATTACAGTGTTTCTTAGACCTGCTGTTAAGTCTGGTTACACAACACATTAACCAAGATGCTCATAGATTACTACAGCACAAAGTGGATTGTAATATAGTAATCTGTATTACTATGGATTTCTTTATAATCCTTCGTGTTTTATAACATGCATTTAAAACATTTTTCAGAAGGGAGTACACAGGCTTCCTCAGACTGCCAGAGGGGTCCACGGCACAACGAGAGGAGATGAGCCCAGCTCAGACCGTGGAGCCCAGGAGGGTAGAGCTCCAATGCCTGGCGCAGTTCCTGGCGCGCGGGATGGTGGGGAGGGGGCGGGGAACAATGAGTATTTTCTAAACGAATGAATTAATTGGGGCGGGGGCAGACCTCCACCTCCTCCGTTATAAATCACCCAAGTAAAGGGGAGCAGGGGGCAGGCTGGTAGCCTACCTGTCCCTGCCTCCCCACCCTCTCCCTCCACCACTGATTTTAATTTTATGGTCTACCGACTCGGGGGAGAAACATCTGGATACTCACTGTAGCAGTTTGATATGGTTATGAATTCCAAAAACAGATGTTGCGTTATGTTTGTAATCTGGTCTGTACCTGGGCATGGTTAAGTCATCATTAGGGCATTGATTCCCAACCCCTGGGAGGGTGGGGCAAAGGACAGAGTTGAGGGGTTTTGATGTTGGAGTTTGATGCTGAAGCCTTAAGCTGGAGTCCTGGGAAGTAAGCTCACAGAGGAAAGAGAAGCCAACCCCAGGAAGAGAGGAACCCTGAGCCCAGAGAGAAGCAAGACCCTGGAAGAGAGGAACCCAGGAAGCCTGAACCCTGGCAGATGTCGGCAGCCATCTTGCTCCAACACATGGCAATAGACTTTGGTGAGGGAAGTAACTAACACTTTATGGCCTGGTAACTGCAAGCTTTTACCCCAAATAAATACCCTTTATAAAAACCAACCGATTTCTGGTATTTTGCATCTGCACCCCTTTGGCTCACTAATGCACTCACTTTCCAGCTTTGGGAGTGCAGGGGCTGCTTCCAGTGAGTACACAAGGAAGAAGGGAAAAACACGCCCTCCGCCGCCCCATGACAGCCGCGGCTTCTGTAGCTGGGAGATGCTTTCTGCCCCATCTGCTGCAGGCCCCAGGCCTCCCTACCTTGATTTGTGCGTGGTCTGCATGTCCTTAAAGGCAGAGTTGCTCTTGGTCTGCTTGATCACTGTCAAGATACTGCAAGGCAAGACGAGTCTCTTAACGAGGTACTGAACTCATGATGTTCCTGGGACAGAAACTATCTAAAGGGGGGGCGTAATTCCATTCTCAGAGCTGGGACCCTCAGACTCTACTGGGCATAAGAATCACCTGGTGTTAAAAACTCCTTTTTGACCTTGAGTAAAAGGGGGAAATGGAGAGGACAGATGAGTTTATATGGCTATGAGTCTCCAAAAAAGAGTCTGGAGGTCATCAGAGGGATCGTGCTTACACACACCTCAGCAGGGTCCCAGAGACAGCCAAAGTAGGTACAACCCCAGGTACTGGTGCGCCTGAGGGCCACGGAGACCCACACATTCTATGGTCATAGCAGATGGCTCTGGAGTTCAGTGCCATGTCAGTTGGCCCTACTTTGGAGTTTGTGCTCCTGAGTGTGATGGAGGTGGACTCAGATGTGACCTTTCTACACAAGCCTCTTCTGTTACTTTTACCAGACCTGTGGTTGGCACTGGGGTTGGTGTATACTCAGGAGACCTGAATCTCTGGACTGTCCATGTGACAGCCAGGCCCTGAGCCTCAGCAGACCTGCAACTCCTACCCTCTGGTTTATTGGACTTACCCCAGCCAGCTGACAGGGAGGTGAAGAAGGTCAACCCCCACACCAGGGAGCCAAGGTGCCTACAACTGCAAGCAGGAGAATTACATCCAGCATCCATGTGGACTCTAAGCCCCCTCTCGATATAGAGGTGGAATGGACATAACCATTCCAGGGTCCACAGGATGGAGGAATAGAGTATGGATTGGAGTGGACTTACTGATGCTCTATTATGGAACTGTTGTGATTAGTAATGGAAGAAATTGTAGCATTGATGTGGAGAAAGTGGCCATGGTAGCTGCTGAGGGTAGGGAGAGGGAAGAAGAGATATGATGTGGGGGCACCTTCAGGCCTTGGAGTTGTCCTGGGTGGTGCTGCAGGGACAGGTGCTGGACATCGTATGTCCTGCCATGGCCCACTAGGTGGACAGGGGGAGAGTGTAAACTATAGTGTAAACCATTATCCATGTGGTGCAGCAGTGCTCAAAAATGTATTTACCAAATGCAATGAATGTCCCATGGTGATGAAAGAAGTTGTTGATGTGGGAGGAGTGGGGTGAGGGGGTGGGAGGTATATGGGGATCTCTTATATTTTTTGAATTTAACATTTAAAAAAAAAATAAAGAGAGAGAGAAAAAGAATCACCTGGAGTGTTTGATGGGAATGCAGATTTCTGGCCCCTCCTCCCAGAGATTCAGATTCCTTAGGCCAGGAGGGGGGCCCTGAATCTGCATGAACCCTCCTTCCTCCACTCCCACTTCCGTTTTGGATGCAGGTGGTCAAGGAGCACACTTTGAAAAACGTACCATTGCCCGCATTCCCTGAGATAAGGCTCTCTTGTTAAAACACACACACAGCTTCCTCCGGATGTCCTGCTCTGGGTTGAGGTCTAGACATTTTTATTTTTAACAAGGGCCTCAGCTGATTTTGATCTTCAGGGGTTTTAAGAAGAGTAAAGGCCAGTGTGACCTTGAGCCTGGGGGGTGGATTGAGCGGCCTCTAGGGGACCCTAAAAACTCCAGAATTGTACGCCGGCCTTGGTGGGAGCAGATGCGGTGTGGAAAGTGGGAGAGGAATCCAGATTTTGGTACAAGGGGACAAAAGAGAAGCCGCAGCTTTTCCTAACAGTCCCCCCGCAGCACCACAGTGAAGCCTCAAGATCTGCTGCCTTAGGGAGGGATTAGGGAGATTTTTCTCCCAGAGGAATCGATGAGAATGGGAAATTTCAACAGGTCCTTGCTCTGTAATCATGGCTATTTTATTATTAAAGGGAATGCTGAGGAAGCAGACTTGGCTCAACGGATAGAGCATCCCCCTACCACACGGAGGTGCAGGGTTCAAACCCCCGGCCTCCTGACCCGCGTGGTGCGCGGGCCCACGTGCAGTGCTGATGCGCACAAGGAGTGCCGTGCTGCGTAGGGGAGGCCCACGCGCAAGGAGTGCACCCCATAAAGAGAGCCGCCCAGTGTGAAAAAAGTGCAGCCTGCCCAGGAGGGGCACCGCACACACAGAGAGCTGACGGAGAGCTGATGGAGCAATATGACACAGCAAAAAGAGGCACAGATTCCTGGTGCCGCTGACAAGAAGACAAGCAGACACAGAAGAACATGCAGTGAATGGGCACAGAGAGCAGAGAACTGCGGGGAGGAGGGAAGAGAAAAAAATAAAAAATAAATCTTTAAAAATAAAATAAAATAAAGGGAATGCTGAGGCCATGTGATGAATCTTGTGAGAAGCAGGTTCTAGCAGCGTTTTGTCTTTGAACACTTTAAACAAAGTCACTCAGCTAGGAGATGGGGCGATGGCAGGGGTTAATACACCTGCTTCGGCTGGGTGCTGCAGAGATTCCATGGGACACTGTGAAATAATGGTACTGACTGCCCCCCCATCATCACCGCCATCACCGCCGTCACCACCGTCACCACTGCCATCACCACTGCCATCACTGTCATCACCGCCATCACCACTGCCACCACCGCCATCACCACTGCCAATTGCTGAGTACCTTCTACACCCCGGCCAGGTACAAGCTAAGTATATTTAATGCATGACCTCGCTAAGAGTTGAAACTGACTCACTGGATGAAGCAGGCATTATTTCCATAATGGAAGTAGTACTTTACAAGGATAATCCCATTTAGTTCTCTCTACAACCCTTTGGGGTTAGTTGTTAATGAGCCTCAGTTTACAGAAGTGGAAGCAATATCACACAGCAAGGAAACGATGGGAATGGAGATGGACCCTAGTTTATTTGAGTCCAAAGCCAATGCTCTGACTGCTTGCCCCACAATCTTGTTTTCATAGAGGTTTAGAGAAAGATGAAGTGACTTGTCCGAGGACAGCAGGTCAAGACCTTGGCTTCTGTGCCCATACCATGAGTGCTGTGAAAGGAAGGTGCCGCGTGGAGGTGAGCCTTGGCCATCGCCACGGCTGGCTCTCTGGAACGCTGGTGAAATGCTGCACCGCCGCGGGGCCTCGGGCCATCCTTGTCACAGAGTGCCTCCCAGCGCCTCCCTCCAGAGCCCCGACGCAGACGGAGGGGGCCGCAGACGAATTCATCAGGAAGGCGCAGGAGCGGGTGTGATGCATGTGAGAAGTGCTCGGTGAACTGTAATTATGTGATAACAATAACCAGTAAGTCAGAGCCCAGCAGGCTGAGGGCGATGATGAAGCTTTCCAGGCCTCATTCATTTCCACGAAGGAATTCGCTTACGCAGAGGGGCCCGCACTTGGGAAGGGAACTCCGGCTCCAGCCCGCGGGCTCTCCGAGGCTTCCGGATATCGCCGGGCACGAGGCTTTCACCTCACGGTCAGCCTGACACCCTTCTTCATGCACCAGTCACATCGGTCCCCAGCTTGACACATCAAAGGCTCCCAGTGGCTCTTAGGATAAACCCAGAATCCCTGAGGAGGTCTCCAGGACCCTCCGACCAATGTACGCTTCTCTCCACCCCATTCTGGCTGCATTTCAGTTTTTTGAAGGTGCCACATCACATTTTTTTTTAAAGCTTTTTAAATTAAATTAAATATTTATTTCCCTCCTTGCGGCTTGCTTGCTGTCTGCTCTCTGTGTCCATTTGCTGCACGCTCTTCTGTGTCTGCTTGTCTCCCTTCGTTGCGTCATCTTGCACCAGCTCTCTGCGGGTGCAGGCTGTCAGCTCTCTGCAGATGTGGGCACGGGCTGTCAGCTCTCTGCAGTGTGCAGGCGAGCCTGCCTTCACAAGGAGGCCCTGGGACGCGAACCCAGGGCCTCCCACATGGTAGACAGGAGCCCAGCTGTTGAGTCACAGCCGCTTCCCCACCGTCACTTTTGACCATACTTACATACACATGCTCAGCCCGTCGTGCTGCCCACTGGCTTGTTCTCATGCTGCATCCAGGTCTCAGATGAAAGTTTCCACTTTGCGGGAAACTTCTCTGATGCCCAGCCCCGTCCCAGACTAGATCAGATGCCCCCATCACCTACTTTCACAAGACGGAACTTTCCTTTCACACCACTTCCGCCAATCGTAGCCAGTACACAGCCCGTAAATATTGAGATGAGTGAACGACCACAGGTTTCCTGGGAGGCAGTGGTTGCAGAATGGCTTTTGGTAAAAAATTCGAGTCGTGGCTCCACCACTCATTGGCTGAGTGACCTTGAACTAGTTACTTAACCTCTCTGTGCCTCCTTTCTTTATTTGCAAAACCAAGGTAAAAGTGCCTACCTCCTAGGCCCGTTATAAGAACTCAGGGAGGTGAGATGTGTGAACAAAGTACAACGCTCAGCGTTGGGCAGAGAAAATGCTCAATAATTGGTAATAGCTGTTGTTAATGTTATCACAATTATTCTGAGACTCTTGATTCACCGGAGGAGTCAAGAGAACATACCTGGGCACTTTTCTTTGCAGCCCATTTTCCATCATGACTGTCCTCCGGGCGTCTTCCCGAACCATCTCCAGGAGCTTCTGCAGATCTGAGGGGGACATGAGAGGTCACAGAGTCACCGTCTGGCCCCTGGGGACGGCCCGGCCGCCAGGCCTGGACGGTTTCTGCTTTGAGTGTCAGGGAGCTGGGGCTGGACTCGCTCAGGATCCCAGGGGAGGGGGCATGCCAGGCCGCGTCTCTCCCTGGCTGGAACCCTTCCCTCTCCATTTTCCTTTGGGCAAAACCTAAATTCCTACCCCAAGCCCGGCGGGACCTGGCGGCTCCTTTTCTCTCCGGTCACGGCTCACTTCCCTCCCCCACCTCAATTCCTGCTTTAGCCAGAGAGCACCACTGCCGGTCCCCAGAAGGCACCAGCTCTTCCAGGAATCCCGCTCTGCTCCCCGCAGGCTCGAAGTCCCAAACTGGGGGATCCACAGGCTGAATCCAGCCCCCAGAGGCGTTTCCAAAAAACTGTAGGTAGAGGCCAACCTTTCCAAACTGGAAGGTTTCACATAAAATCCCAGACCCTCAGCCTCCCTAGAGAAACATCCGGGGTGGGGCTGCCTTGTGCCCCCCTGCCCACTGCGGCCTCTGGATGGGCTCCCCCATTTCCCACGGTCCCCTCCGCGCCTCGCGGCCTTATTCCCTGCTTAGCTGCCCTTCCCTCTCATCCGTAACGTGGCTGCCTTTTACACAGAGGAGAAATCATTCTTTGAACCCGACTCTTCCAAAAGTGGGAAAATGAAACACAGAAGAAGAAGGCCACGTGCTTCTAGAAAAGCGGGAGAGCAGCAGTGAGGGGTCACCCTAAGGGTTTCACATGCGTGGGGATTTGCAAATGCCTGCCCCCCCACACCTCTCCTAGCGTGGGGCCAGCTTCACGGGGAGCCATGGGCTCTGGGGCCCCTGGTCGCCAAGTGCGGGGCTGAAGCATCCCAGGGCGAGGTTGGTTACTCGGTGGCCGTGACTCCTGGAGAATCTCTGGGCAGATTCAAGAATCAGGAGAGAGGAGGAGGGCCACAGAGTGAGAGCAGAGGGAGGAGAGAGGAAGAGGAGGAGAGAGGAAGAGGAGGAGAGAGGAAGAGGAGGAGAGAGGAAGAGGAGGAGAGAGGAAGAGGAGGAGAGGAGGAGAGAGGAGGAGAGAGGACGAGGAGAGAGGAGGAGAGAGGAGGAGGGCCACAGAGTGAGAGCAGGAGGGGATGCACGGACAGAGACACAGGGGCAGATGCCCAAGGAGTCAAAACGAGGGAGCTTTTTGTTTTGAGATAGTTTTCAAATAATTGCAGGAATGAAAAAGGCAACGGCTAGAGTCAGTTACTGAAATTGAATATCGCAGTTGAGAGCCTTAAACATGTATTCTTTGCCCTGCAAAGATGTTTGAATCCAAATGAGAACCAACATGCTATGGCGGACACCCATGAGTACAGCAAAAGAACTCATCTTTCTTTGTTTTTATTTTCTATTTGGATGAAAAAAATAATTTTTCTCATCAGATTTATTGCACTGCCCCAGAACAGACAGAAGAGTCCTCAGGGTGCTTCTGTGTACCTTGGACGGTTCTGTCGTGTTCCCCCCTCCTCTCAGCTTTTGCAAGGGTATTCTACTTCCTCCACCCATCCACTGGGTAAGAAGCCTCCCTGTGCATTTCGGCAGCACACGGCCCTCTCCACCCCATCGCGGTACAGATTTTAGGGTATGACAATCGCCTGTCCCCCGCCTGGCTTCCCCTCTGGACCATGAGCTTCTTGAGGGCAGGGGCTGCATCTCACTGGTCTCTCTGTGGCCATCAGCTGGCACCGTGCTTGGCACACAGGAGACAGCCCATGTTTGCTGAACACGCAATGAATGGCAAAGGACAAAAAAGAGGGAAGATTTGGGAGACCACGAGCTAGAGTTGGGGTATCAACAAGGCATGACCCTGCCAGTGGAGACACTTTTTATCCCTTGGCCAGGGGCTGTAGTTGACTCCAGCTCAACTCTCCAAAGCCGCACCTGGAAGGGAGACCTGTGGCCCAGTGTGCCCCCGGGCCATTTTGTTTCCAGCCTTGTTTAGGAATGCAGTCACGAGTGGCAAGGCTAAGGGCACCTGCCCTTAGTGACTAACCATCCAGGCTGTGAAAAACATCAACATTTAGGCATTTTTCACCCCATCTCCTCATTCTCAAGTCAATTGCTTTTGTAGTAATTTTTTTAAAAAAGATTTATTTTTCATTTATTTCACCCCCCCCCCCGAGTTGTCTGCTCTCTGTGTCCATTTGCTGTGTGTTCTTCTGTGTCCACTTCTATTCTTGTCAGCGGCACTGGGAATCTGTTTCTTTCTGTTGCATCACCTTGCTGTGACAGCTCTCTGTGTGTGCGATGCCACTCCTGGGCAGGCTGTGCTTTCTTCCGGCTGGGTGGCTCTCCTTATGGGGCGCACTCTTTGTGCATGGGGCTCCCCTACACGGGGGACACCCCTGTGTGGCACGGCACTCCTTGCGCGCATCAGCACTGCGCGTGGGTCAGCTCAGCACACGGGTCAACGAGGCCCTGGGTTTGAACCCTGGCCCTCCCATGTGGTAGGCGGACGCCCTATCCATTGAGCCAAATCCACTTCCCCTTTCCTAGTAATTTGCGGGCATGACTCCATTCGACCTGAATCTCACCTGCTGTCTGGTGCCCGCCTCCCCCACTGCCACACATCCCGGAATCCGCTCAGGTGTGTCCGGAAGCCCGTTTGAGAGGGAGCTGTGGCTCTCTTCCTTTCTCTTGGGAGCCGAGCAGCACCTGCCTGCTCTCCTGTCCCAGCTCCCACCCGCACGCACACCAGCCTTGGGGTGGGTGGCTCCCGGCAAGTGCTGCCCGTGACCCGGCACGCCGGCCGCCCTCCTGGAGAACCGCGCCGAGGTCGGCCTCTCGCGTGGCACCCACAGGCTGTCCCCTGCCTGACAGTGATGCAACAGCAGCCGCTCGAAAGACCAGGAGGCTTCGTTCCTCACGCGGCCGAGGCTGTGGGACAGAGCAGAGCTCCGGAGCTGCGAGGCCCACACCGACTTCTCCAAGCTCCCTGGGAGCAGGATCCTGCTTGGAGGGGGTGCAGGTGCCACCAGGGCCGTCACTGGACGGGCCACTCAGCTCTGCAGTTCCCAGGCAGGTGGGGATAAGATCGCCCATGGCACAGAGACACGGCTGCCCTGTGTCTTCAAATGTCAAATCATAGTCCCCAAGGACAAAGGATGCGGGCCACCCCGCTTCCTTCTTCTGTCCTCAGCCTCAGAACGTCTCTCTTGATGGACTAACTCAGGGGCTCTTAAGCTTTTTGTTCCACAGACCCCTTTGCCAGTCAGGTGAAAACCACGGAACCCCTTACCAAGTCCACACCATACTGTGCATTATTTAATAAATCCATCACACCCGCACTGTATTATTCAGCCAAAGGGGTGCTGATGCAAAACACCAGAAATTGGTTAGTTTTGATAAAGGGTATTTATTTGGGGTAGGAGTTTACAGATACCAGGCCATAAAGCATAAGTTACTTCCCTCACCAAAGCCTATTTGGAGCAAGATGGCTGCCGACGGCTGCGAGGGTTCAGGCTTCCTGGATTCCTACGTTCCTGGGGCTTGCTTTTCTCTGGGCTCAAGGTTCCTCTCTTCCCGGGGCTGGTTTCTCTTTCCTCTGTGTGCTGACTTCCTGGGGCTCCAGCTTAAGTCTTCAGCATCAAACTCCAACATCAAAACTCCAACATCAGAAACCCTCCCCTCTGTCCTTCGCTGTGCCTTTTATCTGTGAGTCCCCACCCATCAAGGGGCGGGGACTCAAGGCCCTGATCATAACTCAGTCATGCCCAGGTACAGATCAGATGACAAGCATAATCCAATACGTATTTTTGGCATTCATAACCATATCAAACTGCTACACGCACCAACACATCCCCATGAGAATAATATTTTTTAAAAATTTCAATCCAAGCTCCTGGCCCTCTGGTTAAGAACCCCTGGACTAATTTCATTTCTTCACCTCTCCGGGGGGAGCAGAGGAGGTCTTTCTGTTGTTCAGAGTTTGGTTTAGAGGGGGAGCCTTCGATGGTGTGGGGCCTGCTGTTTGAGTTGCTACTTAAGCGAGCTTCTCCTCCAACAGTCCAAAACTTGGAGCTTCACGAGAGTGGCGGAAGGGCCGGCCCGGGCTGTGGTTTCTTCGGAACCCCCCTGCCATGGATCTGGGGGTGGGGTCAGTCCTCGGAGAGGCCACAGCCTGCTGGCCCTGGGGATCTGCATCCACCAAGACTTCATTAGGCAGTCAGCCCTGGAAATTAGGCCTCAGCCAAACGGTGTGTCTCTCAGAATATGCTTCATGAATTCAGAATCAATTGGAGGAGGTTTTAGAAGGCAGTGAAAGGCTGGGAAATTAATCTAATTTCGTCAAGGCTGTGACAAATGGGATGGAAGTCAAATTATAAATGGAGGAAAACGGCAGGGAGGCTGAAGGAGAAGGGCTTTGCCTCCCAGAGACCGTCTGTGCTGGAAATGTGCTTACTAGGGATTGTTGCACACCGCGCGTCAGGTCAAAGTGTATCGGCCCTCACCTGCAGGGCGCACGTCCTTCTCCCTTTTCTTCCTTAGTAATGGAACTATGATCTTTTCTTTTTTTTTGCCTGTGTGAGGAGAAGCATTTACTAGTCCATATTTCCCAACAGCCTTTGTAGCAAGGTGTGGCCCTATGTGTGGCCCTGTGACTAAGTTCGGGCCTGTGAGATTTTAGTGGCAGCGTGGCATGGAGTTTCTGAGAAGGCTGCTTAAACTTGGTTAAGAATGGGGACTTTGGTACTCTGCTGATTTCCTTCTGCTTCTAGCCTGGAATGTGGGTGTGATGACTGGAGTTCTAACAGCCTTTTTGGATCATGAGGTGATCTTGAGGCTGATGGAGAAGAGAGCTATAAAGAAGTGGGATCCCTGATGATCTTTTGGGGCCACCATCCCAGCACTGAACTGGTCTTCCTTAATCTGTAAGAAAAATATATTTGTATCTTTTTTTAAAGCCACTATTTTTTTAGTTCTCAGTTATTCACCGTCAAAAGTTCCTACCTGATGCAGTAAGATGCAGTTGTAAATTAAAATTAAAATCGTTCAGGGAGACCGATGTGGCTCAAGCAGTTGGGTTCCTGTTTACCATGTAGGAGGTCCAGGGTTCAATGCCCAGGGCCTCGTGGTGAAGGCAAGTGGGCCTAAGCAGTGAGCTGGCCCATACGGAGTGCCAGACCACGTGGGAGTGCCACCCTGTGTGGGAATGCCGCCCTGCGCTGGAGTGCTGGCCAATGCGGAGAGCTGGCGCAACAAGAGACACAAGATGACGCAACAAGGAAAGACAATAAGAGAGGTAGCAGAACAGGGGTCTGAGGTGGCACAAGAGAATGATCGCCTCTTTCCCACTCCGGAATGTCCCAGGATCAGTTCCCGGAGCCACCTAATGAGAATATAAGCAGACACAGAAGAACACACAGCAAATGGACACAGAGAGCAGACAACGGGGGTGGGAGGGAGAGAAATAAATAAGTAAATCTTTAAAAAAATATTAAATGTTCAATAAAAGCAAATACAAAGTGCCAAGTGGATTAAGAGGCAGGAGCCCGGGAGGGTCAGGGCAGACTTCACAGGGTCTTGAAGGTCGACTAGGGGTCCACCAGCTCGGAGGGGCAGGGGAAGGGACCTTGCAGACAGAGGAAGGCACGAGGACTGTTGAAGAAGGGGAAGTGTTGTGGTGTGCTTGGAGAGTCGAGTTTAAGAGCTGGGCTTATTAAAAGCAGCCTGGGACAAGATCAGCTGCAGCAGCTAAACCTTGTCTGAGAGGCAATGTGGAGTCACTGAAAGATGCTAATCTGGGGGGATGTACTATGTCAGGTCCTTCTGGCTCAACAGAGAAAATGGATCCATGGGTGAGTGAAGGCCGGCCAAGAAGCTGGGTGAGCAGTGATGAGAATCTGGACCAAGGATCCCAAACACAGATGCCTCCAGGGGCCACATCCTAAAAATGAGTGGCACAGCCTGGTATAGGAAAAAGCAAGCTGTCCTCTTGGCCTATCTTTCATTCCCACCTTTTCAAGAGACTTGGGTAAAGCATAGAGATTAAGTGTGACTTGAGAGCCAGATTGCCTGGGTTCAAAGTTCTGGATCGGTCATGTACTAGCTGTGTGATCTTGGGTGAATCATTTAACCTCTCTGTACCCAAATGTTCTCATCTGCAAAACAGTCATAAAGAGGTTGGTGTGGATTAAGTAGATTAATCCACACGAAGGAGCTAGAATAGTGCCTGACACATAGGAGTCCTCTTCAGTGGTAGCTATGGTATTACTACTATCATTATCACTGTCAGAGCAAAACAACAGGGCCAATGCAATGATAAATGGCCACACACTCTTTATTCAGGAGCAACGACTGAGTGTAATAGGGAATGGTGGGGACTGTGGAAAAACAAAGAGCACATGCTCCACCTAACGGGAGCAGCCCCAGCTGATTGTTGTCATGCAGGATTTGGCCTTCATGCTCCAGTTTTCTATCTCTAAACTAAGGCAAAACAATAGCAATGAAGGTGGGGGTGGGGAGGATTGGGTTCAAAAGAGTTTTAGGAGACAGCATTGGCTGGAGCAGGCAGCTGGCTAAGTGTGGGAGGAAGGTGGCCACCGGAGAAGGGTCTGTGGTATCTCAGGGGCCTGGAGAGGTGGCACCATTCACCCTTCCTCCAAATGCAAAGTCCACTTCCCCAACTGCTCCCTCCTGCCTTCAGTGCTTGGACTGCCACTGGGAGGATCAAATGCAAGTTCTAGGTTGGAAGAAGTGCCTTGAGGTGGAGGACATTTCTCTGTGGTTTAAAAAATTTTTATTTTTATGTATTTTAAGAGCAAAACATTTAGACTGAAAAGACACAGAGGCATGGATGTAACATTAGAGTCACAGAGAGTTTTTTTCAAAAAAGTAAACCAGTTCCTCTCACTCCTGTACCACCGGAGGCTTCCTGTTGCACCTTGAACAATCCTGAACTTCTTGCCTTGCCCTACAAAGACCCTGCACGCTCTGGTCCCTGTTCTGGCCCCCCCACCCCACCGCCCGCCCCAACTGCACATTTCAGGGCTCAGCTCAAAAGTGAGAGCGAGGGAGGCTTTCCTGAGCACCTCGGCTGAACTCCTCCTGTGCCCACTCTATTAGTCAGCCAAAGCGGTGCTATGCAAAATACAAGAAATTGGTTGTTTTTTTAAAAGGGTATTTATTTGGGGTAGGAAATTATAGATACCAGGCCATAAAGCATAAGTTACTTCTCTCACCAAAGTCTATTTGGAGCAAGATGGCTGCAGACGTTTGCGAGGGTTCAGGCTTCCTGGATTCCTACATTCCTGGGGCTTGCTTTTCTCTGGGTTCAAGGTTCCTCTCTTCCCGGGGCTGGTTTCTCTTTCCTCTGTGTGCTGACTTCCTGGGGCTCCAGCTCAAGTCTTCAGCGTCAAACTCCAACATTAAAAGCCCTCAACTCTGTTCTTTGCCATGCCTTTTATCTGTGAGTCCCCACCCAATGCCCTAATCATAACTCAGCCATGCCCGAGTACAGATCAGATTACAAGCATATTCCAATATTTCTTTTTGGAATTCATCAATTGTATCAGACTGCTACACTCCATTCTCTGAATTCAAAAAAGTCATTACAATATTTTAAAAAAACAAACCTTAAATCAGTTGCAATGCAAGTACTAAATCATATCATAATCAATTTAAAGAAATACAGTTTGTCTTGGGGCAAAGTCCTGTCTGCTATAGACCTCTGAAACTTACAAAACCATTTTTTTGTTTCCAGTATACAAATGGACAGATATAGGATAAACATTTTCATTACAATAAGGAGAAGCTGGGAAGGAAACATGAGTTACAGGTCCTCTACAGTTCAGTAAACCTGCAGGGCATCCTCCACTCAATTTCAGTCTGAGAGTCATTCTTAAAATGATGGTTTCTTCTCCTTGGGGCCATATGGGGACCCATCCTTTCCACATGCTTACCCAAAGGCCATTTTCTTGGTTCCACCCTCATCAAGCTTCTGGGTGTCCACCAAGCTCCAGACCTTTCCCACTAAGAGTGTTGCGGAGATTGCCACATCTTACCCAATCTTGGGCTAAAGTCTTAACCCCCCTAGCACAGTGAAGTGAAGATGACAATCCCCCTAATCTTTGACACACAGGCAGAACCCTCTCAGAGCAATGAAGTGACCACCCAGCCTTCCCTACCCTTTGGGGGACAGGCCCACCTCTCTCAGACCTGTGGCAGTGCTGACCTTAACTGCCCTAATCCTTGGGGAATGTGCTCCACCCTCTCTGCACCCTGGGACAGCAAAACTCTCCCAGAACATCGGACAGGAACATCCACCCTCTTCAACTGCTGGGGCAAACTCACCCTCTCTGTCTACATGGGTGGGGTTCCTCTCTTGGCCCAAGGTGAAGTCTTAATTCCAGATCTCAGCTTCCATGGTTTTCCTCTTAAAGCCGTTTCTCTTTCAATATCTCCTTTCCATGTTCTTTTTATTCCAGGCTGACAGTGGTTTTGTTTATACAGCTTTCTCAAAAACCTTGTTGGTTTAGTATATAAGATAGGGGTCCAAGTCATCAGACAGTAAGACTTTCCACAAGTCTTTCCTAGATAAATGTATCTTCAATCTTGATTTACCAGTTCCAAGTTTAGTTAAGTCCTCAAATGGGGCACTTTCTTCTGGGAGCTTGACTTCCAAAGGCTTGGAATTTCCAGAATTAGTTTCTGTTTTCTTTTTGCTGAAGAGTTCAGTCCTTAGCTTATCTATCTCATCTAGCATTTTGCTATAAGCTGCAAACAGGAGCCAAGCTGTATTCTCTGGGTTTACTTTGGAAAGTTCTTCAGCTAAATCAGGCTCACCATTTTCAAGTTTTGCCTTCCATGCAACATCAGGAGTTAATCTTGCTAAGTTCTCTGCAACTTTAAAACATGGATTGCCTTTCCTCCAGTTTCCAACAATAGTTTCATCATTTTCTTGTAAGGCATCATAAAGTCTCTTTAGCATCCATATTGCTATCAACAGTCTCTTCAAAGCACTGTAGGTCTTTTCTGCCAAGCATCTTGCAATTCCTCCAAAAAATACCCCTTAACCGTTAAATTTATAAAATCATTTTGGCATTTCGGTAATTGCAAAAGCACTTCCGCACTCCTTGGTACCAAATTCTGTATTAGTCAGTCAAAGGGTGCTGATGCAAAATACAAGAAATTGGTTGGTTTTGATAAAGGGTATTTATTTGGGGTAGGAACTTACAGATACCAGGACATAAAGCATAGTTCCTTCCCTCACCAAAGTCTATTTGGAGCAAGATGGCTCCGACGTCTGCGAGGGTTCAGGCTTCCTGGGTTCCTACGTTCCTGGGGCTTGCTTTTCTCTGGGCTCAAGTTTCCTTCCTTCCTGGGGCTGGCTTCTCTTTCTTCTGCATGCTGACTTCCCAGGGTTCCAGTTTAGGTCTTCAGCATCAAACTCCAAATCAAAACTCCAACATTAAAAGCCCTCAACTCTGTTCTTTGCCATGCCTTTTATCTGTGAGTCCCCACCCAATGCCCAAATCATAACTCGGTCATGCCCAGGTACAGATCAGATTACAAGCATAACTCAATATTTCTTTTTGGAATTCATCAATTATATCACAGTGCTACACCCACCAATAGGCTTTTCTCTAGCATAACACCCAGTTTTAGTTTCTGTCGAGCGTGAGTTACCTGGATTTGCCTTGCTTTTTACGATTTTCTTGTTTATTGCCTGCCTCCTTCTAAAGTGTAAGCTTGGGGGGGGGGGGGGCGGGCAGGTACTGTGACCCTCCATTCCAGGCACACAGTAGGTGCTTGGCAAATATGTTGTCGAATGAAAGGTTCAAGGAACCCATAAGAGTCACCCATCTGCTGATGGTTTATCTCCATCCCATATAACACTTCTGTTCAGCAAAGAACTTTCCAGGCGCGAAGCCTTTCTCTTCTCCCTGTTGACGGGGGCGAAGGTGGGGATTTTTCTCGTTGGCAGCCATGACTCTGAGCTCTGACCACCTAATGGGTTTTTGTACTTCTGCCCACTGCTGCCTTTGACCTGGAGAGGGCTTCCTCTAGGCTCGGCATGGGCCCCAGACTCTAGTCTACCCTGACCTCCAGCTCAACCACCTGGAGTCACACGGCACCCAACCCTGGGAACTTAGCCCAGCCTTGGTCATCGTGGCCTGGAAGAATCCTGACCACGCAGGTGGGCCTCCACGGGGGCACCACGAGGGGGCACAGCAGCTGCTGCCCTACACAGGAGAGCTCATTCTTCTGTGGCCAATCCGCCTTCACACCTCTTCCTCTTTCTTCCTTCTACCTTCTCCATCTCTTTCTGTAGGAATCCCTCCCTCTGTTTTCCTCTCTCCTTTTACTTCATAAGCTCAACTAGAAAGTTCTGAGAATTAATTTCTTCCATAGAATCCAGTCACAATTCTATCGGGTTGGTCTATAGAGACTCCTCCCCTCCACTGCCGTCCCAAAAGAGTATGCAAAGTTGTGTACATGTGTGCTAATATTTTTTCCTGGAGAAAGGGCCTTCAACAGATGCGCCAAAGGGTCTGTGTCCCCAAATTGCGAGGAACCTCCGAAAAGGCTTGTTTCAGAGTGGGCATCACAGAGGGATACAACTCCCACCTGTCTAACATACAGAAAAGAGAAATCCCTAGAGACAGAAAGGGGATTCGTAGTTGTCTGAAATGAGGGGTGGGAGAGAAGAGTGTCTACCAGTGGGCACGAGGTTTCTTTATTGGTTGATGGAGATGTTCTTAAACATTCTATAAATTTACTAAAAGTCATTGAATTGTACACTTAAAATGAGTGAATTTTATGGCACATAAATTATACTTCAATAAAGTCATTAAAAAAAGCAGATACTGGATTTCAGAGAGTATGAAAAAAGAAGGTAAATAACCTTGTTAATAATTTTTCTATCGATTACATATTGAAATGATATTTTGTATAAATTGGGTTAAATAAAATGTATTACTGAAAATTAAGAAGGAAATTGATAACCATGGGCTGTGTCCCTAGGGGAAAGGGCTCAGAGTAATCCAAGTTAAGGAGAATGTTTCTGATCGCTGAAGGAATGCAGGTGCCCAAGGGAACTGAACAGGGCTGGGGGCTCCCCTGTCTCCCTTATTTGAGTGGTACAGGGAGGTGAGGCAGGAGGGGCTCTTGGCTTAGAAGCAGAGTCAGGGCAGAGCGGTTGGATCTCAGGCAGGACTTACTGATGTGGAGAGGCTCCTCATCCTGTTTGGTTGAAGATGAGTCATTGTCCTCGATGTCCTTGCTGCCCGTTACTTGGGTGGCCACACTCGGGGGCTCGTCTGAGCCGGGATTCACGGAGAGCATGCTGCTCTGGGGGGACGACCCCCCACTGGTCCGGGAAAGACTCAGTGTGGAGCCTCGCCGGCTGGGTTTGCGGCTGGTGGTGCGCACTGTGGGAACTTTTAATTTCTTGGTCTGAAGGAAAGAAAGACAGAAGGAATGAGGAGGAAGGAAAGAAGGAGGAGGAAGAAGGAAGGAAGGAGGAAGAAAGGAGGGAGGGAGGGAGGGAAGAGGAAGGAAGGAAGGAAGGAAGGAAGGAAAGGAGGAAGGGAGGGAGGAAGGAAGGAAAGGAGGAAGGGAGGGAGGAAGGGAGGGAGGAAGGAATGAAGAAGGTTGGTTAAAAGGAAGGAAGGAAGGAAGGTACGTTGGTTAAAAGGAAGGAAGGAAGAAAAGTAGGAAGGAAAAGGTTAAAACCTGGTTTAGAATGTGAATTCCTTTTGACTCTTTCCAAACACTGCGAGACATATCCTGGGTCTGAAGTGACTTCTGTCACAAATCAAGAGAGAGAATTAAAAAATGTGTATTATTTGAAGCAAACATGAGCGACTTACTCTATCCAGTGAGTGCCATGGTTGCCAAACAGTCTAGACAGGAAGCCAAAGGCACGTTCTTGTGTGTTGCCCCCAGCGTGGAACAACTGTGATGGCCATCAGAGCTGATTTTTAAGCTGCACGAGCGGATAGGCCTAATTTCTTTAGCTACACCTTGGTTTTGGCCCCAAATCACATCGATCAATTTCTGCTTCATCAAGTTGATGGCTGGGCCTCAAAGAATAAAGGTTTATATTTACCAGTGGTCTCATAAGAACAAAGACAGGGAAAATTCTAGGCCTGAAGTATGGGGGTGGGTGGGGTTAGGGGAAGCGGACATCTGGGTGGTAGAGGGGGCCGAGGAGGGGCTGTGGATGGGCGGGCGGGGAGGACTGCCTACCCCTTGATCCTAGATGGCATCAAGGGGAGGCAGGGAAAGTTCCCGACGTGGGGGGGATGTCGACTGAGGAAGGACAGGAGGCAGAGGAGACAGACGATGCACGTACACATGGTGGGGGATGTGCCCGCGCAAGCTCTCAGGCCTGGCTGCTGTCAATTCAGAGTGCCTGGTGTGAGGAGGTCAAGTTCTCGTTTTACAGAAAGCCAGTGGCAGGGCCAGGATTCAAATCCAGGTCAGGCTGACATCAAAGCCAGTGGCGATGCCTTTTCTCAAACACACTTTCTGCCTCATTCGGCGGTGCCGAAAACACCCTTGACCTCGTGCCAACGCTTCGATGGCATTTGAAATACCAGGGTTACAGTGGAAAGGAGTAGGAAAGAGTAAGAACTCTTTACAGGATTGAGTTCTAGTGCACATTCAATCAAGAGAAACTTTGTTTTTAGTTGGAGAGCATTTAAAATGCCAGAGCTCCCCTTTAGGTGAAACTCTTTCTGATGTGTGCTGCTTTGATGTTTGAAACCAGGCAGGACTGAAGGCCACTCCACGTCATAAAGACCTAACAGGAGAATAATGTATCCTGCCGTCTTCCTTGCGGGGAGCCCACTGCACGTGATCAGAAGTAATTTTTCGATTGACCGCCTCAAGGGGCCCTGAGAATGGGAGGAACTTCCCTGAACCAGAAGAGGGGAAGGATTTCTTGGTTGCACAGAGGAAGGAAAGGGTGGGGGAGGAAGAAGAAGATCGAGGGGGAAGGTGGGTGTAGAGCAGGGGAGGTGGGGGAAAGGCTGTGGGGTTTAAAATAGGATCTCTGCCTATGACACTTCCTTCGTGCAAATCTTAAGCAGCATTCGACACAAATGACAGAATGCTTCAGAATGTGACCGACTGGGGGAAGTGGGGTTTGAATGGGCTCAATCATTTCTCCAAGGGGGTTATGTGGGTTACAAAAATGACTGTGGTAAAGAAAAAGCAAATAGTAGAAGCTGGCAGGGGCTCTCTTTCGATAAATTCGGAATTTGATATCATTTCCCCTTTGGCCTGACACTGCTACTGGTCAAGAGCTTGCCAGACTTCTCTAGCCCTGCCAGCTTAGGGAGAGATGCTATCAGAGCTCAAGGGCAGTCCGTGTCTAAGTCACTTCCTCCTGTTTCATTCGGCATGATAGGAATTATGACTCTGGAAGCCACACTCTTTAGATCAACGTCATTTTTGAAGGCTGGATAGCCTGCGTTACAAGCGCAGACTGGAGTTTTGCAACGAGCACTGGACTACGAGTCAGGGAGCCTCGGGGAGCCCTTGAGCAAGTCACTCTGCCCTGCCTTAGTTTCTTCGTCTATAAAATGAGAGGGGTGGATTGGGATGATCTCAGAAGAACTTTCCATATCCAGAGCTCTGCGTACATCCTCCTTCATCTTCCTTGTGCTAGGATTTCGTCTCATGCTGTGAGAGCGGCCATTGATTAAAATTTAATTAACCACCCCAGTCAGGAACTCCAAAGCGAAGGGCTGACACTTCTGATTAATTGAAAGTGGCAGAAAAATAAAATGTGGAGGGGAAGATGTGGCAGGCAGTTTCAGCACCTTGCTTGCCCTTTATTGAACTGACCCTCTCTGAATTGACTTAAATCCCCAAATGCCTCTTCTCTGTTTTCTATATTTCATTCGGGAGTGGTGTTAACTGGCTGCGGTGTTCACCTCAGCAGGGACTGCTTTGAGGTAACAAAGGAAAACGATTTCCCTCAATAGTTCTTTATACTTTTTTAGACGCAGGATTTTCAAACTGGTGGTCCATAGGGAGACAGGTTTGGCTGCCTAGCTTTTAAAAAATTGGGAGAGTTTTACATAAAAACCCAGGTCATGGGCTTTTCTTAAAAATGATATGCCCTAGACTTCCGTGCTCACATGGCAAAATGAGCGAGGGCTGGGCGGAGCTTGTTTCCTTTAACTGGGCAGGCCACTCCAGTTTGCCACAGACCTCACCATTCCCTCCTGGGCTGCACCCAGCCTGCTTTCCTCATTTCTGGGGCTTGCCGGGCCCTCATGGGCATTTGAGTTTGTGAACACTGCCTTGTCACTGACAAGCTTTGCAAATATTTAATACCAAAGACTGAGGAAGTGGGACGGAGCATCTCTTTCAAAGCCTTTATTGTAGTGGTGGCAAACTGAGGTGAGATGGGAAATGACTTGTTCGAGCTCATGGAGTGAAGCAGCAACTGAGGCAGGCCTCCTGACGGCTAATTTAGGGTTCCCTCACTCCTGGAGCGGATGACTACCCTGCAGCCTAGAACTTGGCCAAGAAACCTGCTGGGGGGTTCCATTCTGCGAGAGTTCATCTGGCGCTTCCTCCCTCCTCCAAATTTAGTCATGAATATTCCCAAAGGACCTTTTTTTAGGTGTGTGCCTCCCGCCGCATTCTCTGGAGATGGATGCCCACGATATCTCCATAGCAACTTTCTGTGATAAAAAACAAAGGCTCTTACTTCTCAGGTCGAGAAGCACCCAGATGAAAGAGCAAGAAGGTGGTAGATATCTTCACGAGGGGCAACTATAACCACAGTCTCATGGAGAACATGCATTTGTGAAGCACAGGGTTTCATAAACAGACCCAGACTCTGCCGTTACTCAGCTGTGTGACCTTATGCAAGTCACTTACCCTCTCTTAGCCCACGACTCCCTACTCTCCCACCTGGGGATAATAAAGAGTGCCCCATGGGATTATTAAGAGGGCAGAACTGGGTAATACACCTAAAGAGCCTCCTTAGCACAGAACCTGGCCCATTGCAATTACTCTGAAAAATACCTCTCAAAATGACATGATATGGCAATAATGCTCAATATTTTGTATTTCAATGTGTGTTCTCAGATAGTTTCCGGGGCTCTTCACTAACACTGTGAGGTGGGCAGGGACGAGTGTTCTACCCATTTTGTGGGAAAGGGAGTCGTTTCAGCAAATATTCTCTAAATGTCACCTCTTGCCATTGTGATGATGATGATGATGACGATGATGTGGCTTGTTTGTTGAGTAGATGAATTTGGGAGGTTTGGGGTTAGGCATAGCTTTGGGCAGAAATAAGAGACTTCATATTTTAGTCTGTAGAAAATCCTGTCTGTTGAATCACTCCTTATTTCCTGACCAAGTTGTTAAGAAAAGAGAGAGAAAAATGACTGTTATTGATGTCAGCGATGGAGTGAGATGGGTCCATGTCCTGCTGGTGACATCTTATTAAGCAGTTACTCAGTATCCTGCTCCCCTCCCCCCGACTCCCCTTTCCTGACAGGTGGTGTCCAGCCAAATGTGATTTCTTCTCTAATCCCCATACAGCCATTTTAATTAAGATGTACAAAAACCATCCAACGGCGTGTGATTCTGACTTTCTCGAGCCCTGAGAACTAACTAGAAAAAAAAAAAAATCCCATCGGTGAAAAGACTTGCAGAACCACCCCCGCCCGTGGGGCCTGGCGGCCGAGTGGCAGAGCGGGGGGGCCCCGGTTACCTTCGGCGTCGTGATGAAGTGCTCCCACTTCTGTCCCATGGACTTGTCCTTATTGATTTTTTTTATCGTGCTCTTGCTTCCACCTGGGTCCCTGAATGAGAAACAGCTTGATGAGTTTTCCATTTCCAAAGCCTCGGTTTATTACTACAAATTCTTTTAAGAAATGCAATAAATAGAGGATAAATGGTGACTGGTCTCTGTTATGATATTTTTTTCCCTTTCCTGATCTCATTAAGAAGAGGGAGGGGTGCTTCTCCGGAGCTGCAGCTTAGGGTGTGTAGTCCTCATCAGGGAAACTGGGGTTAGGGGAGAGCACCACCTTATCGGGGGTGGGGGGCACATAGGGAGGTGGGATATAGAGAGAGGTCTATCGCTATCTACATATCTGCCACCTGCATTTATTTGCACGTTGGACTCAGGTCCTTCCCTGCCATCGATGCTGGGGCAGGTCTGGGGTTACTCTTGGGGTGACTTGAAAGCCCACCTGCCCTGGTGCCTAAGGGTCCTACCATCACAGACCCTTCTGAGGAACACAGAGAAGGGGAGGGTGGGGGAGTGCCGGGGAGGGTTGGTTTTATCGAGCAGGTGTTCTACGCCATGCCACGTGCAGGGCGCGTCTGGCATTCTTCACTGAACCAGCTCAACAAAACCTCGTGACAGCATCATGATCACCCCATTTTACAGATGAGGAAACTAACTCAGTGGGCTTAAGTCACTTGTGCAGATGCAGACTTACAAGGAAACCAGTGAGGCTCAAGTTTCAGGGCCCCTCACTTGCCTGGGCCCCTACAGGGCTCTGTACTTAATATTACATTTTTTTTTCTCTTACAGCGCTCCCTCTCCAATCAAATAAACTTCAGGCCCCATAAAACCCAGATCCCCCTTTGCCCCTGAGGGGAAAGAACTTTCTGGGTAGAAGACTGAAGCCACAGCAGTCAGTGACATGCTACAATCCCTTACCTGAAACCCATGGGACCTGATATGTTGCTAAATTCAGAATTTTGGCGTTTTGGAGAGGAAATATGCTGCGTATATCTCATGTTATATAATCCTTTCAGTGGGGGCTGGGGCAGAGTCCTGGAATCAAATACATGAGTATTTCTGCAATGCAATGTATGAAAATTTACACTAGATGCAATAGATAAGACAGTAAATAGCTTCAGGGCAGGTTTTGCAACCAAATTGGTTTTTTGATGCCAAATAAGGTATGAAAAAACTGAGCCCTTGGCTTCTGGATTGGTGGCGATGGGGGATGGGAAATCTCGTAATAAGCAAGCTTTCTCATCTCAATCATCCTCTACCTATCTATCTATCTAATCATCATCTCTGTCAATACTCTATCATGTAATCCTATCTATCTATGCCATCCATCCATCTCTTTCTCTATCCCCCTTTTCTCTGCAGGAAGGATTCTGGATGACTAGGATGGTTGTACTCATTTGGCTGGTGGACACCTAGCGGAAATCAGGGACTTGAGAGGATGAGAAGAGAACAGACAAGTTCTGAAGGGGAGGAGATCCTGATCGTAGACAGAGGAGGGAGCTAGGCTTGTTCTGGGGAGCCTGACTGCGGGTGGGGGCCAAGGGGCTCCAATGTAGCAAAAGGTGATCAAGATAAACCTTGCCGAAGAGTGACATCTCCTGGCCTCGGGACCTGGGGTAGCAGAATCAAAGGGGGCAGGGTGCGTCCTCACCTCCCTGGCAGGACCTTGCTGAACACCCATCGGCACTTGGCCCCGGCGTCTCGAGAAACGCACACGGACCCCAAGGTTTGGAAGGGGGGCGGGGGAGGGCAGGGTGAGAATGTGTCTCCCAGCTTTTTGTAAGGCTTTAGGTTTGATTACACAGTAAAAAGCCCTCTGAACCATTAACAGTGAAGCTCATTTAACGCTGGTTCTGCCCGCCTCTCCCTCGAGTAATCAAATTAGGGAATATTTAAAATCCAGCCGGAGGAAGCAGCAGCACCGCTTCCGTCCTTATAAACAATATTCAAATCAGCAGCACTTCTGAAGCCTGGTTTAAGGCTCACCAACGGGAAGCTCTCCCCGGCGTTGCCGCTTTAGAAACGGTCTCTTTTAGACCGCAGGGCTTTTCGCAGTTTCCTTTTGCTAAAGCAGCCCCTGCTGAGCCTCCAGCCTTTCTCTTGAAGTTCAAAAGCAGCTCTCCCCCACCTTCCCCTTTTAGAATTAAATCTGGTCCCAGTCAAGCTTTCAAAATCTGAAATATTCAGGCCCAACCGGGAAGATGGAAGTTTCCCATGATTGCTGATTTCCAAGACGACCGAAATCCACGGCGGCTTCAAGCAGAGGCTAAACGAGCTAAAAAAAAAAAAAATAAAGCACCAAGGTTCCCAAAGATCTTCAAAAGCAAGTCCTTGCTCTTGCAAAGCCATTGATAAAGACAGGGCCTGGCTAGAGGGAATCGACCTCTCTGATGTTTCATTTTCAGTAGCAAATAAACCCAAAAGGCAGATCAAGGAGCGAAGGAATTAAGAAAAACAAAACAAAGCCCAGTGACCTGCAGCTGGGCTGAGGCTCCACGGCTGGTGGCGACGGGCAGAGGAAGGGCGTTCCTTGCCCAAGGCCCTGGCCATTCACCAAATAATTCTAGTCCTGGCCTGCTTCGAAGTCAGGTGCAACACTGTGATTTGCGTTGTTCAAAAATACCTGAACGTTTTCAAAAAAGGGGCTTGGAGGGATAGGAGGAGAGAAAAAAGTAAATGCTCTTCCTGACAACTTTGCCGGTGGAGCTCTGTGTAGTCAGTCTCACTTTCAAAACGAATCTGATTAGCCATTTCTCCACTGACATTGCATTTTTATTATCTGAAAATTAAAAAGCTTGTCCAGATTGAAACCAGCTTTTTCACCTCTTTATCCTGGAGTTTATTTCTAATTTAATGAGATCATTTCCAAGCAAAAAATACATTCTCTCACATGTTGCAGAAAATGGATGGAAGCACAGTAAGGAAAATGTGCTGAGCAGAATCCCAGGCTATAGTCCCAAGCAAAAGCATATTTTTAAACCAAGGTCTACATACACAAGCCCATATTAACAGTGTTATCTGTTATATTTTTATTTCCTTTTGTACAGAACCTCAGATTCTAGTGATTTGCAGCAGCATGATTTAGAAGACAATAAATATCTGTCTTGAAAAAAATGTGTATATATATGAATGAAAGTGACACATGGCCTTACGAAAGTGACTTTAAGAGCCAGTCCTCAAGCTGTCAAATTCCCTTTTCTGTTGCACTGATGATGGAAGTGTGGGTTGTGATGGAGCTTTTGTCAGTCAGGGTCCCTGAGTGACAACAATGAGCAGAGCTCCCAGGTTGAGCACGTAGTGTGAGCAAGATATAGATTTCTGTTGGTTTGAGCCACTGAGATCTTGGAATTGTTTGTTACAGCAGCTAAACCTAGCTCACCTGACTGATGCCTCAGATTTACTGTCTGTGGGGTCTCAGGCAATGGACTTAACCTCTCTGAGCATCAGAACCAGAAAAGAGTTCTGTTTTGGTGGTTAAAATTTAATGCAGAAATATTTGGCCATAAAAAGGAATGAAGTACTGATATGTGCTATAACATGGCTGAACCTTGAAGACATTATGTGGAATGAAAGATGCCAAACACAAGAGACAAATATTTTACAATTCCACTTACATGAAATATCTAGAATGAGCTATTTTATAGAAGCCAAATGTAGATTTGAGGTTGCCATTGACTGGGGGAAGAGGGGACGAGGAGCTGTTGCTTAACGGGTACGGGGTTACTGTTTTGGGTGATGAGGCAGTTTTGGTGGTAGATGGTGGTGAGGCAGCACAACATCGTAAATGTGATTAATGCCACTGAATTATGCACTTAAAATGGTTAAAATGGCAAATTTTATGGTGTATACATATACATATATAGATATAATGTATGTTTCCACAATAAAAATAAATAAAAAAAGTAGATTTAGAATCGGGCAGACTGGTGGATCCAGTCCTCTGCCTGCCCTGCTGCTCCCTAGATGTGTGATTTTAGCCTCTCGGAGCCTCAGGGTCCTCGTCTGTTAAAAAAAAGGGGTGGGGTGGGGAGTAATATTGACTATGCCGGAGGATGGTTGCAAAGATGAAATGAAATGATGCTTGGTAAGGGCTTCGTGGGCTGCCTAGTACAGAGACCTGAACGCACCTTAGTGATCGACAACGACGTGCTTTTTCACCAGGAATCTTTGGAGGAAGAGCTAATGATGTGGGGGACCGGGCACTAGGCCAGATTCATGGGGAGAAGGAACTGTAATGTGCAGACCATAATTTGCCGCAGCTGAAGTTTTCTTATGCGCCGGAAACCAAGGGAAGAGGGCGCTGAGAACAGCCTGCCTCTCCTTCAACCGCACCACCAAGCCCGAGCAGGCATGTTTCCTCCTGGCGGGCCTCTGAGCTGTTTTCTCAGACACGTCCCTCTCGCTTCCTGAGCTCGTTTGGGTTAAAACACCTGCTTCTCAAGCTGGAAAGTCTGGCAGCAGGTGTAGGACCTTCACGGACCAATGTGGCAGCTGCTGATTTTGCACCAGGGGGTGGGGAGGTGGGGAGGCAAAGGACAGATGTCTGGGCACCTCTTGGGCCAGGTTTTCCTGTCCCGCCTCCTGAGATGGATCCCCCGGATTCCCCTGCCACAGCCCCCCACTCCTTTAGAAAGGGCCACTTTAGTACAGGCGTGGAGGAGTGATGGATTTAAATCAGTGCGGATGGGAGAGAAGGGAAACCTGACATTTCACGCAAATGTCACCTCCCAAGTGTCTTTCCCTGACAATCCAGTTAAAAGTCACCCCTGTTCCTGTCACTGTCATGTCACCCTATCAATGTCTTCATGACATTTATTGCTGTCTCAAAGTATCTTGACTATCACATGTTCACGACCTGCTGGCACCACCAGAATGGAAGCTCCTAGGAGCAGGGGTGTTGTCTTTTTTCTTCACAGTGCTGGAAAAAAACCGGTTCAAGAAATACAAGACTTCCCTGGGGTTAGGGGCAGACATGATGGGAAAACAATTTAAACAGGTCATTTGCTAACATGTGTGTAGTTCAGAACAAGGCTGCATTGTCTCATGAGAGTGAATACCTGGAAAATACTTGAAGGTCGTAGGGGGACCTGTTTTACTGATACATATATAATCAGTACAATAATAATAGTTGTATATCCATATACCGATAAACTCTACAGCCATTGAAAAGGCAGAGGCTCCGGCACGGAGAGGTGGTCCCTATATATTCAGATATATTCAATTAAGTCACAAAAATTTAGTTGCAAAACAGTACGTGTGGAATGACTTTTTCTGTAAAAGAAAATCATGTATTTATAGATCATATAATCTTGGCAAGCCAGGTCCTTATGTATCCTGGAGCCCCCTAGCAAATACTACTTTGTAATGAGAGCTTCTCTTTAAGGGAAACCAGAATGTTCTCTAAATTAATTGGAGACTTTGGGCTTTAACTAGAAACAGGTGGAACAATAATTTAGTGGTTAAGCTCACACACTTTGCAAGTAGCATAGCTGGTTTCAAATCCTGACTTTCCCTTTACTAGCTTTGCAACTTTGAGCAAATTCCTTAGACTCTCTGTGCTTCAGTCAGAATGAGGTAAGAGATGCAGAGTAGTGCTTGACAGTAAAAGCACTTAAATGCCAGGGACTATCATTATTATACAGTAGTTGAATTTAGAGGTGCCTATGTATTTGAAATATTGAAGTATGGTTGTTTTTTTACTGATATATATATATATATATATAACTTTTTTATTGTAGTAACATATTCAACTCAAAATTTCCCATTTCAATGCCTTTCAAGTATATAATTCAGTGGTATTAATTACATTCCAATATTGGGCTATTATTACTATCACCAACATCCATTACCCAAACTTTTTCCTCACCTCCAACAGAAACTCTTTACCCATTAAGCAGTAACTCCCCATTCCCCTCCCCTCAGCTCCTGGTACTCTCTGATCCCCTTTCTGGCTCTATGAATTTGCTTATTCTAGGTATTTCACATCAGTGAGCCGATACCACATCTGTCCTTTTGTGGCTGGCTTATTTTATTCAACACGATGTCTTCAGCTGTATAATATAAATACATCATTTTTTGAAGAGGGGGCAGGTTCTTTGTGCCTGGGCTGCCCTGCCCTGGAGTGTCTGGACTCTCAATAAAGTCTGGAACACACCCACCAGGCCCCCCAGTGACGAAAGAGTCCACTGGGACAGCTTGAAGCCGGTTAGATGTAGCCGCACCCACACGGTTCCCGTGGCAACGGGAGAAAGCGTGGGACCACTGGAGACTCAAGGCTGTTGAGAACCACTCCCATCCTCTCCCTGGCAGTGTGTGCCTTGCCGGCCTGGAGGGGTAAATTTTTACCTCTCTCCTCCCTTCTCTGTCAGGGTCTGCCCCGTTATTCCCTTCTGGGACTAGGGAAGCCAGCGGGAAGGTGGCATTTGGGCTTGCCGTGGCCCGCGCCCCACACCTGGTGGTCTTTGCTCCTCTGTAAGGCCCGCCCATTGCTAGCTGGTCCTTCTAGTTGGTTCTTAGAATGCCAGCCTCCTACAAGGACAATACCAGTATTGGTTCACAAGCCTTACCTAATTCCAAAATCCAAAGAATCTTGGAAACCAAAAAATTTTTAATAACTTATTTGACAGCAAAACATGATTTGAAGGGATGGGAGGCTATTTATATGACCTTTATTAAGTATTTGGTGTGAATATTTATTTTTCTGCAGAAATTTTGTGCTCGATGACAAGGGCCCTGCCCCAGGACCTCCTAGGAAGGAGTGTTATGTGCTCTATGGCAGATGCCTCATATTTCCTTTCTAAACTGCAAAAAAAAAAAAAAGGAATTCTGAAATGCCACTGGTCCCAATGGTTTGGATGAAGATTGGTGGACCTTTCTGTACAAAAGCAGGACTTACTTTGTCTAAATAGAGGCGTACATCTCTCCCAGAAGGGTAATTAGCATGCTCCTGAATAAAGGCTCAATTTCTACTTTTGTTGTGGACACAACCCTCTTGTCAATTGAAATAAACTCTCTTGCTCTCAGTAGAATGAATGAGGATGTTGGGAAGTGTAAATATGCCTGAATTGCCACGTGATGAAATGGGGAAGAGTCTTTTTTTTCTTTTCAAATGCAGCCCTCAGTGACATCCAAAAGTCTGTCTTCTGTTCGTTCACCCAACCATCCATCAATCCATACAAATAGAGGGCTTTCCTACGCCTAGCAAAAAAGATCAGCCCTCTGCTTGCAGCACACTAGCTGCCAGTTGGTGAGATTTCCCTGCCTGTAGAAAGCCCAGCTGGAGGTATTGAACTATCCCCACTTTCCTGCTGTAAAATCCATAAGGGAGAGGGAGTGCATCTACGGCCATCCTGGTACCCAATAGAAATGAAGCTCTGGGATCCACGGGTCTCTGGGGTGGGGAGTTTCTTTTAGGAAAATGTATGATGAGTGTCAGGACTTAGGGCTTCTGCCTTACAGTGCTTGAAGGACAAGAGCCACTGGCCGCTTGAGGCCAGATTTTGATCGACTTCGTGTGGCTTTTTTTCTGTCATTTACAGTGAATATGGATCTCATTTGTTGGTAAAATTCTGCTCAGAACTTTATATCCTTCCTCACCCCAAGCCTCAATGGCGTGGCTAATCATAGAGCGAATTGTCCTTCCAAACGGGGATTTTTATCCTTAATAGCTACAATTTAATGAACACTTACTGTGTTCGCAGACGTTGGGCTAAAGGCTCTCCACGCTTTATCCTGCCTAATCTTTACAATAGCCCTTAAGAGGTAGGAACCTCTTTGATAGATGAAGAAACAGAGATGTTAAGGGACTTGCCCAAGGTCACGCAGCTATGAAGTGGCAATGCCTTGACTCAACCAGGTCCGTTTTATGCAAAAGTTTATGCTCTTGATCCTCTAATCTCTCTGGGCTTTAAAAAGTTGCATTTGTGGAGATTTGGGAGAAATTCACACTATGGCATAGGGGCAAAACATAACTAGGGATTAGGCATTAGTGAGATGACATCCCTCTCCTTTCCTTGCTTACTAAAAAGACTTTCCAGCACCTTCTGGGGGGAAATTTTAGCTATCCCCCATTTCAAACAGCTTTTGAAAGCCAATTGTGTGCATTTCTTCCCAACTCCAAGTTCAGTGATGTCATCTTGGTAGCTCGCCATTGGCCACGATGGGAATATTTACACCATGGAAATCGGCATTACTGTAAGTCATGGCCTATTTCCTTGGAAAGCTGCTTACTAATCACAACCACACACGACCAACCCAAAATTAAAATCCCCATCAGAAGCAAATGGTTCACTAGGAAAAACAACAACAATACCAATTCTGCCTTCCCAAGGGACTCTTCCCCAGACTGGATTTTTCTCTCTGGATCCTTCTGGCTCAAGTTCTTCTCTTTAAAGAGCTGGACGCATCCTCAGAGCCCTGACAGAACGCTGCCCTGGAAGTTACGGTAAATATTTGCTACTCTCACTGTGATTACTTTGTCTTTTTTGCTGCTGTTAATGATTTTCAATTCTATTCTGGACACATTTCTAAAACCAGCCAAAGGAAATAAAGATGGTCTTTTATTTCTCTTCAGTCCAAATTCTCTATGATATATTCTTTCCTCGGCTTGGGAGAACTGGTGCCTGCGTGTCGTAGGCAAATTGCAGCTGCTGGTGACTTGCTCAGGAGATGAAACGCTATTAGAAGCCCACTGGCTCTGGGGACTCTTTCTTAGAATCTAAGCAATCAGCTGTGAAAATAAAGTTAGATGTTGCTTTGACCCAGCCATTCCATTTCTCAGAATCTAGCAGGCAGAACTATTTTCAACGGGGCACCAAGTGTTTGTGGGAGGAAGTTCCGTGTGGTACTGCTTAAAATGGCACAAATCTGGGCATGGCCTCAGTGTCTGCCAAGAGGGAAGTGGTTGTCTGTCTAAATCATGTCTGTCGGCACCATGGAAGCCTCTTTAGCTGTTAAAAGGAATGGGGGAATTCATACGTACCAACCTGGAAAGATGCCCACGGCCCACTGAAAAAGGGGGGAAATCGAGTAGAGAACAAGTTGCAGAGTAGGACTCCTTTCCTGTGAAAGAGCTTGTGCATCTACACATATACGTAAGGGGAAGGCATTAGAACAGCCTGGAAGGACACACCTCACACCTTTAAAAAAGGGTTTCCTTTAGGAAAGAGAATTGATTTCAGGGTAGAATAAAGGCTTTCATACTTGATGTACTTCCAAATTTTTTTTTTTTGGAGAACATTTTCAATGAGAATAAATTGTAGTCATAAGTTATTTGAACAGATTTTGTTGTTGTTGTTGAAAAAGGAAAATAAATAATGTATGGGAAATGTTTTAAGGCTGTGGTTTTCAAACAAATTCTGGGAGCCATATGGATGGATATTTTGGAAATATCTGGGGGTCCATGGTGAGGATGGGAGCAAATTGGAGGGCCCCAGACCCTCCAGGGCTCCTAGCCTGCTTCGTGCAGAAGCTACATTTAGAAAAAAATCATTTTATATTATTGGGGTTTCTATGAATAACAAAAAAAAAAGGCTTTCTGCTGCTTAAATTTTTTTCCCCAAATCACTGCATGAAAGGATATTACAGTTTTTATTTCATCCCAGCTAAAAATATGGCCTCCATTGGAATCATGGCCTGTCAATAGATGCATGATTCAAAGTTCTGGTTGCGTTTGAGATTAGTTTATGTAGGCTCTGGAGAAAGATGAACCAGGAGCCATTTGGGGGATGGATGGTAGATGTCCTCAGGAGAGACAAGACATTGAAGACAGGAGTTTAGAAGAGAAGGAAGAGCCTAATTCACCTGGGAGGCGGGGCTGTGCGTGGGTGCTGGGGTACTGGGGGAGAGGGTGGAGAGGGTTAGCGTGAGGGATAGGGAGCTAGTGCATTTAAATCAGCCAGGCTTGTCAGTGCAAACCCGGTTCCCCAGTGCTTTACCTTTTCTGTCCCGCTCTTGCAGACAGTCCAGACAACCGGGTGTTCGAGCGCCAGCCCGCCCCCTGCTCCCCGCGTGTGTGCCGCGGGCTCCTGCAGCAGCGACTCAAGGCTTTCGCATGGCCCTAACCCTGCTGCCCACACAGCTAATGCTCTTCTTGGTCTGCTTACCATTTCTGCAGCTTCTGCCCAAGCAAAGCCAGATGCTCCAGGGACCTGAGCACTGAGTACCCTCTTGGGTCCAAGTGGCAAGAGAGCCCACATTACAGGTTAAGACTAAACACCCAAAGGGAGGAAAAAGAAAACAACAACAAGGGAAAAGCGAAGGGGGAAAGGGAGAGGGAGGAAGAGGAGAGAGAGGGAAAGGAACAAAGAAACACCCAAGAAGAAACGGGCAAGAAATCCAGGGATGGGTCCAGGGCTGAGTGGGAGTGCAGGAAAAAGAAACTTTTTAATTTTAAAGCCCCTCCCGGTTTGTAGCCTGCCGATTCCTGCGGTGTAAATACGCCCGACGCTGGCTGGTTTCCAGCTACCGACCCCAGGTCGCTGCAGGCCGGGCTGGAAGCGACGCCTGCGGCCGGCGCACGACCCCGAGCGGGTGCAGGAGGCCCCAGCGAGCCCGCCGGGGGAGGGAGGGAGGCGAGGACGGCGCGGGGGCGCGGGGCGCGGCGTACTTGGGGTTCCAGCAGGTGATCACCGGCTTCATGGTGTGGTGGGTGTGGTCGATGGTCAGGGCCTCCAGGAGCCAGTGGAGGGCGCAGAGCTGGCGGAAGAGGGGTTCCCTGCGGAGACAGAGAGGGGGCGCGCGGGGCAGGGCCGTGAGAGCGCCTGCGCGGCCACAGCCGCTGAGGTGGTGGCCGCGCTGGTTCCCGGGGCTGTGAGCATTTCGCACGTGTGGCCCCATTGGGCCTCGGCTGTGGCCCAGGGAGGGATCCGTGGGCCCCCTTCTACAGGTGGGGACGCCGCGGAAGCCCTGCCGGGTCAAGGCCAGCGGGTGGCGCAGCCCTGACTGGACATGAGGTGACCCCACGCTGGTTATCTGGACAATTGAGGGGTTCCCCCCCTCCCCCTCGAGGTCTTGACTCAGGCAGACGAGAGAATTGAAGGAAATTGATTTCCCACAGGACGTTCAAATTGTAATCTGATACAAGTACAATAAAGATTCTAGAGTGTCCCCAAAGCGTGGAAAAACAGGGAAATAGTGTATTTACTATACTCCCCCCAGATTAACCATCGGACGCCTTGGACGCCTTGGTTTAAATGTATGTGTCGCCCGGAAAGTGACCGATGAGGAAGAAAAGGGCACTGAGCATCTTACTAGAAAGCGCAGCTAACACACTGAAAACAAGCACCCCCGCGGGAGCCGGTGCAGCTCGAGGTTGAGCGCCGGCCTACCACGGACGAGCTCCCGGGTTCAACCCCCCTATTTTAAAAAAAATAGGAAACCAAAGCCCCACCTGTTTCCTGACTTCTAGGACATCTTCACTGAGCACCCACAAGGAGCCTGGCATTGACAAGGGTGTTTACATACATGGTTTAATTCTCCCAACAACCTGCTAGGGTCAGAAATATTACCCACATCTCAGAGAGGAGGAAACAGGCTCAGAGAGGTGCAATCACTCACTCAGGGCCACACAGCATGTTGGTGACAGAGGCAGGATGTGAGATCTCATTTAGCCCTCAGGATCACTTTACGAGGAGGGTGCGAGATGGGCTCCTCTTCCCGGAGGAGGACACAGGCTCAGAGAGGGGAGGGCGATGGCCCGAGGTCACTCTGCGAGACTTAGCGAGGAGGAACCTGGGTGTGTCTAGCCCGAGAGGCCGTGCCCCCGGGGGCCTGGACTCCGATGGCTCAAGTTCCTGGCAAAGCCAGTGCAGTGAACGGTGGTCCTTGAGAGCCAGGTCAGGAGCGGGTTAACCCGCTGCTGCTGCTGCGTGCTTCCTGGAAACAAGGTGGCCCCTGACCGGCCCTGCACAGCCCCCCCCCCCCCATCTCTCCTCTTTCACTAATGGGCCAGATGCCTCCATTATGGACCCGAGTAATTGCTCTTCCCTGGAACAGAAAACTGCTGCTCCCCAGGGTGGCTGGGCCGGATGCTCTCCGCCCTCCCTGCTTCCGGGAAAGCACCACCTCGAGAGGCGGGGCCCCGGGCCTGGGGCCTGAGTGCAGCCTGCCCAGGGCCAGCCGGGTGCATCCCTCGAGAGGCGCCCATTTCGCTCAGCTCAGCGGGAGCGGCCCTGCTCCCGTGTCCCGGGCGGCTGTGTCCAGCGGGCCTCAGAAAGCCAGACGTCGGCAGCTCTCATGTTCTTCTTCCTCTTTCCTTCCTGCCACAAAGTACTTACTAAGCACCTACTATTTCCTCTCTTCTACCTAAAGGACCTGTAAACCCAGTTCTTCCAGTTCTTGTCTCTCTTGTCCCCTTGACACCCATCTCTGTCCCTACAGGGCACTTGGGACTTGCCACATACCTGCCCTGAGCTCAACGCCTCACGTCACCTGCATGTAAACCTATGATGCTGCAAAAGGCTCGGGGAGATGCCCGCTCTGGGGTTGCCAGGCCTGGGCTTTGGGATGGGTGGGGCAGGGGCAGGGAGGGAAAGCAGTGGGCGCTTATCATGGGAGCTGGGGACACGGGGCTTGTGTACGTTAGCATGTTAGACTCTTCCCTGCAGGGGACAGGAGCAGCTGCAAACCTGAAGTGCTTCCTCCCTCTCCTAAGACCTTCACACTCCCCGAACCGTCCCGCACAAGGCCCCGCCACCTCTCCAGGCCTGACTTTCCTCCACTCAGCTCGTGCACGGCCATTGGCAGCCTGCCAAAATTCTGCTCCGTTGCTCAAGCTCACCACACTTTCTCTCCTCCCTGCCTGGGTTAAAATCCTAGTTTTACCACTTTCTGGCTACGCGGTCTTGGCCAAAGGGCTCAACTTCCCTCAACCTTGGTTTTAGCATTTGTAAAATGGTGGTAATTGTGGAACCTGTCTCGTAGGGTTAGAGTGAGGGCAAAGTGAGCCTTAGTCCTTTCTCTGCTCCCGATACGTGTGTCCCTTCTTCCCCCTCCTCTGCCTCTCACTGAGTGGGTTCCAGTTCAGATGTCACCTCTATCAGGAAGCCTTCCTTGATTGCCTTAGGTCTGGTTTAGCCACTCTCCAAAGAGGTCATGGAGCATCTTGGCTACCCCCACTCCAACAACGTGTCCCTATGTCCCTGCAGTTTGGGTTATACTCTGATAACTGCTTCTTTACTTGTCTCTCTAACCCATAAGCTTGTAAACTACAGTCCTGTCCACTATAGGGTACCCTGCACTGGATGCAGAGTAGGCTCACTACACATCAGGCTCCTGAGTGGGGGACAGCAGGAATGCATGGGGTCAGATAGGACGTTTTCGTGGGCTGACAACTTGAGCACAGTCCTCTTGTGCAGAACCACTGGGATTATAAAGTAACAAAACCCAACAAAATGATAATCACGTAAGCCCTTCTCACAGAGTGCCTTCTGACCCTGTTTTAAATGCTCTATATCCATTAACTAATTCCACCCCCATAACAGCCCTGTGAGGAAAGTACCGTTATTATCCCCATTTCAAAGCTGAGGAAACTGAGTCACAGAAGGGCTATGTAACTTGCCCGAGGTCACAAAAGCCAGAGGGGGCATCTGAGCCAGGCAGTCTGGCTCTCGAGTCTGTGCCCTTGACCAGAGGGCAGAAGCCTTTGCACCAGGATGGGGCTCTGACCCCAATGACCAGTCCTCCAAACTGCAGTGCAATAAACTAAAAAGAAAAGAAGTCCCCAGAAATGTGCTACCAAGAAATTGGTCCTTTCTCATGATGTCTGTGCGTCGGATAATAGCACAGTATCTTGGACTTTAATCAGATTAAAAAAGAAAGCATTGATCTTCTTAAATGCAGGGCATAATAGGCAAAAATGCTACATGGGGTGCACAAAGCTTGTAAAATCCCTGGGCTCAGAATGTGGGGTGAGTGCCCAGCAGTGGACAGCCCTCCATCGAAACTGCCATAACAACGAGAATATGAGTCCAAAAAGACAACGTCTTTTCTCTCACTGAGAAATCAGAAAATGCATCCAAAGCCACTCTGAGCACCCAGTGCTGACTGTCGAGGGCAGAACTGGACAGGGGCTGTGGCACTCTGCTTGCAAAAGGCACTGAGGGGCTGCCTGTCCTTCCAGAGAGGGAGTGACAGGCTGCTTCTCATTCTATGGCCTCCCTCATCCCCACAACCTCTTGTAAAGAAAAAGGTTAAGTCTTACTTGACATGACTGAATGGATCCCACTGAGTCAGTACAGAATTTTCAGCTGCTTTTGGGCTCGATTACATTGGGACAGAAAGGACTGACCAGGTGCTCATCTGCATTAAGCTGGTGTGATGACAGAGAATTCCGGAACTGGCCAGCCAGACCCTGCCCTGCTGTTCTTTGGTAGACTGATGACAAGGACGTCATTTTCCATCTTTCCCTTTGCCACGCCCTTTGCCATGTGGCTTTGCAGCTCCCCCTGTCAAGGGGTGCTGGCCTTTTCCCCACTCTCTTGGTTTTGGCCAACAGAATGTGGCAGGAATGTCAGTTCTGAGCCTCAGCCTCCAGAGGTTTTGGGGGATGCAGCTCTTGTTCTTGGAACCTTCCTCAATGTCCATGTGAACAAGCCTGGGTCAGCCTGGTCGACGAAGAGAGACATATGACTTGGTCACTCTCGGCACCCTAGCCAACAGCCAGGTCAACCAAGAGACCTGCGAAGGAGACCGTGGTAGACCAGCTGGCCCTCTGGCTGAGGGCAGACACAGAAGCAAGTCCAGGAGGAGCCACCCAGCAGACCTGGAGCAGCAGAAGCACTCAGCTGACCTGCAGCCCTGGGAGCCACAATAAGTGGCTGTTATTTGAAGCTACTGCATTTTGAGGTGGCTTGGAACACTTAGCAATAGATTACGATAACAGTCAGCGAGTGAGGCCAGAACCTTTTAATAGCCAAGGAGGAGAAAGGGCAACCTTCGGTCTTGGGCAGGTGGGTTGGCAAACTACAGTAGTGGGCCTGCCACCTGTTTTCATAAATAAATAAAGTTTTACTGGAACATGGCCACCTCCATTCATTGTAGCTTTCATGCTATGACTGCAAAACTGAGCAGTTGAGAGAGAGACCGGCTGTCCGCAAAGCCTAAAATATTTACTACCTGGCCCTTTAAGAAAAAAAAAATTGCTACCTCCTCGTCTAGGGCACGAAAATCACCAAGACTGTGATACTACTACTAGCCTATCTAACAAACCTGGCATAGAGATACGACTTAGGGGTCAGGAGAACAGGGTTCCCATTGTGCAACCTTTGGCAAGTTCTTTCCCCTCGGTGGGCTTCAGTTGTCCCATTGGGCACTAAGGACGATGGGCAAACAAACTTCTCTAGTCACTTCCACAGCTGATGTGAGCCTCGATTTGCTCAGGGGAAATGAATCAACAGCAGGGTCTAGGAATACGCATTTCCAGGCATTCCCACCCCCTGCCCCCCACCCCAACCCCAACGATTCGGATGCAGGTGGAAATCTAAGAACCACGGGTCTACACCATTCTGTTTCAGAGGGCTGGTTACAGGAAAGAGGGCAGAAGCGCAAGGGTTTGTAAGGAATATTTTAAGAAAATGTAGACCTATCTTTTGCAAGGAGATGTTTTAATTAGATCAAGCTTAGATGGCTGGTTGGAAGGTCCGGGACAAAGAGGTCTGCCAAGAAGCCAATCACAACATCGATCAAAGGGAGGGAGGAGGGAAAGGGGGTGGGGGCTCATCAATGGCTGAAATCAGGGGGGAATGGGGATGTGCTCCATTAAGCGACGATGATGATGATGATGGTGATGGTAGCATCTTCCATCTGTGAACTAAGTGCGCTTCGTAATGTTAAGGATATTCTTTTGTTGGTCATCTGCTCGTATGGTTTCACTCTTGCTTTATTATTTACTTTTCCAGTCCACAAGGCTTGGCTCTCAGGTATGTCAAGACCTCCTCAAAGGCCCAGACCTTTGAATCCACTTTCTACACTGTGTATCTATCTATCTATCTACCTACCTACCTATCTATCTATCTATCTATCTATCTATCTATCTATCTATCTATCTATCTATCTACCTATCTATCTACCTATCTACCTATCTACCTATCTACCTATCTACCTATCTATCTATCTACCTATCTACCTATCTACCTACCTATCTATCTATCTATCTATCTATCTATCTATCTATCTATCTATCTATCTATCTATCTACCTACCTACCTATTTCTCTCTCCTTCCTACCCCCACCCTGGTTGTCTGTTCTCTGTGTCTATTTGCTGCGTTTTCTTTGTCTGCTCCTGTTGTCGTCAGCGGCACAGGAATCTGTGTTTCTTTTTGTTGTGTCATCTTGTTGTGTCAGCTCTCTGTGTGTGCAGCACCATTCCTGGGCAGGCTGCACTTTGTTTTGCGCTGAGTGGCGTTCCTTACGGGGCACACTCCTTGCGCGTGGGGCGCCCCTATGTGGGGACACCCCTGCATGGCATGGCACTCCTTATGCGCATCAGCACTGCGCATGGGCCAGCTCCACACGGGTCAAGGAGGCCCTGGGTTTGAACTTGGACCTCCCATGTGGTAGGCGGACGCCCTAACCACTGGGCCAAGTCCGCTGCCCACTACACTGTGTACTGATGAGACTCGGGCTCTGGAGCCAGAGAGACCTGCCTTAAAATCCCAGTGCAGCCCCACACTGAGCTCTGGGTCCTTGGGCAGGCAAGTACACCTCTCTGAACTTCTGCTTCCTCATCTGCAAAATGGGGACAATACTACACTTAAGCTTCAAGGGGCGGCTGAGAGGACTGAAGGAGACGATTCCTGCAGACGTCAGTAAGGGCAGTAAGGGCATTATTACTGGGCATGATGGAGTCTAATAAATATTTTGACAAACGAGCAGACAGAGAAGTCTAGAACCCACCGCACCATTTTTATCACCCTGGAGCCTTGGTTCTCAGCAGGGAGGTGGGGTTGGGGTGTGTGTGTGTGTGTGTGTGTGTGTGTGTTGGGGGGGGTGTTGTTTCAGCTCCAGGGGACATTTGGCAATGTCTGGAGACATTTTTGGTTGTCACAGTCGGGAGCGGGTTTTGCTACTGGTGTCTTATGGGTAGAGACTGGGGACGCTGCTCAACAGCCAATGACGCACCGGGCAGCCTCTCCCACTCCCACAACAAAGGATCATTTGGTCCCAAATAGCAAGAGTGCTGAGGGTGAGAAAACTTGCCCTGGAGTCAAAAGCTTCTCTCCTTGTGCCTGAAATATTCCCACTGCAAAGGGCTAACTGGTGCTAAAGAAAAGGAATTATTTGGAATAGACACAGGGGAACAAGATGTCAAGGTTTTAGAAAGCAAGCGTGTTCTTTGGAGGGTTGATTGGCTCCTGCTACACCTGGCACTGAGGAGTTCACGCCTTGGGTCGGGAGAAAACAGACTCCTCTGGGAAATAGCTCCTTGAATCTTGGAGAAATCCTGTCTCCTGAGCCCCAGCTGAGACGTTCTTGCACCTGCTGGGTGAGGGCATTAGACAGATTTTATCAGGGTTTGCAAACCATTTGACATTCAAGTGTCTGGCTTGCTAAGGAGTGGAATGCCTCAGTCCCAGCTGATTTGCCACTTAGCTCTAAAACCCCCGTGTCTGCTTTCTGTTGTTGTTATATGCCAAAATAGCTTTGCCGGCTTCAGGCGCAATGTCCCTTTCAAGAGGACAAAGGAACACGCTACGGGTGAGCCACTGAGTCATTTCACCTAGGTTCTGATTTATGAGCCCAGGAGCCGGAGGCGGGCCCGCACTTACACGTGAGCCACGGGCAGCGAGGGCGAAATGATGCAGCTGTGGATGGGGGTGAACGGGCGGAGGACAATGGCAGAACCCCCTTCCGCCTTCTTGAACTTGTCCTCATCGTACCTGCTGGGGAAAAGCAGAAGGAGGGAAGCAAAGTGAACAACGAGCAGCAGCCTGAGCCACCTTCCTCTCTTATTAGGCATCTACAGTGAGCTGGGTTGTATTCCAGATGCAGCCAGTGAACAAGGCATGGAAAAAACCTCTGCCATAACCCACTGAATGGACTGGGGGAGAGTGTAAACTACAATGTAAACTATAATCCATGCGGTGTAGCTGTGCCCCAAAATGTATTCACCAAATGCAGTGAATGTGCCGCACTGATGAAAGAGGTTGTTGAGGCGGGAGGCGTGGGGGGGTGGGGATTGGGATATATGGAAATCTCTTCTATTTTTTAATGTAACATTTTGTGTGATCGATGTATCTTAAAAAAAAAAAGACAAAAAAATTTGCTAACAAAAGCAAAAACAAAAAAAAAAACCACTATCTGCATGGAATGTGCATTCTAGTGGAGGAACACAGATAATAAAAACAGATACGTAAGCAAATCATGTGACATACTAGTATACCAGGCGAGGGAGGTGGAAATGTTTTTCTGAAAGGCCAGATAATAAATATTTTCAGATTTGTGGGCCAAACTGTTGCAGCTACCCAATGTGTAGCCCCAAACAGCCACTGGCAACTTGAAAACAATATTAAAACAGCCACAGTCCAATAAAACTTCATTTACAAAATCAGGCGATTTGGTCCAGTGGAGCATAGTTCCCTGACCCCTGTACTAGATAGTGATGCTTACTACTGGGAGGAACAAAGCAAAGAAGGCGAGCTGTGTGTTGCAATTTTAAATAGGGCGACTGGGGAGGGCATCCCTGAGAAGGTGACAATTGATAAAAATCTGCAGAGTGTGAGGGAGTGAGCCATTCAGACATCTGGGGGCAGAGCCCTCTGGATGGGGGTAGGAGGGTAGCATGTGCAAATGTCCTGAGGTAGAACTGTGTTCTAGAAACAGCAAGGAGGCTGGCGTGGAATGAGTGACAGTGAGCCACAGTGAGAAGAAGGAAATGAGGGAAGAGAGGGAACAGGGGCCTTGTGGTCTGTCTCTGAGATAGAGAAAAGGATTTTGAGCTGACAGGAGATAGGATCTACTTGCATCTGAAAAGGATCTTTCTGGCTGCTGTTTTGAGAATGGCCAACCGGGAGGGCAAGGGCAGAGTCGAGGAGAACAGTTAGGAGCTGTTGCAATAACTCTGCTTCCGAGATGAGGGTGGTTTCAGCAGAGTGGTAGCAGGGAGACGATGAGAAGTGCAGGTGGTGGGACCCATACAACTACAGAGCAGTCTAGGGCCAATGGCTTAGAATACATTTCAGTGCTTTTCTGAAGGGGACTTCCCCCAACACTGTGGACTGCTGACGAATTGGTCATATCAGCCATGTGCTGCGAGGACCTTGTTTTTTTAAGAAATGGGCACGAGTATGCCCCAAAAGATCAGCCATGACCAGTCCCCAAAGAGATGGGACCAGCCCATTTCCAGACCCCCAAAATTTAGGAGCTCTCTCAGAAGCTAGATACCATCTAGCGAAGGGGAGGAAGAGCCTGAAACCGGAAGTTTGTCTTTGAAACCACTGGATATTTACCTGGTAAAGACTGTTTCAAAATGGCAAAGTTACATTTAATATCCTATTTAAGTTTTTTCTTCCACTGTCCTGGAAGCAAGTGATTCTAGGTATAGAAAATAGAGAACATCTTTTTCTTTGGCGTGTCTGAGTCATAGGGTACATATGTTTTGCCCATGACCAAATCCACCCCTAAGACAGGTTTTAATTAACCTGTAGTGTGTGTGTTTTAATGGAATCACGTCTCTATATTTTGAAATTGGGAGAGTTCACCAAAGAATGGAAATGAGTTGGCTCTTATAAGATGAAAGGCCCTGGCCGTTCTGGGTCTGCCGTTTTCCTGGGAAGGGTCACCCGGAACCGAGGACCGAGGACGGCTGCCCGCTTTGCGTGACGTCTGTGTTCTCAGATGACCACGGACTCAGGGCCCCTGCCTGCTCAGTCCCCACCTGCCTCGCTAATTCCCACTACCTGCCTGTTCCCTCTGGGCCCCAGTCTAAGTGCGTTCATTGATTGAATCGCTGACAGATTCCCGGATTTGTTCATTTCCACCACTATTTATCGACCATCTGCTCTGGGGCAGGGGCTGCAGATGCACCATAAAGAGAAAGACCCAGATGTCATTCGATACGCGGTTGTGAGCGGGAGTGAGCAGGGGAGTCCTGAGGCTCGGACAGCCTCAAACATGGACTTGGACGGGAAAGGGAGTCAGGGCATGTTGCCTGGAGGAAGTTGTGGCCATTTAGAAACATGGCGCCCAAATTCTTTGACATTCCTCCCGTTGTCGGATGGGGGCCTGTGGCCCCTTCCCCTTGGATTTTGGCATCGTGACGGATGAACTAATGGAATATGTCGGAAGTGATGTGATGACGGCTTCCAGGCTCAAGCTCAAGGAATGGGGGACCCTCTTCCTCCGGGTGTGGGTGCTCGTTCTGAGAACCCGGCTGCCCTGCCCTGAGGAAGCTGGCAGCCGAGGAAGAGGCCCCGCGCGAGGGCCCCGGTCCCTGACCCCTCCTCACCCAGGCGAGTGAGCCACCTTGGAAGTGAGTCCATGCGTACACAGACACGCCTCCCCACTGAGCTCTGCTCAGATGGCAGATCTTTGAGGGAACTGACTGCCCAGTGTTTTAATGTAATACTTTTTGGATTGGTTGCTCATGGTAAAAGTAACTGCAAGAAAAGTAAATATTGAGCTGGAATCTGAAGGTTGAGTGGGAATTAACCAGGCAAATGGATGAAGGAAAGGCCTTCCAGCCAGAGGGAGTAGCACGTGCAAAGGGCCTGTGGTAGGAAGGCGTGTGGGGAGTAGGAAAGTAGGAGAGGGTGGCTGGAGCAGAGGGAGCTATGGGGGAGCAAACCACAGGGTGGGGCTTGACCATGTGGGGACTGGTGGCCGCCTCTCAGACTTTGGTCTTTATGGTGCAAGCAGTGGCAGCCCTGGAGGGTTCTGAGCTGGGAGTGATTTATACTTTTACACGCTCACCCTGGCTTAGTGTGGGGCATGGGAGGGAAGCTCCAAAGGAGGTGATGCTAAGACACACCTTACAAGTTAGCCTTCTTCCTTGGAATTTGAGGACAAGTCTGGGGTTATGGAGTTAACTAAAAAAGAGGACCAGAATCTAGGTCCCCTGATTTCCATTTCCATGGACTCTTTATTCAATTTCAAGAGCTGAGGCAGCTACAAACAAATAAAGAGTTGTGCCCCCCCCCACCGCCCTTTAACTGGCTCCATGTATCCCAATGGTTTAGGACAGGGGTTCTTAACCCTTTTTTTTTTAAGATTTATTTATTTAATTTCCCCCCCTCCCCTGGTTGTCTGTTCTTGGTGTCTATTTGCTGCGTCTTGTTTCTTTGTCCGCTTCTGTTGTCGTCAGCGGCACGGGAAGTGTGGGTGGCGCCATTCCTGGGCAGGCTGCTCTTTCTTTTCACGCTGGGCAGCTCTCCTCACGGGCGCACTCCTTGCGCGTGGGGCTCCCCTATGCGGGGGATACCCCTGCGTGGCACGGCACTCCTTGCGCGCATCAGCGCTGCGCATGGGCCAGCTCCACACGGGTCAAGGAGGCCCGGGGTTTGAACCGCGGACCTCCCTTGTGGTAGACGGACGCCCTAACCACTGGGCCAAAGTCCGTTTCCCGAGGTTCTTAACCCTTTTTGTTCCACGGACCCCTTTGCCAGTCAGGTGGAAACCACGGACGTCTTACTAAGCCCACACTATACTGTGTATTATTTAATAAATACGTCACCCTGCACCAACACATCCCCCAAATAATGATTTTTGAATTTCCATTCAAGCTCATGGTCTCCTTGCTAAGAGCCCCTGGTTTAGGACATGTGAAAATTAACCCAGTTTTTACACTCCTTAATCTCGGCTTTAAGCCTTCTTTCAACCACAGTAATAAAACAAATTCTACCAGTCCATTTTTTTCTTCTTCATCCTTTCAGCTGAATCTACAGCTGAAAATCGAGGTCACTGAGCACAGTGGGAAAGACTGCTGGCAGGCAGAAGTCTTTTGGGATATGCTTGATTTTCTTTTTTCCTTATGTAGTTTGTCAGACTTAACACTTTTGTCTAAAAGAACTTATTCTATGGTCTTAGATCCAGGTGGGGGAAAAAATGTTTTTTGCTTTAATAATATACAAAATCAAATAATTTGTTAAAAAAACATTTATGAATGAACACTTGAATTTTTGGTACTTTTGTGATTGAAACTGTATTAACAGAAGTATAACTCTTTGATGTGGAAGGACCTTCAAAGAGGATGCAGCCTGTTTCTAGCTTTCATGGAAATTAAGCTTTTTAGCCCTAGATTTAAGAATTTTAGGCAATTGAGGCCAGAGAGATCAAATTCCCTTTACTGCATAATGGAAGCTACCAATTACTGACCACTCATTATGCACCAGGGTCGGTACTAAGCATCACTTTCATTTTATCATGGTAAGAAATGTGGGAGTTTCGCAGCATTAATATGGGTGAAGAAAAAGGAGGTTCAGAGAGGTAAAGCGATTTGCCCAGAGTCACACAGCTGGTAGGGTGAAGCCAAAACTTGAACCCAAGTCCTGACAGGCTCCAGAAGCCTGTGCCCTTGACCACTTCCCTGCCCTGGTATAGATGCCTCTGAATGCTATTTTATCATCTTTACCCCCCATCTGCATTTGATGGTTCCAGTGCAGTAATGGCCTTTAGTTTTATTTTAATAACCACCCTGTACAGGGCATAGAATCTGCCAGATAAGACATAACCAGACCAGTGTCTACGAGAGGGACAATCTCTTGCACATTTAAACTTATTGAACTTGAAATAAACCGTGTCTCACACAGAAACATGCATCAGAGAGGGGAGAACTTGTGCTCTGCGGCCATGGATTAGAAACCTCGTCCTAACAAGGGGAAGGTTACAATGGAATGTCTCTAACACCCGCCCCCATCCATTTGCCGGTTAATCACAGCACAGCTCCTGCAGGGAAAGAACCACAAGTTCATTCCTTCTCTTATTCCAAGGAAAGCCTGGCTCGTGTCACTGGAGTACCAAACTCTGTGAGTGTCATCAGGCTCAGACTGGAAGGCAGAATTTGTGCTGAAGAGTAACAGCCTTCCTGCTCGTTGGGTAGCCCTGCCTAGATCACCTGCTGACAGGTGGATGAGGCTGTGGTCTGTTTTTCACTTTCTTTCTTTCTTTTTTTTCACTCTGAAAATACATCTGACTTTTGGCAAAAAGACAACACGACCCCTTCTCTTTTTTCAACCTTGGCCTTCATATCCGGAAATGCTGGTTGCAGGAATTTTTGGGTGAGCTGATGTTGACGTGCCTTCTGACCATGTCTCTTTTGGTCACCCAGTGGACAGTGTCACCCAGTTTTACAGATCCTGCTCAAACGTCACACCTCGGGGGATGCTTTCCAGATTCCCCTAAACTTGGGGATAGACACACTTTGGGACACGTGTGCATGCATGTTCGTAGTACGAGGCATGTAGTAGGGCCCTCCCCTGAACCTTCTCATATCTCCATGCCATCAGAGGGCCTGGCACATAGTAGGCCCTCAATATACAGTGGCAGATCGTGCCCCTCACAAAGCAACCTCTCCTTCTCACGCCCAAACTTACTTTGAAGCTACCTAAAAAAAAAAAAGATTCAAGGCCATAATGCACTAAAGGGCCACTGATTGGCTACTGAAGATCTTGTGGGGAAATGGAGACATGGACTTACCCCTGGCACCGTGAGACAAAGCCTCCTAAAGCCCTCGTGACTGTCTCTGTTGTGTCCCATGAGGACTGCCTTGTCTCTCTTCTCTCCCCTTTTCTTCCCACTCTCTGCCTATCTCCTGGACACCTTCATCCTATTTCTTATGTGAAGCAATGTGGCTCTTTCTGCAGCTCTGTGGATTCATTTGAATATTCCCTTGCTCAGCAGGCCAAGTCCCCTCCTTGAGATGCTCACCCCTTAAAAGGCATGGACCAGGGACTGCAAATTTTAACTTTTTTTTCTCATCTCAGAATGGGTTGATAAACGAATGCACAAATGGCAAGCTGGCTTATTTAGACCAAACTTCTGGGTAAAAATAACCAAAAAAATACCAGACCAAAAAATTGCAAAAAATAGATATATATTTTTCCCTTAAAAGGGGCAAAGAGCTGACAGCAGAGTGGGACTCTTTAGCCCAAAACTTAGGAGAGAATGGAAACCAAAGAGGTAAGCCTGTTTGGGGCGCTGGGTTTATCCTAAGGGCATTTGCTGACTCCGGAAAACAGAACTTTCCTTTCAATAGGCTCAAAGGTCAAGGGGAACAGAAATCTCAGCCCAGGGGCTGCACACAAGGAGGCATCAAACAGGAGACATGCCCCATACTTAGGAGATTCCCAAAGGCTGCACTTAAGGGAGAGGGTGACTGGAAATACACCCCCCTCCCACCCCCGACGTGCTGTCTGGGTCCCCATTCTATTACCTGGAGCCTCCAGCTTTAGAGAGGTCCCTGACCAGTCGTGTCCAGCCACCCCCCCCAGGGCCTCACAGACCAGGGCTCTTGTTTCCTAGAAGCCCATATTAATGTTTCTTTAAAGGAATTTTCAGACGAACAGGGTTTGGCACTTGGTGTGGAGGAAAGCGGTTGCCGGCTGTGGCTTCTGTCTTCTCTTTAGCGAACAGCCTGGCAAAGGGTGACCCCAGCAGAGTGGCTCTCAACCTTGGCTTCACGTTAGAATCCCCTGGGGAACTGTCAAGACTACTATGTCCAGGTAATACCCCCAGAGAGGCTGATGTACTTGGTCCGGGATGCAGCCTGGGCATCTGTGTTTTTTAAAAAATTTCCTCGGAGGGTCTATGTGTAGCGGTAGCTGAGAATGAGGCTCAAAGGGGACGCTGGCCGCAGCGGCAGGCCCCTCCTGCCAGGTTCTAGCTCTCTGCCTGCTTCAGCACCTCCTCTCCACCTGACTTGTGCCTCCTTCAATCTGCACACGCCAAGTGTCCCCGGAGCTCATCCATGCAGAATAATGGGGTCTGTGGATTTTGCCTCAGACGGGAGGGAGTTTGGGAGTCAAGGGACTCCCAAACTAACCCTTGACCTTGGGGGAGGGGGATTAATTAACATCTCTAATCCTCATTTCTACAGCTCCAATTCGGGACTAAGAATAGTACCCATGCCATAGGAATGTTTTGAAGTTTAGAGGAAAAGATGTGTACAAATCACATATAGTGAACTCTCCTTAGAATTATTGTTATTGAGCTGGTTATTATGATTTCATGCATGCGTATTTCAGAAAGGACCCATCTCTTGCTGGTCCCTCCACCGCCAGAACAAAGTCCTTTATTAAAAGAATGAAGTTCTACTTTATTTAACAAATCCACAGGTCTTTTTGTGCACCTGCTTTGTGTGGACACTGAGCTAGGACCTGAGGATGCAGCTGAGGGTCTAGAAGAGGGGGCACTGCTGTAGAAAAAGTGAACAAGCGTGCAAACACATCTTAGGGAACATGGAGCCCAGATGGGTGCTGGAACTGGTTAGGCTGAAATCTGGGAAGCATCAGGGGAGGGGGCATTTAAACCTGCCTTTTAAATAAAGTAGACCTTTTAGCTGGTAGAGGATGTGAGGAAGGGCATTTAAGGCTCAAGGGAGAGCAAAGGAAAAGGTCTAGGTATGGGGCAAGTCTGGGAAGGGGAAGGAAAGAGGCACATTTGGGGCTGGCAAGATTTCTTGTGTAGCTCTTAGCATCAGGTATGAGGGTGGGTGTATGTGGTAGAAGATATCCCTCGCCCCAGCCGTTTACTCTGAACAGTCACTCTCAAGACCGTTACTGCCAGGCTGAAGGCATCCACTTACGTCATAAAAGTGTCGCCATATTGGATTTCTGAGAACTTTTTGGCTGGTTGGAATTTATTTTTTTCTTCCTCTTGCAGTTTCTGAAGTTTCTGCTGCCTCTTTTTCATTGCACTTTCCTCCCTCAGAATAGTAAAATACCCACGACCTATCTTCACCGACTGAATCAAGAAGCTAGAGAGAGAAAGAGAGAAAGATACATTAAAAAAAATATATGAGTTGACTCTTAAACCATGTCCAAGTGACACGGAATGCAAATCTTGCAAGGGCAACCTCATGCCCGCAGGGTGGGAGCCTTCCTGCCTGTAGAATTCTGGGGCCGGGCAGTCTGGAGCTTGAATTCTGGATCCACCTCGTAAGGTTGACCTTGCCCAAGTCATTGACCCTCTCTACCTCTCAGTTCCTTCATCACTCCATCACTCAGCAAAAATGTGCTGAGTGTCTACTCCGTGGCAGGCGCTCTGCCAGGTTCTTTGCAACGAGCACAGCAATTCCTACCGCACAAGATGACAAGACTTCGTGCCTGTGAAGGGATCAGCGAGGTGCCTGGCCCTGCAAAGAGCCTCACCTGTGACATTCGGAGGCAGAGCAGAGCGTATGGGGCCAGGGCTCCCAGCCTGAGCTGCCTTCTCTTCAACGGCCCGAAGGCTAATGCTCGTGAGCACGGCCACACAAGTGGTGAGGGGTAGGTGCCCGCCGTGCCAAGCAGCACGGGCTGGGACTTCAGGGTTTTTCTTTTCCTTCTCACCCAGGCTTGATGGTGGCTTGACGTGAAGGCGTCCTGTGCCCTGACGGTCTACGCGCTTGCCGCCCCTTTGCCAGTCTTCCCTTTGGGGTTGGAGCTGGCAGCACTCTGGTGGGGAAGGAGTGATGCCAGAATCGTGTACATGTCTGTCTGTCCATTTGTCTTGCTACCTGGGATATTGTCAGGTACTGTACACCACCTCCCCCAGATAGGAATGCTGGTCCTGAGATTCAATTCTGCTTATCTCCCAGATTCCTAATGAGCAAAACCCACGTGTGCCAGGCAGGGATCGACAAGACCCTGCGTGCCTCAAGTTCACGGTCTAGTGCGGGGGAGAGACACAGGAATCACAGGTGGATGGGGGAGGGAGGAGCCTGGGCTAATTCACACTTGAGGTGGTCGCGGGCATATTCCTGCAGGACGTGGTGTCTCTGTTCCCTCTTCCAAAGTAACTGCTTGCTCTGGGCCTTTCTCTCGTGCTCAGTGTTGGGTGGGAGTGTCCTCTGCTAGCTCTCATGGCCAGACTCTGACATGATCAGTTAATTCCTGCTTATTTGCTAGGAAGAGTGAAAATGGTTTGAAGGGTGTTTTCATTTTGCAGGGGACTGGTGCAAATATCCACTGGGGGACTGCTGAGGGCTGGGGGTGGGGCTTCCCAGCATTTTTCAAATGGTGCCACACTGGTGCCTGCCAAGTGGGAATTCTTCACTCATTAATTTCTCTGACTGATACTGACTGCAAACTTGCCAATTCAGGGGTCAGGGCAGGGCCCTGGGGGCAATGCGGAGGAAAAGGACAAGGAATCTATCCTCACAGCCTAGGGGAAGAAACACACCCACAAACATGCGCTTTCAAGACAACATGTCAAAGGGCCACTAGAACCAGAGACATTAGGAAGGCTTCCTGGAGAAGGTGACATTTGGGTTAAACAGGAATTCACCAGTAGGACAACAGGGAAATTTCAGCCTATCAGTGGATGGAATAGTAGGTGTACAGGCAAAGAGGCGAGTATGAAGACGGCCTGTTTAGGGAGATGCAGGGACCTTAGAACAGCTGGGGCATGGGAGGTGTGCGAGAGCTAAAGCTGGAGATATAGGCAGGGAACAGATGATGCAGGACCAGAAATTCTGGATTTAAGTGAGCCTAGATTGGGGTGTTGTTAGGAATGTACCTTCTAGAAAAGCTTTAGAAATTGGCAAATGTATTAAAAACACAAAACATCCCATCATCACACACCAGAACAATTCATCTTATACAAGCTTCTCCTGCCAGTTCTATTACCACTTTTATGATTTAGTTCCTCAGTTATGCAATAGACACTTTTTCCAAATCTTAACATCTCTGAAATGAGGGTGCCTTAATCACTGACCTTTTGCAGTTACTGCCAGCGAGGGGGCAGTTATGTTATAGGAGTTATCATCTGCCTGTGCAGACTCGATTGTTAGCCTTGATAGCCTGATTGGACAACTCCCCCCTTGTTATTTTAGGGAACAAACCAATTGCCCACAAGGCTGAAAGATCTTTTTCTCTGACTTATTCTTGTACAATAAAGAATGAACCAGTAGCAAAACTACAGACTAGGGAAGCAGATGTGTCTCAAGCAGTTGGGCGCTCGCCTCCTAAAGAAGGATGAGCAAGAGAGTGAGATGACATGATGGGCTGGTGCAGCGAGCTGATGCAACAAGATGGCACAACAAGGAAACACAATGAGAGAAACAACAAGCAGGGAGCGAAGGTGACTCAAGTGAGGTCCTGGGTTCAGTTCCCAGTGCCTCCTAAAAAGAATGTAAGCACACAACGAACAGACACAGTGAGCAGACAGCGAGCACAAACAACAAGGGGTAGGGGGAGAAATAAATAAAAACAAAAAACAACCTTGCACACTGTCAGCAGCTAGGAAGAAAATCCTGGAGACAACAGTGGAGCATCCTTTTGAGAAATGTTGCATCACATTGCATACTCTTGGGGAAAACTCAGACATTGATGACTGCACAGAAAAGCAATTCAGAAGAGTGGGACTCCTATCTTCACCAATTTATTTCACTTGCCTTTTCCTTCTTTTGTGGACACACATACACACACATATATAAAATTGTCTAGATAGGTGAAAAAGAGTTTAAAATAATGAAATAAGATATTTTTACAAAGTTAAAATTCAAAATGATAAGCAAGCATTGTCTTTGTTTCATTGGCAGTGTTTCTGAATGGTTTTTGTTTTGTTTTAACGGCATGGCTTAGAGTCCACGGCAGCTTTGAGCCCATGAAATGCCGTCTTTGAACCTGGTATGGGAGCATCAGCAGGAAGATACACAGTAATCCTGAATTTGGGCCTCTGCCTCTGAGCTCAGTTAAAATTTCCCGAAGGCCTTTTGCTCTTAGGCCCTGGGTTTATCCTCATCAATCAATGCAGGCAAGGAGCAGGCAAGTCTGCGCAGCACACATTCTTGTCTCGGTTTCCTCATTTATACAATAATGCAGAGAACAAATCAATGTGACATCTGTTGTGACACGGTGAAACCACATCACAGGTCATTTTAGCCCTTGGTGGTCAGTGTTAGGTACTTTTACCTGGCTTTTATTTTTAACTTTAGGGATGCGAGCAATGGTTAGATATAGTGTGGAATTCGTGTTTAAAACGAATATGTGCTTCTGTTCTGTTTGCAAGCTTCTGAATCCCTTAACCAGAGGGTGCTGAAGTTGCTGTTATACTGGAACAAAAAAAACCCAAACTGTTACCATTTGCAGCCCCTTGATTTTTGAAAGTGGATTTTCTTGATGCATATCCATACCATAGACTATTACGCAGCCTTAAAAAGGAATAAAGTATTAATACGTTGCTACGCAGAGGAACCTGGAAGCATTATGCTAAGCGAAAGAGGCCAGATACAAAAGGTCACATATTGTGTGATACCATTTATATGAAATGTTCAGAACAGGAAAATCCATCGATTCAGAATGCAGCTAGGTGATTGCCAGGCCTGATGTGAGACTAGAACAGGGAGAAATGGCTTAACTGTGGTTGCACAACACTGGGACTATTCTAAATGCCACAGAATTGTTGACTTTAAAAAGGTAAATTTTATGTTACATGAATTTGATCTCGATATATGATAAAAAACATTGTAAAAGAAAAACTTTTGATTACATCCGTTATGCCCAGTTTTGAATTTGTGCTTCTTCAAAAAGATGCCTCATTAGCAACCATTCAACAAAACCATTTGCCAGATAGTGATTGACTACCTACTATGCGCCAGGCACTGTTTGAGGTGCTGAGGATACAGCAGTGAACAAATGGGCCACAAAATTCTCGCCCTTGTGCTGCTCACACTCCAACAGGGCGGGGGGGGGGGGCAGGTACGAAACAAAGAAGGAAATGGCACACAATGTGTTAAAGGCTACGGAGGGAGACAAAGCAGGGCAGTGGGAAGAGGGGTGCTTGGGATGGTGCATATTGGTGCAACTTTAAATAGGACGGTCAGCGAAGGCCCCCTGAGAAGGTAACGCTTGGGGGAAGACGTTGAGAGGAGCGAGCTGGCCTCACAGATACTGGGGCGGGTGTGTTCCGGGCAGAACACAGAGCGTATGCAAAGTACAAGTACAAGTACAAGTACAAGTACAAGTCTCAGTTAGGAGAAGTCTAATTCCACTGAATGAAAATGTATACCACCCAATACATTCGTGCTACCAAAACAAAGTCTTTGGCTGTTTTAGATACTGAGGGTCGGCTGAGAGACCTTTTTTTGGACAGAAAGGTTCTGCTCTTTAAGTAAAGGAGATGGGAGGAAGGAAGAAAGGAGGACGGAGGGAGGAGGGAGGAGGGGAGAGAGGGAAGAAGGACGGACCACTGCTGGGTCCCAGACTGGAAGAGGAAGGGAAGCACGAGGGGACCCTGTGGCCCAGTAACTTCACTCTAGGGTGCTACTCCAGGGGCAGTAGACCTTACCATTTTATTTTATTTTGTTTTGTTATTATTTTAAAATATTTATATATTTTTTAATTTATTTCTTCCATTGCCTTGGAAGGTGCCCTGGGCCCCTGGGACCTTGGCTAAGGACGGTGGCCTGTTGCTGGCTGGCAGGTGCCGGGGCCTCCCCTTTGGCCATGAAACCTTTCCACTGCCACCCAGATGCCTCTGGGAGCGGAAGGCTGTCAACAGGACCCGTGAGGGCCCGAGACTAAACAAGACCTGCGGTGGCAGAGAGTGGGGCCGCACCCAGAAGACCCTCTGCGTGTGGTGACGGTGCAAGGCGCCGGGAGGCCTCCAGGGAGATGGGCCAGGCCCCACCCCTCGGTGGGCTTTGGCTGATGTCCAGGAGTCACTGGACAAGAGCCTCTTCTCCCCCTTCAGAGCCTGAGACCTCTAGCCCAGCAATGTGCAATCAAATATCTAGACCTACTCAGGGAGCAGCCTGACTCACTTCTTCACTTAGTTTGACTGTGAAGGTTCACAATAACCATACTTAACAAATTTTAAAATAAGTGCCGGGCTAATGGTCTACCACACAGTAAACCAAAAGGGGTTTGGGGGAAGCGGATGCGGCTCAAGCAATTGGGCTCCCGTCTACCATATAGGAGGTCCAGGGTTCGATGCCCGGGGCCTCCTGGTGAAGGTGAGCTGGCCTGCGTGGTGAGCTGGCCCACGTGGAGTGCCAGCCTGCGTAGAGTATGCGCAGAAGTTCTGCCCTGCACAGGAGTGCTGGCCCACGCAGGAGTGCTGCCCCGCGCAGGAGTGCTGGCCCATGCAGAGAGCTGGAGCAGCAAGATGACGCAACAAAAAAAAGAGACAGAGAAGGGAAATAATGAGTTGCAGCAGACCAGGGAGCTGAGGTGACGCAAGAGAGTAATCGCCTCTCTCCCACTCCGGAAGGTCCCAGGATTGGTTCCCAGAGCTGCCTAATGAGAATACAAGCAGACACAGAACACACAGTGAATGGACCCAAAGTAGAGAATGGGGGGAGGGGGGAGAAATAAATAAATAAATCTTTTAAAAAGATAAAAGGGGGTTTGGATATTAAGTGCCTGTGGGTTTGGCACTTACCATGCATCCTGTCATGTTCAAAGAACTCACGATACTAGCATCTGTATCTGAATGATTTTTTTGTAGTAGTTCAAAGATTGGTAAGAGATTTATTTGACTTATTTACACCCTATTTAAAAACCTATTAGAGGCATAAAAAAGGGCAAAGGACAGGAGACAGGAGTAACAAGGGTAACAAAATCAGGTAAGACATGCTGCCTGATCTGGTACACAGATTTGCCCTGAGCATCTTAGCAGCCACTGCAAAAAGGGAAACAATTCTTCACCTGATTCCTAATGGCCCTAAGATTTTAAATAATGCTGTTCAGGAGATGCCTAGCTATTCCTCATATAAAACTAGGAAGAAAAAGCTCTCCCTCAAGGATCTGCTCAGGGAAGGGCACTGTGAAAAGCCACATCCACCACACACCCCTAGATGAAAATAGAGTGATGAATGCCTGTCTTTCCTGTCTCATCAATTAATCCCACAGGAGGGGATGGGGAGCCAGTGTTGACCAATTTGAGGAACCTAGCATGCAAGTTATTGGTGGAATTGTGGCCTCCCTTCTGCCAAGCCAGTCGGACCCCCCCCCCCCCCCCCCCCCGTGCTAGGCCCCGGGGCAATGGGCAGGTGAGAGATGAAAAGAGTTCTGGGATTCCCTCCCCGTCAGACTCACCAGTCAGTGCCGGGCACTTCCGGCTGCAGAATGTTCAATCGGCAAGCTCAGACGAGCTCCCTCAATTCTGTGGAGGCCCATTTAAAAATGCTTAATATTTTAGTAAAGTCCCACTTAATTCGCTTGTACATTCCCTACGTTTTCTTCACTGTTATTGCTGATTACCAGGCTATTTGTGTGAAGAGAAGCTATTTGCAGGGAAGAGCAGGTTTTTGCCCTGAAATCCATTCGCCAGGGGCCTCCTGCTCACTGCTTTCTGTGATGTCCAACTGCCCTGGCTGACACCGCCAGAGGAACGATGGGGGGTAAAACAATGACCCGCACCCGGTGAGCGGGGGGAGAAGCGGGTTACAGAATGGAAAGCTTCCTCTGCCCAATCCAACCAATGCAGGCGGGGGTGGGCTTTTCTGTTGGAGGAATGTGTGTTCTCCGGGTGGGCTGCAGTGTACCCTGAGGCGGCAGCACCATATCAGCAGGGCTTGCGTGAGACCCACCAGAGGGGCAGAAGTGAAAAGGACTGGGTTTTTCACTCCAGGGCAACTTTGGCCTCAAGGCGTGGGAAAGTGGCTGAGGCCTTGGAGAGGACTCGTCACCTGCTAAGGCAAGCTTTAAGCCTCTCTGAAACTGTCTCTTGAGAATCAAATTGGGTTATTAACAGTTCCGGCCTGAGGCAGTTTGATATGGTTTATGAATTCCAAAAACAGATATTGGATCATGTTTGTAAACTGGTCTGTACCTGAGCGTGATTAAATTATGATTAGGGCTTTGATTGGGCCACGGCAGTAGGGTGCTGAGTCCCCACCCTTTGGTGGGTGGGGACTCACAGATAAAAGACATGGCAAAGGACAGAGTTGGAGTTTTGAGCTGGATCCTCGGGAAGGAAGCACACAGAGGAGCTTGGTCGTGAGGAAAGAGAGAAACCCTGGGAAGAGAAACAAGCTCTTTGCCTCACAGTCCACAGCTGACCTTGTAAAGAAAACAGAATTGCTGAGCCCAGAGGTAAATGAACCCTGGGAAGAGAAGAACCCAGGAAGCCTGAACCCCGGCAGATGTGGGCAGCCATCTTGCTCCAACATGTGGCAAAAGACTCTGGTGAGGCTTTGCTTTATGGCCTTGTAACTGCAAGCTTCTACCCCAAATAAGTATCCTTTATAAAAACCAATTAATTTCTGGTGTTTTGCATCAGCACCCTTTGGCTGACTAATACACTACCCAAAGGGCTATTGGGAGGGTTATATAGGACAGTGCCTAGCACACAGAACTCAGTCATCCAGGGCTACTGTTATCAGCAACTCGCTTAGTCCTGAGATGGTGGCGTGATTTACAGACAAGAAAATGAGGGAAAATATTAAATAAATGACGAGGGTCATAACAGCTGGAAAGTGGATTGGAAGCCAATAGGGCTGATTCCAGAATTCTTCTCTTTCTACTGCCATGCTCCAAGGAAGGCGCCTTGACCTGCATAAGTAATTCAGTAGGAAACTTTAGCACTTTGGTTTTTTTTTGTTTTTTTTGAAAGATTTATTTATTTTATTTAATTTCCCCCCCTCCCCTGGTTGTCTGTTCTTGGTGTCTATTTGTTGCGTCTTGTTTCTTTGTCTGCTTTTGTTTCTTTGTCCGCTTCTGTTGTCGTCAGCGGCACAGGAAGTGTGGGCGGCGCCATTTCCTGGGCAGGCTGCTCTTTCTTTTCACGCTGGGCGGCTCTCCTCACGGGCGCACTCCTTGCGCGTGGGGCTCCCCCACGCGGGGGACACCCTTGCGTGGCACGGCACTCCTTGCGCGCATCAGCACTGCGCACGGCCAGCTCCACACGGGTCGAGGAGGCCCGGGGTTTGAACTGCGGACCTCCCATATGGTAGACAGACGCCCTAACCCTGGGCCAAAGTCCGTTTCCCAGCACTTTGACTATATGTATCTTGGGGCTATCATGTTTTATCCAGTCCCAGACACCATCTGAGGTAGATTTGATCATTATCCAATAAATGTGCCCTCCTTCCCCATCCCCTACATTCAGGAGAGGAATTTGCTTCTCAGGGCCCTGACTTAACTATGGTCAAAGTGACTCATTTGGCCAATGGGATGTCAGTAGATGTTACCTGAACAGAAGCTTGAAATGAGTTTGCTCAGTTGGGTTCATAAGAAGAACAAAATCCACTAGCTTGCTGGACTTGGAAGAGTATGAGAGGCATGGAACATACAGTTATCCCAGCTAATCCCAGCTAATCCCAGCTAATCCCAGCCTAGATCAGCTCTACCCACCCAACCTACAGACACATGTGCAAGAAAGACACACTTATCAAAAGTCACTGAGTTTTTGGGTTGCTTGTTACACAGTATAGTGGTGAAAATAGCTGATTAATACATCACATATTATAAGATGCAAAATTATTTTATGAACCACAGAGAAAGACAATCACATGGCAATTAAATTGTGACTGCACGATGCATCCCATCTTCAGAGATGTTAAAATGTGAAAGAAAAGTGCTTCTTACATAAGAAAAAATACAATATTAAAGTAATTGCTTGAGACCTAATGGAACTTGTAGAATTAATTAACAGACCCTTCTTAGAAGTATCTATCATTTCTGATAAAATATTTGAACAATTTTCCAATATTCTCTAAGACTGAGTCCTCTCTGGGGTGTTAGATTTACCTACATAGGTAGTCCATCAAACTTTTACCGTCCACTCCTCCCCTGAGCAATGCTTCATCTCTCTTTGCTACTCAAAGTGTGGTCCCTGGACCAGCAGCTGCAGCAGCACCTGGGAACTAGTTAGAAATGCATGTGGACCCTATCCCAGACCTACAGAATCAGAATCTGCATGTTAATAGGACCCTCAGCTGATTCATATACACATGGAAATTTGAGATGCCTGGGTCTACTCACCACTTTTTTTTTTCGTTAAAAAAAAAAAAGAACGTTTTTCAGAAGGGAATCTTTGAACTGGCTTCATTGGAAGCCTAGTTCCCTTGCTACAAGTTTGAAAAAACAACAACAACAAAACTTTGACTCAGGTTAGAAATCAATTCATCTGTGAAGGTCTTTGAAAATACCTGTAGCAGACATGCCCACCCTTTGAGGGCACTCAGCGCGCAATAAATCTCCCATTACCTGAACCAACCTGCACCCCACGGGCTCTAAAGGAACCCAGGACAGAACGTCTCCTACAACAGGAAGCCCCAGCCCTCTTCCCTGCGGGGTCTTGCAGGAAGCTGTGGAGGACCTCAGACCTGGAGGCTAAGGGAACTCAACGGCTGCCTCACCTTCTGGGGGTGGGGGTCCGGCAGGGGATAAACCACCACACCTCTCTTTGTTAAAGACCTGCAGCCTAGATGTACTTAAAAAAACAAACCAAAACACACAACAAAAAACTTTTAATGGGATTATGGCTCTGCACCCAGCTGGTTTCCACTCACATTTTCTGTCTCTGCCTGCAAGAAATATGGGGCTATAAAGCCGAGAGTGCTTCCACGCGGATGGTGGGACGACATTAAGATGAACAAACGCTCCTGGCGAAACGAGTTCAGGGTTGTCCGGCTCCCGCAGGAGGGAATTGCCTACGTGGGAAATTTTCACTTAACAAATTTTACTGTTTTCAAATAAGAGCAAATAAATCAGTTTATTCCCAGTTTGCTGAGGCTGGAGCCTTGGAGAGCCCACTTCATCTGGCTGGGACACGCCCTGCTTTGTCAGCCCACCCAGACATATTGATTTCAGAGGAGAAAAGGGCAAACACGGTGGAATGGACCGACTGAAGTGCCAGCCTTAAATTCTGGAATTTTCAGGCAACCTGTACAGGCAAATTAATAACGCAGCCCCAGTTCAAAGGCACGGAGCAAATATTTTGCATTTAAATTCCCGCATTAGAATGCCCTGTTTATACACTAACTTAATAAATCTAGCCTGACTGCTAAATTGACAAGAAGGTGAGAATCATTCATTAAAATGCAAATGCAATTGAGATGAAATTTGGAATACATTTATTACAGTAATTGAACTTCAGTCAACTGTAGTCACAACACAGATTCTGAACTGCCTTTCAGACAAAAGGACGTGTTGTATTATTTTCCCTCCCTAAGTTAATATCTTTGTCAGCATGCAAATTAAAACCATTTCCTGAGTGCTAATGATTTGCAATGGAGGATTTCACTCTTCTTTATAGGACAAGATTGCCGGAGATAAAGGTCAACTGCATACACAAAAGATTGCTCTGGTAGCATATTGTGTATACAGCAAATTGATTGCAAACATATTCTGAGTGCTTATTGCAACCACATTCTTTGTAAATCACATTGGAACATCTCTTTACCATCCCTGGGTCATTTGCTAATTGTAATGCCCAACAATGGGAGATTTGCTGAGTCAGGCCTTTACCTCTCAGATCAAGTTTCAGGTGGAGTTTTCTCCTTACTGGCTGATTCAGCTCAAAGAGAAGGACCCAGTACTGTGGTTCTTTTGATCAAAAATCAGATGGAATAAAAATACTACCGGTTCTGTTATAACGGTGCAGAAAACTTGACTCTCCAAGGAAAAGTCGTTTGAACTGCTTTTGTTTTGTTCTCTCTGGCTCCTCTGCAAAATTCACATGGCATTTCAGAGGTCTGGGCAAACAGAGCCCATGCACAGAGCAGACTGCTGATTGAGCTGGAGGAAGGCACAGACTGGAAAGTTTCTTTGGCCAAGGGTACGTGCACTGTTTAAAAGTGACTCTAGGGTGGCGCCTGTCAAATAGAGAGAATCCTGTGTCCTCTTAGCCCCCTTCATATCCAACGAACGGATCACCAAGTATTGTCAACTCTGCTTCTTAAATATCACCTTGCCCTTCTGTAGCTGCCATCCTGGCCAGAAACCATCCTTTGTTACCTCCAAGACTCTAGCCTCTCACTTGGTCTGTCTCTTTCCCAGTTTGCTCACCATCTGGCTGCCCCTGGGTTCTTTCTAAAATAGAAATTTCATCATTCCAATCACAATGCTCCAAAGCCTTCAAAAACTTTTCATGGCTCTCAGGAGAAAGCTCAGACTCCTGCCTCCTTCCCATGGCAAGGAGGTCCTCTAAGATCTGGGCTTTCATTTCCAACCATTCATGCAGCCCTTCCACTTGTAGGCTTTCCCCTCTCCCTGCCACACCTCCTCCCCCTTCTTTGCTTGACTGTTTTCTGTTTGTCCTTCAAGGCTTGGGGAAAACTGTCAACTGTTGAACATTCAAAACTCCTCCTTCTCTTCTCCACCTCTTCACACTCCACCCTCCCACCCCTCCCTAGATCCGGCTGCTTGAGGCCAGTGCCCAGCAGAGAGGAGGCAATCAGCACTTGTTAGTTTGGCTTTCCCCACCTCTCTCCCTTCCTCCCACTGGCAGAAAGTGCCAGTTGCCTACCAAAATACCCATTTCCTCTGCTTCCTTAGTAACAGGTCACAATATCTTGGATATCATTATGTCTAGCTAAAACAAAATAAAGATCCCAACAAGACAATAATGACAAATAAAACTACATTTCCTCCAAGCTGCCCTTGCAGATAGGAAAGGCCCATGAAGTACAAGTGGAAGTCATCAAGAGGGGCTTCTGGAAAGCCCTTTGAAGGGAGCTGCCACAGCTAGGTGGCATAGGCCCTTTGGCCCTTCTTCACTTCTCCCTCCCTGCTGCCTGGAACTTGGCTATAATGGCTGGATCTCCAGCAGCCATTTGTGGTCATGAGGAAACCTTGCAGATGAAAGGAAATATTAAGGATAGTGAAGCAAAAGATAGCAGGAACCTGGGTCCTCATGATCATGGAGCCACCATACCAGTCCTGAACCACCTTCCTTTAGAAAGGAACCTCTTTTATGTGAGAGGGAAGTAAGCCTCTATCTTTTTTAAGCCATGGTGATTTCGGGGCTCTGTTTCTATACAGAGAAATGCAGCCCCAACTGACAATCAATCTCTCTTGTCTCTCTTTTCTTAACCAAACTGTTATTCTCACATTTAAAATGCCACCACCCCTGATTAAATCACACTGTAGCCCTGTTAGCAGGCATGGTTAGTTTGGATATTGGGAAAGAGGCAAAGAACCAGAGATGAATGAAATTCTGCAGAGAGAGACAGGTCTGGGAAGTTCTCCACAGAAGATACCTGGAGGAGCTGGTAAGTAGGTAAGGAGTCAGGGCTGGGAGAGCAGTGGAGGGGTTGGTTGGAGGGGAGAGAAATGGGTGCTGTCTGGGGGCAGTGGGAGGAGGTACATAGGAATCGCCTGGTGCTTAGCCTTTTGCCAGTCACTGAGACAAGCACTTGACTTACATTCTTTCATGGAATCCTGCTAATGAAGCTTAGGCTCTGAGAGGTCAGGTATCTGATTATAGGGTTAGTAATTGGCAGAACTGGAATTTAAACCCAGACGGCCTGATTCCAATGTGTTGCATTAGGAAAATACATTGGTTTTGGAATTGGTCTGTTCTAGTTTCAACTGATCATCATTTCCTTGTCATTCAACTTCTGTGACCTTGGGTGAGTTATTTCATTTCTTGGGGTGGCACTTTCATCATCTGTAAAACTGGAATACATTAAAAATCTTCCTAGGATATCATTTATAGGAGACATTTAGCATGGTGCCTAGTACACTGTAGGTTTTCAATAAACTGACAGTCATCGTTTTTAGCATCATCATTACTGTCAAAGCCCAGTGGTGACTGCTGTTACAGCCTTCCAGTTCAGTTGGTGCTCTGCACACAGCTAACGAAGCTGGCTAGTAAGATAGGGACTCAATAGATGGATCTGGAACCTGGCAGAGAGTCCATGTGGACATCAGAACCCCCAAGATGCTCCCTGAGATTCTGCCATTCAGAACAAGACTTCCTCCAGGAGCCAGGGGAAGGCAGGAGAAGCCCTGGATGTTGTTCCCCAAGGACTTTATCATTGGGCCCTCACAGGGGACTGATGGACGAGGTAATCAATCAAAACAGCAAACAGCTGGGACTCCTATGCATTAGCAAAGGGGTGGAATAATTAACAGTTCAAAAAGCAGGCCCAGGGAAGTGGACGTGGCTCAATGGATAGGGCGTCCGCCTACCACATGGGAGGCCCAGGGTTCAAACTCCGGGCCTCCTTGACCCGTGTGGAGCTGGCCCATGCACAGTGCTGATGCGCACAAGGAGTGCCGTGCCACGCAGGGCTGTCCCCTGTGTAGGGAAGCCCCACCCACAAGGAGTGCACCCTGCAAGGAGAGCTGCCCTGCGTGAAAAAAGTGCAATCTGCCCAGGAGTGGTACCGCGCACACGGAGAGCTGGCGCGGCAAGATGACGCAACAAAAAGAGACACAGAATTCCTGCAACAAAAAGCTGACAAGAATGCAGGTGGACACAGAAGAACACACAGTGAATGGACAGAGAGAGCAGACAACAGGGTGGGCAGGGGAGAGAAACAAATAAATCTTAAAAGAAAAAAGAAAGACTCCTAGGTTAAAAAAAAAAAAAAAAAGCAGGCACAGGCCTGAGCATGGGAAGCCTTTGGACCCCCGCTCTTGCCTTCGCTAGTCCTGGGGCTGGTCCGCGTGCCCGTTCCTGCCCTCTTCCGCGCCCTCTTCCCCCCACTTTCCCTCTGCCATGTGGCCACGCAGGTAAAACCTGGGCATTTATAGTCTACAATGGGGAACTGCAGTCTGTGAATCAGCCCGCTTTATCACTTTTCAGCCCCTTCCTCTCTACCTGGGCCCCGTGATCTGTTTTTTCTCCCATTTCTCTTCCCTCTTTCCCTTCATAAATTACTGGCCTAACTCCCCCGAGTGCTCTGGAAATTCCTTTCCGCAGCACAGTCAAGAACCCAGAGGAAATCTGGTAGCACTAGGGCGGTGGTTGGGCAGGAAGCCCCACGGGCTTCTGGGAAGTGGTCCTCGGTTCAAGCGGGAAATTTAGGAGGTTGTCTTTCTCAAGGGTAATGGCAAGAACGGTTCAATTAGACCACAATTATTCTGGGATTTAGTAAATTGCATTATGCAGTAATTCACAAAGGTCTGTGAATCTGCTGTACATAGTGGTGGTAGGGTAAATGCTTGGTTATCAAGTCAGCAACGAAATTTATTAAGCTAAAGGGCCAGGGAATTAACCTCTGTTCTGCTGAATAAGGTTACATGCAGAAACCTTCTAATAATTTTAAGCAGCTTCCTTTTCTGGGCTTCTCCTTTATTTACTCTCTATCTCAGATTTCCACTAATGAAAATGGAGGAGGAGGAAAAAAAGGAGGAGGAGAAGAAGAAAAGAAGCGTCTCAAGAACCCACATCAGAACTTGGTAGATGTTTCAGAGGGAGACACTGCCGATAACAGCACAATCAAGTACAGTCAAACCTCTGGGTTTCGGCTAAAATGCCAGGTATGGTAATGTCAGTTAGAAAGCAAGGTCCGAATTCTAACTCTGCCAGCAATTTGCTGTGTGTCTGAGGCAGAATAGTTAACTACTCTGTTCTGTTAACCAGGAATAACCACCACCACCATCACCGCCACCTCCACCGGAACTACCATCGCCACAGCTAGAACATCGACTACCATGTGCCGGCAACTGTGACAAAGGCTTTAGAGCTACTAATCTCTTTGACTTCTTAAAACAATTCTCCAAGGCAATCATTATTAGTCCCGTGGGCAGGTGAGAAAGCTGACGTGCGGGGAGGTTGGGGACATACACACGTAGCCCGGCTAGCGTGGGGCAGAGCCTGGACGGGTGCTGGGGTCTGAGCCCGTCTTCTCATCTGCTTTTTGAGATAATATTGTCTTACCTGCCCTGCTGTGAAAGCTAAAAAGAGGGAAGAGATGTGAAAGCTGTTTGGAAGGTTTTAAAAAATGCCATGCCAACCCAGAACGCTGGAGCATAGCTCCAAGTTCGATATGCAAACTGCTTTCTAAAGAGGAGGGATGGGCCCTTGCCACCTGATGTCACTGCTAATCGCCTGGGCCACCACTGGAAAAGCAAGCTCTCATCAGTGGAGGACACGCCCGGAGGAGTGGCCAGTGAAGGGAGGGGTCAGCGGCCCTCTACGCAGAGCAGCGTTGCGGTTTGGGCTAAACTGATCTCTGGAAGTGAAATTCCTTGAAGGCAGACATCATCGTATTATACTCAGGGCTCCCTTCTCCTCCCCAACCCTCTGACATCGAGTGGGGACTGAATATCCGTTTTGATCGTCAATATAGGAAAATGGCTCGTTGACTTAGTGCCGTTCGTTGCTTACTGGATCTCCTGTGGAAGGTCAGTTCTAGTCTTACCTAGTTCTAGAATTAAAGACCAACAACCTCAGGCAACATCTCCTGAGATTCACAAAGTTACCCTCGGTATTTATCTCATCTAAATCTCTTCACTGTTTGCCAATTCTACTTCCATGTACTCTGCCAAATTTTGAAAGTGAGTCATTTAGCTCCCTCCTTCCTGGCACCCACTGTGCACAAGACTTGACCCTTGCCTTCGCGGAATCGGCAGTCTAGCTGATGTTTGGGGGGCCACAGCCCTCCTTTCCGGGGGTCCACAGCTTGGCATCGGGAGCCGTTGTTCTGAGCTGAGTTGGACGCTTGAGTGAGCATTTTGGAAATGAGAAGAGCCACGTGGGAAAGAGCCCCACACCCTCATTTTGCAGACGAGGAAACTGAGGCCCGTGGACGAGAGGCGTCCCCAGTTAGAGGCTGACCCGGGACAACAATGTGGCCTTTGGGAAAAGCACCACCTGTTTGGCGGGGGATGCAGAGGTCAAAAATCCTAGCGCTGGAGTGACCCGAGGCTCGCTGCCTCTTAGCCCGACCCCTGGCAGTTCCCTTTGCCGCCGGAGTCATCTTCAGAAATGCGAAGCCCACTGCACGGCTCCCTGCGCTCGGGCCGTCCTTGCCTTCCCCGCCGGCTCAGGGCTGCCTCGTCTCGGGGCTCCATCCCCTCTAGGGCCTTCCCTCCCGGTGCAGTGCCCTAACGCAGCCTGAGCAGCCGGCCAGCGCCCTCTCCTGGGTGACCGCACCCTCCTGACCCGCCTCCCGGCCTGGGGCGGCCCTTGCCCCGCTGAGCTCTTCCTGAATCTCACCTGGTCTCCAGGTTCTGGGGAGCCTCTCCCTCGCCGCTAGATGCCCCAGCAATTCCGAGAGCCGCGCTCTTGGTCGCCCCAGCGCCTTGTGTTGTCCCCCGCCTGCAGAGCTGTCCCCTCTTCCTCGCCCGGCTAACACCTGCTCCTCCTCTAGAACTTGCTCGGGGTGACGCGCACTTCCCCCCACCCCTCACCCCACTCCTGCCCGAGGTTAACTCTGCTCTTCCCAGGCTGGGGTGGACACCCCAGGTCTGGCCCAGCATCAACCGCTGATTGCCTCGTCTGCCTCCCACCTCCACCCCGGCCACACTGGGTTCCTCCAGGGTGGGGGCAAGCTCTAAATCTTCTCCCTAGCAAGCAGAAAGCTCTCCCCACGTTATCTATTGGGTGAATAACTAAACTATTTGAAATCCTTGAATTAAAAATCCTAATGAACTCCCCAGTTCATCGGACTCGCCCAGGACAGCTAACAAGGAGGTGAGGAAGGTCAACCACCACACCAAGCAACCGAGAGTCTACAACTGCAAGTGGGAGAGTCCCATCTGTCAGCCATGTGGGATTGAAGCCCTCTCTCCATTAGAGATGGAGTGGACATCACCATCCCAGGGTCCACAGGACGGAGGAATAAGATATGGACTAGGGTGGACTTACTAGTATTCTACTATAGACTTATTGTGATTCTAGCAGTGGAAGAAATTATATCACTGATGTGGAGGCAGTGACCACTGGAGGTGCTGACGTCAGGGAGAGGGACAAAGAGGGGTAACACGTGGCAATTTTAAGAGTCGGAACTGTCCTCAGTGATATTGCAACGACCGATACGGGTCATTATATATATGGCCATAACCTACAAAATTGAGTGGGAGAGAGTGTAAACTACAGCATAAAGTATAATCCATGCTGTGTGGCAATGCTCCAAAATGTGTTCATCAACTGCAATGAATGGACCACTCTAATGCAGATGTTATTAATGTGGGGAAAGTGGGGAGTGGGGCATATGGGAATCCCTTTTACTTTTTTATGTAACATTTTATGTAATCTAAGTATCTTTTAAAAATAAAAAAAATATATGTAAAAAAAATCCTAAGGAAATATGTGCTTGCTCCCTGGCCTGGAAGGACACCTCTAACCTTTTTGTGGTCATTCATATGCTCTTTGGATGGAGCAGGTGCATATAAACCGTACGTGCAGAAGCTGAGCCATCCAAACAGGATAGAGATAAATGGACGCCTTTGAAATACTTTTTTTTCTCCCCCAATGAGGAACTAGAATATAGCTGTGTTCTGGAAGGCGTGATCCAATGAAACAGGTCTCTCGGGGGAGTTATGGTTTTTAGGTCCCTAGTGCAGTCTCCGACCTACCTGATGCCGAATGACGACAAGTGGCTTTTAAATTCCCATAAGGAGCGCGGATCTAGCGTTTAACGTCGGGTTACGCAGGGCGCACATGCTGTGCTTTGATTGATGGTAGGATCTCACAGACTTTGCAAGCGCTTGTGACCTCACCGTACACACGCATGCCCCAGACACAGACACAAATGCACGGACCTTTGCACACGGGGCATGCTGGCCCCCCACGGTCACCCCAGACCTTGCAAACAGCCTGGCATGCAAACATAGCGACTGCGACCTAAAATGGACAATTTGTAAGAGGACCCAACCAAGGCCTCAAGGCATCACCCACCCTGCACGCCCCACCCCCAATTCCACATGGTTGAAAGGTGCCTTGGACTGGGCCAAGATTCAATTAACAGGAGGCCGTGTCTGCTTAAGAGGGCCTCATCTCTTCCGGAAAATGAAGAACCTGCCTAGTGTCAACAAACAGTTCTATATGCATCCCAGTGAGGGTGATTTCTGGAAGGCAGCAGAAGCCCTCCGCAGCTCTGGTTCCTAGGCAACTGCTATTAGGAGTTCTGAACCTCACTGGAAAGGGAATATTGGGAGCCTGACATGCCTCTTCCAGCTCCCCTCACCTCCTTCTCCCCCTTCTCTGTGCTTACCCCGACACAGTTAGAGGCGAATTACGCCTTGGAGGGGGTGAAGTGCCTTCTAAATAGCCTTGAGGGCAAAAGCCCGGGGGAGGACTTGGGCTTGGAGAGCCAGTACTTGCTGAGCAGTTTCTGAGTGCCACGTGGGCACAAATACCTCACAAGAGTTGTCTTATCCCCACCCTAGCCCTGCCAAGCAGGTACTAGAATTTCAAATATGGGGAAACTGAGGCTCACAGGATTGAAGTCATGGAATAAGAAGGTGGTGATGCCAGCATCTGGACTCTGGTCTGTTGAAATCCAAGAGCCTGAGCCACTGCACCCCCCCACCCCCCCCCACCCCCCCCCGCTGCCGTCCACTGCACCCCCTGCTGCCGTCTGCTCACAGCCGGTTACCCCATAGGAGAAAGACAGAATTGCAGCACTGGAGACAGCTCAGCAGTCACTTCTCAGCTCGAGATCAACTAGTTCAGGACTTTAAAAAAAAAAGGCCAACCCCACCCTGCAATACCCTTGAAAACCTACTGGGCTTAATGACTAATGGAATGGGAGGCCAGGTCCATGGGCAGGCCGGTGTGGACCTAAGAAAGGCATTAGCAGGGAGAGAGGCTCTTTCTAGAGCACAGCAGCAATCTTCCAAGCACTCCTGTGTACATTTTTGGGACAGACAACAGACGGTGGACTGGGGCACAAGACCAGCCGCCCATGGTGGTCTGACGCCTGTGCTTCTGTTTGACTGATGGTGGGGACTGCTCGCTGGAGCCCTGGAACCCCCCAGGACTTTGCACTGGCCTTTTCACTAAGCTGTCGGTAAAAGGGGAAATCCGGGAGGTATGAGGTGCAGGGGTTGGGTGGGAGGTGGAATGGAGGTGGTCAATGGCTCTCCTCCTGAGTTCAAAACTCGGGTCTTGCCTGCTACCAGAAGGCATGGGGTGGTCATCTGCCACTCTGTCCTTGCCATGGTGTATTCCAAGGGGTCCAGAAGATGCAAAACGTCTCCCCAGGACCCCTGGCCATCTCTCTCCCATTTACCAAGGGTCTGCTGAGCCGCGGCCTCTGAAAGCCATTCCTACAACTGCCTGGACCCCAGGATTAAGCCACCATCTTAATCTTCCTCTCACATTTAAGTCATCATTGACACGAATTCCTAACCCAGTGCCTGGCACAGAGCAGGTACCCAGTAAAAGGTATCTACTGCCACTCAGCTTTCTAGGTCCTTTCCATACTCTCCTGGGATCATATGCCGACTGCTTCCCCTGTGCCTTTGATACCTGCCCCCTTGCCCCATATTCCTGGTCATTTTCTGGTCACTTTTCCAGACCAAAAAATTCCAAAGGGTGGAAAGGCAAAGGATTACAGGAATGATACAAATGAGCCCAATCACACACATGGATATTATACTGGTTAATTTCATGTGTCAACTTGGCTAGGTTATAGTGTCCAGTTGTTTGGTCAAGCACTTGCCTGCTTGTTACAATAAGGATAATTCATAAAGAAGATACGCATTTATAATCAGTTGATTACATCTACAATCAGCTGGTTGCATCTACAACCAACAGAGGAGATGACTTCAGGAATATGAGTCTCCTCATTCAATCAGCTGAAGGTCTTAAAAGCCAGAAGTGAGGGTTGCAGACATTCAGAAGAATTTCTACCTCAACTTCACTATGGGCTCTTGCCAGAATTTCCAGTCACTTAGCTTTCTCTGGGGAATCTGGACTAAGAATTTCAACATGGCCTTTATTGGGGTTTCCAGCTTGTGGCCTGCCTACAGGGTTTGGACTTGCCAGCCTCCACAGCCTTTATGATAAATCTCTCTATATACGTATCTCTATCTTGTTGGTTCTTCTTTGGAGAACCCTGACAAATGCAAACACATACCTTTTAAGGCTATATGTAGTCTGTGAACCACCAGAAGTACTTTCCTGGGATGCCCGTCTGCCTCCCAGCTCATTGGGCTCTTATTGATATCTTTGTATGACTAACAATAAACGGCTGCTCAGCTGCACAATCCTAGGGGGCGCTGTTCTCACCGTAATCTTCAGGGAGCACCGTTCACTCTGGAGCACACACTGTAACCAGCACCTCCTGGGATTGCGCCAAGGGGCAGCCTTGCCCTCAGTGCCTTTCTCCCCTTCTCCCCAGGCCTTGTGCTTGGGTAATGGGAAACCTTCAGAGAGACTCATGGCTTTTTAGCTAATGGACATTTGCGCTGTCTCAGAGATGGAGAGTCAGATTCCTGCTTTAACAGATTTGGATCTGCATTTTGTATTGGGCTCCTACATAAGCATTTCTGATTTAAAAGATATCTTGCAGAAAAATGTTCTAATTGGTCTCTTTGATTATGTACCCACATTCTGCCTGGAAACTCTCACTCTGAGCTAGTCTGACTCCTAAAGTTTAAAAAACCCAGTCCTATGTGCTAAAAGACCAGGCCATGCTCTTCTTCAAACAGGAGGCAGAGGCCTGACAAAGCAGGCACCAAGACAGACAGAATTTCCTGACCTCCAACCTCTGTCTGGCTTAGATGCAACCTAAGGGGACTTCCTGGAGCATCACTCTCCACGCTTCTCAGGCTGTTTGACTCGGCTGTGCTGCATTTTCTAGCTCAGGGCAGAACAGTGCTTTTCTGGGCATTCTTGCTGATTTTGTTCTCATTTTCATGGGACATTTCAGGAAGATAAAATCCAGTCCAATTGCTAAGGGGTTCCCCATGTCCAGTAGTATTTATCGTGCAGCTCTGGTGAAGTGGAGGTGTTTCGACTTCTCGGAAACAGTTCCCGCCACATCACCGTCGTCTATGAAACACTTTATGTAATGCACCTGGGAGCCTCAATAGTGGAAAGAACTGTGCTGTCTCTGTAAGCTTTTCTGCAAGAAAAAGGCCAGAAAGCCACTTAGGAGAGCATACCTCAGATCAAGCGGGGAATAGGGCATTCCAAAGCCCTTAAGGGTAGCCTCCCTTACGTGGGAAGACTGATTGTCTGGGGGAAGGCAAATAATCAAACCTTGTGGGTTTTGAGAGAGGGATGGTGATGGAGAAGTCAGTAAAGAGCAACCAGCGTGGTCTGAAGAGCCTTGAAAGACCTGTTCTCTACAGCGACACCTTGTGGCAGGGAGAAGCAATAGCAGCAGAGGCCCCAACTGCCAACCTTCCCCCGCATCTGGGTGGGGAAGGTAATCTGACCTTCGGTTTATTGGCCGTTTCAAGTGGGAGGTGACGCTCCTAGAGGGAGGCACTGGACTTCCTGCTAATAATTCATGTGATGTCTCATACGGCGACTTGGAAAAATAAGAGAAGGAAAGAGGCATGACTCAGAATTGCAGCCCAGTACATGGTACAAAAGAAATGGCTCTTATGCTGTGGTTGCTCATTTATCTCCCCGGTGAAGGACGAAGGCTATAGACTGGTCCAGTTCTTACCCAACCATCTCTCTTCCCACTGATTAAAGCTACTAACTCTACTTCCATATGTAATAATAATAATAATAATATTTACTGAGCCCTATTCCACCTCCTTTCCACAAACTAGTTTTTTCTTTAGAAGCAATGTCCCAGAAGTAGCTAGCTGACTCCCACAGCTATAGCACCCTAAGCTTCTCAGCTGCATACTCCCCAGCATATGATTTTCTCATCAGCAGAGGATGAGGCAACTCTGTGTTCCCTCACAGGGGATTAGAAAATCCCACCTAGAAAGTGGACAGAATTTCAGGGCCATGGCCAAGCAGCTGGGGTGAGGAAGAGACACTGGCTCTTGGGGTTACTGGCTGCTCTGGCTGTGTGTGTTGAACACTTACGCAACCCGCGTGCCAGGCTAATGTATCTTAACTTACTGAATTCTCACAACAAACCTGTAAGGCAGATTCTATTATGATCCCTATTTAACAGGTGAGGACAGTGAGGCTCAGAGAGATTAGGTAACTTGTTGAAGTTCAAACAGCTAGGAGGCAGCAGAGCCAGGGTTCAGCCTGATTCTCGCCTGCCGGTGCGTTAGCTCAGGTGATGGGTAAGGGACTGGGAAATTGGTTCTTGTTCTTAGGCACCCTTGGATTAAAGTAGTGAGGAAATTAATACCTGCTAAAATATGTTTACAAGCATTAATTTTGAAATAACAGGGTTTAAGCTGCCTGCAGTTTATTATTATTATGATGTCATGTTCGTGTAGGTCGTGGGTTGAACAAATGACAGCAGCATCACTTTCCTCACAGTTGGCTGCAAGATGACTTTTTCTCGAGCGTCCCAAGTGTGGCTTCTGAACACTGTCAAGTTGTTCTGGGATCAGCTCTGCGAACTTGTGGGCTTTTTAAAGTAATTTTATTTTATTCTATGTTTAAGTGAAATCATGACTGCAAAATATTGCAAAAGCCAATATTACAGAGAACAGAGAAGCCCCCAGACAAAGATTTGGGCAAAGGCTAGAGCCTTGTCAGTTAGAACAAAAGTTTTCAGTGGATATGCAAAAGGCGAATGAGTGACAGACATTGGCGGTTGGGCTCAACTGAGCAAAAACGTTCTGAACTATCACTGTGGAGCCGCCAGGAATCAAGGAAGTGCGGAACCCAGCATGTTGCTGAGAAGGACAAAGACTTTACATGCAAGAGTCCTGGTGTGGTGGCTTGGAGCCGTATGTACCCCAGAAAAAAACACGCTCTGAAGTTTCATCCATTCCTGTGGGTGTGAACCCATTGTTAAGTAGGACCTTTTGATGAGGTTACTTCAGGGAAGGTGTGGCCTACCTCATCAGGATGGCTCTTTTTTTTTTTTTTTTTTTATTGACTTTGTAATACAGGATGGCTCTTAATCCTATTACCAGAGTTCTTTCTTTATAAGCAGAATGAAATTCAGACAGACAGAAAGCCCAGAAAGCAAGAAGCTAAACGTCAACAGAACTTGGAATAAAAGGAGAGGCCAGGAGAGGTCGCCATGTGCATTGCCATGTGACAGAGGAGCCCAGGACCAAGGATCACCACGGCCAGTCTCAGAAGAAAGCATCGCCCTGATGATGCCTTGATTTGGACTTTTTTCTAGCCTGAAAACCATAAGCAAATAAATTCCCATTGTTTAGGCCAATCCATTGCATGGTATTTGCTTGAACAGCCAAGGAAACAAAAACACCTGGGGATGGAAACTGATGTCACTGGTGCAGCTGGCTCAGTCTGGGGCTCGGCTGGACACTGCCTGTAAACTTGGGAGGGTTCTAGCTCATGGGCTAAACTGCTTATCTGTTGGCGATGGCTATGCTGAAGTGAAAAGGGCAAAAGGGCATGGTTGACATACTTCAACCTCTTAGACTGTATGTCTTGCTTTTTCTTTCAATTCTTACGAGAAAAATTTGCTTTTATTTATTTTATTTTATTAGGAGGTACTGGGGATTGAACCCAGGACATTGTACATGCGTGGCAGGCACTCAACTGCTAAGCTAGACCCACTTCGCAGAAAAGCTTGCTTTGATTCGAGCATTTTTTTGAATTATCGGCAACTGAGATGCTGTGTTCTTTAGTTAAGGGTGAAGACTCTTAAAGCTGCATACCTTAGCAATTTAACCTAAGGAAATAAAGTATATAACAATGTAACTCCAAAGAATCCATCTAAGCATTTTTTGTATAACTGAAAAACAAATAGAAAATAACCAATTGGTTAAATTATGCCACATTAGTACAATGGAATATTACTTGCCTGTCAAGATGGTTGTATATGTGAGTAGATGTTTGATGGTATTAAACAATTATTGTTAATATTTTAGATGTGATAATGTTATTGTGGTTATGGTTTTAAAAAAGAGTCCTTGGCGGTGGACTTGACCCAGTGGTTAGAGCATCCGTCTACCACATGGGAGGTCCGTGGTTCAAACCCCGGGCCTCCTTGACCTGTGTGGAGCTGGCCCATGCACAGTGCTGATGTGCGCAAGGAGTGTCCTGCCACGCAGGGGTGTCCCCCGCATAGGGGAGCCCCACGTGCAAGGAGTGTGCCCTGTAAGGAGAGCCGCCCAGCGCAAAAGAAAGTGCACCCTGCCCAAGAATGGTGCTGCACACACGGAGAGCTGACACAATAAGATGACGCAACAAAAAGAAATACAGATTCCTGTGTCGCTGACAACAACGGAAGCAGACAAAGAAAAACACGCAGTAAATAGACACAGAGAACAGACAACTGGGGCGGGGGATGGGGGGGGAGGAGAAATAAATAAATAAAAATCTTAAAAAAAAAAAGAGTCCTTATCTTCTCAGGATAGTTGCGTACATATTTACAGATGAAATGATATGAAATTATGAAATGCTCCAAAATTATAGGGAAGGGGAGGAAGTATAAATGAAACAAGACTGGCTGAGTTGATAATCCTCAAGCTGGGGAATGGTTGCATAGGGCTTTCTTACACTCGTCTGCCTTTATAGGTGTTTGAACATTTTCATACTAAAAAGTTAAAAAATGAAATTGTGGCTGTACATTTATTGACAAGGAAAGGGTTCATAATATATCACTAAAAAAAGTAGGTTGCTAAATAGCATATTCAGAATAGTACAGTTGGCACTATTCTTTTTGTAAAAAATACCTGTATACACGTATGCGTAGAAAAAACATTGGAAGCTGATACACCACAATATAAACCGGGGTTGTTCCTGGGTGATGTGGGTGTGGGTGCTTTTATTACTCACTGATGTCTACTGATCTCTGCTTCCTGGTTGTTCTAGTTGTATTGTTTGTGTGCTTTTAAAAGCTCTCTAAAACACAGGACTTGGGAACCTGGCAGTATCTGCTGAAGCTGAGCATATGCGAATTTGACAAGCCAACAATTCCACTTCGAGTGATATTCCCAATAGAAAGGCGAGCATACGCTCAGCAAATGACACGTATGAGAATGTTTGCAGCAGCTTTATTCATAATAGCGCCAAACTGGATAATAACCTGCATGTCCATCAATACCAGACTGGATAAATAAATCGAGCTATCGTCATGCAATGGGAAACTCGACGCAGACACGGAGAGTGAATAAACTCCTACTACATGAGACGATTTGGATAAACCTCAGAAACATCACATTGAGCAGAAGAAAACAGACACGGCCAAAGTGCCTGCTTGTACAACTCCATTTCTATAAGTTCAACCATACGAGAAACAAATCTAAGCCCTAGAAGTCAGGGGATTTTCTTTAGGGGTCAGTGACTGGGAGGGGACACGAGGGGCTTATGGGGGGCATCGGCAATGCTCCTTTCCTTGATTCCTTGATGAGGATGCTGGTTTCCTGGGTGTGTTCATTTTTTTGAAAACTGATTGAGCTGCTTGCTTAATGATTTCTGTGCTTTCCTGTATGTATGTTTTATTTCAATAAAAAGTTCCAAAAACTTACAGGGCTTAATGCGTGCGGCATCCACTCTAAGTGGTGGATTAGTGCTTTATTGTACAGCGTGTGGTTACATCCATTAGAGTAATGGCTTGTCCAAGCAATCCCAACAGGGAATTAACATGGAAATGCAGTCCTACCAGCTGCCTTGACACAGCCTTCACTTATCAGCTATTCATCTTGATTTTGTTCCCCCATCAGATTTGCTCCAACTGTCCCTAAGGCACGGACTTCCAAGGACCACAATCTGGGATCTTGCTTGATCTCATGATGCTGAACGCTGCCCATAGTGTAGCCTCATTGTAGGCACAATGAGGAATTCCCCAGAGTGTGATCAGCTGAAGGATGCTTGTAAAATATTTACAGTCACTCAGGGAACACGAATGATGGAATATATGCAGCTACCATTTATTGAGCACTTACTAGGTGCCGGGCACTAAGTCCTGTCCTTAGTCCACATATCAGCCCTGTGAGAGGAAGAAAGTATTTTTGCAGTCCCCACTTTGTGGAGGAGAAGACTGGGGCCCAGAGAAATGAGGCAGTTTGTTCATCACCATGAAACTTTTAAGTGGCGGAGCTGGGATTTGAACCCAAGCAACCTGGCTCGAATCCTGCGTTGGCTCATCAGACAAAAGTCTGGCCTGTGCTTGCTATACTGAGCCAGGTTCTCTTCTGGCTCAGCCCGACCACTTGGTCTTTTGAGGAATGCATCCTGTCATCTTCCATCCTCTCCCCTCTCCCCTTGGCCTGATTCCTTAAAAAAATGCCAAAGGAATTTTGAAGCACTCATTCGCTCACCAGCTATGCTCCAGACACTGTTAGATACTGGTGATATTGAGAAAGCAAAACCAAATAGGGTCCCTGTTCTTGTGCAGCCTCTAGGATAGTATAGGAGGTGGACATTGTTCAAATAACTGAACAAAATTATAAAATTATACTGATCGGGGAAGCAGCAGGCTATGGAACCATGGCCCCGGAGGAGGTGATCGTGGACATGGCAATTCTTCTCCCTGGGTCTAGGTTTCCTCATCTGGGAGATGAGAACCACGGACTCGATGAACAATTCCTAAAGCGGCTTCCAACGACTGCCAAGGCTGTGAGATGTTAGTTTATGGGTGTTAAGGAAGGGGAGGGGTTCCAATGTCAAATAACTTCAGTTGTTTTTACGTAACCTCTTGGTCCTTGCTTTTCAAACATCTTTTTTTTTTTTAATTAGAGAAGTTGTGGGTTTATAGAAAAATCATGCATAAAATACAGGATTCTCATGTACCTATAAACACCTTACATTGGTGTGGTACATTTGTTACAATTGCTGATAGCACATTTTAATAATTGCTACTATTAATTATGGTCCACGGTTTAACTGAGGGTTCATTGTGTATATAGTACAGTTCCAAGGATTAAAAAAATTTTTTTTACTCTATTACCATATATACAACCTAACATTTCCCCCCTTTTAACCACATTCAGATATACATTTCAGTGCTGTTAATTACACTCACAATGTTTTCTTGCCATCACCACCTTCTACTTCCAAAGCATTTCTATCATTCCATATAGGAATTCTATACATTTTAAGCCTCAACTCCCGATTCATTAACCCCACCCTGTCCCCTGGTAACCTACATTGGAGATTCTCTCTGTTTGCTTTTTCTAATTAGTTCATATAAACGAGATCGCACAATATTTGCCCTTTTGTGTCTGACTTATTTCACTCAACATAATGTCCTCACGGTTCTTCTATGTTGTTGCATGTAGCAGAACTTCATTCTTTTTCATGACTGAATAATACGTAACTACCACATTTTGTGTATCCATTCATCGGTTGATGGACACTTGGGTTGCTTCCATCTTTTGGCGATTGTGAATAATGCCGCTATGAACGTCGATGTGCAAATACCTGTTCAAGCCCCTGCTTTCAATTCTTTTGGGTCTATACCTAGCAGCGAGATTGCCACATTATACGGCAGTTTCTACACTTAGCTTTCTTAGGAACTGCCAAACTGTCTTCCACGGTGACAGCACCATTTCACATTCCCACTAGCAATGAATGAGTGTTCCTATTTCTCCACATCCTCTTCAACACTTTTTTTTTTTTTTTAACAGTAGCCATTCTAGTGGGTGTGAAACGGTATTTCACTGTGGTTTTGATTTACATTTCCCTAATGGTTAATGATGTTGAGCATGTTTTCGTGTGCTTTCTGGCACTTTGCATATCTTCTTTGGTGAGGTGTCAAGTCTTTTGCCCATTAAAATTTTTTTTTGTTCTGTTGTTATGTTGAAGGATTTCTTTATGTATACTGCGTATAAAACCTTTATTGGCTATGTGGCTTTCAAATCTTTTCTCCCTTGTACAGGTTGTCATTTTACTTTCATGGTAAAGTTCTCTGAGGCACAAAAGTTTTTGATTTTGAAGAGGTCCCACTCATTTATTTTTTGTTTGTTTGTTTTTAGGAGGCACTAGGGATTGAACCCGGCACCTCATACATGGGAAGCAGGTGCTCAAACCACTGAGCTACACCCGCTCAGTTATTTTTCATATCATGTCATATCATACAGTCATGATCCCAGTTATGATAACTGTATTATAAATATGAGGGTTGATTTCTGAGCTCTCGGCTTGATTCCATTGGTCTGTATGTCTGTCCTTGTTCTATTACCATGCTGTTTTGATTACTGTGACTTTGTAATAAGATTTAAGCCTGGGAAGTGTGAATCTCCCAACTCAGTCTTCTTTTTCAAGATAGCTTTGATTTTGAGGGGTCTCTTACCCTTCCACATAAATTTGTTACTGAATTTTTCCATTTCTTCAAAAAAGGGTGTTGGAATTCTGATTGGGATTGCATTGAATCTGTAAAGTGCTTTGTTTATTCCACCCCCCTACCCTCCCCGCCACCCTTGTTGTCTTCTCTCTGTGATCTTCACTGCGTGTTCTTCTGTGTCTGCTTATATTCTCATCAGGCAGCACTGGGGATCTGTGTCTCTTTTTGTTGCATCATCTTGCTGTGTCAGCTCTCCCTGTGTGTGGCACCACTCCTGGGTGGGCTGCGGTTTCGCATGTGGCGGCTCTCCTTGCCCAGGCGCCATTCCTTGCGTGGGGGGCACTCTTACGCAGGGGCTGGCACTCCTTGCATGCAGCAGCACTGCGTGTGGGCCAGCTCACCACACGAGCCAAGAGGCCCTGGGTATCAAACCCTCGCCCTGGGTATCGAACCCTCGGACCTCCTGTATGGTAGGCGGATGCTTTATCTGTTGAGCCACAACCGCTTCCCTGTAAAATGCTTTGGGTAGAACTGACATCTTAACAAAATTTAGTTTCCTAATCCATGATCACTGACTTGAATGTCCTTCTGTTTATCTAGGTCTTCTTTGATTTCTTTTAGCAATGTTTTATAGTTTTCTGTGTAAAAGTCCTTTACATACTTGGTTAGATTTATTCCTAAATATTTGATTCTTTTAGTTGCCATTGTAAATGGAATTTCTTTTTCTTGATTTCTTCTGATTGTTCATGGCTTGTGTAAGAAAATACTACTGAGTTTTCTGTGTTGATCTTGTACCCTGCCACTTTGATGAATTCATTTCTTAGCTCTGGGAGCTTTGCTATGGATTTTTCAGGATTTTCTGCATAGGTTCGTGTAATCTGCAAGCTTATTTTCTGAAACATATTCCAGTGGATGTTTAACTCCCGCTTAACCCCTTCCAGAGGGAGATCCTCCTTTCTCCAGATGCTGGGACTGTTGCCTGCTGACGGCTCATGAGCTCTTCCCCAGGAATTGCCCTCAAATGAAGGGAGCTGCCTCAATAAAATATGTCCCTCCCTGGGGACACCCTGCATCCAATGACTCATTCTTGCAAGGGGACAAAGGCCTTAATTTGGGACATCTCTGAAGTACCCTCCCAGCTCTGAACCTCCCCGCCCATGGGGCAGATCTGCTGTGATTGCATCTCAGTTCACCTTCGCCCTCTGCTCAATCCTGCTTCCCTTACCCGTTTACAGAGGTTGTTTTTAAGAGATTGCACGAACAACTGCCCAGTAACCACCTGCATGCAAGTCTCCATCTCAGTGTTTGATTCCAGGGAAACTAACCTCCCCCTGTGGTTTAGGAGCAGTCCTTGGAAGTGACTCTAAAATGCGATTTTGGAGCTGGTTTAGTCACCACCCAACTGGCAATGAAAATCCCACCCTGTTGTGTGCTGCAGCCAACTTGCGTAGGCTTGCAAGGGCAGATTATACAAATCTCTTTCCAGCTCTGCATTCAGTGCAGTCTGGTTGGTAGCTTGAAATTAGCCACTGCAGGAGTATTTATGCCACAGAAATTAAGAAACACGACACATCAGGATTATTTCCCCCACTCCTAAGAATGAGATGTTGAACACTTCCCACCACACCCACTGACCCCATCATGAGCGGTAGATGGAATCCTGATAGTCCCTCCCCTGCTTAGCAGGGCAGTGTTAGAAGTTTCTGCAGTGGTTAAATGCGATGGGATGCATGCCCTGGCCAGTAAATATCTCCAGGTTTTGAGAGGCTTGGTGGAAGTGGTAATTACCATGACTAAAGAGTTGGATCCCTATTGTTGGAAGGCAGTCAGTGCACTGGAAAAGACAATGAAAGACTGAGGGTGATTAATCAACAGTCTAAGGTGAAGCAGAAAGCCAGAGACCTCTTTGGCAGCATATAATGAGACCCTCATCAACTGCAGCCAGAGGGCAGGTAAACTGAGGACAAGTCCAGGCCTTAAGTATGAGGCTAGCAGACTTGCAGAGATGGTTGAGTTCTTAATGCTAGCAAATCAGCTATTGATTGGGAAGAAGTGGACCCTCAGACTTGGGATGGAGGCATTTGGATGAATACACTAAACATCTTGACTCTTCAGATTCCCGCTGACTCATCCGGAGTTTCAGAAAAGGGCCACTCCTTCCTGTTAAAAGCACATGCATTCCCTTGCTTTGAGATTAATGCAAAATACTCTGCCTTGCAAGCTAACATTATCCCCACCCTTAGGCTCTACACCCATCTCCACCCCTGGCCACCCATTCAATAACAAGGGCTAAGTCACAGTATAACCCAGTCAAGGAGGTTCTGGGCCGGCTAAGGGAGAAAAGGGAGTATACCTTGAATGAACCAGAAGACCTAGCCAGCAGGTACCAACATGAGCGAGGAGAGTACAAAGTTGCATAATAGAAAATAAGGAAACATTCATATGCTACAGTCATGATCCCAGTTAGAAGTAAGCTGGAAGTGGTACATCCAGAATCAGGCACAAGCAGGATGAGAGGGCACAAGCAAGTTGCATGAGCAGGTGGTTCAGACTCCCATGTCATTCAACACTGATGCATGCACAGGTTCCTCTCCCTTAGCACACCTATGGCTACATGGTGGTGGTCCCTGTTGACCATCTGATGGGGAGGAAAAGGTCTAAGCTTGGTTCACATATAGGTTGAATGAGTACATGGGGACAAGCAGAAATTTGGCTGCTGCAGCACAACAGGCTCCTTTAAAGAGAGCAATGAGAGGAAATCTTTCCAAAGGGCAAAATGTGCTTCTGGTCATCCCCTTTATGTAGATAGACAGGTGGCTGGAGGTAGGAACATATATGGACTCATGGGAGTGGCAAATGGTCTCACTACTTGATCAGGACCTGAAGGGGAAAATATTGGAAGATTAGGGATGAGGAAGAAATATGCAGATGGACATGGGGGGTGTGCATGAAGGGTGGAGGTTTTAGTATCACATGTTAAAGGCTGCCAGAGAGCCTCCACCATGGAAGAGGCACTAAACAGCCAAGTAGGCAGAATGACTTGGTCAATTGATGACTTGATCACTAGATGAAAACCAACCTCTGCCATCCCAGAGCTGAAATGATTGGGCACATGGACAGTGTGGCCATGGTGGCAGGGATGGAGGATCTGGGTAAGTCCAACACCAGGGGCTCCCACCCATCAAGGCTTGTTTGCAGCATAGAACAATTCTGAGTCCCTCCAGGGGCATCATTTCAAGGAAGGCATGTGGACGCTTGGTGGAAAGTTGATAGCATGGGACCTCTTTCACCCTCTTTCACTCATCCTGACCAGAACTGACACATTATCTTTCTTGCTGCTGGGCCTTGGTCAGCAAACATTATCTGGAGATTTACAGAATGTTTAACCCACTGACAAGACCCTACGTAACATCATGTCATACCAAAAGGCCAACATGAAATCAAAGGAGGTCTTTTTTTTTAAAGATTCAGTTTTTATTCATTTCTCTCCCCATCGCCCCCCCACCCCCACCGTTGTCTGCTCTCTGTGTCCATTCACTGTGTGTTCTTATGTGTGTTTGTATTCTTGTCAGCAGCACTGGGATTTGAATCTGTGTTTCTTTTTGTTGCATTATCTTCCTGCGTAAGCTCTCCATGTGTGGCACCACTCCTGGGCAGGCTGTGCTTTTTTTGTGCAGGGTGGCTCTCCTTGCGCATGGGGCTCCTCTACATGGGGGACACCCTATGTGGCATGGCACTCCTTGCGTGCATCAGCACTGTGTGTGGGCCAGCTCACCACGTGGGTCAGGAGGCCCTGGGTTTGAACCCTGGACCTCCCATGTGGTAGGCAGATGCTCTATCAGTTGAGCCAAATCTGCTTCCCTCAAAAGAGGTCTTATCACACACTATATCACCGGAAAGTGGCTGGCCTAATAGAGGGCAGTGGAACAGCCTTTTTAAGGTGTGGCTGAGTTTTCAGGTCGGAGTGATACCCTGCAAGGATAAGTCATCATCCAGGTTGCAGAATATATCCTAAACCAATGATCCACATATAGCACTGTGTTGTCAAAGATAGAAAACACGGCTCCTGTAGACATGTAGAAGTAACATTGCTTTAATTACCATCACTCCCAGTGACCCACTTGGAGAACTTGTGCTTCCATCCCTGTGGATCCCTCTAGGATCTGAGAATTTAGAGGTCCTGATTCCAAAAGGGGGATATTTCTCAGGGTACATAGCAAGAATCGTATTAAATTTTAATCTGTGGTTTCCATCTGGTCACTTTGGACTCCTTGTGCCAAGCAACCAGTAAGTAAGGATTGGAGTTACCATCTTGGCAGGGATAATGAACCCTGATCATCAGGAGATGGTAGAGATATCTTAGTTGACAAAGGCAAAGAATATGTTTTTCATCAGGGACCCCTGGGGGATGCTTGCCTTCTGTCCAATTCTGACCATATATGGACAGGAGCAGCAGCTATGGTTTGAGAAAGACATCATGACCAGGGATATGGCCTAAGCCAGCTGAAATAGCCAATGGTGAAAAGACTCTAGAATGGGTGGTGAGGACGGAGATGATGAACATCATTGGTGGCTCAAATGCTCACTGCAGTACTGGGGACAAATAATTTATCCCACTAACCATTATCTTTAAATTCCTCCAGGAAAAGAAATCAGTTCAAATCTGGAGGATCTGTTTCTGGATGGGATGAGCTTTTTAGTCAAAGCAAGTGGATGCCAGATGCAAAAGGGCGGAGGGAATTGCATATGGTGGTGCTTCACCAACATCCCCCTTCCAGACAGAAGCACTTATTTCCCTACTTATGGAGACTCTTGCCTGCTGAAGGCTCACAGCTGAGTCCTAGGAATAATACAGGTACAAATGTGTGGCCTGTTTGCTTCCATGTGGAACAGTTTTGAAGGAAGATCCTACTTTCCAAGACTCCCTTGGGTAGAGTAAGGCCTCTTTGCAGTGGCATCACAGTTCAACTTCTCCCTTTGTGCCATCCTGTGTCTCCAACCCTGCAAAGGTGTTGATCCTGAGTATACTCCCCAATAAACCACCTGTAAGCAAGTCTCCATCTTAGAATCTATTTCCTGGGAAACTATCCTACAGCACATGTAAAACATCAATTGATTTTATACACAGATTTTTATTTAGTTTTTTTCCCCCTCACTTGGGAGGGTCACTCAAGGTGTCTCTTCTGCCATATGGCCAGAAATGGAAGTCCATGGTTCAGTAATTAGGAAAGGCTGGGTTATAAGCATTTAAATAGGCTTCTTTACTACAGGACTCTACGTAGAACTTTAAAAATACTTCTGTGCATGAAGAATCTCTGAGAGGGGATGCAGCTCACAGCATTTCTCAAACTTATGTGACTACAGATCACTTTTCTTCACAGCGCACCTTGTAGAATGGGTATCCTGCTCAATTGACCCTGGGACAGTTTGGACAAGAGGATCTCTGTTTCCTTACAGAGCTAAAGTCCTCAGATCATCCCCTTTCCTCATGGCTTGGGGGAACTGAAGTCTGTTATTGTAATGACATTAAAAATGATGGAAGGGAGACTCACCCAGGACAACGAATGATGATGATGGACAACAACCATCCCAAAAAAACAGAGTACCTACAACTGCAAGCAAGACAGTTCCACTCATCTTCCCCATGGGATCTGAGCCCCAACTCAATCGGAAGCAAAGTGGGCATCCCCATCCCCAAATCCTCATGATAGAGGAATGAACAAACATAAGGGGGAAAAGAAACCCTGGACCAAAGTAGACTTCTTATTATTGTAGTAACAGAAGAACTTGTAAATTGATATAAAGATAATGGTCACCAGAGGTTCTGGGGTGGGGGGGGGGGGAAGAATAGGTGGAACATGGGGGTATTTTGGGGACATTGGAATTGTTCTGAATGATATTGCAATGATTGATACAGGCCATTATACATTTTGTCAAAACCTATAAAATTGTATGGTGCAAAGTGTAAACCATAATATAAACTATAGACGATGATTAGTAGCAAAGCTTCAGTATATGTTCATCAATTGTAACAAGTGTACTAAACTAATGAAAGATGTTATTAATGGGGGAAAATGTGAGAGGGGGAGGAAATGAGGTATATGGGAATCCCCTATACTTTCGATGTAACTTTTCTCTAAAACTTCTTTAAAAACAAAGTTAAGGGAAACGGACTTGGCCCAGTGGTTGGGGCATCCGTCTACCACATGGGAGGTCCGCGGTTCAAACCCTGGGCCTCCTTGACCCGTGTGGATCTGGCCCATGCTCAGCGCTGATGCGTGCAAGGAGTGCCGCACCATGCAGGGGTGTCCCCGCGTGGGGGAGCCCCACGCCCAAGGAGTGCACCGTAGGGAGAGCCGCCCAGCGCCAAGGAAGGTGCAGCCTGCCCAGGAATGGCGCCGCCCACACTTTCCGTGCCGCTGACGACGGCAGGGGCGGACAAGGAGAGGATGCAGCTGATGGACACAGAGAGCAGACAACCAGGGGAAGAGGGGATGTACGAGGTCCCGGGTTTAATCCCTGGGATTGAAAAGATGGGAGAGACATAATTGTCCTTCATTATCAGTATTTTGTCTCCTGACATTGCCCTTCTGAGCGTAGCTGATCTAGATCTCCCCCCATTGGTAAAGAAGGTGTGCGAATGAACTGAATTCTGGCCTGGTTATCGCTCCTGCCCCCAGCTCTAGGGGAGTGACCCATAGGGTGGTGCCGCGCTGTTTTGGATGTCGAACCATATCACTAACATTCCCACCACCAGTAGACAGTTAAATCCACTAAGAGGATAAATGCCCCATAAGGACTAGTTATCTCATTTATTTTGCCCATGAGAGAAGATTTTATCGTCTGTATGTGCTTCATCCTCCGTGGTGGGGACCACTTGATTGCCTAGTCCACACCACTGAAGCCTACAGAGTGGAAGGCGCCAGCCTGAGGTCTGCTGATTAATCAGATAAGGGGGGAACTCTGGCCTCTGGATTCCCTGGCCCCACCTCTGTTCTCAGGGCATTATAGGAGCTAAGGGAGCTAAGAGAGGGCCACTGAAGTGGTCTCATTTTATCCTCACAGGAAAATCCTATTCTAGAGACCAAAAACTGAGGTTCTGAGAGGTGAAATGGCCAGTCCGAGGTTGTGCAGCTAGGATACGGGTCTTTTGGTTTTGTCACCAAATCTCACACTCTTCATTTTGCCATGGAGCTGCCCATATACATTTTCAGATATTCTTAGGACAGCCTGCTTAAAAGCAACAATGGCTACCTTTTATTGAGTTATTCCTCCATTTCTCACCCTTACCTGTTTTCATAAATCCCAACAAGAGTGTGAGGTAGATCTTTTTACCCTTATATCACATATCACAGACAAACTGAAGTCTAGAGAAGCGATTGGCTTGTTCACTGCCACCGAGCTAAAAGCTGGTAGAGTTGGGATTTGAACCCACACAGCTGGTGCACTTAAACTCAGAGCCAGTGGACTGTCAGCCATACTACGGGAGCCCTCCAACCGTGGCTGTAAATCTGAGCACGTTGCCTGTTAGCTGGGAAAAAGTTTCAGAAGACACAGTTTTATGCAAATCCTTATACACCAAAAGTTCAAGGATTCAAGATATTTTGACGCTTCAATTTGAAAATGTAATCCTTTAGTTAAGCTCTTTTATATGTGGGATCCTCTGAGGCAGCCCCAGCCACAAGGAAAGGAATAAAAATAAATTTACCCCTAGTGGGGAGTAATACAGGAAAAATAGAGAGGAAAGCTTGCCCTAGAACTACAGTTAACTAGAAATGTCAAAAGCACACAAAGAAGCCAGAAACGGAGAAAAAAAGTGGGTAGGGCCTCTAGGTCACGTCCAAGATGATAAAATGCAATTAAACTGATCTAGCTTCCTCCAGTCCCACAGCAGAAACCTACCTTTGAGAGTACAGCTGTGTTTATCAGTCCTGGGCTAAGGACACAGGCCAAGCATCTGCCCATATGGAACATACCAGAGCCTCATTACTGTCCACCCACTGGCTATGGGGCATGGGGGTGACATGACATAGGGGGACCAAGGTCTCCTTTGGATGATTCACAAGGTGTGATTTTGGAAGCCTTAATTTTGCCTGCTTTGAAGGTATTGAACAGTATGAAAGTCCATGGTCTGAAACAATTCTGAGGCTTTGAGGCAAGGGGAGGAGCCAGTGGGGAGAATCAGGGTTGAACTCCTAGATGAAGTTCTGGGCTTTAGGCTACGGATGTGAGGGTCCTGGGGGTTGAGCAATGAGCTGCAGAAGCTATGAAGAGCAATAAGGAAAAGTCTGAAGTTAATAATAATTTTCTAACTATTTAAATTTATTGATTAAAAATCAGGTTAATTCATAAAGGGATTTGGGTGAGGTCTTTTCTTCCTGCTGGTCTCTTCCATTCAAACTCTCAATCTGAGTTAATATGTCATTATAGATAACAAAGTCTCCTTTTAAATCTTCTAATTTAGAGATGACAAAGGCAGTTCATCCTAAGTGGCAACTCTCTTTGATGGTGATGACTGTCTGGGATGCTGAGTTTTGAGACCAAGTGTGGGCTCAGATGCAAAGAGTGCTGTGATCCATTAGTGATGTCTGCCATGGGCACAGGAGGAGTGGGAGCATACATGCCATGTATCTGTCTCCTGGGTCCAGCTGTTTAAATTCATTTGTTAGGTGTAGTCCTCTTTGTTTCAAAAAATATTGGGAGACACTCATTTGGCCTGCTAGTCTAGACACAAACTTTATCTCCTACTTATTAAACACCATTAACTCAAAAAGAGTCCAAGAAATAGGGTGAGGTGATAAAAGCGCCCTCTTTCTTCTTGATCTCTCTGAAATTTATGAACTAAGAAATCCTTTTAGTCAGACTCAGTTGGTAAGCTGGCCTACTCAAGAAGAGGTTTATTATAGGAGTATGCATGGGGATGATAAGGGAATGTAAAAAACCTCATAGAAACCCAAGAGCAGGAACCTCACAGAGAAAGGAACTGGAGAATTTTCTCTTGAAGGTATTCTGAGACCGGAGTAGCAGGAGTTTGAGAGTCTTCAGGTTGAGCAGTGACATTACTTAGGGACTTTCTTCCTGTGCTTGCATCCCATTGGCTTCTTATGCACCTCACCTCTACGTATAGCATATGCTCACTCCCAATAATTGTTTTCTTACACCTTTGGTTTCCACACAGCTCGGCATGGTCCCTCTGGCCCCTGTTTCTCATGGCCTTGATGCTTCTACTTCCACTGGTACCTGCTTTATTCCTGATGTGTTTTCCATTTTTCTTTCAAAAGACTCTGGTTTATACAGATTATCTTTTGATACTCCTTATATCTCAAGAGATTGGAAAATGGTCCCAAATTGTCATCTCTTTGCCCTGTGACTTTGCAGCTCTTCCCATCAAGAGATGGAGGCTACTATCCCACTTTTCATATGCCCTGGCATTGTTATTTGTTTTAGCCCATAGAATATGGTGCATGTGGTGTTTTGCCAATTCCTAGCCTGATGCTCAAGAGGTCTTCCACTCTTCCACTCTTACTCAGAATCCCAATGCCATGAGAACAAGCCCTGGCTAACCTGCTTATGAATGAGGGACCACGTTATTTTGGCCAAGGCCATCCAGGACCTGCCTACAGCCAGTGGACCCCTGAACATGTGCTCGAACATCGCCAAGACTGGCAAAGCCACCTCCCCAACCCTCGACTGATTGCAGATGCACAAGGGAGCCCAACTGAGGTCAGAGAACCTCCCGGCTGAACCATAGACTCATAAATGATAATGAATGCTTGCTGTTTTAAGCCACTGAGTTTTAGGGTTTGTTATACAGCAGTAACTAACTGATACAATGATTTCAAGTAAATCTCAGAACTTCTCTGATCTGTTTCCTCATCTGGATCAACAAGACCTGCCCTGCCTTCCTTAGGGAAGATTTTAAGATATTATGCATATATAAGCGTTGGCAAATATTTATCGAGAGCCTACTCTGAGCTAGACCCTGGGGATTTACAGGGCAGGTTGACTCTGTCATAGGACAGCATTCATACCTCCATCTTCTAGCCACAGACCAGTCACCAGTTAGAGTGGGCACTCCTGATTGATTGGCAATGGAAGGAGGAGAGGTCAGCAGCTTACCTAAAAGGCCTAAAGCAAAGGACCAGTAATCGCCTTCACTGATTTATCCCAGAGATTTACATATAAGCCATCTCCCTTACTCTGTTTCTGCATTAAATTAATATTCAAGGGAAGTGGGTGTGGGTCCACAGATAGAGGGCCCGCCTACCATATAGGAGGTCCAAGGGTTTGATACCCAGGGCCTCTTGGCTCATGTGGTGAGCTGGCCCAAGTGCAGTGCTGCTGTGTGCAAGGAGTGCCGACCCATGCAGGGATGTCCCTGTGCAAGGAGTGGCCCCTGTGCAAGGACAGCCATCCTGCATCAAACCGCAGCCAGCCCAGGAGTGATGCCACACACACGGAGAGCGGACACAACAAAAAGAGACACAGATCCCCAGTGCTGCCTGATGAGAATACAAGTGGACACAGCAAATGGACACAGAGAACAGACAACGGGGGTGGGGGTGGGGGAGAGAAGTAAATAAATAAATCTTTAAAAAAATATTCAAGCCTTTATTTATTATTTATTAACAGGTATCAGGGATTGAATCTGGGACCTTGCACATGGGAAGCAGGCACTCAACCACTGAGCCACATCTGCACCCCACCCCCTTGTTTTTAACTGCTAAGTTCTAGGGATGGGCAAGGGAATTAATTCCTCCCATAAAAAAAGCATTTACTCATTTGAGACCAGGACAGTGAGCATGACAGGCCACACAGTGATGGATTTTACACCCTAGTGAGGCAGAGACAACAGGATATTGTAGTCCATCAGTGATGCCCTTACCCTAAGCTCCCACACCCAATCCACTAGCCAGTCTTGTGGCTCCATCTCCAAATAAATCCTGAGTCCGTCCACTCCTCTCCTTCACTGTTATTTCCCTATCTTGGCCATTGTCATTTCTCACCACGGCCTTCCAGGTGGTGTCTACGCAGCCCATGGGATGTTCTTTTACAATGCAGATTGCATCCTTCTCTTGTCCCCCCAGAGGTTTCTCAATGCATTTAGATTAGAACCCTAACTCTTACACTTTCACTATGACCTACACGACTCTGTACGATCCTGCCCTTGGTCACCTCTCCAATTTCGACTCCCATTTCTCTCACTCTTTCACTCTGTTCCAGCCACACTGGCCTTTTTTTAAAAAAAATTCCTCTAGCCTTTCTAGCTTTTGACTTTGGTTCCCACTTACCTCTCTTTTTTTTTAATATTTATTTTTTATTTATTTCTCTCCCCTTACCACCCTCTGCTCCCCTGCCATTGTCTGCTCTCTGTGTCCATTCACTGTGTGTTCTTCTGTGTCTGCTTGCATTCTTGTCAGCGGCACTGGGAATCTGTGTCTCATTTTGTTGCATCATCCTGCTGCATCAGCTCTCCATGTGTGTGGTGCCATTCCTGGGCAGGCTGCGCTTTTATTGTGTGAGGAGGCTCTCCTTGAAGGGTACACTCCTTGTGCGTGGGGCTCCTCTACGCTGGGGACACCCCCTGCGTGGCACGTCTCTCCTTGCACACATCAGCACTGTGCGTAGGCCAGCTCACCACATGGTTCAGGAGGCCCTGAGTTTGAACCCTGGACCTCCCATATGGTAGGTGGACGCTCTATCAGTTGAGCCAAATCTGCTTCCTCCATTCACCTCTTAAACACTCCACCTTTCTTCCCACTATTCCACTATGTCTTCATATGAATGGCTCAGCGTTTCCTTTACAAAACCAGCCTTCCCCAACCGTTCTAGCTAAAGGAACAGCTTCCTGCCCATTGCCATGCTCTATATATACCCGTTTTATATTCTTCAAAGCATATCACCATCATCCCTTGTTTATTTGCTAACTCGTTTGTTGGCTCTACCCCATTGTGATCATCATCTCTTATTCACTGAGGTTAGGAGTCTTGTCTGTTTTGTTTGCCGCTGTGTTTCCAATATATGCAACTGATGATGCCTGGCATACACTTGGCAATACCTGGTACTAAAAAATAATTGATGGGAAAAAAAAAAGAATGAGTACAGAGGGCTATGGAGGCACCAAGAAGCATCTGGCCCAATACAAAGAAAACAGCTCCTTCCTTCGCCAAGATTCCACCTTTGTACTCCTAATTATGTCACTCCAGGCACCAAATGCAGCTGGAAAGCAACATCTCCAGATCTCGTAAACACTTGCATAATCTATAACCTGCCGGGCTCTGCTGGGGCATAATTTGTCACTGCTTCTTTGCAATTGCCTGTTTCTAACTGAACCTTGTCATAGGTAAATCATGGCTCCAGGTTCAACCTCTCAATTGATTTACTGCAGAGATACTTGTTTCCCTTAAAACATTCACATTAAAAGGCACCATCAGCTTCAGAGGAAAATGTGTCATCAGCTTCAAGAGTCCACCAAGAACTGGGCATACGCAGATGCCTTGAATGTTGGCTTCTGCTAACAGAAATTAGGCAAGTACGCGCATGGCACGGAGGATCTGTGAAACAGGCAAGGAAGAAAGCAGTTAGAGTTTTATTTTTTTTAGCACTGTGCTAAATTGGCCATGAAACTTGGGATGATGCAATTAAATTATAAGAGGGCTGAAATATTAAATAACAATGCAAGAGACAGCCGTGCTTGGTTCGAGGTGGGATAGACTGTAATAGGAGGTGAAATGGGTTTGAAAAACAATGAGTGGAAAAGACGATAGCCTTGTTGCTAATAATTTGCCTCATTTAATACTGGGGGGCAGGGCTACAGGGTTGGCATCTCTTGGAGAGGTGACTGCTCCTGGAAAAAGGGCATTTCCTTCAGGAGAAGGGTCGCTGATCCCTTAAAACATTAGTGGGATCTGTGAGTGTGGCCGGATGAAATGCTTTATTGGCATTCTTGTTTTCTTACTTGGTCTGCTCTCTTTCCTATTCTCCTTCACGTCCAGCTGTTGGACAGGCTGAGCCTACCTGAGGAGGATGCTAAGTTCTGGCTTATTTCGGAACCACGCTAAATGGGCGCGGCAGGAGTGATAGATGCAGGGATGGCAATGAAGTGGCGGGTCTTTACCCCCTTTTAATCAAGCCCCTCTGTTCTACTGGGTAGTGGGAAGACCTCCGCTTTAGTCATTCTTAGGACTTGTTCCCAGTGAGTGTTGGTGAATGTTTTAACAACCAGCTCGCTGGGGGAGAAAATAAGTCCTGATTTCCGTGGGGTGAAAATGTTCCCACCGTGGCTAATTTCAATGTGACATCAGGGAACATAGAGGTGGGAAGTGCTTCCACTTTCTAGGCTGCTCAAGCAAATACCATGGGATGATTTGGCTTAAACCATGGGAATTCACCTGCTCATGGTTTTGAGGCTAAGAAAAAGTCCAATCAAGGCGTCATCAAGGAGGTGCTTTTTTCCCAAAGACTGGCGTCCTAGGGCTGTCAGTGGTCCTTGGTCTTGGGCCCTTCTGCCACATGGCAATGCACATGGCGGCCTCTCCTGGCCTCTCCCTCCTCTTCCACCTTCTGGTGATTTCAGCTTCTCTTTTGGCTGCTCCCTCTATGGCTTTCTCTCTTTTTGTCTGAATTTCATTCTACTTATAAAGCATTCCAGTAATAGGATTAAGACTCATCCTAATTGAGGGAGGCCACGCCTAAACCAAAATAACCTTATCAAAAGGTTCTACTTACAATAGGTCACACCCACAGGAACAGATAAAATTTAAGAGCATGGGATACACACAGCTGCAAACCACCACAGGAAGAGGCTTGCCGTAACACGCGGTTATAGAGTGTTTCCACCATGCAGATACTATAACTGTAAATAACTTTGAGGGCACAGATAATAACAGTAAATTGTATAGAATAATTAGGAAGTGATGAGGTTTGGGTATTTATTCCCTTTGTTCCTAATGCTGTTTAATTATAAGTAATAGAATTTAATTTTTAACAACGGCTGTGTTTAATAATGGCTTACGGGCTCTGTGATCCGGTTACAAGCTTGCTCTAGCGCATGGGTGCCTGGCCCCTGCCTTGGAGTGGGTTGAGGTTTTTGTTTCAATTTTATTGAATTTTACTGAGGTTTTAAAAAAATTTTTATTGAAGTATATCATTCACACATGAATATACATAAACAATAAGTGTATAGTAAGAGTTGTGAACTTACCAAACAGGCAGGGATAACATCAGACAGGACTCCCATACATCGATGGGGAGGGTTGAGTTTTGTGGAATCTCAGTACTCCACAGCTGACCGTGGAAGCTCTCATTTCCCAGGCTCGAGAGACCCTGCTATGCATTTGCAGCTGGGGGTCTTGGGTTAGAACCAGCTGATAACGAGCAGCTGGAAAGAACCAACGTGGGCATTAGCAGATGGGCATGGCCAGGGTCTGTTCTGACTGGCGGATACCAATGCCTGGAGAAGGATGACGTGCTTTCAGCCTCACCTCCAGTCCAACCTCCTGCTGCACGGTTCCCGCTGACGACGGGAGCAGCCTCCTGCTCCTACCGTGAGGGCAAATCCCTGCCGGAGGCTTGTCCTCAGCGGTGCCATCCTCTTTCTTTGCTGCCTACTCAGAGAGCTTTGGGCTGCCCGGCCCCACCTCCCACCAGCTTCCGGGGCTCCAGTGCTCCCGGCCCCAGCCTCCAAAGCCCCTTACCTTGAACCCAAACACTGCAAGGCCAGAGGGATGCTGGGGCCTGGGGGCCTCAGCCCTGGGTTTTGAGAGCCGAGTGCCCAGGCCTCCTGTGAGCTCGTCTCCAGGAGAGGCCGAGGCCGCGAGCCCCGTCGCCCCCTCGAGCCGGCGACACGTGCTCAGGACCACCCCGACATCGACAGTCGAGCACGGGAAAAGTGGTGGGTGCCAATGGATACGTGGTCTACGTGGAAAACACCCCAGATTTCAAGTCCCATGTGTAAAACATGCCCTAGATTTGTCACCGTTCTGCAGGGAAAACCACGTACGAGATCTCGGTAGTTTTTTTTGGAATATTGATTGCACGTCGAATGATAATATTTTGGATATGCTTGGTTAAATTACAGATATTATTAGAGTTAGCTTTACCTGTCCATCCCCTGTTTTAGAGTCGGTAGGGAAATACGCCCCCATGGAGCTCCTTCTTGACCCCTCGTCCCCTCCTCCCTGGTCCCATGAAACCTTTCCTTCCCCCGCCCCACCCCCAGACCCCACACCTCCACCTTCCAGCCTTCTCTGGGCTTGGTCAGCCTTCCAGTTCTGTCAAGGTGTGCTGCGGGGTGGGGTGGGGGTGGAGACACCAGTGGGCAGCGGGAAGGGGGGAGCTTTCAGGTGACGGGATGAAGGAGGGAAGCGTTTTCCGTGGCTCTTCCTGTGGTCTGGCTCAGACCAAGTGAGATGCATCGGATTAACACGCTGCCTGTGTGACCTCCTCTCAGTGGGTCCCTTACGTGTTTTGGGCTAAAAGGGTCTCCACCTCTTTCTCTGCCATGAGTTGGGATGCCTAAAGTCCCGTTTATTGAGAATACTACCTTGGAATGTTCTGGGTCCCAAGAAAAAGGTAAGGGGCAAGGAGAAAACATCCCCCCACAGAGAAATGAATGAAATGTGTTTCTGGACTGCCAGCTGGTCACAGTATCTTGGGGAGAGTTCTGGGGGGTGGGGGATAGGAGCAGCCCCTGCGGTCCAGGCTGCAGCAGCGTTCCTGCGCTCGAGGCCTTCTTACGACCCCTTCTGATTCTCGTCCCATAGGTAAGGAATCAAGAGACTCAGAGAGGGCAAGCGTCTCCTCCAGGTCATCACTGGAGGGTGGCAGGGCCGGCATTTGAGAGTGTGCATGCTGTGAGCCCGGAGGAAAAGAGGGGGTATCTGGAGCATGTGGGAACTCTCTCAAGAGGGACTCAGGTCCAGGAGGGAAAGCAGAGGGGATTCTAGGTAGGGGGTCGGTGTGAGCAAGAGCGGGGCAGTGGGCTTGGTACAGGGACTCCCTGAAAAGTCCACCCAGCAAGGGGTCCTGTGCGCTGCTCCTTCCAAGGTGACCCTCCCCTAAGCCTCCGGCTCCCCTTTTAGGAACCTGAACTTGGCCTGGGCTCGTGAGCAGCGCTCCGTAGCCTGCTCGTCACTGTCAGGGGCTCGGGGGCGCGTTCCGTGCTGGGCCCACTCACCGGCTCCGTACAAGGTCTTTTCTCAGGTTTATTATTTCCTTGCCCATATACCTGATGTTCTTCAAAGGCATGTCTGGCGCCTGATGGGAAGCCAAGAAATGAAAGGAAAAAAGTGTCAATACAGTAGCTATTCCTGGAGTCCATGCCTTCATCTGGAGTGACTGACCAGGCTCGAGTGTCCTGGGCAGCAAGAGTCCATGTCTACACCAACGAGGGGCAGTGTTGCCCAGTGGAAAGGGCAAGGGCTTTGGCGACCAGGAGACCCGAGCTCTGCTCCAGGTTCTGCCCTGTGACTGCTGTGTGACCTTGAACAAACTACTCTACCTCTCGGGGCCTCAGTTTCCTCATCTGTAGAATAGGAAGTAATTCCTACCTGGCCTTGAGAATTAAGTTAATTGCCAAATTTCTGACATAGCAGGCATTGGTAAATGACGGCTATTAATTTTTGGATTACACTCAAAGTAAAGCAAAGAATTCAACCTTGATAATTATTGTTATTGTTGGTGGCGGAGGCAGCGGATTTGGAGAGCTGACTCTGGTCAATATAAAGACACAAATCTACTTTATACCCTTCCTGCCCCATGTGAATTACTGCGATCACTGTTCACAGGCTTTGCTCTCTCCTCTGTTCACGTGCCTTGACCAGGCATAAGGGGATACCTCATTACTCAGAGGTTGATACCAAGTCAACATAAAGAAGAGAGTTGACTGAACTATATTTTCTCAGACCTAAAGGTGGAGAAATGATAATAAGAATATTATCTGGATTGTCCTGCCTCAAAATTAATTCCTGCCATATTAGGATTTAAAAAAAAAAAGATTTATTTATTTATTTATTTATTTATTTTTCTCCCCTCCCCCCCACCCCGGTTGTCTGTTCTCTGTGTCTATTTGCTGTGTCTTCTTTGTCCTCTTCTGTTGTCAGCGGCATGGGAATTTGTGTTTCTTTTTGCTGTGTCATCTTGTTGTGTCAGCTCTCCGTGTGGGTGGTGCCATTCCTGGGCAGGCTGCACTTTCTTTGGCGCTGGGCGGCTCTCCTTACGGGGCACACTCCTTGCGCGTGGGGCTCCCCTATGCGGGGGACACCCCTGCGTGGCACAGCACTCCTTGCGCGCATCAGCACTGCACATGGGCCAGCTCCACACGGGTCAAGGAGGCCCGGGGTTTGAACCGCGGATCTCCCATGTGGTAGACGGACGCCCTAACCACTGGACCAAGTCCGTTTCCCAGGATTTTTTTTTAAAAATCAAAAGATATAGCAAGAAGTTATGAGAATTTGGGCACTTTCAGATGAAAGCTGATGGGAGAATACATTGGGATGACTTTTCTGAAGGGCAATTTGTCAGTGCATAGCAAATGCTTTACAAATGTGCAGTGCCCTTAGATCTAACAGGTCCTCTGCTGTCCGGCATCCTGAGGGAATATCCTTGCCTGAGCAGAGATTTATCAACAAAATTGTGCAGCAGAATGCTGCTTGCAATAGCAAACTACTGGAAACCCTCTGTATAGCTCACAGTAGAAGACAGGTTAAATAAATTAGGGCACATCTAAACAATGAGCAACTACACAGCAATCACATATGAGGATAATATAACGATGTAAGCATATTTGTAGCTACAGAGCGATGTTTCGAGTTTTTAAGAAAACGTCAAAAAGTCATAGGCATAGCATGTCTCTGATTTTTGTTTTTGAAAAGTGGTATATGTGGATATACACTTATTAAAAGATACAGAAGGGCATACCCAAAATGCTAACTGGCTGTGACAAACTCTGGGGGTTGGGATTATGAAAGATTTTACTTCTTGTTCCTCGCTTATGTGCATTTTCTATTACTCTATAATAAATACCATTTAGTTGCATAATAAACAGAAAAAAAAATTAAGAAGAAAAAAGAGATGACAAAATGAAGTCGACAAAGGCTGACTGGCAGTGCTGTCCTGAGACCGTTTTGCGGACAGCAGAGCAAAGACGTGTCAGTGACACCCCCCTGGAAGTGATAACGTGGACGAGTGGGAGGAGCCTTTCTCCGTCATCGCCACCCACTTTCTCTAACAATGAAATTGGGCGGCAGTGCCTGCTGCCCTGGGTCTTTACGTGGAAAGGGAAGGAGCAAAGCTCTATCAGAGCTGGATGATGTGTGGGGTGGGCTGGGTGGGAGTCGGAGCACGGGAGTCTGAAGTGGAGGGACGGGGAGGTGACTGCTTTGCCTGATTCTCACCCATTTCTCCCCTGGGCTACCCAGTAACCTGTGCCCATGCCAGGCAGCTCAGATCAAGGGTGAAGAGTCCCCAGCAATACCCCCCAGTGGCCGGACCTGCAGCTCCTTTTCACTCACTCAAGGAAGTCTGTCAGATACAAAAGATATGTGGGATAGCCTTGAATAAGCGCAAGTGGGTATGAAATGATGAAAGCACTTACACGTTTTATTTCTTTAGCTCTTATTAGTAATGAATTATAGTTCATATGTTTTTGCTCATCTCAGCATACCGGGGAGTTTTAATCCCTCGGCAAACTCAGCAGGTTTCATCGGGAGTGATGGGTGAAGTGGGCAGAGGGAGGTAAGCCTCCTCAGGAGGACTTCTTGAAACTTCTACATTGTGGACATTTGCTTTTCTGGCACACCCAGCATCTCTTCACCCGCCTTCTTGATATCAGTTTCCCGGTTTCTGTTAGGCCTTCTGGCCCTCCCACTTGCAGCACTCATGCCTTGGAAAATTCCTACGGTACTAGTCCTTAAGGTCCTGATGGCTGAAGCCAAACAGCCCAGCCCGTGGCCTGGTCACAGTGACCAGTTCAAGGATGGCCACGTGACCCAGTTTGGGCACACGAGATGCAAGCAGACATGTGCCAGAGGCTTGTGGGAAACCTGATTCTCAGATCTCCTAAGGAACCACCGACAGAGATGTTCTCTTTTCTCACTCATTGCAGGCATCCTTGGGAGGTGCTGGCAGCCATTTTGTGCCCATGAGGGGAGCCCAGCCTCAGGTGAAGAAGATGTGGGGGAAGGAAGAGAGAAGGCTCAGGGAGAAACTCGTCCCATGGTGCCTTGTTGAACAGTTCAAGCCTCGCCAGGACCTGGACTTGTAACGAACAATTCCTTTACGATTTAAACCAGCCTGAGTTGGGTTTTCTGTTACTGGCTGCAGCAAGATTTCTACCTGAAATGTGTTCCTCCTTTGGGTGTGCCAAGGTAGACAAAAGACTGAGAATCATTTTAACTAGTCTTCCCCCCCCCCACCCCCCCCCTTCCCCTGTCCGCTTAAGGGATTCCCATCAGGTGACCCCCATTCTGGTGCATTTTGCAGTGAAAGTGATAAGACCGGGCACATTAAGCTCAAATATTTGCAATCAAGGCTGCCTGTCTAATACCTCATTTAAAAAAAAATCCCTCTTTTTTGAGCACTCCATTAACTCTTTCCTGTAGGACCATAGTAGCTTTATCCAAAGATATTGGGACTTAAACATTTATGACCCAAGAAAAAAACAAACACACTCAAATTTACCTTGAAAATACATGATTAAAGCCTCACTTGATTTGACAGTGTTTAGCTATCGCTCTCCTAAACGTCTCAAGTTTCACCTTCCTCCTGAGGCAGCTGTGATAATGACCAACCTTCAAGCAGTTTTTTCAGCTGTTGCCTTGTGCCAGAGTGCGTTTGTACTGACTGGAGCTGGTGTCACACAACGTAAGCCAAGTTGTGTCCCTGACATCAAACGCAGTTCTGTCTTTAGCAGAACGAGATCTGCCCCAAGCCCCACAAATCGTATCAGCACTTGAATGGATTCTCAGCGAACCACTTTCTTTGTGACTTTAGTTTAACTATAATTGTAATATGCCAGGAGTGATCATCGGTATTGAACGAGGGCGTTCTGATTGTCAGGACAATCAGGGACATCATTCTATATGAGCGCAATTAAAAGCTTATAAAGCAACCTTTCTGCAGGGTAATTTATAGACACCCTTAAAGAACAGAAATTTCACTTTTATCCTAAGGAACTTATCTGGCAAAGATGAAAAGATTTACCCACAAGAACGTCTATCGGCCGTGTGTGCCCTGGCAGGAAAACACCCACATCCGCAGCAGCAGGCACTGCAGGAGAAACTGTGGCCCACACAGACAGTGGCATACGATACACCTGAGCTCGGTGCTGTCACGCAACGCTCCTGTAGATGCGTATTTATTGTTGTGGCAGGATGGTGATGAAATAGAATTCCAAGTGAAAATGCACGTTACAAAATGGAAAGGAATGAGATCATACATACTTTTTAATATTTATGTCATAAGATCTATAGACATCTAAATTACCTGATACAAATTATTTTAAAAATTGATACATGGCAAGGTGTGCATATATTTATATGTATACATAGAATACAGTACCTATCACAATCTGGATACAAATGTAAGAAAGTGTTAGTAGGGATGTTATCCTAGAGTACTGGAGTGATTGATAGGTAATTAAATTTTTTATTTTGGTTATTTTTTTTCCCCTAATTTTTCTACAAGTTACATACATTACTTGTGTAATAAGATACACTGCTTTTCTCATGTTTGTAAAGTAATTATGAATAATTCTCTGAAAGGCAGGCAAAATAAAGGTTTAATGCTGTTTTAAATTGAGTAATTTAAGACACTGGAATGATGTAAATTCATAATTCATTTTGAGACACTCCCTCAGACAGGCTGTGGGCAGGGAATGAGAGTTGATGCCAAGTTGTTCGATAGAGGGAACTTCAGAGAGGGGCCTGGTTACAAAGATACCAGAAGAGCTGAGAGGCCAAATAAAGGATGGCCAGACAAGCAGAGATTAGCAACAGCTCCTCCCTGCCCAGGGCCGGGGACACAGCTTTCGAGCCCTGGACCACCTGGCAGGGGGTGGAATCATGGAAGAAGAGCGTCTCGGTTGGAGCAGCCACCGAAAACTAAGCAAGAGAGGAGAGAAAAACCCCCGCCTCTCCCTTTCTCTGCCCTTCCAGTTTCCTGCCGGTGCCTCCCATTGAACGGACCTAACTGGAGGCCAACTGGCAAGGGCATCTGGGAAATGTAGTTTGTCAGGAAAAGCCGCTGTGGGGGGCAGGAGACGGAAGTGAGAGCTGAAAGCAGATGCTTACCTTTAGAGCTCACGCAAAGGCCTTGGCCCCAGGTGCTCGGTGACACGAATGACCGTCACTTAGGAGTTGGATGGTATTACATACCCTTGTGCAAATTTCATACCCTCCCTGAGACTCAATTTCCTCACCTCTGAAATGGAGCTAGTGGCATGCACTATGATAAGCGTGTTCTTACGTAAGAATCCTGATTCTACTCAGCCCTGAACACATTTGTTACTCCCATTTTATAAGGGAGCAAGCTGAAGCTGGTGAAAGTGACATGTTAATAAGTGGCAAAGTCTGGCTTTGAACTCAAGCTCAAATGCCCTCAAAGCCGGCGCTCCTAACCACTGCTCCATCCTGCTCCCCGCCCCCCATTTCGCACAGGGGGAGCTAACTAGCGGATGGCAGTGGCTGGCTATTGATTTAAAGACATTACTCCCAAAGTCTGTCTGCTGAATTTCCTTAGACTTTTGTGGTAAAAATGTTTGCATGGCAGGAAATCGGAATGATTTGTCGAAGGTCTTAACCGGAAAGCCATTCTTCTAAGTATCTGTGGTTCTCCGTGTTCTATGAAAGAATGCTCCAAACAAAGCATTCTTTGCTCCAAACGAGTTGTCTTTGTTATTCCTTAAAATATGATCTACTTCCGAGAAACAGATTAAGATGGAAATGAACTCTTGCTAAGTGCGCGCGGGGTGATACAGACATCAGGGCACAGCTGGGATGCTCCGTCGAGTGGCGAGGGGGGAGGGAGATTATTTGGAAAAGGCAGAGCCAAGGAGCAAGTAAAACGATTAGCAAATGTGAGGCTCATGATGGAGAAGCTGCAAAGAACGAAACAGGCACAGAGCGGGTGAGTCTCAGGCAAGAATACACACATGAGCCCAAGGCCTCAGCTGTTTAAGGTTTGGTGGTTTTATGGTGGCAGCTGGTGCTTTCCTCTGGGGAGAGCAAGGCCCTTTTGCCATCAGTTTTAAGCCAGGCATTGCCTTGAGCTAGTGCACCAGTGGCCGCATCCAGACACAGACCTTCAGAATGAGACACCCCACGAGCGACGGAATGCTCTGAAGCCCCTCTGCATGGAGTGCTCAGACTACTTGGTTTTGCATCTTTTCAGGGACCCGGGAAAAAAGGGTTTGGGGGCCTGGGGACTGAGGTGACTGGGGGAGAAGAGTAAGCCCTCTGCTGAGAGCTGAGCGAGAGAACCAGCCTGCAGGAGCCCCCTCGGGGAAGTGGGGGCGGACAGTGGTTCCTAGAAAGGAGCTTCTCGAACGCAGATCCTGGTGCAGTGCCCCGACGTGCCCTGAGTGCGTGGGGAGGTGGATGCCTCCCGCAGTCTCAAGGTCTCACCCCATAGGCTAATTACTTACTACAGAGGGAGCAGGCGGCCTCCCCGCAGTGGAGCCATGGGACTTAAGGACGCCCCCCACCACCGCGAACACGCTTGGCGTCGCCAGTGGTGGGACAAGCTGCCGTTACGTGCCGCCGAAGTGGTATGCTGAGGAAGTCCCGGCATTGCCCATGTAGGGAACCATGCCAAAAAGTGTCTAAAATGGATCAGCTCAGGAGGAAATAATGAGAAAAATAAAAAGTGATGACCCCGGCCCACCTCCTCCGGGGCTGGAAATGGCCAGGGAGAGCCTGGCCGGGGCCTGAAAGCTGCTGCGGGCACTGAGGGCTCACAGGTGCAGGCGCTCAGCTACCTGCACGCCTGCAGCAGCGGGGCGGGGGGCAAGTCTTGGAGAAGGATCCGAGGGGTACACCCCTGCAGCTTGCATCATGTCAGAAAAGACATAAAAGGCTGAAGATCTGTTCCTGTAGGAGACCAAAGGGACATGACAACTAAACGCAACGCACAGGTCCTTGCCTGGATGCCGAATCCAAAAGACAGAGCTCAAAAGGGCATTATAGGAAAGAATGGGGGAATCTGTATATGAACTGCATATCAGGTGGTACTCTATTAATGTGACCATTTCTGGGTGTGGTAATTGTGGTGTGGTTACGATAGAGGACGTCCGTAGGTAATTCATTCCAAAAGTATTTATGTATGAAGTGTCTGCATCTGACTCTCAAAGGGCTCAGTTAAACGATATTATACACACCCACATCATACACCTACATATATAGGTACACATAAATATAAATGCATGTATACAGGTATAAGGCTATATATGCAAAAAAACAAGGTAAAATGTTAATGCAAAACCTGGCAAAATGGTAACAGGGATTTCGTGCAACGTTTCTGTAGGTGTGAGATACTTTAGGATAAAAAGGTGGGAGGTGGGAGGTGGATGTGGCTCAACCAGTTGGGCATCCGCCTACCACATGGGAGGTCCTGGGTGCAGGTCCCGGTGCCTCCGAAAGAGGATGAGCTGATGCTGCAGCCCCGCCCCAGTGAGCTAGATGCCGCACCCGCCGCAAGGAGCTAGACACCTAAACGAGCAGATGCTACAAGTCAGCAGATACTGCAGCCTGCAGGGAGCAGATGTGGCTCGGGCCATTGGGCACTTGCCTCCCATGTGGGAGATCCTGAATTCAGGTCCTGGATTCGGTTCCTGGTGCCTCCTGGAGAAGGTGAGCAAACAATGAGCGAGGGACAAGAGGACTATCTGGTGGGGTGGGGTGGAGTGGGGACCCACCGACCGACCCTTTTTTGTCTTTAAATTGGAGGTAAAAAAAATGGGATGACAGCAACTCCAGTTTTCCATTTCCTTTTGTTGCCATATATAATCCCTTTAGGTCATTTTCAAATGCCAGTAATGGTGGATGGTGATGATGACACAACACTGTGAATATAATTAGCACTGCTGAATTGTATACCAGAAACTGGTGAAAATGGGAAATTTTAGGTTGTATGTTAACAGAACAAAAAAAATTTTTTTTAAAGTCAATAGATTTTGTGTGATCTATTTATGTTTAAAAAAAGATAACTAAAAAAAAAAGCTGGTAGAGCAGGATGGCCTTATCTCAGGGGCATTTGGGCAGTGAGGGAAGGTTCTGGGCTTCCTGCAGACGTGCAGGGTGGGAGCTTGTACTAAGCTGGATAACAAGGAAAGGCCTGCGCACCTCAAGCTGGAGAAATGGGAGACTCTGAGCCCCTGCAAGTCCCCGCCCGCCTCTGTCGCCTGCTGCATGCGCGCAGCTGGAGAAGCCCCAGCCAAGGCAGGGCCTTGGGACTGGTCTGGAAGCCTGGGAGTGGGGAGAGGCAGGGGTGCCCTGCTTGCTGCTTTGTGCACCGCACTCCACCGTACGTTACTTTTCCTACCTGCCATAGAGAGATCATGGCCTCCGCCCTCTAGGGGGTCAGGGAGGACCGGGGGTGTGGGGGGGTGGGGGGTGGGGAACAGTTTCTGTCCTTCAATTCCTCTCTGTGGGGTCACCTCGACAACTGGGAGGAGTCAACCCGCTCTAGGGACCACACGGTAGCCCCTGTGGTCCTGGGCGGTAGAGGGGGCAGCCCCAGGGACCCCTGAGTACCCAGAGCAGGAGGCCCAGGGCAGCCACGCGAGGGTCCCCAGCATTGGAGTGGGGCGGCGTCTGTTAGGATCCTCTGGCTCCGGGTGACAGAAGCCCGCTGGGGGCAAGGAGTCCCGGCTGTATCTAACGGGGGAGAAGTAAGTCCCCAGAAGGAAACGGGCTGCTGTTCGGAAGGGGATTCTACGTCTGGTGGTCAAAGCCAACAGTGGAGGAGGAGAAGGGCGAGGAAGAGGAGGAAAGGGGGGAGATCCGCCCGGGTTCATCCCCAGAACCGTTTCTGCTCCAGACCACGCGCAAGTCTGTTCCAGCAGGGTCTCCCACCCTTGGCGCTTCTGACATTTGGGAACAGATACTTCTTGTGTGGGGACTCGTAAGAGGTCAGGCAGCACCCCTTCCCCAAATCGAGACAACCCAAAATGACTCCAGACATGGTCAAATGTCTCCCGGGGTGGGGCGGGTGGGAGAGCCCCTGAGGTTAAAACCTTGACGGGGACATCTCTCTGCAAGGACTCCTTTCTAAATCCCGGCCCAACCCTTGATTTTGGAGGAGATTTGGGACATTCAGGCCATCTGAAAACACAACCAGTAAAATAAACGTTCTATCCCATCGGCTCTGCTGAGCCTGGGGCCCTCTTCCCACTGGCGGCTGGTTTCAGAGTAAAACCACTGAGCTCTGCGAGCAGAGTTCCAAGCAGCGGTTTATTTTTCCTCCAAAGACTCAGATTCTTCGGTGTTGTTTCTATCTGTTTTGCACACGGGGGCCTCGGTAATAAAGAACCCCCTTTTCTACCCTGGTGGCCCAGTTGACCACAGCTGGATAAGCAAATACTGGCGATGATTTCTTAATGGCGTGCGTTTGTGGACGAGTCCTCTCGGTTTGTCCCACGGGAGACGTTTTCAGGACATAACCCCGTGAAGCGGGCCTCCTCGCTCCCATTTTGCAGAAAAGGAGCTTAAGTCCCTCTTCAAGGGCTATGCGAGGTCCCAGGGGTAGCACGAGGAGGGGTTCAGCATCTTCCCTCCTGACCTGCCCGCCCCCTGCCCATGACCTAATCCAGGGGGCCGCAAAGGACTCTGGCTCCTTCGGGGTTCTGGTAGAGTTTTCCTGGAACAGGGACCCCCATCTGTTTTTCCTATTGTCTTTGGCTGCTTGAGCAGCACAACAGCGGCGCGAGTATTTGGGTCACAGCCTGGGTGGCTGCAAAGCTCACATATTTATTTACCTTTTACAGAAAAGGTCTACTGAACCCTGATACAATCCATCAAGCCCTGTTGGCTTGACTTCCTGAAAAGCTCTCAAATCTGTCTTCCTCCATCCCTCCCGGCGTCCCCACCACACTGCCGCGAGCCACCGCGGACACCTGGACAATGGCCACAGCCTGCCAATGGCCTCCCTCCCTCCTCCACTCTTGTTCCCCTCAGCCACCGTCAACGCAATGAAGCTTTCAAAATGCAGTCCTGGTTCTGTCCCACTCCCTTGCCTAAAACACTTCAACAATGCTCCTCAATGTTCTTAGAACAGAGTCTAAAATCCCACCCGGAAACTGCCAGCTTCATGTGATCTGGTTCCTTCTCACAGTCTTTGTACCTGCTGTTCTCACTTCCTGGGATGCTCTCCCCTTCAACTTGGTAACTGTGATTCATCCTTTGCCTCTGCCTGATGGCCACTTCCTGTGGGATGCATTCCTTGAGCCCTCTAAGCCTGGGAGGTCGCAGATAAGGATGTACAAGTTGGGGAGATGCACCATTTATGCTGCAGTCTATGTGAAGGCTGTCTCCTGGAGTTGTGCTCTGCACAACCTGTACAACTGTATATGGCGGCCCTGAGGGGCACCTCTGATAAACGCTTTTACCTCCCTATGCCTTCATATCGCTTCTCATATTTTGTGACTGTAAATCCGTGTGATTATTTGTCTCTCTCTTCCAATGGGAGTTCCACGAGGGCAGGGCCCATGTCCATTTGGTCACCACTGTTTCCACAATGCATCATGCAGTACCAGGTACACGGGAGGCACCTGCTCAGTATTTGTCCGTGAGTGAATGAATTCTGCTGGCTGGTATTCAGCTCTGCAGCTGATGTCCTTTCCCACCAGGCCTTCTGTTTGGTGACCTCCATTCTGCCTGGAGACCGGCTCCTGCTCCCACTAGAGTGGCCATCCCAGGGAACAGCCGATGTTGGGTGAGGGGAGAAGTCAGGCCAACACAGGTCTCCTCTGCTTCCCTTCTCACCAGCGCTAACAGCCTTGTGCTGTGGGAACGGACACATTCGGCCAGTCTGCAGCTGGCATGGGGAAAGGCACAGGGTCCTGGCCTGGGTGGGGCAAGGGATGATGGCATGACAGACCTGAGGAGTCTGTAATGACAGTTAAGGTTTACGATGGTGTCCCCATGCCAGGCACTGTGCTGGGTTCCTTGCATGCAGTACCTCATTTCATTATGGACATCAGCCCTGCAAGGTCATTCTGTGACCATTGCTGTGTACTAGGAAAAAAACAGGGAGGCGGCTTGTCAAGGCCTCCCTATGAATGGATGGGGAAGAGGGAATTTGGACCCGGGTGGACCAAAGCCAAAGCCTGGGCCCTTAAGCTACTATACTTGTTCTTCTGGTAATGAGTTCCTGGGAAAATCCTCTCTCCCGCTTTATACTGGATCAACACAAATTGATTATACAATGGGATTTTAGTGCTGGCGCCATGTTGTCTGTGATTGGCTTCTGGAAACTGCGCAGAGAAGGCTGTCTGTCCACTGTCATATGCCCTCCCCATTCCATCAGCTCATTTCTCGGCCTCCCTTGCAGTCAGAGGTGGTCACGTGATGGAATTCCAGCCGATGGGATGTGAGCTGAAATGACATGGGTCACGCTTCCAGGCCCAGCCCATGGAATCTCACGCATGCTCCCCAATGCTCTCTTTCCCTTCCCTCTGACTCGGCTAGTGGCCGGGTCACCTTGAAAGATACACGTTGAAGGTGCAGAGCTGTCATCAACCTGTTTCCTGAATAACTCTGATGAGCAGATGCCCACTCCCCCAATTAAATAAAGGAAAGGGAGAAAGAAAAAAAAAGAAGCAAAGAGAAGAAAAACTATATTTGGGGTCTATTTGTTACAGCAGCCTAGCTTACCCTGACTACATAGAGATATGTTTCCTGAGATCAGGGAGCTCTGCTGGAAAACTCTTGGGCATTCTTGGTAAGCCAGGATCACTCCTGGTTTGATCTATTACTGAGAGGGCCTCTGGACCATCTTTTTGAGGCAGCTTGATGCCGCACAGTACCTGCACTCTCTCTCCGCTGCTCCTGTTGGAGCTACTGGCTCTTGAGGCAGAAAAGGAAGAATCTAGCTTCCTTGGAAACTCCCAGGCTGCTGGGACACCTCCAGCCAGCTTACCGTGTGCTAGGGTGGACCCTACCCTGCCTGGAGTGGGAAGACACTGAATCCCTATGGGCTTTTTTTTTTGGGTGGTGGGGGGGAGCTTAAGGTGCTACCCTTTCTTCCCTGGTGGGTCTAGGGAGGGTGGAAGGGGGCAGTAGAGTATGGATGATCTTTATAATACGCCATGTGCGCGGCAAAACACTCAACTGCTGTTGCTTCATTGAATCCTCTCAACAGCCCTTTGTGGTCAGGAGAACTCCTATTTTGCCAATGAAGAAATGGAGCCTAGAAGGCCCCTCTGATGAACAGATGGCCAGAAAGGGCCTCCCAACAACAACAAAGTGACAGTAACAATAGCTATTGTTCACACGTTGCCCACTTGGTGCCCGCTGTTGAGCCAAGAGCTTTCCACACATGTCATTTCATTTAATCCTTAAGAGGACTCTATGACGGAAGAGGACTTGGCCCAGTGGTTAGGGCATCCGCCTACCACATGGGAGGTTCGCAGTTCAAACTCCGGGCCTCTTTGACCTGTGTGGAGCTGGCCCATGTGCAGTGCTGATGTGTGTGCCGTGTGTGCAGGGTGTCCCCGGGTAGGGGAGCCCCACGAGCAAGGAGTGCGCCCCGTAAGGAGAGTCGCCCAGCGCAAAAGAAAGTGCAGCCTGCCCAGGAATGGCGCCACACACATGGAGAGCTGACACAGCAAGATGAAGCAACAAAAAGAAACACAGATTCCCATGCCGCTGACAACAACAGAAGCGGACAAAGAAGAACATGCAGCAAAAAGACGCAGAGAACAGACAACTGGGGCAGAGGGGGGAGGAAGGGGAGAGAAATAAATAAAATAAATAAGTCTTTAAAAAAGAAAAGGACCTGATGAGCTGTGCATGTGAGGTGGCATTTTTTTTCTCATCTTGCAAATGAGAAAAAAATGAGACTTAAACAACTTATTCGACAGATGTTTTATTGCATGCCTGATACACGGTAGGCTTAGGACTAGAGGGAGAAGGCTCTGGAGTGTCCCCAGAGGCCCCGAGGGGTGGGCTTTGGCCCCTTGTCTTGTTTCGTGGCTCAGAGTAGCGCCCTCTAACCTGCTGTAAGACCCTTTCTGGGACTTGGTCCCCTTGTCGATGAGGGGAGCAGACCAGAGGCAGAGACCCCTGCCTGGTGGCTGGTGTGGTTTATTCGGTCTAAGCAGTGCTTTATATCACCAGGAATTCACTTCCAGCCTTTAGAAACCACAGTGTCTCTCACAAAGCATCCAGATTTCTAGTTGTGCGGCGAAGTAAAAAGTTGCAGGAAATGCATCGGGTACAGGTTTTTCCCTCCCTTGGGGGTGGGGTAGTGAATGGGGAGAGGGAGCCTCGACAAATGATCGCAGGGTTGGCGACTCGTCAGCACCGTGCGAAACCTTTGACAACACCAATCTCACTGACCTCTTCTGACAAGTCCGAGAGGCAATTAGCAACGAACCCATTTTACAGAAGGGGAAGCAGAGGCACAGAACGTGAAATCACGTGCCTGAGGTCACGTGGCTTGTGAGTTGTTGGAGCCAAGACTTGAGCCCCAGTGTCCCTGCTTTTAAAACTTGGGTCCTTACCCATCAATCCTCCCCAAAAACACACCCTTTTCCAATCCTTGGTGCCAGAAGGAAAGGGAACATTTGTCCATGACGTTTTCTCAAGGTCTCCTCTGTTTTCTGAGGAGGGTGGGTAGTTTGCTGAGAGGTACAATGAGTGTGAGGATGGAAAGAAGAAAAGCACAGAGAGAGAAGGAAATGGTTCCAGCTCATAAAGGCAGAGTGATAAATTATGGAAGGGGAGGGGGACCATGCGGCAAAGAGGGGTGGCCACTAGTATTCAGAGACACAGCACGAGCTTTTGAAGGACGATTTCACTGGTTTCTAGTGCATGGGGTGCCATGTAATCCTCTCCTCCACCTCTGCTGGGAACCTTCAGTAAAATCCACCTTCTGCACCAGCACTGTGGGGTTGGGAATTGCACTCGGAGGGGCTTGACGTGGTGCGAGCCTGGCCCCGAGGTGGGCTGGGGGGAGCAGGGATTAACCAGTGGCAGATGCAGGGGGAGAATGAGATGCAGGGTCAGAAAGAGTCGCAGGTCCACGCCCCACTAGCGGTGGGTCCCGGGGCAGGTCCGTCCTTCTGTACAGCAGGGTTCTGATCTGGCACCTGTCCTGCCTTCATCCAAGTGAGGACACTTGGAGGAAAGCTTTGCAAACCAAACATACAGGGAATGCACTATCATTGTCACTCTACCATGAGGACCTTTAATTTTTTACAAATTCAAATTGTGAATGAGAAATAGGAATTGAGTGAAATTAGAAAATGTTTCCAAATAAACTTGCAAAGGGCCAATTTAAGCTATAAATGACCCAAGGTAGTGGAGTGGTGATGCAGCAAGTAAACAGTAGGTGGCGCTAGATGCCATAGCTTTCACCAAGCCTTGGAGTCTTTCAATCTCTCCTCTTGCACTTGATTGAAATGGAAATTGGCTGCCAGCTTCAATGAACCCGCATCAGCCCTGGGACTGAGCTGGCACGCCAGCAGCCAAGGCACTATCAACCTATCAACCCAGTTGAAAAAAATAGAAGAGAGGGGCTAACAGTCCAGCTGTTGTGCAGGAGAAGCCAGTGGGTATCTGGGGGATGGGCTGGGGGCTGCTGTTACTGATCTTGCCACCAGCGTCAGGAAATGGGGCCCAGGCTGTGACATCTACTCTTTCGTATTGTGAAATCTTGCCAATGTTACGTCTGTTTCATAACAATAACAGCACCCATGTTTTCCTGTGTCTGGAAATGAGCTTGGCTAGAGATGGTAAATGGGCTCCAACTTGAGGGCCAGAATCTATTCATTCACTTGGAATAGCTGTTGGCAACACCTGGCAGTTAAATCTGGGCTCATGGGGAAAAAGTTGTGGGATTGATTAGCAATGTCTGCCAGGGATCCAGGAGGGAAAAACAATATTAATGCCACATAATTGCCATTCCCACATGGGGCACTTTACCTGCTTTTTCTCATTGAATCCTCATGACCAGCCCCAGAGCTGAGTGTTGTTGTTATTATTATGATTACTATTATCCCATTTTATGGTTGAGGAACGGGAGACCTAGAGAAGTTAAATAACTTACCAGAGGGGTCACACAGCTAGTAAAATGTAGAACCAGCCATTTCACCAGTGTCTGGGACTGTAGGGATCTTTCTACTCTCTATTTCTCATTCACAATTTGAATTTGTAAATACACTCTCTTTCTTAAAAATGAACACATTATTTGGCAATTGATCCAGGAGAACTGAAACAAGCAGTGATTCAAGAGATTCTCTGTTCACGTTGTCAGTGCCTGGGCAGGGACGGTACGTGATGGGTTAAGGCCCCAAGTGGATTCGGTCTGTTTTCATTCTCCCTGGAAGAAGAGTGAGTAGAGGGCTCTGCAACATCCCAGCGAATCCCCTGAAAGTCTAAAGAAACCCAGCCTCCCATGGGTTAATAACTGTGAACCTCATTTTTCACATGAGAAGCAGGAGAGCTGAGCTTAAGCTACCAGTCAAAGGGAAAAGAGCCGAGAATGCAGAAGAGCTGGCTGGGGCTTGAATTGCCACTGGGATGAGCCTTATGTGGGACCCAAGGGCTGCCACACTAGGAATAATAGTCCATGATGCCATCTTCAGGTTGCCATTCAATTCTAATTTACACAGAACACATTTTGAGGCCCCACGAGGGGAAGGGTGACTCGACTGTTTCTTTTTTTTTTAAAAGATTCTATTTATTTTTTATTTATCCCCTTCCCCCCATATTCTGCTCTCTGTGTCCATTTGCTATGTGTTCTTCTGTGTCCACTTACATTCTTTTTTTGAAAAAAAGATTTATTTATTTATTTATTTATTTCTCTCCCCTTCCCACCCCCCCCACCCCGGTTGTCTGTTCTCTGTGTCTATTTGCTTCGTCTTCTTTGTCTGCTTCTGCTGTCAGTGGCATGGGAATCTGTGTTTCTTTTTGTTGCATCATCTTGCTGTGTCAGATCTCTGTGCGTGTGTCACCATTCCTGGGAAGGCTGCACTTTCGCACTGGGCGGCTCTCCTTATGGGGTGCACTCCTTGTGCGTGTGCGGCGGCTTGCTCGGTCGGTAGAGGTGGGGTCTGGCTGCGGACGAGGGATCGGTCCAGCTCAGGACGAGGGGTCGGTCCCGCTTGGGACGAGGGATTGGTCCCGCTTGGGACGAGGGGTCGGTCCGGCAGCAGACGAGGGGTCGGTCTCACAGGGGTTGCGCGGTTCGGCTGACGGGGTCGCCCGGCGAAGCCAGCGACGAAGGGGTCGCCCGGAGAAGCAGGCGATGAACTGGGGACAAGGGAGGCTAGGCCCTTGTCGGGGGCTCTCAGGACTGGAGGGCGCACGTCCACTTTATTGAGGGAGAGGCAACAGTTTTATAGGGGCTGGGGAAGGCTGATTGGTCGAAGCCACGCCCTGTTCTGATTGGTTGCCGGCAAAAGGTCAGTGGGCAGTACTGGACGGGGGAGGGGTGGTGATTAGGGATTGGCTGTCACTGTTGCTGGGGGAAGGGGCAGGGTTTAGGGATTGGTGGCTGCTGTTGCTGGGGTGGAGGGCAGACTTGAGTTTCCCGCCCACGCCTGGCTGTTGCTGCTGTCGGGGGGAGGGAAAAGGGCAGACTGGAATTTTCCACCCTGCGCCTGCGCAGGGAGAAAGAAGAAGAAGGGTGCCACCCCACAGGCATCGTGTGCCGCCATCCGGGAGGAGGGGCGGCCGCGGAAGCATGGCTGCCGAGAAGGGGAGACCCGAGGGCACTCTGCGCCCATGCTGAGCTCCCTTCAAGGGTGGCGGTGAGTCCGACCAGCCACCCTATTATGGGGGCAGCGGCTTGGCCTGCCGCGGCTGCTCCCCCGCCAGGCCAGCAAACCACACTTCAGCCCGAGGGGTGACCGCATGCGTGGGGCTCCCCTATGTGGGAGACACCCCTGCATGGCACGGCACTCCTTGTGTGCAGCAGCACTGCATGTGGGTCAGCTCCACACGGGTCAAGGAGGCCCAGGGTTTGAACCGCGGATCTCCCATGTGGTAGGCGGACGCCCTAACCACTGGGCCAAGTCCGCCACCCCGCTTCCATTCTTGTTAGAGACACTGGAGTATCATCTTGCTGCATCAGCTCTCCATGTATGTGGCGCCACTCCTGGGCAGGCTGCACTTTTTTCATGCGGGGCAGCTCTCCTTGCAGGGCGCACTCCTTGTACATGGGGCTCCCCTACACGGGGGACACCCCTTGCATGGCACGGCACTCCTTGCACACATCAGCTCTGCATGTGGGCCAGCTCACCACGTGGGTCAGGAGGCCCTGGTTTTGAACCCTGGACTTCCCATGTGGTAGGTGGATGCTCTATCAGTTGAGCCAAATCTGCTTCCCTCAACTGTTTCTTGAACACCTACTACAAGTTAGAAACTGGCTGAATAAAACACCATCTCTGCCCTCAAGGGGCTCACCTTCTAGTGGGAAAGACAGGCATGCAACAGGCAGTTCTACTGCAAAGTGGTAAAATACAGAAGTGGAACCTGGCTGGGGGGTGGGAGGCTACTGGCAGAGGTTCAGACTGAGCTGAAAGCAAAAAGTGGAGGGAAGAGTGTTTCTGGCAGAGGGAGCTGTGAGGAACTGAGGAAGGCTGGAAGGTAGAATATGATGGGGATGATATGGGGATGATGAAGATTTTCCTGACATCCCCAAGCAGAAGCAAACAAACCTGAAGTCAGCAATGTTGCTGAGAAGCCATTGCAGCAAAACAAACTTAGAGGCAAGGACTCCTCTAAGGACTTAAGGAATTTTACTTTGTTTCATGTTTTATTAATTTAGCTTTTTTGAATAGGCAATATTTTCACATGGTTCAGATTTAAAATGTACAAAAGGGTATGTAGTGAAAAGCATTATTTCCACCTTGACCTCAAGCCATTCATTTCCCTTCCTAGAGGCACATGGTGCTGCTGATTCCTTGTGTCTCCTAACCAGAGAGATTGTACACATTTATAAGCAAACACACACACTTTCCCACCATCAGCATCCCCTTTTCACACAAATGGCAGCATTGTTTGTACCCTGATATTTTTCCACATTGCTGAGCAAAGATGCAAGCTCTTGAGTCTTTGGAGAGAGAGAGGCTCACCATTGGGAAAGCCCAGTTGGTGAAGGAAACAAGGGAGCAGCTGGCTCTGGGACCATGTGCTGGGGCTGAGTGGCTATTGTTAAAACAGGGGTTGATCCTGAGATCAAGTCTGAACTGGTGGATTAACTGTCAGAGAACAGAGGAGGGGGAGGAGAGAGAGAATTAGGCGATTAGAGATTAGAAGGCCAAGCACTGGGATTAGAAGGCCAAGGACTGGCACAGGAGGGAAGCTGTCAGGTAGAAAAGAGTCCCAAGAAGATAGTGAAAAACTTGCTGTTTGTGTAAATAAAGTTTTATTGGCACATGGCCTCGCCCATTCATTCACCTATTGTCTATGGCTGCCTTGTGCTGTGATGGCAGAGCTGAGTTGCCACAGAGATCATACAGCCTGCAAAGACTCAAATAATTACTCATCAGCTCTTTATGAAAAGTTTGCACAAACATGCTCCTTTGTGGACTAGTTTATAGCCATAGGATTATTTTCTAGAACAAAAACATCCCACCACCAAATAAACTTTGCAGCAGCAATCCCAAGCCTCAGCCCATCAATGTGCCTGGACTCGTCTGTCATTCTTGCCATTACTGTTTGTAGCAGTTTGAGATCATTGATGAATTCCAAAAAGAAATATTGGATTATGCTTGTAATCTGATCTGTACCTGGGCATGATTGAGTTATGATTAGGGCGTTGAGTCCCCACGCCTTGGTGGGTGGAGACTCACGGATAAAAGGCACGGCGAAGAATAGAGTTGGGGATTTCTGATGTTAGAGTTTGATGCTGAAGACCCGGGAAGTCAGCACCCAGAGGAAAGAGAAGCCAGCACCAGCAAGGAAGGAACCTTGAAGCCAGAGAAAAGCAAGCCCCAGGAACGTAGGAACCCAGGAAGCCTGAACCTCGCAGCCATCGGCAGCCATCTTGCTCCAAATAGACTTTGGTGAGGGAAGTAACTCATGCTTTATGGCCTGGTATCTGTAAGCTCCTACCCCATTTAAACACCCTTTATAAAAATCAACCAGTTTCTGGTATTTTGCATCAGCACCCCTTTGGCTAATAGACTGTGTCATTCGTGTTTGGGAAGGGGGAAAGCTGAGAATCATGGCACTCCATTGCCTGGCTCCACTGTGCATAAAACCTATAGACTAAGAGACTTCCCTCACCAAACAGTACCTGGTCCAAGATGTCAACAGTGCCGAGACTGAGACACCCCATTGTAGGAGACAAGTGCAGTGGTTTTCTCTCTGCTGGGCACCCTGGGTCACCCAGCACTAGCTTGTTGAGGACGACGATGGAGGTGGGGCCCCCCGAGACGCCCTCTGCCTGATGTTTCTATCCCCGTGGAATCCCCTCACATCATGGGCTGCATCTGGGGTCTCACTCCTAAGTATGTGGCCAAAGTACATCTTGAGATGAGGTTACAAAAACAACGTGGCTTCTGTCTGGGGTGCCCTCTCCTCTCTTGCTTTGGGGAAAGTCAACTTCTCTGTTCTGAACTTCCTCATAGAGAGGCCCACGTAGCAAGAAACTGGCCTACAGCCAACAAGCACTAGCGGCTCTCCTCAGCCAAGTGGGGCAGCTGGGAAGGGGACTCTTCCCTCCGTCAGCCCCAGCTGACGTCTTGACTGTGGCCTTGGGGAAAACCCTAAACCCAAAGCCCCAGCCAAGCCAGGTCAGGATTCCTGACCCACAGAAACTGTGACATAATAAATGTTGGCTGCTTTAAGCTGCTAAATCTTGGAGTGATTTGTTACACAGTAGTAGATAACTAATACGCAGCCATAGAAGAATAAATTCTCCACAGGAAACAACTGGTGATTTGGGCTACACAAACTCATTTAATTTCTCTTGAGGGCCCAGCCACAGGATCGGTGAAACTTAATTCGTTACGCCAACCTCACCCATTGGCAAAGAAAACGTGTTGGCCCATTTCAGGGTAGGAAAGGGCCAGGGCATGACTGGACTCTAAATGAGCTAGTCCCAAGACTAAGCTACCCCAGATGGTGGTAGATTTTGGTAATAGAAAGCACGGACTTTAGAATCGGAGATCGGGCTCAAATCCCAGCTCTGCCCCTTGCTGTTACTCCTGGCAAGAGCCATAAGAAATATGTGCTCTCAAATGCCCATTTTAAAGATGAGAAGAAAACAAGGCATGGAGTGGAAGAGTGAATGGGCAAGACAACAAAGGCAAGCAAGTGATGATCATGAAGTAAATAAACGATCGGCTCGTTCACAAATAAGTAAATAGAAGAATGGTCTGGGACTTTCTTTATTGGTCGGTATATATTTAGGTAGAGGCTCCATCCTCTAGTTATTTTCCCATGGCCCTTGGGGTTCTGATCTCTAGGGCTGGCGCGCGCACACACACACCCACCCCACCCCCTCATCTGGCTGGATGGGACCTTCACGCCGAGGGCTGCCTCGCTATTCCCCTCCGTGGCCCCAGAGGCCCTCTTGGTGCTTTGCGCTGGCCACGTTGGCAGCATGGTGACAGGTCTGGCACCTCTAATGACGAGCAGATGTCTGTACCCAGCCGTCCTCAGTGGCGCTATTTCCAGCCAGCGCGTGCTGGGCTTGGACTGCTGCGAAGGAGCTCTATAAACACCAACCACCACCACAGCTCAGAGTCTTTGGCCCGTCTCAGTGCCCGGAGGAAGGACAGAGGCCCCAGCACCTCCCGCGATCTTGCGCTCTGGCTTCAGGCCGAGGGTCTCTGGGGAAGGCAAAGGGGCTGAGGTCTGAGCACCAAGACTGTATATTCACGAGGCCAAAAGAAAACCAAGCAGCTTATATTCAGCTCACCTCCTCATTATGTTTTGGATTCATATTTTTAAAGTAAATAAATTCCAAACCGCTGATGCAGGCGGCTGTTATGCTTACATTATAATTGTGTGTGTGCTCTCTTTCGCCGCCTCTGCCTTCTAACTTTGCAATGCAGGGCGGCTGGTGGGCCTTTGTCCCATTGCCTCTTTGGTCTCCAGCACAAGGTCAAATCAAGAGTGGTTTCTTGGCAGCTATTTGTAGAGTGAGTGGGGGAATGGATGAAAATAAAACTGTAACATGTGTTGACTTTCAACTCTTAGACTCAACTCATGGATGGAGCCAGGAAAACTAAATTATGGGTGCAGAACCGAGAGTGAACGCGGTCAACCCTAACAATGTAAATGTAATTAAAAAAAAAAAAAGACACGAGGAGAGTTGAGGAGGAGCTGATCTCCTCTACAAAGTAAGGGGTCTAAGGTACTCTCTATGGAGAATGGGGCAAGAAGGGAAAGTGTAAGGTAATTTTAAAAATAAAGTTCCAGAATTAACCAACAGAGGAATGAATGGCAGTGCTTTTTTGGGGGGATTGGGAGTTGGAGGCTAGGGAATGGTTTAGGGAGCCAGGTCCTCATCTTTCAAAGCAGAAAGTCATTAAAATATTAAGTGTAAAAACTGATAGGTAGAGGTAAAGCTTTAATCATTTAGAGACATGGCTCCTTGGAAGAATAGTGAACAGTTTAGAAGTGTTTGCCCTGGGGGGATGGCATTGATGGTTGAGAGGGGGATAGGGAAATGTCTTCAGCAGAAGACTTCTCATGCTCTTTGGATTTCTAACCTATGTTTTACATTAAATTAAAAAAAAATTATAACATTTTGAGAGCCCCAGTTGGAATTAGAATACAGAGACCTGCTTTGCTCCAATGGAAATCGACAAACGCAACAAGCCCATAATATCCATTCTCATTTCAGAAGTCAGGACAAAATTAATTTGGAAAAGAAAATACAGCCGGGGAGCAGAGTCAGCAACCTCAGGAAATTCAGGGAAATGTAATTGAGTAAGAATTATCTCCTTAATTACTTCTGACCAAATCAATAACAACGCTAGATGAGAGACCACGGTCACCACCAATGAGTTATCGCGTTGCTGAGAAGCTAGCTGGGGCTCGGACTTCTTTGGAGAAGCAAAACACTTTCCCTCTCATAGCCAGCGAACGTGGTTCTAGGGGAGTGACTGGACAGGAGGGGCCACTGTGGAGGAGCAAGCTGACCCAGATTATTACTGTCCAGTGGGAAAGCCTGAATGGAGAGCCCTTCCCAAAGAGGTGGAAGCGTGGGTGCCTTTGACAGCGTCAGAGGCTCTTTGTCATGTTTTCCTGGGGCTGATTTGGCCATGCTCGTTAGCATGAGGGGAACCAGACACACCAAGGCGGGGAGGAGCACACGTCCTTTTACCTGGGAACCGCAAGGTGGCTCCTGGAAGCCATCTCAGATGTGCCTTAGGGGAGGTGGTGGTGAGGATCCTTGTCCCGAAGGGGCCCTGCTGGGTGTATCTTCTAGATCCGGGGCAAGGTATTTGGGCGGGGTTAAGATCCTATCTAGAACTGAGATTCAAAGCACACCCCATCTGCATTATCTCAGGCTGACCTACCTGTCACCATCGAGTAGGGTGGGACTCTTGACAATTGTCTAGGGCTCTCACTTCCTTCCCACCCTAGGTGTCTTGCTCCTTGATTGCCTGTCCCTTGGGCTTCTCAGCAAATCATCTCCACTGTCCAGGTCACATCCGATATTCTTTCATTCAGAAAAGACTTACTGAACTCCTAGGGGGTCTGGCCCAGAGCCAGGCACTGGAGATAAAGTAAGAGCAATACATGCCCTTCTGGAAGCTCCCTCCTGGAGTATCATGGGGGTGGATGGACAAGGAAGCAGACCATTGCAAAGCTGTGTAACGTGGGCTGGGGGGGTTTGGGGGGGGGGAACTTGGGGGCACATCTGGCCCAGCAGGGACAGATGGACAGTCAGGGATGAAGGAAGTGATTTCTAGATGTGAGCAGAATCCTGAAGGACTAGGAGGAGTCCACAGGAAGAGGAAGGAGGAGGGTGCTCCAGGCAGAGGGAGTAGCATATGCAAAGATCTGGAAAGAAGCAAGAACCTGGAACTGCAGGTGGTTCAGTCTGGCTGGAGAATATAAGAATATAAGAATATAAGCTGGGGGAGCGGTGAGGAATGGAGGAGAGCAGGGCAGGCCTTAGCATGAGGATGTTGATATGGAACAAAGGTTGTACACTCAGGGAAAGGGGTCTCACCACTGGCTGCTGGGAGCCTACCCACCCCCCTGGGATTGGGGGTAGGATGACACTTTGCAACCAGGTGGTTGTAGCCCAATGTTATGCTTTTATATCCCAAACCCAGGCAACCTGCTGGCTGACAGCTAGAGCTGCCATAACCTCTCACTGGGCAGAGAACACAACAGGCACCTTCCATGGCGAGCCCTCCTTTTCTAGCCTCAATCCATGTGGATCCAGAGGTGGGCTCATGACTGAGGCTTGGCCAATCAGAGCTGTCCACCTTCCTGGCCACAGTGAAGATTGGTTCTTCTATGGGCTGGATACCCTAAGCAAGCCAATGGCATTCAATCCCAGGACATCTGCTGAAGCTATTTAGAAAGAAGATCTTTTTCCAGTGGGGCTGCTAAGCCGGGGGAATGTCAGTCTAGAGATCTTCATGGCCATCTTGACCACCATTTTGCTATAGTCTGCCTGAGAATGAAAGAAGAAAGAAGAGTATCTAAAGATATCATATGAGTACCTGTACCTAACTACTCCTGTAGCTATATTTACCTATGGACTGTTTGTTTACCCAAGATAATGTCTTTCTTTGCTTAGAGCACTTTAAGTTGGATTTTTCTATCATTTCCAACTAAAATGGTCTTGACTTGGCATGATTTTGTTTGTGCATTGCAAATATTTTGTCTAGATGACCCCAAACTATCCCCCAGAAGAGCTATACTATTTCTCTGTGACTAAACCAAAATCCATGGGGAGCATTCATTTTAGAATCATCAGAGAACAAAGGTGAGAGATTTCCCAGCACAACCCCTCCAACATGACAGATAGGCTAAAAATGGCTGACATGTATCGTGCACTTACCACTAGGCACTGTTCTAGGCGTTTAACATGTATTAGCTAATTTCCCCTCACAACAAACTTTGTGGGATAAGACTATTTTTATCCTGGTTTTACATTTTAAAATATGGAAGGACAGGGAAGGCAAGTAAATTTCCAGAGTTACATGACAACTAAGTCACAGAAGTGGGGTTCAAATCCAAACTGTAGTGTGGCTCCAAAGTCTACATTTTCCACACTCCTCCAACAGCTAAGCCACCTAAGACCCAGAGAGGCTGGAGAACTTTCCTAAGGCCACACAGCAAGGCAGCGGAAGATTCAGGCCGAGAACACACAGAGCCTCGCTTCTCAACATGGCACTCAGTGAGAGTGAAAAATCAAGGAGCTGGGTGTGAGATCTGGAATCAGACAGACCTCAGCCTCCTGGCCGTGGTCTTGGTTGGACTGACAATTCTTTGAGCTATGGTTTCCTTGTGTGTGTAGTGAGGATAACCACGGGGCTTGCTTAGCGGAGTCTGGAGATTCAATGACATAGCATGTGTAGAATTCTCAGGACAGAACCTGGCTTAAAGGGGACTCGCAATAAGTGCTGGTTGTTAATACAAGTGTTATAATTAATAAGCGTGCTGCTAATGAAGGTGTAAAATGCAGGCGATTTGCCACATGATCACGAGCAAGTCACTGAACCACAGTGGTCACTGGTAACTCTGGTAAAATAGGGTTATTATTTGGCCTTTGCTCATGACACCAGAACATTATAAGGATTAATTAGACGTTTTATAATGTGCTGTGCCCTTTGATGCTCTATAAACTGAGAAATGTGATGGCTGAATATGTATATAATCCCCATTACCATGGATCTTGAATTGCTTTACTGATGTTTAAAAAAATCCAACCTTCCAAAGGTGTGTAAATGCGTCTGAGCAGAATAAAGTCAAGACTGGGGTTTTATTCTCCCCTGGCATCTTAGAAATCTACCAGGAGTGGGCATCAGTCAGCTGAGGTCCTGGATGGTAGAAGCTGGTGTTGATTGCAGGGCTGTCTCTCCCTCTAGATCTCAGCAACTTCAGGCTAAGACTGAATCGTGTCCTCCCAGTATCGGGCACAGGTCTTGACGTGTCACAGGCATTGGATAAATGCTGGTTGCTCAGATGGTGGATGGATGGACAGAATCCTTAACCTCCTGGTGATGGAAAATATGGTGGTTCTGGCCCCGAATACGTGGACCTAAGTAGATGGGGAGTGACATCAGGTGTTGGGAGAGAAGCCACTCAGGCAGTGTGGCAAATTGGAAAGCCATTTGGCATTGCATGGACCTGGTTACCAGCTGTGTGACCTTGGATTTTAGACCAAGTCTCTGTTTCTTCATTTGAAAATGCCAATACCACATCTGTTAGGAGGCTGGGGGCCCTTGCTTAAGCTACAAGGGGATTTATTACTTCACATCAGTAAGGGGTCTAGAGTAGGAGTCAGGGTGTCAAGATTGGCTTAGAGATTCTGCCATGTCACTGAGCCAGCCACAGAAACAGCTTCATCCTCAGGCACTTTGTTCTCATGGTTGCAAAACGGCTGCTGATAGCAATCAGGGTCAAAGCTCCTTTTCCAGGAGTGCCTGGCAAGCCTCTTCTTAGGTCTCATTAGCCCAACTGGGCTCAGCTCTGCCCAATCCTTTGAACCAGTCCCTGGCTAGGTAAGATTGCCATCACCTGTCTAAGCCAGTGCTCATCGAACAGTGGTCCTTGGACTACCACCACCATCATCATCACCTGGGAGCTTGTTCTACCTGCAAATTCATGGCCCCACCCAAGACCAGGTGTAGCAGTTTGATGCAGTTATGAATTCCAATAATAGATATTGGATTATGTTTGTAATCTGGTCAAGATTGAGTTATGATCAGGGTTTCGATTGGGCCATGTCATTAGGGCGTTTAGTCCCCACCCCTTGGTGGGTAGGGACTCAGATAAAAGGCATGGCAAAGGCCAGAGTTGGAGCTTTTGATGCGAGGGTTTTCTGATGATCGAGTTTTGATGTTGAAGGAGTTTGATGCTGAAGACTTAAGATGGAACCCCAGGCAGTCAGCATGCAGAGGAAAGAGAAGCCAGCCCCAGGAAGAGAGGACCTGAGCCAGGAGAAGAACACAGAGGAATAGAGACGGCTCCTTAGACATGGCAGAAACCCCAGGGGGAGAGAGAGCCATTCACCTGATAGTCTACAGCTGACCTTGTGGAGAGAAGCAAAGCCTAGAGAGCCTCACAGTCTATAGCTGACCTTGTGGAGAAAACAGAGGAGCTGAGCCCAGAGGAACCCAGGAAGCCTGAACCCTCACAGACATCGGCAGCCATCTCGCTCCAACACGTGAAAGTAGACTTTGGTGAGGGAAGTAACTTAAGTTGTAAGCTCCTACCCCAAATAAATACCCTTTATAAAAACCAACCAATTTCTGGTATTTTGCATCAGGACCCCTTTGGCTGACTAATAAACCAAGCGAGTTAGCCTGGGGGTAAGACCCAGGAATCTCCTCTGTCCTGCTCTCCTGGGGGATTCCTATGCAGCTGAGGTTTGAGAACCACTGGGTTAGATTCTGTGGCTGGGATGAATGTGGAGGGTCCAACTACAAAATGTGGATGTTAATAACAACCGGAGTGGGTATTAAAAACGGAAGTAATATCAAGGATTGGCACGTAACTGTTGGTGTCCAACCCCCCCCTTTGTAGTGATGTCTAAATATTTACTCTTCCTCATTAATTGTGCCTTTTCCCCTCAAGGTGCCAAATAGCCTCAATAGACCTAGGGGAGGCAACCTGAACACTGATGCACACTGAGGTGGGAGGGCTGCAGATGTGGTTCAGCCCAAGAGTATTCCCACCATTCAAATGCAGTGCAGGGGGAGCGGATGTAGCTCAGTGGTTGAGGGCCTGTTTCCCATGTACAAAGTCCTGGGTTCAATTTCTGGTCCCTCCTTAAAAAAAATGCAGTACAGGGCATGGGCAATGATTAATCCAAAGGAATACTTGGCAAGCGGTAGAATTTCAGGCAAGTATCAGGTTTTAGGGGATTGCATCCCCCTCACTGGCCACTGCCTACTCTGACCATGGGAGATCTGCTGAGGGGCAGAGCAGGCTGCCCAGTGGCAAGAGTCATAGGTGAAGACAGAGGAGCACGGGGTGCTGTGGGGTTAGGGAGGGCTGGGGCTGGCCAGATGGGTGGTATCGCCCCTGCCCTGGAGCTCCTGTGCAACTCTGGAGTTCCATTAGGGCGGTTAGGACAAACGTGGCCTCTCTCGCAGCTTTGAGCTCTGAAACTGCAGGGTGGCAGTTTCCATATGCTCCAGTTACCCTTTGAAGAAGAATAATTAAAAGGGAAAAAACCCTGTGGAGCGGGTGGAGCTCAGTGGTTGAGCATCTGCTGTGCACGTAAGAGGTCCCGGGTTCAATCCCCGGTACCGCCTTAAAAAAAAAATGGGCTGGGGTGGGGGAACCCTCTAAGTATTGGGGGAGAAAAAAACCAAAACAACAAGTAGACACCAGATGAGATCTGGGTACAACAGGCCCTGCTGGCAGAGTTTCCTGATTCAACAGCTGGCTCTGCACGGCAGGCTCAAAGGAAAACGAGAATTTGGCTGTGTGTTCGAAGCAACTTTATTCTGAATAAGCTTGAACTGAAAAGGTCCCTTAATTCCCAGAGGGAGAGAAAAGGCTTCTTTCGAACAGAAGAGAGCGTGAGGGAAATGCTGGCAGAGAGATGGGGATTAATTAAGTTGGAGTGCGGGCTCCTGGCTCGATGAGGGGGTGCCTGCCTGGGCTGTGGTGTGCATCTCTTTTCGAGACACCCCCACCCCCCGATGCAGGTGGTGACCCCAGTTTGTCATTCAGACTCCAGAGCTGGTTCTTCCTCGTGAGCTAGGGACAGGGAGGTTCCTTTGGGAGCAAGGGAATTGGGGCCACTCAAATCGATCAGATTTTCATATCCTGCTCCCTGACTAATCCTTTGGTTTTTTGTTTTTTTTTCCTTAATAGAATTATTGGTTTTATTTTGGAGAGGCTGCCTTTGGCACTACATGACCCTGGATTCCAGTTCAGGGTCACCACCATGTGATAAGGGATAAGTCAAAACCTCTCTGCATCACTCTCCTTCCCTGCAAAACTGGGACATGAAACTAGGAGGCATTACAAGAGTCAGGGCTCACGAATTCAAGGCACTTTGTGTGGTACCTCATGTTTAGACGGTGCTTAATAAATGCCGTCTGTTAAGATGACTCTGTGCTTCTGAAGGCTCTGCCTAAATGAAATCTTCCTGGAAGAAGCAGGATGCCTTACAATAAGAATATAAAGAAAGGGATCCTGTGGCAGACGATCGGGTTCCAAAATTGGTGTTCCACCACTTAATAGTTCCTGCCAATATTTTCATGAGTCAACTGGGGAGATTGGGTGGTTTGATCTTTAAGCTCCCTTCTGACAGGACTCTGTGTTCTTGTTTCTCCTTCTAGGGGCAGGGACCGCATAAAAGCCCTGGTGTGGCACTGGGTGCCTCTCCCCCTGCTGCATCCAGGTCCATTCCCTTCTGCCAGGCTGGCTTCCCAGCTCGTCTGCCAGGTCTTGCTTCCTCACCAGCTTTCTACAAAGCAAACCTTATTACCACACTCGCTCACTTAGAACCCTTCAATGCTGACCTCAAGGCAAGGGCCCAATTCTTTAGTGTATTCTAAAGAGCCTCCCATGCTCTGGCATCTGCTGCCCCACCCAACCTGACCTCTACTTGCTCTGAACACCTGTGAAACATGCTAGGTTCCTGGGAAGACATGATGTCTCCTGCAGAGGATGCCCTTTCTCTCCTCTCCTTCTTGCCCACTTGGAAAACTCTTGCTCATCCTTCAACACCCAACTTAAAAATCACCGCCACCATGGAAGCCTTCCCAAGCACCTGCTTCCCCAACTGCCCCTCCACTGGTAGAGTCAGTCACTTCACTGTGTTCTCAGGAGCACATGGGACAAACCTCTCTTCTCAGAACACTGAGCTCATGCACTAAAGTTATTTGTTTTATGCATCTGTCCCTATACCAGCTGTGACCTCCTCAAATCAGGGACGTTCTTGTCTTTGTAAGGGATCAAGAAATGTTTGTTGAATGACTAAAGGACTCTGTAGAGCATATAATGAAAGACGAAGGGATGTGATGCTGTTTAATAAGAGATGTGAATGCTGGAAGGTAGCAGCATATATCCAAGAACAAAAGGCATATGAAGGATGAAGATACTCAATTTTCCCCAACCAGCCTTAGGGACACCAGTTGCCCATGGGGTCACCTAGGAGAATGACTGTTTCTACTATAGCCAGAAGCTTGCCCACCCTGGGAGCAAGTAGAAAGTACTGTGTTTTGGGGGAAATGCCTGGGAGCAGTTAGAGGCCTTTCCAGGCTGAGCAGGAGCCAAACAGTGTGATCGCTGCACAGATGAACACAATGGGGGGTGGTGGGAGAAGATACAAAATGTGGGCCCCTGCTTCCTTCATGCAGGCAGAAAGACCTGGAAAACCGCACTTGAGAAGTTAAAGGGGGCAAGTTGAAGAAGGGATGGAGACAAGAAGTAAGAGTATGGGCTTAAGCATTAGACACACACAGGTTTCAAATCCTGAATCTTCTATTGACAACTCCTGGGGGTTTGACCTTGGACAAGTCCTTCATTTTCTCTATGCCTCAATGTTCTTATCTCTATAATGGCGCAGATGTGCACCACAGCCTTGTGGTGTAGCTGTGACAATTAGCCTTAGAATGCATTGCCGATAGCAAGCTGTCAGTAAATGGTATGCCATTTTCTATGTAGCAGGAATATTATTAATTCAACCAACACTTTCTGGGGGCCTCTAATGGCCTGTCATTATTCCGGGATGTTGGGACTCAGAACGTTTAACTCAAGGTGGTGAGGACATTTCACACTCTTCGGAAGGCCAGGGGAGGTGTGTGCGAGTGCTCTTTTCTGGAAGGTGCCTGTTAACTTCAGATGCTTCTCCGTAGCCCTGATGCATGTCCACAACCTGTCCACACCTCTGAGACGAATTCTGTACATGAGCCTTTACTTCCCTACTGGATCCCTTCGCTGAAAATGTCACAGAAACAGGAAGCCACAGACCGATATTTCTCTCCTCTTGAAACCCGTCCAGCTGTGGGCACGGGGTGCCACTTGCCAGGCCCCTTTCTAAGTTGCTGGGAGAAAATTCCATTTGCCAAAATCCCCGACTTGTTCTCCAAGGACGAGTTGATTAATCACGTTCATCTGAGTTCATTCAATGTACATTTCAAAAGTCATTTATTACTACCACATTTAAAAAATATAAACAGGCTCCCTGTTTAGTGCAGGTACAAATCTCTAGGCTGTGTATTTTCAGACTTTCATGTAGGTGGAAACCCAGACAAAATAAATACTATTTAGGAGCAGTGAAAGCACAACAAGGAATCACTTGCAAGAGAGGATGACTGCAGGAAGTATAAAATGAGAAATGCACCGTGGAACTCTTTGGTGGTATTTTGAGATGTTTTCCCCTTCCCCTTTCAAAGGAAAACATAAAGCATATTTCCTGCACTGTGAGCCTAATCTTTGAAATGGCCCAAATAGCATTTTAACGAATACACATGATTGAGTTTGTCTAACTAGAGGTTTAATGGCCTGTATAATGTATCACAAACACCTGGCAACCCTCGAAACTTCACAGCACCTGCACCTCACAAAAATGGGACCCAGGGTTGTGGGATGTTCCCCTAGGTTTTGTTTAGGAGACAAATTCTAGTGTTGGGAAGAAGGGGTTTGTGCACAAACATGTGGCCCACGTACTGCTATAAATGAGCATCATCAAATGGCATGGGTGACTGAAACTGATGGCATTTCTTCATTCAAAAAACATTTAATAAGCACCACTCCATGTCAGGCCCTATGTTAGGGTGCTTGTTCTTAGGAATAACGATGATGATGATAATAATAGTAGCTATACTCTACCGAGTGCTATGTGCCAGGTATTTGAATAAGAACCTGGCATGGATTCTCTCACCCGATCTTCACCACAATCCTACGTGGTGTTTAATATAGTTATCTCCATTTTACAAATGAGAAAACCAGCTAAGACTTAGCCCCAGTGGCAGATTCCCAGGGAAGAATGCGACTGGTCCAGTTTGGGGCAAGACTCTACCTCTGCTCCAATCAACTCTGGCCAGAGGTGAAGAGGGTGAGACTGTGTCACCCAGCACAAGTCTCTGTCCAGTCCAGCAGAAGGCAGTTCTCCGAGGAGGGCCACTGGGAGCAGCTGGCCCCTTCCACCACTGAATAAATCCCCCCTTTTGAGAAAGCTTCTCTGAAAAAGTTTGTGTTACTTAAGGCCTGGGGTAGCTGATATTATTTCCAGGGCCTTGCCCTGAATTCTGGTCTCTGTCCTTTGCAATACTGTGTCCCCCCAACAACCCTGTGGGGATTATTTTGCACTAAGCAAAACAGGCTCAGAGAGGTTAACTGATGGGGCTGAGGTCACACAGTTAGTAAGTGGTTTGTGCATTGTGCAGCCATTCAAAACAGCAAGGCAGGTCTTTATGCACTGATTCCAACATGGAAAGTCCCCATGACACATTTTTAAGTTTCAAGAGTTGTGAAATAATGCATGTAGTAGAATCCCATTTATGGAAAACAAAAAAAGATGAAATAATTCTCAAAATTAAAGGTATATGCACCCCAAAATAGCAGAATATACATTCTTCTCAAGCGTTCATGGATCATTCTCCAGGAAAGACCACATGCTGAATCACAAAAGTCTCCATAAATTTAAAATGACTGGAATTATACAAAGAACTTTCTCTGACCACAATGGAATGAAGTTGGAAATTAATAACAGTCAGAGAGCTGGGAAATTCACAAATACATGGAATTTAAACAACACACTCAAACAATCAGTGGGTCAAAGAAGAAATTGCAAAGAGAATTCAGTAAATATCTTGAGACGAATTAAAATGAGAACTCAGCATATCAAAACTTATGTGATGCAGTGAAGGCAGTGCTGAGAGAGAAACGTATAGCCCTAATTTATAGTGCCTACATTGAAAGAAGAAAAAGCTACAATCAAAGATCCAATGGCACACCTGGGAGAACTAGCGAACAGCAATCTAATCCCCAAACAAGCATAAGGAAAAAAATAACAAATGTTATAGAATTAATAAATGAAATTGAGAATAAAGACATAACAGAGATAACAAAACCAAAAGTTTTTCTTTGAGAGGATCAATAAAATTGACAAACCCTTAGCTAGACTGACAAGGAAAAAAGAGAAGATGCAAATAAATGAGAACTGAGAGGAGGGACATTACCACTGACCATACCAAACCAAAATAAAAAAAGAATCTTAAGAGCATACTATGAAAAACTGTATGCCAACAAATTAGACCACTTAGATGAAATGGAAAAATTCCTAGAAACACACAAACTACCTACAGTGACTCCAGAAGACAAAGAAGACCTCAAGAGACCAATTACAAGGAAAAAGATTGAAAGAGTCATCAAAAACTTCCTGACAGGCCCCCTCCCCTTCAGGAAGAAGGAGGATTAGAGAGGGTGAGGAATCACAGACATAAAAAGGATCATAAGAATATTATGAGAAACTGTATGCCAACAAATTAGACAACATAGATGAAATGAACAAATTCCTACAAATGCACTATATACATTGACTACAAGAAATATAGGGACTCAACAAACCAATCATAAGCAAAGAGAATAAATCAATCATCAAAAATCTTCCAACAAAGAAAGGTTCAGGACCAGATGGCTTCACAGGTGAATTCTACCAAACATTTCGAGAAGATTTAATACCAGTTCTGCTCAAAGTCTTTCAAAAAATTGAAGAGGAGGGAACACATCCTAACTTACTCTATGAAGCCAACATCACCCTAATATCAAAGCTAGATGATACTACTAGAAAAGAAAATTACATACAAATTTTTCTAAGCAATGTAGATGTAAAAATATTTAACAAAATGCTTGCAAATAGAATCCAACCACATTTTAAAAGAATTACATACCATGATCAAGTGAGTTTTATCCCAGGTGTGCAAGGGTGGTTCAAATACAAGAAAATCAATTAACGTAATACACCACATTAACAAAGCAAAGGGGAAAAAAACTCGATTGTTTTGATTTGTACAGAAAAGGCATTTGACAAAATCCAGCATACTTTCTTGATAAAAAACACTTTGAAAGATAGGAACAGAAATAAACGTCTTCTACATAATAAAAGGCATCTATTGAATACCCAGAGTTATCATCAAACTCGGTGGTGAAAGATTGAATGCTTTCCCTCTAAGATCAGAAACAAGACAACGATGCCCACTGTCACCACTGTTATTCAAAAGTGTGCTAGAAATTCTAGCTGGAGCAGTTATGGAAGAAAAATAAATAACATGCATCCAAATCGCAAGGGAAGAAATAAAACTTTCACTATTTGCAGATGACATGATTCTGTATACATAAAGTTCCCAAAACTCTACAACAAAGCTAAAAGACCTAATAAATGAGTTCAGAAAAGTGGCAGGATACAAGATCAACACACAAAAATCAGTAAGTTCTAGATACTAGCAATGAGCAATCTGAGGAACAAATCAAGAAAAAAATTTCATTTACAATAGCTACCTAAAGAATTGTTTAACCAAGGATGTAAATGACTCACATGCGTAAAACTACAAAACATTGCTAAAAGAAATCAAAGAAGACCTAAATAAATGGAATGTCATTCTGTGTTCATTGATTGAATGACTAAATATCGTTAGGATGTCAATTCTACCCAAATTGATTTGCAGGTTCAATGCAATCCCAATTAAAATTCCAACAGCCTACTTTGCAGAAATAGAAAAGCCAATTATCAGATTTATGTGGAAGGGTAAGGGGCCTCTAATAGCAAAGCCATCTTGAAAAAGAAGAATGAAGTTGAAGGACTCACACTTCCTGACTTGAACCAAGAGAGTCTACAACTCCAAGCAACAGAGTCTCATCCATTGGCCCTATGGGATCACAACCCCTTCTCAATTAGAGCTGGAGTGGACATCACCATCCCAGAGTCCTCAGGATTGGGGAATGAACTGTGAACTAAAGTAGACTTACTGGTATTCTACTATAGACTTATTGTGATTCTAGAAATGGCAGAAATATTACTGATGTGGAGGCAGTGGCCATTGGAGGTTCTGAGGGCAGGGAGAGGGAAAAACAGATGTAATATGGGGGCGTTTTTGGGACTTGGGAATTGTCCTGAATGTCCTTGCAATAACAGAAACAGGCCTAATTATAAATCTTGCCATACCCTGCAGAATTGGGAGGGAGAGAGTATAAGCTACAATGTAAACTTTAATCCACGCTTAGTGGCAATGCTCCAAGATGTCTTCATCAATTGCAATGAATATACCTCACTAATGGAGGATGTTGTTAATGTGGGAAAATGAGGGAGATGTGGGGAGCGGGGCACATGGGAATCCCCTATATTTATGTGATGTTTGTATAAGTATTTTTTTTAAAAAGGCATATTACAAAGCTACAGTGGTCAGAACAGTATGGTACTAGCACAAAGATAGATATATTGATCAATGTAATCGAACTGAGAATTCAGAAAGACCCTCACATCTATGGCCAATTGCTATTTACAAGGCTGCCAAATCCACTCAACTGGGACAGAATAGTATCTTAAACAAATGGTGCTGGGAAAATTGGATATCCATATTCAAAAGAATGAAAGAGGGCCCCTATCTCACACCTTATAAAAAATTAACTCAAAATGTATCAAAGACCTAAATATAAGAACTAGGGAAGCATCTTCAAGATCTTATGATAGGAAATGATTTCTTAGACTTTATATCCAGATCAAAAGCAAGATAAGAAAAAGTGGACAAATGGGGATCTCCTCCAAATTAAACACTTTTGTACTTCAAAGGACTTGTTCAAGAAGGTGAAAAAGCAACCCACTCAATAGAGAATATATTTGGAAACCACTTATCTGATAAGGGTTTAATATCCAGAAAATATAAAGAAATCCTACAACTCAACAATAAAAACAATCACTGGGTAAACAGCCCAATCAAAAAATGGGCATAAGACATTACTAGACATTTTTCCAAAGAGGAAATACAAATGGTTAAAAGGCACATGAAGAGATGCTTAGCATCTTTCACTATTAGGGAAATGCAAATCAAAACCACAATAAGATATTTCACACCTACCAGAATGGCCACTATTTAAAAAAACCCTGAAATCTACAAGTTTCAGAAAGGATGTAGGGAAATAGGAGCTGTCATTCACTGCTGGTGGGAATGTAAAGTGGCATAACCCCTGTGGAAGACAATCTGGCGATTCCTCAGGAAGCTAAGTATGGACTTGCCTTATGATCCGGCAGTTCCACTGCTAGGTATACCCAGAAGTACTGAAAGCAGGGACACAAACGGACACTGGCACATCAATGTTCATCATGGCATTATCCACAATTGCCAAAAGATGGAAGCAATCCCAAGTGCCCATCAACTGATGATTGGATGAACAATATGTGGTGTATATATATGATGGAATATTATTCAGCTGTAAGAAGGAATGAAGTCCTGATACATGTGACCACATGGATGACTCTTGAGGACATTATGTTGAGTGAAATAACACAGCCACAAAAGGACAAATATTGTATAATCTCACTGATATAAACTAATGAGAATAAGCAAAATCATAGAGTTAGAATCTAGAATATATATTACTAGGGGATAGAATGGGAATAAAGAATGGGGAGTTGACGCTTAATTTGTGCAGAATTTCTTTTAGGATGATTGTAAATGTTTGGAAATGCCTAGTGGTGACAGTAGCACAATATCGTGAGTGTAATTAACAGCGCTGAATTATGCTTGCGAATGTGGCTGAAAGGGAAAGTTTTGGGTTGTGCATGTTATTAGAAGGAAAGTTAGAAGACCAAACATGGGGCTCTCTAACACAGTGGACCCTGATGTGGATGGTGGATTGGGGTGAATAGTACAAAATATAGGAATGTTCTTTCCTGAATTATAGCAAATGTATGACACTATTCCAAGGTGTTAATAATAGGGTGGTATATGAGAAAATATACCCAACATAAACCATGGACTATAGTTAACCGTAATATTTTAATATTCTTTCATCAATTGTGACAAAGGTACCACGCTAATGCAAAGTGTCAATAGGGAGGTATAGGGAATGTTGTAATTTTATATAACTTTTCCGTAATCCTACAACCTCTCTAATTTAAAAAAACACAATAATTAAAATCTCATTATGCAAGTGAAAGAAACCAGACACAAAGTACTACATATTGTTTGATTCTGTTTATATAAAATGCAAATATAAATAAATTTATGGAGACGGAATTAAATTAGTGGTTACACAGGGCTGGGGAAGGATAGGGGGATTGAGAGGCAACTGAGGATGATGTGGTTTTTCTTCTGTGGAATAATGAAAATGTTCTAAAATTGACTGTGGTGATGAACGCACAACTCTGTACTAAAAGCCATTGACTGTACACTTTGGATGGATTGTGCAGTGTGTGAATATATCTCAACAAAACTGCTTTAAAAATAAATGTGTAAACATTCATATACATACCACTGAAGTGAAAAGAGCCTGCAGGAACAGAAAAGCATTTCCCTCGGGAGACAGGAGCTGAACAGGGAGTGATAGTCAAGAGAGCCTTTTGCTTTTTTGTCTCTAACACTGGCCTTGTGGCAACAACTGGATTCACTTATGACTTCTGTCATTAAAAATGATGTTTAGAAAATATCCCGCATGCTCGCTCTAGGAAAATCCAGCAAATGCTAGAATGTACGGGGTAAGTTGTCTTCAAGGCACGTGAGCCAGCCGTCTTTCTTTTTCAACCACTCTTTCACGCTGCCTGGGAATGAAGGGGAACTTCTCCGAAACGTCTTTCCTGTGTGTAGTGCAATTCCTGGGGCAGAATTCAGAGCTTTTAACCCAGAGCTACTTGTCAGGTAGGTAACGTCACCTTCCCTAGCCTGAGTAAATAAAGCTCTGGGGGAAATGGGCTTGGAAAGTGGAAGTAGGGCGGGGGGTGAGAGGGCAGTGAGAGAAGAGGACAGAGAGACACAGACAGACAGACGGTGAGAAGGAGAGAGAGAGGAGGAGAGCGGGAGAGCGAGCGGAAGTGGATGGGGTGTTTTCTATATAATTCTGGAGAATTCTCCATAGAAATACCTGCCCTGCATCTCCCAGCACCAGCTCTTCTGCCCCAACCACTTGGCACCATGTGAATTTGATCTTCCAAAGGAGAGAGGCTTCCGGCACCACTGCGGTGGTGAGGACAGCATCGCAGGCGTGGGCTGTGTGCCAGCTACCTCCCACGTCTGCCTGCCTCAGGGTCCTGGGCTGGGGACTGGCGTCTCAAGCCTCCTGTCATGTGGCCATTAAATCATTGTTTTCTCTGAATGTGTCATTTTTTGCAAAACCCCGGAGGGAAAATAGTGCTCCGTGTGCTGGACTGGAATGCCACCCCTGGTCATTATGCCCAATGGCCCTTGAACGGCCACCCCGGAAGACGTGCGCCTTTGTTGCCACTGCACAATGCCTCCCCAGACTGCACGGCTCTGGCGCGCCTGTCATTGCCACACACCTTTTCAGAGTGGAATTATCCTGGTCAGGAAGCATCCACCAGCAATTTTTTTGGAGGCTAGGAATGGCGAATGGGGTGTAAAGAAAAGAAGAATGGCAGGGGAAGTATTTTTCTGGAAATCAAAAATGATGTTTGTCTAAGAGTATCACTTCTATTTCTTCCCCCCAGCAAGGGACGGAAGCAAAATTTTTCAGACAAGGTCTAATTGTTGTCTGAAATAATGGTTGAGCACGGGGAGATGTGAGGTCTGCTGAATGTGGAAAGAGGAGGTGGGAGGAACAGGCCTCGTGACTCAATTTCCAGCAGCTGAGCTGCAGGACTGAAACAACAAGGATGCCAGTGCGTCTTTGACAAAGCACCCAGAAACCAACACCTGCCCGCCTTTTGGCACCAGAATCCATTCATTCAACAGATACCGGATGGTTGCTCTTGCTTATAGATGCTGGGGATAAAGCAAAGTCCCTGTATCCTAACTGGGGTCCCAGTTGGAAAGAGACGGCATGCTCCGATTTGGGATTTGGGGAGAGTTGACTAATGGGTCTCTTTACAAAGATATGCTCAGGGTTTGAAAATTTTATAAGGGTGAGTGCAGTTCCCTGGAACTAGCGACCACGGGGAGCCTTCAGCAGGCCTCAGCCTGAAGGAGCAAAGCAAGGGAGGCAGCTGGAGAGGAGGCCACGGCCCAGGGGCTGTGGCCTTTGGTAGTGGGCCCCAGCCATCCAAGGCAACAATGGCAGAAAGGAGCTAGAGAACAAAGACTCCCAGCTTCCTCTCCACCTTCCCTCTGCTCTCTTGGTGGTGCCTCCCATTGCCTGGATCCAGCAAGAAACTGATGAGCAAGGGAGCTCAGATATGCAGTCCATGCAGCTCATCCCCCCAGAGGCTCAGGGTTGTGGGGGAAGGTGTGTTCCCAGCACAGTCCCTGACCCCAGGAAGCTGGCATTCTATCTGGGGGACAAAGACAATCAACGATAAACCAATAGCTCTACAACATAATATTGCCAGGACTTTTGTTAATTCAAGCAACACTTTTTTGCGAACTAGACAAAGTCCCCGTCCTCGCCAAGCATTCATGCGGCCCCACGCTGGGCACATGGCTGGCTATCAGCCCCCATTCTCCCTTTGGGTCAGGGCTCGGCATCCTGGAATGTCAAGTCGTCCATGTGTCATAATGAAAATGTGAAAAATCAGAGAGTAACAGAGAACGCGAGGCAAGGGGAGGTCGTGCGGGTTTTGGCCAGGTTGGAGTTCTCATTTTGTGTTCCAGAGCTCTCTGCCTCCGGGTCAGCCCTGCAGCCACCGCGGGCCACCACCTTGACGTAGAACCAACAGGAGAGGGGTGCCTGCAGAAACATCAGCGCCTTCAGCTTGATCATGTTGGTGAAAGGTGACATGCAGCAAAGACGGCTGATGAGGGACCCCAAGAAGGTCCAAATGGGCTGGTCCCCAGAACCGGCCTCCCAGGAGGCCCCGTGCCAGGGAGTTTTCCGTGCCAAAGTCAGTCATGGGTGGAGGCAGCCCAAAGCCCACAGCGGAGGGCACGGCTGTCTTCTGGCTCAGGCTCCCTGAGCTGTAATGAGCAATTTGTCTCTGAGCCTTGATCTGCTGTCAGCAGGACTGACACCAACTCCGAGTATTAATTTCTTCTCGTGCTGCCTTACACTGCAGCAAGCAGAGGGGCAAAAAACCAAGCGCGATTTGCCGGATACAGAAGCCCCTCACCCAGCTGCTTTTTCTTCTTTGAAGAAGCAGACAGTGAGCCCCTAATGAAGCCCCTTTCATTTGACACCTTTCTCCCATCCCTCCTTCTTGCCTGCAGACCATCTTTGCTCGGTCTCTTTTAATGCAACCAGGTAGGGGTATTACAAAGGAAGCCATGGACATCTCAGATCTTTTCATCTGCCTATAAAATGCTCACCCATTTCATGAACATGCTCTCCTGCATGGCTCTTGTCTGTTTTAGACTCTGTTTTGTTTGGGAATTGGTGGTTGGCAGAAACAAACTCAAGTGAAAAAGACGTGGATGTGGGAAATCGCATGAAATCCAATGGCAGGAAAACGCAGTTATTTTCTCTGGGTCTTGGGCTCTTTGAAAAGGCACGGGGGCTCGGTTTTTCTGTGTCTGCACGTCTGCGTCTTTATTCTTCCTCCGCCTCCTTCTGCCCCCTCCTTACACAGCCCATCATGGCTGGGCCAAAATGGCGGCCCCAGCCCTGGAGTTGACTGGACCCTCATCTCCACGCTCTGTGGCTAGCTGGGTTGGTCTCTCAGTGCCCCAAGTCCAAATTCCCAGGTAAGAAATTCTGACTAGTACCGCTTTGGTCCAGTCGTCTGTGGCCTGGAAGTTGGGACTCTGTGGTACTTGGAGCTTCCCAGCTCTAACACAGGGAATGTGGGCAGAGCCAGAAGGACTTCTCTAGAACCTCTAGGAAGAGATGCAATAGTGGCAAAAGCAGGTCTGGATTTAAATCCCTCTTCAACCAACCACTTTCAGGTCTTTAATAAGTTAACTTTTTCCAAGCCTTAGTGTCTTCATCTGGCACATGGGGGTGGTAATATTTTGGGGGTGTTTTGGGGGGGTGGGTTGAATGAAGTAAGTTATGCGCAAACGTGGATTAACGTATGCACATGGTCAATGCCCAGCTCATGTTACTTAGTGGCACATCCTCCATCCTCCTGGCCCGCCTCCGACTTCAGCTGCTGCGGCAGGGGGGACAGTTCCTGTGTACCATGTAGCACCCCACTTCCAGCACCTGCATCTTCTGCTGTCTGCCTTGGGTTTTTCTCTGGTGCCTCATGAGCTTGCTCAGCCAGCATGCAGGTGCAGCCCCCAAGCGTGGGGGATTTAACACTTGGGAAGAGGGCAAACCCAACCCACGGAAGATGGGAGCAAGCGGCTAAATGCTCCAGCCTCCCACTCAGAGGTGGTTTCCCAACGGGCTTGCACCTCCTTTGCCCACAGTGGCCACCGGCTCACCCTTCCTTGGTTTTTCCTCCTTCTCTCCACTTGCTCATTCCTGCCTCCTGCGATTGCCTCCCAAGTAAACTCCCTGCACCCAGGTCCTCGTCTCAGGCTCTGCTTTTTGGAGAACCCGAACATCAAAGCACATGATGTTAGTCCGTTGTTTGGTGGACATGGGGAAAGCATCCAGTCTGGCCGCCACCCAGAGTCCCGCCTGCAAGCTGAGCTTCAAGATCATGGATAACAGGCAGGCCCAGTGGAGCTCCCCCAGGGGCAGACCTTCCTCAGGCTGTTGGAGGAAAAACTGAAAGGAAAGCAGGGAGACATTCCCGTGGGTCTGCTGCATTCTCAGAGGGGACAAGCACGCGTATTTAATCTGCTGAGCTGGGCACCCATCTCCTGGGTGCAGAGGTGAGAAAGGAAGCTTCATATTAACATGGGTGAGTGGAAAGGTGGTGAGAGAGTCACTGTGTGCTGGGACTTCTGGAGAAGTGTGACCATGAGCATGTTCATCATTGCCTGAAATTCTCCCATGGCCTCCCTCTGTAGCCGGGATCAAGGCCAACATACCTTGCAACAGCCTTCAAAGACCTCGTGACTCAGCCTAAGTGTACAACCCCACAAGCGTTCATGTGTCACTGCTCTCCCTCAGTGCCTGCCAAAAGAGTACCTGTGGGACCAAGGGCTGGAAGACACATCTCGGCTTCACGGTCGAACATGACAGACGTCTACAGAACTCATTCACAGATTTGTACATTTATTTCAATGACCAAATATTGAGAAGGGAAAGAGAGCTATGCCTAAAGCACCTGCAAATTGGCTCAATGTTTGAGAAAAGAGGTTTGAATCTGCCCAGATGAGAGTCAAGGGCAGTCTCTCTCTCTCACACACGCTCACTTGCTCACTAATGATGAAGACTGGAAAACCATGGGAGGAGCCGGGTGCCAGCAGCCACCCTGCTTTCTGCTCACTTACTGAACACTCTTCTGACTTTAGAAAACAAGGCCTTCCCTTGCAGTGTGTCTGCTTATAGCACGGCACCTCCCCTTGTCACCTGCCCTACCCTGCCACGGTGGGTCTCAGGATCTGGGAAGGGAAATCCCTGCCATCATGGGTGAAGAGTGTTGACCTTGAAGGCTCACAGATCGGATCAGGAGTCCAGGCTCTGCTGCTCACTGGCCTGTGGCATGAGTAGTCTGTGGCATGAGTGAGGGATGGCACTTCTCTGAGCTCTCCAGCTTCCTCATCCACAAAATGGGCGGCTTTCAAAGCAGATACCTTCTGGGGAGGCTGTAAGGTGTGACGAGGAGAAATGAATGTAGAGCTCTCAGCCTGGTGCCTGGCACATGGGAAGGCTGCAAGAGATGTCAGTTGCTACCAGCTACCTGCATATCTAGTCTGAGTATCAGGACATTAGGCTGAGAGTCTGGTTTTCCAAAGGGCACAGATAGTGAGCTAAAGAATATAATTCCAGAGATACTATGCCTAGAAACAAATTATGCCTGCCGCGTTTGCTTGGTAACCATAGGTTCCGATTCCTCCCTTAAGAGGCAGAATAGCTTCCATGGGAGAAACGTCAAACACTAAGGGCAGACACTCAGGGCATTAAGGCTCAGTTTGCCACAAAGACTCCAAAATCCCATGACAATTAATGGGGATCTTGAGCCAAAACAGAATTCAGAATAGACACACTGAGAACATTAGAACCAGGGGCTTGGTCCTAACAGGAGAATATTAAAGAAAGTGCTACAAGTACTTAGTTCTAAAAATGGGGGCAGGGGGAAGAAAACTAAACACGCCTTTTTATTTGAATGAACATTTCACCAATTACAGGAATAGAAGGGGATGCTCTGTAAAGTGATGACCTCGCTGTCACCGATGTATTCAAGTAACGATGCCTGGAAGCATGACAGGGACAGGGTACATCTCTGTTTCCCACACTTCAGTCATTAGCAAACCACCTTCACGATATTTGCTATCTCTGCACACCACTTGCATTAATTATTTAGTATTTGTCTTTAAGTAGATTAATTTTAAAACATGGTAAAAGGAAAACTTGCTATCACTATTGTAGCTAGAAAACCATGATTATGTGTCACAAAGAGAATGTAATGATAAAAGCAAATACAACGCAAACAAAGTGGTATTATTCAATTACAGCTAGACACCGCTGCCTGCACAAGGTTCTGGGCCCAAGGCCTGCCCTCTCTTTGTTTAAAGGAAGGGTAATGAGCGTCAAAGAGGTGTAAAAAACTGAAAGAGGAGTAAAATAAGACTTTCTTCTCTGCATATTAAAAATGAATGGGAGAGGGAAGTGGATGTGGCTCCACTGATTGGGTTCCCGTCTACCATACGGGAGGCCTTGGATTTGCTTCCTGGGGCCTCCTTGTGAAGGCAAGCTGGCCTGCGCCCAAGTCCATGGAGAGCTGGCACAGCAAGATGGTGCAACAAAGGGAGACAAGCCGACACAGAAGAACACGCAGCTAATGGACACAGAAAGGAGACAGCAAGCAAGCAGCAAGTGGGGGGCAGATAAATAAAAATAAATAAAAAATAAAAATGAATGGAAGAATATTTAAGAGCGGCTACCTTTTCACTGCAGACTTCAAGTTATAGTCTGTGTAACACTGAAAATCACCTCATGATGTGGGGAAGCCTTGGGAGAAGAACTCTAGTACCAAATCTGAGATTGGATAAGAGAAGACCTAAGACCCCTTCCAACTCTGGCATTTTTATGACCTCAAGATCGCATTGTACTTTCTTGATATTAATGTCCCACCCAGTAAATGCTGGTAAATGTTTACCAACTGGCATTCGGGGTGGGTGGGAGAGTTGGGAAAGAATCCCTGAACATTTGCCAATGTTTGTGGCATTAATACTTGCACCTTGGCTGATTTCAAACTACCAACCTGATGTCACTGAGCGCCGAGTTGGGAGAGGTTGGGAGCTGGTATGAGCTGGCTCCAGCACACCCCACCCCACCGTGGTTTTCCTCTTAAGGATGTAAAATGAACACTGCATTCAAAAGATTTCGATCCAATACTTGGCAATCTCCAAAAAGCCTCTGAGCCCCTTGGCAATCTAAAGAACTGTATGGACTTTTGCTTTTGGTATGTATACATGCACGTGTTTGAGGGATGGACTAGATTATTTCCTACAATTCCACTCCACAACGATTCCATTTATACCCATTTTGGAGGTAGAATACACTGAAGCAAATTTTTGCCTGCACTGCCTGCAGGCATTTTAGCAACCACTAAAGTTGGGCTTGACTTTCAGCCGCCCACCTTATGCACATCTGCATTTAATTCACGCCTGCACCTCACCTGCTATACATTCTCTCACGCAGCTTTGGTTTGCACCCATGCTGGGTGTTCAGGACCCTGCCTGTTTAACTTTTAGGTCATGGCACAAGGGCTACCCCCTCCAGTAGCTTTCTTGGATCAGTTCAAACCACTCATTACCTTTCAAGGTCTAGCATCTCGGACACATCAATTACCACCTGCACCTTCATGCAGGTGGGTTCTTATGACAATTAAATATTCATCTGATCTGTTTGCTCATTTCACTGTAAATACTCTCAAAGAAGAACTAGCTCTAACTAACATTTCATTGAGGGCCCACTGTGTGCCAGGCATTCTATGATGATACAGAGTTTCACAGGACTGTGATGGGGATTAAGTGAGGCACTAACCCACCTCTGCCGTGCCGTGCTCTCCCTCCCGTCTGGCAACAACAAACCCTAGAGCGGAGCTGTGGCTCCTGAGGGTCCCTGATCGAAGCTCGTGGGCAGTGGTGGGGCTGCCAATGGCCCCAGATGCCATCCCGGCTGTTGTTCAGCCCAGCCCAGCCCTCCCAATACCTCCCGGGTAGCCAGGCCACAAAGCATTTGAACGGCCTCCACCTGGAAAACGAGGTTCTATCTATCATCACTTAAGCTTAATTGTGAGTGGCTTGGAGGACACCCCACACGGGGCGATTTTACACAGGGCTATTATGTCGGCATATGCGTTTCATGATCTGTGGCCATCCGCAACAGCTATTTTTAGTTTCCCAGCAAAGGTTTGGCAGGGGCTCCTATTGTGTGTTTTTTTCCTTCCGCACTCCAACGGAGGGATTGGCCTCTCTCGCGGACGACCTCACCAGCCTGAGATAAATGAGTGGAGAAGGGCTGGATAGAGCTGGCCCTTGGATGACCGTGCCCCTGGCCCCAGCCACCATCACCGACACCGTAGAGGAGTGGGCTGTCCGCCATTTCCGGTGGGAGGCTTCCATCCGAGGGCTCTCTGCGCGTGTCCAGCAGGCCCACCGCCGGCTGTCTGGACAAGCCCGTGACAAGCGTGGCCAGCACACAGGGCTTGGCTGGGGACGTTACGCAGGCTTGTGCCTTGAGGAACTTGGAAAAAGAAATCGATTTCAGCAATACACTGGCCGCTTGTTGGAGGGAGAGGAAACATCACCTGGGGCTCCTGGAAGGCAGGTGCCATATTTACAAAGAGCATGGACAGGATTCAAACCCCAACTCTGGCACTTAGGATCACTGTGGTCAGTTACTTAATCTTTATGAGCCTCATTTTCTGTATCTGTAAAATGGAGCCAATAACACCTTTCCTCATCAGGTTGTTGAAAAGACTGAGGTATTCAGTGCCTGCCATATAGTAAACCCTTCTTTATGCCCCTTGGCAAAGAGTTTAAGAGTCTAGGTTCACAGAGTAGTTATACTGGTGTAGAAGGAAATGTGTAGCAGTAACATGGAAAGACTTTGGAACCAAAGAGTCCTGGGTTTGAGTCCAAGTTTTTCCATTTACTAGGGGTGTAGAAGGAATCATACTAAATAATTAATAACAGTTACTTCCTGGGTAAGAAGCAGTTCAGGGTGAAGGTCAAAAATGATTTCAAATTCATCTGTAATATTTTACCTATTTACAAGGTTTTAATGTATCTATGCATTAAAAAATATTAAAAAAATATAGATTGGTTCATGAGTTTCTCAAGCTGCATAGGCAAGGCTTATTACAGGTAGAAATGATTCTTATTCTACTTCTCCAACTCCTGAGATTTGGGTTAGACGACTGTACTGGCTCCATCCACACAGGGTGTCAATGGCAAATACATCTCGGCCCACAGCATGGCAAGGCCTTTCTCTAGTCTAAGCTCTGACAGCTATAAGAGAAATCCTGAAAGGGCAAAGTGATCCCAGATCCGGCTGCTGATATTCCACAGCCTATAACGTGGCCCACTGCTGGGAATAGACAGGGCTAACTGCTTAAAGACAGGAGCCGATGGGCCTGTGGAGAATGGACCAAACAGACCCCACATCTCGACATAACTTCAGCCTTGTGCTTAGGCCAATTCCCTGGGTTCTTTAAGGATGAAGGGAGCCTATTTTGTGATATCGGTGCCCTGGCATGAGAGCACAGGCTCCGAAGCAGACTGACATGGGGGATCAATCTCAACAGCGGCACTTGCTAGCTGAAGTATCTTGGGTGAGCTCCCTAAATCCTTTGAGCCTCAGTTTTCTCCTCTGAAAAGGAAGGGTAACGGTATCTACCTCTCATTAGATATTGGCACAACAACAAAACGACAGCCAATTTTTGGGGCGGCCAATTTAGCCAGCTCTTTGCATGCTTTATCCCCTTTAGGGCATCTAAGAAAAAAAGTATCCGTGACAGGACTTGACACAGAGAATGCCACTGAGGGAAGCGGACTTGGCTCAAAAGACAGAGCATCCGCCTACCACATGGGAGGTCCAAGGTTCAAACCCAGGGCCTCCTTGACCTGTGTGATGAGCTGGCCCACGTGCCATGCTGATGTGCACAAGGAGTGATGTGACACGCAGGGGTGTCCCCTGTGTAGGAGCCCCACGCACAAGGACTGCGTCCCGTAAGGAGAGCCGCCCAGCACGAAAGAAGGTGCAGCCCACCCACAAGTGGCAGCTGCACACATGGAGAGCCGACACAACAAGATGATGCAACAAAAAGAGACACAGATTCCCGGTGCAGCTGACAAGAACAGAAGCGGACACAGAAGAACACAGAGCGAATGGACAGAGAGAGCAGACAATGGGGGTGGGGTGGGGAGAAGGGGAGAGAAATAAATAAAAATAAATCTTAAAAAAAAAAAGAATGCCATTGGTAAGTAGCAGTTTTTTTTTTAAAGATTTCTCTCCACCCCCTCCCCCCATTGTCTGCTCTCTGTGTCCCTTCGCTGTGTGTTCTTCTGTGTCTGCTTGTATTCTCATCAGGCACACCTCCAATATGGTAGGTGGATGCCCTCTCTGTTGAGCCACATCCATTTCCCAGCAGTTCTTCTTAAATCTAACATCTGTATACTGTAACAGCCTGTACACACTGGACTATTATTTTTTTTTAATATCCCAAACCAGCCACCTTTCTCCATCAGAGCTGAGGCAGCCACGGAAGTGAGCTGCTCAGGTTCCTGGGAGGAGTGCGGCACGCTGACCATCTGCGGTGGCCTTTGAGCAGAGGACACTCCCTCCAACGCCTGAGCGTCATGGGGGCCCTGGAGCCTGGCCACTTCTGCCCCGCACGGGACTCATCTGACGGGCAGTTCTTGGGCTGGAGCTCCACGCTGGGCTGGCCGAGACTTCTTCAGAGCCGTGCCACCCTCGAGGCGCATCCTCCCCAGTCCTCCATCCTTCCCTCTCTTCTTTCCCAGGCGTCAGACCTGCAGCAGGGTCTGAGGGCTTCCCGCGCCACCCTGCTCCGTCTCCTACTTATCACAAGCCGAAGTTCGCTGGCACTTCTAACTCTGTCTTGGTGTTGGCTTCCTGCAGGATCTGAACTGATACACCTTCGCCTCTTCTCCGGGCCCCCGTGAGCCGGTTTCTTCACTCTGATTCCCTGGAGACCTGCAGGTAGGCCTGAAAAGACAGGCCAGGTGGGACCAGGGCAGCTGCGAAGAGCCTCTGTGGGGCAGCCCACCGTCTTCAGCTCAGAGAGGGCCACCGCTGCTCGGGCCAGGCCGAGTGTCCCCAGGGTGGCAGCAGGCGGGGTCCCGGCGAGTGGCCGAGCTCTCTGTCGGTAACGACATACAGGGAGGAAATGCGGCCGACGCGCAGCTCCGGGCCCGGCGCACGACGTGGGGGCCCTCTGCCAACGTCTCTTGGAATAATGTGACCTTCCCGTCTGATTGCCGTCTGCTCTTGTCACCAAAGGCAGGAGAGGAGGCTATTTTAGGAGACGAGGCGAGTTAATTAGGCGGCACTGCATTTGTCAGACTTCACCCTAAGAGCTCGGGGGTGGGAGAGGGGCTGGCCATGGCAGGAAGGAGCCATGGACTTGGTTCGTTTTGACAACCGGCTCCGGGGCCTCCGGTAGGTCCCCACCCTGCATTTTGAGTGCTCCAGAAGGACATGAAATTTTAATGACATCTGAGCCACTTCCGTCCACAGCTCTCCACGCTATCTATTCTCCTCCAGACGGCCTTTGTCCTACCCAGGGAGCCTTTCGGGTCAAGGAAGGACGTTGTTCCTCTACTCCCTGACATCCCGCCCCATCATTTTGCTTCCTTGAATCAAGCACAGCCTCCAGGGAGCTCTCCGTAGAGAGCTAACGGGGGCCCGGTGGGCACCTTCTGTGATGGCCCAGGAGCTGAGTGGAGGCAGGTGGCTCAGGACAGGGCGCTCAGCATTTCTTTCAAGGGAGATGCATTTGCCACCAGGCAGGGCAAAACCACAGTGTGCTGGTTTGTAAGTGTGATTGTGTGGGAGGGGACTGTGCACCCCAGACCCTCACTGAGTTGTGATGTCACGTTGTTAGTCTGAGAGCGGCCACGGTGGGAGCACTTACACCACGGCAATTGGCAATCACTACAGATTAGGGCTGCTTCTGTTGTTTTAATCCCCAAGAACCATTAAAGCTTGGGGAAAAAAGTTTCTGTCTCTACAGACACATCCCTCAGAGCCAAGGTCCCTTACCTCTACCATTCCTTGCCCGCATTTCTCGTCATGCACCTTTGTCTGCATTTATTATTTCTATGTTGTTTACCTTCCTGGATCTAGGGGTTACTGCCTCTGAAGTGGGGCAAGTTAGATAACCTCTCTGTGCCTCGGTTTTCTCATCTGTGAAATGGGGATAATAATAGGATGGTTTCTTCGTGGCCACCACGGAAGAGTGGTGTAGTTCACTGATTTAATGTTTTGATATACTTAGACGTCCTAGTACCTCAATGGTAGAGGTATTATTATCCACACGAGGAAGGGTAGGCTCTGAGATTTTAAGTAATGGGACGAAAATCTCACAGCCAGGAAGTGGCAGAGCTGGGATTAGAACCCGGGGCTTCTGAATTTCCAAAGCCTATGGGTCTAAGCATTGCATTAAACTGCCGCTGCAGCACATGTCTTCCCCCACTGGCAAGGTGGCTTCTCCTACTCAGCCTTAGGCAAGATCTGGTGCTCAGCCAGGAGCAGGAAAAAAGGATGAAGTTCTCCTCATTTCCTCCAAAGAAACCTGTCTCTCCTCAGAGAGAGAGCAAGAAAGGAATTAGTGGAAGTTCATTTGGAATTCTGAGTTCATTATCCCTCTACTTAAAACCTGTCTAGATGACAAATGAAATGTGAAAAATGTAGTCAATCGCCCACGTGTTTGGTCTCGGCAATGTCAGAACTGGTATATTTTAGAAACATCTGTGTGGCTAGGAAAGGGGCCGAGCCAAGCTTTTGTTAATGAGAGCTTATGGAAATGAAGGGGGACCCCTTCATTTCACAGATGAGGGAGTGGAGACCCTGGGAGGGACAATACCTTGCCTGAGGTGACACAGAATGAGGGTGGCAGACTGGGGATGTCAACTCTCCTCGGTCTGGTTGCAAGCTCACCAGGCTGCTCCCCTTTGCTGAAACTGCTCAACATGGAGCCAGGTATGGAGTCGCACATGACCAGGCACTGGGGAGCAAGCGATAAGCAGGACTGGGAGGTGAAAACTGCCATCATCTGCAGATGAGGGGACGGAGGCTCCGAGAGGTGAAGCAACTTGCTCGGGGTCCCACAGCCACTGGTGGGGTGGCGTCGATCGGAACCCAGCTTTCCTTTCGACAATCACCCATAGTCACCTCCCCTTAAGCATCATCATAAGAACCACAATTGTTTATTGAGTGTGTGCCATGTGCTAGGCATTTTGGGACAGGAAAAGGACTGGGGGGAGTATTCTGAGGTCCCCATCTAGCATCCGGGAGTTAAACCTTGCTCAAGGACTTCCTCCTCCAGTCTCACCCATCCTGCAGCTTAAACCTTTCTCCCCTCCATCCCATGTTGCCCAAAATTCAGTCTTTCACAGAAAAGCATAATATTTTGTGGCATCCATGTACCACCTATTTTTTCTTTTTTAGGAGGTACAAGGAATTGAACCCAGGACCTCGCACATGCAAAGCAAGCACTCAACCGCTGAGCTACACTTACTCCCTTTCTATTAATATTTTTCTTTACGTTGACATTTAAAAAACCAAAACTTTATGTATCGACTTCAGCCTCTCTCTAAGCAACAATATCTAAGACACGAAGGATTTGAAGTGCATGGTACAGTATTCTGAATGCATCATTAAATTTAACACGTCATAATTAAAACTAAAAGTGGCTGTCCATGTAAAAATCACCCTGCGTGCCACCCGCGGTTTGTGCAGCCACCTCTGGGCACCGCAGCCCACGGGGTCTTGTGAAATCTGGGTCCTGCCTGCTGACCAAGCACCCAGGTATCTCTTGGATGCTGAAGGCTGAAACACTTTCAAGAAGAGGGTTTAGACCAGGGCATGGCCTGCCGTCCGTGGGGTGGGATGTTCTTCATGTGTCAGCCAGCTCTCTAAGGTTTTGGCAGGTGGTGTTCTCTGCCTTGATTTACGGGAGCCTGGCGCCTGGAGGCGGTGGCTTTTGGAGGATGGCTCCTCTCCACCCTAGTTCTATGTACCAGGTCTAGTCCTCGTAGATGAGGGCTCAGAGAGGCAAGCGGCACAGCTAGCAAGTGGAGGGCCAGCCTTGAACCCAGACGGCCTAACGCTGAAGCCCAAACTCTTCATTATGCTTAGCTGCCAGCCTGACCCTCTCCCGGTGCCACCTCCCGCTTAGGATGACGAGATCGGGGAGGGGCTGCTGGGAAGGAGCACCCTAGCGATGCGGCAGAAGCCCCTTTTAAGGGCGGGTGTAGGCTGCAGCGCTTGGGATCTTCCTAGAAGCAAGGAGAGGGGAGCCCCTGCCCAGGTCCTGCAGGAGGGAGAGGAAGAATTCCAAGGTAGAATTTTTTTTGAGGTCTGGGGAAAAGTCTACACCTGAAGACATAAGTGGCCCAGGGGTTAGAAAGCCCCAGGCTGCTTGGAGAACTGGACGGATGCTGGGGTTTGTTTTAGGAAATCTAAACGGCATCTTAGGAGAGGCTGTGAGATCCTGGCAGAGGGAAAACAGAGGCGGAGAAAGCAACATGCCTCCACCAAGATGTTATGTCCTAGAGAGGGTGGGCTTGGGATTCTAACTCAGCTCTGACTAGAAAGGCAGTTGTTTTTCCTGACACACAGGTAGGTTGAGCCATTCATTCATTCATTCATTCAACAAATCTTTATTGAGCAACTGCTTTGTCCAGGCTTGTGAATAGGCTGGGAAGTATGTTGGAGATTTGGGCCCTGGAGACGAATCCCTGGGAGAGACAAGGTTTAAACGCCACCTTCCCCCACCCGCACTAGACACAGGCATGACTCTGGGGCCCTGATTTTTTTGTTAAGCACATCAACTATTCATTTTGCTGATGTAGATGCAACCTTGCGATCTTGCTCTCCTACGGAAGAAATCGATAGCCCCAGGATGGCTGTTTAATGAAGAAATATGAGGATGTCTCAAGAGATGGAATCAGGCAGGGAGGGCCAAGGGGCCCATCACCTGAGGCCTCGAGGGCCCAAGAGGATTGGAAAACTATTTTAAACCACGCTGTGGGAGAGCAAGTGATCTCGACTGCGGCCCTCGCCACTTCCAGGCTTAAGCTGCTTTCACCGGGCTTCGAGTCCGCAGGTGATGGTGGGATATCAGCGACGTTGCTGAGATGGGCAGTGCTCCCCCATCGTGGCCCCTCCAAATGGATCCCAGAGCCTCTAGGAGCGTTTTAAAGAGCGGTGTCGGAGAACCCTCTGTCATCTATCTAACGGTGATGTGCTGAAGTGCATCAGGGATTGTCACCTTGTAAATGAGGAACAAGGTGTCACCTTTATGACGTACTTCTTTTCTCAACCCAACACAATATTCTGGATCCATTCCCACGCCTAAGTGTGCTTCGCAATTCATTATCATGACAACGCAAGCCACAGGCCCAGACGTGGGATGCCCCGCAGGCACGCCAGCCGCCTGGCATCTGGCAGCTTTGCCAAGACCATAACAACGAGGCTTGATTATGTCTGATATGCCTTCCTTAATTCATTATGGACACTGGGGATTGGAGAGAAACTGACCTTTAACAGTGGATTGTGTTGCCTGGAGTTATCGAAGGCTGGCCCAGCCTTTCCTATCGTCCAGCTGGGAGGTATGTGCTCCCACCCCCAAGCCTACTTATTTGTATCTCCTGTCTGGCCCTTGAAGGGATTTCAATTTGAGATCCCAGCTTTTAGGAAGTAGATTAGGAGACAACCATCTGGGTAACCCACACACTGACCTGTGCCCTTGGAAGGCCTTTGAACCTCCCCCCTTCCCCACTGCGTCACATTCATTCATTCAACAACCATTTACCAGGCACGTATTCTATGCTAGCTCTGTCCTGAGTGCCAGGAAAGCAGGGACAGTGGTAATTAACCCCCCATGGGGGTTCTTATGTGCTGGATGCTGTTTCAATGCATTAACCCTTTAATATCATCACCAGCCCATGAGGTAATCATTGCCCCATTTTTGGGGTGGTTACTGAAGCTCAGAGAGGTGAAGTAACTCGCCAGTGGCTGCACAGCTAGTGAGTGAGTCCACATCCTTAACCACTGCCCTTCACTGTTTTTTCTGGAAAGACTCCATCCCCGGGGAGCTTAGGGTGGCTTTAAACTCCTGCCACCCTCTGAATCTCTCCCCTGTCTGCGGGGTTTAAGAATGCAAGGCCACGCACGCACGTGCTTTGAAACCCCATAAAAAGGGAGCGCTCTCCCTCCTTCCAGGAAATGCCATTTGTCAGCCTTCCGCTGGTAATTTTCACCCCTTTCAGGGTGTGAGATGAGCCTTGCTGCTGTGTGTGTTGCAAATCCTCTTAAAATATACACTGCAAGCATCTTTTTCTCCAAATATGGCTTCTTCTCAGGAGTTCGCATTCGTTCTTCCAGCAGGGACAAGGAAAGCCCCATATAAGGCCATGCTTGTGTAGTTTTCAGCTCCTTGTGCAAACCTGCCAGCGTGCTTTTGATCTCCCCCGTCCCTACTTCCGCAGCCACGAGTCCTCTCAGCCGAGACTCCACTGCATGGACTCGTCGTGGTTTTCCATTCCGCATCTGCCGGGGAACTGAATAGAATCTCTCTCTCTGTCTCCCCTCCTCCCCGTCTCCTCTCAGGATGTTAATTGGGAAAAGCAAGAAGGGAAAAGACAGGGAAGAAAGAACAGCAGAGCTGACGCCGGGAGAGCAGGAAAGATGATTAGGGCGATTAATCGTGGGGGATTAGAACGGCCAGTAAGTGGAGGTGGACCAGAACCCCCGGGCGGCCACGCAGCCCCGGCCATGTTCAATAGGCGCGGGGGTCTCCATGGAAACCCAAGTTGGGCATGTTCACCACCTCGGGTTAAGTATATGGAAATCTCCTGCAGCGGAGTTTCAGAAAGGGCAGGAGGAAGGGGTTCCACGCACCCTGAGGGATTCACAAGGCAAGGCTCCCCAGCCACCAACGACACACCAGCTTAAGATGGTCTCTGTTGTGGAGGCAAACTCTGAGCACAGACGTCTGAAGGTGTAATTCCTTACTGGGTGGCAAATAGCTCTTAGCCCCTGGCCATCCAGTCCTTCTCCTGCAAACCCATGGACCTTTACCCAACCCAGCAACAGAAGGACTAACCGCTGGCCCAGGGGCCTAGCCATGCTGTTTGCCAAATGTCTTAAAATCACTAAATACACCATCTTCAGCTACTACTAGACAAAGGGAGGTCCAGAGGACCAGCTTGAGGTTGTTCTGCAGAATTAGAGTGACAGAGCTGCGGTTTGAACTCAGGCCGTTTTGCTCACATCTTAACCCCTGCATCGTGCTAAACTCACTCAAGGTCAGAGTAAAGGGCAAAACCGGGACGCAGGTTGCACATTATTCTCAGTTCACTTTACTGAAGAAAGAGGTGAAGACTCCCTGTGCTTTGAATGCACAGCCTGGGGGACTCAAGGGATGCAGAAAGGGGGATTATTGTATAGGGAAAGAATGCGATGGCATCGCTGAAGGAACCTGGGGAGAAGGGGCCTTGGCTGTCCCCACGGGTGGAGGGATCTCGGGTGAAAGGTGAGGGACAGACCTGCTCACCTCCGAAGGTGGGACGATGGGCCTAGGCGGCCTTGGACAAGTCTCTTAGCCTCTCTGTGCCTCAGTTTCTGCGTTGGTAAGAAGGGTAACAGTACCTACCCTTTCGGGTTGCTTGGAGGCCGAGCTCATCTTTCTAGAAGTGGTTAGAACAGTGCTTGGCACAGGGTGACGGTGCTAGAAGAATCTCCCATGACTTCTATTGTTATATGGGTAGCGTCTCCTGGGGCAGCTCACCTTCACTCCGTAAGTACACAGGGTGGGTCCCCACAGGTGGTGGCAGTTGTCCTTGGGGACCCTCGGTGCCCCACTGACCTTGCCTTGGACTTCACTTTTCCCGTCCATTAACTTAGGAGAAGGGGCACATGTCATCTAAAGATGGATACCGAGCCCCCTTGACTTCTTGGATTTCCTTGTGGAGCCCCCGGGGCACGGCCTTCTCTGTCAGCGTGGCGGTAGGGTTTCTGGGGCCCTCCAGCTGTGCGGGGAGCCTGCCATCCCGGGCCCACCCTGTCGCTGCTCTGCTTCTCTCCCTTATGAGGCGTGGATGCAGGAGAAGGACCAGGTGAAGGGCCAGGGCTTCCAGGGAAGACAGAAGGAGCTCCTGGTCCCACACCCTCGTGCAAGGCAGCGAAACTCTTTGGTCCCGCTTTTCCTTCTCTCTAAAAGGGGTCAGTAATACACCGCCATGGCTGCTGCGAAGGTGAAATGCCTTACTCCCCGTGGAGCACCGGACTGCAGCCGGCACACCGCACGCTCTCCTGGCTCTTCAGCTGTGACTGTCACTGTGGGGTCAGGACCCCAGGTGGGGGGCCTGGGTCTTCTCAACATCATCCTCTCCCCCCCAGTGTCCTTCACTTTATTCTTTGGCAGATGGTGGCCCCTATAATTGGTGCGTTTACTAGAGAAAGACAGTCTCTGATCTCCGTGTGCTGTGAGACGCCTGCCTGGGTGTCTCCTCCCATCAAAGCGAACCTCTGCTGGTATTCTAATCACATCGAAGTAATAACACGTATTTCTGTGTAAAAAGGAACACATTATAACACAGACAACACCAAATACAAATGCTCTCCGGGACGCTCTCATTGTTCAGGCAGCGTTCCCTGCTCAGCTGCCGCTGACAATGCCACGTCAACTGGCAGCTCTATTTATCTTGCTTTGGTTAAGTGGAGCATCCCCCTGCCCTGTAGCGTGTAAACAGCTCTCAATATTTCTTTGATCCTGCTTTCTTTTAGCTCATGCCTTTGACCACAGAGAAACAAAGTCTATGTTTATATAATGTGACATTGCAAGGGCAGAATGGATAGATTAATTTGGATTTGATTAATTTGGCTGTGACAGATCTCGTTTTTTAAAGCAATGAACTAAATACAAATGAGGAAATATAGGTATGTTGATGGGTTTCCTTTTCTTGGACATTTATCCATTCAGGGAGTATTTTTGTTTTCGTGCCTTTCCTGAGCCAGGGCCGTGTTGATCCTTCTTGAATCTGCCCCTTGCTGTCCAGCTCTCCTACAAGTGATCCAACTAGGTCCCTCTCCAGGTGGCCCCAGGCCTCATCAAACATGAACTTTGGAGCCCACAGAGCTGGGTTTGAATCCTGATACAACCACTACTTGGGGCCCCTTGGGCAAGTTTTCTCGTCTCCCTGAATCTCAGGCTCCTCATCTGTAAAATGGAGCGAATATACCTCTCACAGTTGTTGTGAGGATTAAATGAAGTCATACTTGAAAAAATGTGTAGGGGAGCGGGTGTGGCTCAGCGGCTGAGCACCTGCTTCGCATGCACGAGGCCCCAGGTTCAATCCCTCGTACTCCCCGCCCACCCCATATGTCTATCACAGCCTTTACCTTACAGGGTGTACTTTGAAGCACTAATTTTCTTCTGCCTTCCACGACCATCACGACCATGAGTTCCCTACTATACCCCAGAGCCTGCCTCAACCTTTGCCTCGTTCACTCCCAGCCCTCCTTGGTTCTCATTTCAAACGCTTCTTCAGGGAGACCTTTCCCGGAGCCCTCGATTAAATGAGGCCTTCCTGCCGTTTGCTGCACGACCGCCTGCGCGGCCTTTCTGCCGTACTCACGACTCTTGAAGTGACTCGTTCAACTTGCGTCTCCCCCGCGAGGCGAGGCTCACACGAGGCTGGGAGCGTGCTCTGCTCCCCAGCGTGACCATCGATGATAAGGCGCGCCAGCAGGTGACTCGTAGCATTCTGGATTTTAAAAAGGAAGGAGAACTGCAAGCAGCCCACGTGCCCCTCAGCAGCGACTGGCTAACCTCTGGCACAGTTTGCGATGGAATACAATCCAGCAGGGCAAAGGAACGGGCTCTTGGAACCAACGGCAACGTGGAGGAGTCTCAAAAACACACTGCGAGAAGCCAGGCACAGAATATGGACGGCACCATTCAATGCACAGGAAATCCTAAAGCGGGTAGAACGAATCTCGAGAGCCAGAAGGCAGGTCCGTGGTTGCCTGGAGCTGGGGTTGGTGGAGGGCCGGGGGGCACTTCTGGGGACGAGGGAACTGCTTTCTATCTTGATGGGGTAGTGGCTCCGTGGATGCACACGTGTGCCAAGCCGCATTAAGTTACACATTTAAAATGTGTGCATTTTATTCTATATAAATTATACCTCGAAGTTGATTGTAAAAAAAAATTTACAAATAGAATGGAAAAAGCAAAAATAATTTGAAAAGGAAGGAAGGAAAGCAAGTGTCCTGGCTTGAATTTCCCTCAAATCAGAGCCTGCCTGCAGTTTAACGACCAGGTGGGATTGCAGCAGTGAGGGGTACTCATGGTTTTCATTGCGACAAGAAAGAGAGAAATTACAAAAATCTATTTTCAGAAAGGCTGGAGAGCTGTGGAAGTAAAAGAAGACAAGATGAACTAAAATTCCAGAGAGGGAAGAGGCCTTCCTAGAAATTATGAAGCCATAAAACAAGGGTGCAACATCTTTAAAGTGCTGGGGAGAGGAAAAAAACAACTGCCCACCTACAGTTCTGTATCCAATAAAAATATCGTTCAAAAATGACAGCAAAATGAAGACATTTTCGGACACACATTATTATTTGCACTAGAAAAATGAGAACAAGTCTGCAGGTTGAAGGAAGTTGACCCCAGATGGAAACATGGACCTTGGGGAAAGGACAAAAAGCACCAGAAAGAGCCAATATGTGTGTGAATAGGTAGGAAATGGACTGTTTAAAGCAGTACTAATAACTACATCTTATAGGCTTTATAACAAATAAAGAGGAAAACACCTACTATCATTTTAAAGATCGATTTTTTTTTTTACTTCATAAAATTTAAGAACTTCTGGTCATCAAAATGTACCATTACAAGAGTAGAAATACATTGGGTGAATACATTAACATACACATGACAAAGGACGTATCGGCAGGACATATGACAAAGTCCTGCAAATCAATAATAAAAAGGCAGCTGCCCCTCAAAAAAGACAGAAGACTCAGACAGACACCTCACAAAGGAGGAATCCACATGGCCGTTGAACATAGGAGATAGTTCTTTTTTTTCAATATTTATTTTTATTTATTCCCCCCCTTCCCCTGTTCCCCCCATTGTCTGCTCTCTGTGTCCATTCCCTGTGTGTTCTTCTGTGTCTGCTTGTATTCTCATTAGGTGGCTCTGGGAACCGATCCTGGGACCTTCTGGAGTGGGAGAGAGGCGATTACTCTCTTGTGCCACTTCAGCTCCCTGTTCTGCTACGTCTTCTTATTTTCTCTCCTCTGTGTCTCTTGTTGTGTCATCTTGCTGCGCCAGCTCTCTGCATCAGCTGGCATTCCCGTGCGGGGCAGCTTTTCCCACGCAGGGCTGCTCTCCTGCACGGGGCTGCATTTCTGCATCAGCCGGCACTCTGTGTGGGCCAGCTCGCCATGTGGGCCAGTTTGCCCTCACCAGGAGGCTCTGGGCATTGAATCCTGGACCTCCGATATGGCAGGCGGGAGCCCAATTGGCTGAGCTACATCCGTTTCCCAGGAGATGATTCTAAACATCATTCCTCCTTAGAGAAATGCAAACTCCAACCACTATGAGCTATCACCCACCAGAACAGCTAAAATTAAAAAGACTGAACTTGGGGGAGGAGGGGGAGTGACGGGAACTCATAGAGCTGATGCTCTGGGAGGCTGGCAGTTTCTGATAAAAGTGAACATCTATATATCCTACGACACAGCAATTCCTAAGTGAACTGAATAAATATGTTGACCCAAAAATATGTAAAAGAAAACTTCTGAGAAGTTTTAAATTCATAACAACCTTGAAATGGAAATACCCTAAATGTCCTTCCATGGGACAGTATTTAAATAAGTTATGAGTTCATACAAGGGAATACTATCGACCAATAAAAAAGAACAAACTACTGCCTACGGCAGCATGGATGAGCCAAAAAAGGCAGACCCAGAAAGAGAATATGCTCTATGATTTCATTATATGACGTTCAGGAATGGGCAAAACAACACTACGGCGAGAGAAGTGAGAGGAGCAGTTACCTCTGGGATGGGGTTGGTATTGACTGGAATGGACTTGAGAGAATCTTCTAGGATGATAGGGATGTTCCATATCTTGGTTTACATGGTGATGACACAAGTATATAGATACGTAAAATTTAAATGAGCTATAATTTAAGATTTAAACATTTTATTTCAGGTAATTCGCACCTCAATTAAAATTTTTTTAAAAAGGAATCCCCCCTCCCATCCCTTTCTCACATTTCTAAGGGTCAAACTCTAATACATATACAGACAGATGTATGTAGATATTGATTATATATAGATAGGTGATTAGCAAGACAGGTACACAGATATAGATTAAGAGATTTAAATAAAAATGGGATTATAATTAGGGCCATATCTGCTTGCCCAGGACAACCTCAATTTAAATCTGTTGTCTCAGTATGATTAACTATATCACCTCCTTTCACTCTGAGAAGTGACCAGTTTGGACAATAAATCACATGATCACACTCACGTTGCAGTACAGAGCAAATCACCTTTTCCCCACCCAAAGACACATAATAACCATCTTTCTATGCACAAACACGGGGATAAATCTTATTCATTTTAGTGGCTGCATTAACATTCTGTAGCATGCAGGAACATAACTTATTATTTGACTCTCCTACTCACCGACCTTTTAGGTTGTCCCCAGTTTTTTGATAGTGTGATTAAGGCAGCTGGAGTCAACATTTCCTGTTTTTGACTTTTCAGTATCTGGGCTATCTTCTTTTGATCAGAACATGTGGAATTTCTCTCTAGGAACTCTGTCTTCCTCACTCTCAATGCATATGATTCTGGTGTGGGTGGTTGTCACTCTTGGGCTCCATGGGGGGGCATTATCCAAGTAGGCAATTCAAGGGGGACTCTTGATGGCTCCTCTGTGAGAGAGAATCTTCATCCCCACCCCCACCCCCCCACACCCCCGCTGTTACTAAACAAGAGAAATTTAAGGCCGGAATTGCTGGTAGCCATTTTGACATTTAGAAGAGCTTGTACTTTAGAAAGAAACAATCACAGATGGAAAGAGGGACAATGAATAGACAGATAGATTCTGCTAACTTTGTGTAAGCTCCTGGATCCAGCCATACCTGAAGTCATATCCCCTAGTGTTTTTTGCCATTTGAGTCTCTGCTTTTTTTTTTTTTTTTGCTTGTACAAGTTTGAGGGAGTTTTTGTCACTTGCAACAGAAAAATTTCTGACAAAAATATGTCCATAATAAACTTCCTTGTGTGCGTCTATATGTATGTCTCTATGGATGTACATCCTGGAGAACAGTATTCGGTAGAATATTTCTATGGGATTAACATGTAAAATTTGAATGGCTGAATAAAGAGTCTTAATATATTTAAAATCATGCTCCAAAAAAAGGTATAGATTTTCATTCCCACCTACCGTGTTTGAAAGTGCCAGTTTTCTACACTTAGGAGGAGATCTTAAATGTATGTAAAAGTGGAAAAATGAGCAAGAGACTTGAATTGGTACTTTACGAAAGAGTACATGCAGACAGCCAATAAACCTATGAAAAGATGCTCAACCCCATTAGATGTAAGGGAAAGGTAAATTAAAGCCACAAATGTGATGCCCTTAAACACCCACCAGAATAGCTAAAATAAAAAAAATCCATCACACCAAGGTTGGCGAGGATGTGGAGTAACCAAAATGCTCGTTCGCTACTGATGGGAGTATAAATTGGTACGGAAAAACTGTCTGGCAGCATCTGCTGATGCTGACCATGTGTATACCCCATGGCCAGCAATTCCACCCAGGGGTATTTAACTAGCAGAAATCTATGCATTAGTTCTCCAAAAGATATGTACAAAAATCATTAACAGGAGCATTTTTGTAATAGTTCCCCTATCCCCTGCCCCCACCGAGAAAACACAACCCAAAGTCCTTCAACAAGTAAGTGAATAAATAAGTTACAAATATTCGGATAGTAGAAGTCTACCCAGCCATGAGAATGAGCAAATGACAATTACACATGAAACCATAATGAATCTCACAAACACAATGTTGTGCAAAAGAAGCCAGATCAAAGGGGGCATACACCTTATGATTCTATTCACATGAAGTTCAGAGAAGAACTCTGAATGAACTTCAATGTTCATATAGAACTTGGCCTTGTATTGATGGTGACAGAAGTCTAGATGAGAGTTACCACTGGGGAGGAGGGTGGTGGCTGGGCGGGAGTCTGAGGGGCTTCCGGGGTTCTGGTAGAGTTCTGGATCTTGATTTTTGGTGAAGAGCTTGCACAGATCTGTTAATTGTACACTCACATTGCCATACTTGTCTCTTTCTATGTATCTTATACTTCAACAAAAATTTTAAAGGCATTCAACTTGGAACAAAATTATTTGGAAAAAATCTAATAGAAGGGAAAAAGCTTCAGAACACACAGGCAGATGCAAGAAGTTGCAAAATTGGTCCTGACACAAGATATTTCAACTCTGAGAGGCTGATTCTTCAGGCTTTTGTTATACAGCCAAAGTGAAGCATCTGATATATTTTTCATTTGCATTGCCAGGAATTTAATCTCGGGGCAGACACAAGACTCAAGTGAAAAATGGACAGGACATACTAAAGAGAAAACCTCGAAGGAAACTTTGGGGAGAAGTCAACCACAGAATCTGGATATTAATATTGCATTGGGAAGGAAGATAATTCTGGGCAACAATCCGCACTATGACTTGAGGGGAAATGTTCTGAAAGTCTGGTAAAACATTTTCATGCATGGCCAATGTCCCAGAAAGGAACAAGGCACTAGATGGGCGGAGACCCTAAAAAATGAAATTCTGCCTAAATAGCCATGACGACTTCTAATAACCAAGCAAGGGGCACAGCATCTAAGGAAACCTTAACTTCTACAGAGGCCTGGTGAGCTGAGATACTCCAAGGAATTTCAACCAAGATGGCATGAAGAATATGTCCCCCAAAGTGTGACTGGACCTCTAGAATTTTACCAGAAAACCTAAAAGCAAGAATGAGTGGAACCTTTCTGAAAATACCAAGAGCAATGCATTTTAAAAGGGAGCTTTATTATTCTGAACATGCAGAAGTTCAAGGAGATAATAGGCCCATGATCTGGGGAAGAAGGTGGATTAATTTATTCAGCAAATACTTATTATGTGTCTCCCAGGAAGCTTAACAGGAACAATAAGTGGCGCATAGTAGGTGCGCTACAAATAGCTGTTAGATGAATAAATGAATTCAAAGATTATCAATGGCGGTCTCTGCTCTAGTAGGTCTCAGTGCTGGTGGTAACCCGGACTTACCAGCAGGTGTGTGCTGAAAGCTACGACCGACCGTAGAACCCCATGCAGCTGGGGAGGGAGGAGACAGGGAGAGAGGCAGAGAAAGCCTCTCAAAAGGAAGAACTTCCAGCGACCAGAAGAGTCTGATTACTCAAATTCTCAGGATCCTACAAAGCAGGAACTAGCTCTATCTCCTTCTGCAGATAAGGAAAATGAGGCTTGGCGTAGGAGGTGATTTGCCTAAGATCATACTGCTGAGAAGTAGCAGCGACACTCCAGAGCCAGCAAGTGTTTCTATCGCACCCTCCTGCTTTGGATTGGAAGCTGGTTAGATACCTTTCAGGGTTTCTCTGGGACCCCATGGCTCCAGGGAGTGGGCTCCCAGCTTCAGAGCTTCTCAGAACTGGGGAAATCTGAGGGTCTGCATAGGTGAAGCTGCAGTGAGGGAAGACTGGCAAATCTTGCTCTCAGCACAGCTATGCCCTTTCTTCCTCGAACCCGCTGGGCCTTTGTGGCATTGACTCTTTTTTTAAAAAAAAAAAATTGTTTGAAGCCAATAATACGCTTTGTTGAGAACTGAGCTTGGTAAAATGAAGAAATTAGCTGTGAGAACCCTGCATGATCTATCTGAATGAGTTGTAACTTGGCATCAAGTTCTTTATATAAACAAACCCCCATCCTTCTGGCTGTAGCTGGAAAGAAAGCCTTCTTTTCCTTTGTTAAAGCAGAAAGGTGAACCTTCAGGAAATGGCGATTTATGCTGGAAAGACCTTACCTGAAACAGCATGAATTGTTCCCCGTCATTTATAGCTGGAGACAGCCCCGATGCTCTTCAGTTTTTGGTTTCAAACATTACCCGGGTGACTCTGCTATCAATCTTATCTAACGATCTACTTACCTAAAGTACACAATTACAGAACAGGCTCATTACAGTCAGGGCGGACATTAATGAAACCACGTTTGTGGATTGGATTGCTTAGCAATTGGTCCAAAAGGCTGTCTTGCCTCGGGGTCCAAGTGGTCAGGCTTTCTCGGACTTTTTTCTTTATTAAACAGATAAAATTGCCATGATAAGTTCATAAATAGGCTAAAAGGCAGCATAAGAAGAGCTAACAAGTATTTTTGGGCCCCTTGACAAAAGGGAAGGAGAAAGGGCGGAGGAGACGGGGAGAGAGAAAGACTTTTGTTTTTTTTAAGGAGGTACCGGGCATGGAACCCAGCACCTCGTATGTGGGAAGCAGGTGCTCAACCACTGAGTTACATCTGCTCCCTGAGAGAGACAGACTTTTAAAGCGTAGCTTCCAAACCTGCCGTGAAATAAAAACTGCCTTCTGGGGAGTGATCATTTCTGATTCACCCCGAGTCCCGGGCTGGCTGCCTAGGGGGCATCTGCCCTCTGACTAACACCCCCACCGCTTCATTAAGGCAGGGGTCAGAGATTAAATCAAGCTCCTTCAACAGCTAGAAGCACCTTCCTGTCTTCGCAGGAAGATAAGGAACAGTGGGGTCTGGCTTCCTTTCAAGTCCATTTGCAGGAGGAATATGTTTTCATATCAAAACGGGGTGGGGTGCAGGGGTGGGAAACGACAAAAAGAGACTGCTCCATTTTGTGAGAAACCATGAAATGTGCATTCGGCGTGACTTCTGTGGACAGTGTGACATCCTCCCCAGAATGCTCCTGGAACTTCTGATGAGCTCCCAAAGGGCTTCGGCAACTGCTTTGTTTCCTGCGGCTGCTGTAACAGTACCACAAACTGGGTGGTTTCGAATAATGGCAAGTTACTCCTGTGCGGCACTGGAGGCCGGAAGGCTGAAAGGAAGATGTCGGCAGGGCCCTGCTCTCCTTCCTCGCTTTTGGCATTCTCCTGCGGTCCTGGAGTGCCATGGCTCGGAGCTGCCTGGCGTGGGTCTCTGCCTCCATCTGCACACGGCCTTGTCCCCTGTGTGTCTCTGTCTCTTCTTGTCTCTAAAGGACCTAAATCCTACTGGATTAGGACCTACTGGTCCTTTCTAGTCCAGTGCGACCTCATCTTAACTAATTTTGAGGCAGGTTAGTGTGGGAAACAGAGAAGGCCATGAGACTCTGCCTAGAAATCCCGAGGGAAGGCAGCCGGTGGAGAACACGGCCAGAACCATAACAGCCGAACAGCCCTCCAAAGACCCTGGCGACCAACGCCCACTTGAAATCCCCGGGCTCAGGGGAAGCGCTGCCTCCCGACTGGTTCCCTGAAACCTAATAGGTAAAGGTGTTCTTAGAGCTGGTGTCTAGGTTCTTGACTTGGTTGTAATTCAAGGATGAGCCACAAATTAATTGGGCAAGCAAAGAATTTATTAGGGGAGTAAAGTAAGAGACTAGAAGTCTCCCTTCAGAGTGGCATGGGCATTCTCAGGAGAGAGAAATGTGTTCTGCCCTGAGGTTCCCTGTTCTATGAGAGTACAGGACTCCAGGGTCTGTGCAGGTTGGCATGTTTGAGACAAAGCAGGGAAGCTCTATTGGATGATTTGATTCTCTCAGGAGGTTAGGGGTTGCTGTCTGGTGGTGACTGGCTTATGGCTATTGCTCCTGCTGGAGTTTTCTGCGCAAGGGGCTTATGAAAATAGGTGGAGGGTGTGGGAATTTCCTGTTTTTATCCTTTTTTCTGCTGGATGGATGGTGCAGACTGTATTTCCATAACTTGTTCGTGCATGTCAGCAGGCACAAGCTGCTGGGGTCGCTTCCACAGCTGATGGGTGAATGCCACAAGCTGTCTCCTGACAATGTGCCCGCGTGAGTCCAGCAAGATGCTGCTTCAGTTCTTTTTCTACTGGGTAGTGTTCGTGTAGAAATTTATTAGGTCTTCTGTCTCTCCTCTTTAGGCCCCTATTCTATCCTGCCTCAGAGGTAGAAAGGCAACCAGTCAGGATAGCAAATAGCTGAGATCCCTTCTTAATATAGCAAGGGGGGGGGGGGGGAAGGCCTTAAGTAAAGGCCTACCCCGGGGCCCTACATGCACATCTTACCTGGTAGCGTGGCTGGCCTCCATGTCTCAGGTGTGCGTTTTCTTTTTTTTTTTTAAGATTTATTTTATTTATTTATTATTTATTTATCTATTTATGTATTTATTTATTTCTCTCCCCTCACCCCCCACCCCAGTTGTCTGTTCTCTGTGTCTATTTGCTGCATCTTGTTTCTTTGTCCGCTTCTGTTGTTGTCAGCGGCATGGAAATCTGTGTCTCTTTTTGTTGCGTCATCTTGTTGTGTCAGCTCTCCGTGTGGGTGGCGCCATTCTTAGGCAGGCTGCACTTTCTTTCACGCTGGGTGGCTCTCCTTATGGGGCGCACTCCTTGCACATGGGCTCCCCTATGCGGGGGACACCCCTGCATGGCACAGCACTCCTTGTGCGCATCAGCACACGCATGGGCCAGCTCCACACGGGTCAAGGAGGCCCAGTGTTTGAACCACGGACCTCCCATGTGGTAGACGGATGCCCTAACCACTGGGCCAAGTCAGTTTCCCGGTGTGTGTTTTCTTTATCTCATTTCTTAATATAGGCATACCTTGGGACTCTACTGCCTTGTGAGAATTTGGTGCTCGACGCATTTTGATGTGGAAATTTTGTCCCAGTACTCATCGTTTGTTTGGTACTCAATGTGCAAACTAGAACTTGTCAGTGTCAGTTGCCTTGTGACTTGCTACCCTTTCCAGTCAAAACAGAGGGTCATGCATCATTAGTCACGTGGTAGCTCTTGCCCTGTGCACACCCCATTGCAGTCTTATCTTAGTTTCTGTGGTCATTTTATGTATCTTTGCAGGTTTTTTTCTCATCATGGGTCCTAAGCTAAAGAGCAGGGATAGTGCTGAGCAGAAAAGAAAATGACTTCGCACCACCATTGAGCAAAAGAAAGGAAATAATAGGTAATTATGTGGTATTCACCTTACTGATCTTGCTAGGAATATGGTATGCCTAGAAGAACTGTCTCCACCATTATTAAGAATAAAGAAAAGGGAAGTGGACTTAGGCCCAATGGATAGGGCGTCCACCTACCACATGGGAGGTCTGTGGTTCAAACCCCGGGCCTCCTTGACGCGTGTGGAGCTGGCCCATGCGCAGTGCTGATGCACGCAAGGAGTGCCCTGCCACGCAGGGGTGTCCCCGCGTAGGGGAGCCCCACGTGCAAAGAGTGCACCCCGTAAGGAGAGCCGCCCAGCGTGAAAGAAAGTGCAGCCTGCCTAAGAATGGCGCCACCCACACGGAGAGCTGACACAACAAGATGACCCAACAAAGAGAGACACAGATTCCCAGTGCTGCTGCTAAGGATAGAAGCGGTCACAGAAGAACACACAGCGAATGGACACAGAGCAGACAACGGCGGGGGGGGGGGGGGGGGAGTTTTTAAGACCAGCCACAGCTAGTTTGATAATTTTAAAAAGGGGACAGGCAGCTACAGTGGCGTGAGGCATGGCGAGGCGGGGATTGCTAATAAAAAGGCTGCTGATGACTTTGTCGGTGAACTTCAAGACTACGTAGAGGCTGAGGGTTTTATTCCCACCAGGTTTTTAACTGCGATGAGACCGGAGTTTTTTGGCGGAAACATGCTGAGGCAGGACCTACATCACAGAAAAAGGGAAGGCAATACTTACCAGGCCAGAAACCAAGGAAGGACATTGTTGTGTGGGAATGCGAGTGGGGACTTAAAACTCAAGCCTCTACTAGTCTATCATAGTGAAAACCCGTGAGTCCTCACGAAGCATAACGTCATAAAAGGCAAACGCCACACGACGTGGAGGGCAACCAGCAAAGCTTGGGTCACGAGGCAGTTTTTCACCGAGTGGATAAATGGTTTGGTCCTTCAGTGAAAAAATCCTTGCTGGAGAAAGAGTTGCCTCTGGAAGCTCTCCTGATTTTGGACAACGTGCCTGCCTGCCCTCCAGGCTTGGAGGACGCCTTCCTGGAGGAGCTCCGCTTTATCGCTGTCAGGAGCAGCCACAAGAGGTGGCTGAAGAGATTTCTTCAGGTGAGGAGGAGTGAAAGGAGGCTGTCCCTGGTTCCTTCATAAAAGAAATGTGTGCAAAATGGGCAGAAGTTCAAAACTTTGTGGAGAAGTACCATCCAGACAAAGCTCTGAGAAGTAAAAATGTGAACTTATTGAATGACCAAACAATTTCACACTTTTGAGGAATTCTGAAAAGACGACAGAAGCAGTCCTTCTTGGATAAGTTTTTAGTGAAGGTGACAAAGAGTATGTCAGAGCCTGTGGTGCACGTTGAAAAAAGGCAGAAAAGAGAAAGAACACTTGCTGTGTGGGTGTCTGATGTTGTATTGGAGGGAGACTCTCCTTCCAAGCAGCCCTCCGTGGGACCTCTCCTCCTCACCACTCTCCTCCCACCTCCCCATTAGGCCATGGACTCTTCCTCAGTACGGGTAAAATGAAGTCTTTATTTTATTTAACCTAAGTATTAATTTTTAGGTCTATTTCTCATGTAAAGTAATGATGTACAACCCTATCGTTTCACATAGTGCCTTAAAATGTGCATGGTCTTTGGTTTGGGAATGCATTCAATTTATTTACATTATTCCTGATGGGAAAAATTTGTTTGTTACTTGTTATTTTTGGTGCTTGTTGCACCTCCCTGAACCAATTAACAACGAGTAGCAAGGTATCACTGTAAACTCTTAACTCCCTTGCTTACCCTTTGGGGTGTCCTTAAATTCCTTTATGCGACATGGCCAAGCACCTAGAAACCCAGAACCTGGAGCCTTCTGCTAAAATTCCATTCCTACAACCCTGTTTCCAAATAAGGTCACATTTAGAGCTACTGGGAGTAGGGACTTCAACATATCTTTTTTGGGGGGGAAACAATTCATCCCCAAACCACCACCAGGATGTGAGTTATACAAGTATGGTGTGGCACTGAACTTGGAGAGTGTCCTGTAGACCGGGGTGTCGTGAGCCTTCGAGGTCATGTTTGTGAGTCACCTGCACATTGTGAGCCCGGTAAATGGTGGGATGGTATTAGCCGGCAAGCCAAGACTCCAGAGGCCTGGGCCTCAGAACGAAAGCGAGAGAGGCTGCCGGGAGGGAATCTCCAAATAGCTCTAGAAGAACAGGCGCTGTGGTTCTTACTCATGCTGAGAATATAAAGCCAGAGAGCGGAAGGGAGAGAGGGCTTTGGGAAGAGACTTCTCGGGCAACAGCTGCTGTGATGCATTGAATCCTGCCCCAAAGGGAAGAGGGTGCTTCATCCTTGGCCTCAAACCAAGTGAGGGAGGGGCCTGCTGGAGAGCTTACACTGTGACCCCTGCAGCAGGGGCTGTGGGTGCCCACACCCTCCTGAAGACAAGGGGGCAGAGGCAGGCTGGGGGGTGCTTGTGGGGCAGGAGAGGGAGTGGGGAGTCCCTGCTGCAGGGTCGGGAAGGGGTGCTTGTCCCCAAGAGTATGTCAAGGGTGTGTGAACCCTGGGGCCCGTCGAGGCCTGGGGGACCCCAATGTCACGGGCCTGGGAGGGGTGGACTGTTGGAAAACCAGACTCTGGAGGGAGCGGATGGCTGGAGAAATGGTGTAGCACCGGAGTCAGAGTGCCGCAACAGGAACTTCCAAAAAGCCAGTAGAGACACATAGGGAAAGAGCCAGCTTGGACATCAGGGGCATCAGAGCCATCTAGAACTTTCCTGTGCCCCCCATTTTCCCTTCCCGCCCACCGTTAGAAAGCTAAGCGCAGTGGGGGAATTCTAGGGGACAGAGGAAGGGGCCCTCCCCACGCCTGCCCCGGGGACAGGGGGCCGGCCTGAAGCTGCCCTTGACCGAAGGGAAGGCAGCCTTCCTTGAAGGCTGGTTGAAGCATTGCTTCACACATTCACGTATTGGCCGGACACTTTAAATTTCTGAATCGTGACTGTGTTTTTAGACTTAGAGACCACGAGACTGGCATGGGTAAGCAGAAGAGGCACTGGATGCACCAAGTTTCCATGCTGGGGCCTGAGAAGAGCTTCCTCCACTGAAAATTATTTTAAGGGAGCAACGGGAGACAAAAATTTGGGTTTTGATTAGATCCCAGGCTACATTCTTTTTTCTTCTTCTTCTTTACTTTCTTTTAAATGTTACATTCAAAAAATATGGAGGTCCCCATATACCCCCCACCCCACTCACCCCACCCCTCCCACATCAACAACCTCTTCCATCATCGCCGCACGTCCACTGCACCTGGTGAATACATTCTGGAGCACCACTACACCACATGGACAGTGGTCCACATTGTAGTCCACACTCTCCCCCAGTCCACCCAGTGGGCCATGGCAGGACACACAACGTCCAGCATCCGTCCCTGCAGCACCACCCAGGACAACTCTAATTCAATGAACACGTTACATTACTGACATTACGAAAGAAAGGATGGAGGCTTCTGGAGGTTTTTGGCAGAGGCTGGAGTGAGTTGAGAGTCCTCGTGGCATGTCTGCGAGTTGCCCAACCCAGGGGCTTCTGGGGTGGTGGCTGACAATGTCTGGGAAGGTGAGTGGAGTACGGGTGGACCTGAATTTTGACCTCGGTGGGTGAGGACAAGCCAGAAGTGAGTAGCCTATAGGACGCAGCCAGTAATTTCCCCACCCCAAACCCTCAAAAGTGGGTGGCTTTCCCTCTTTCTGCTCTTCTTTTAAGAGGGAGGGCATGCTCTCCCTCAACCCACCCACCCTGGAAAAAAGCCAGACTTGCCTTGTGAATCAAAGCAGCACAATGGGTAAGAACGGGGGCTTTGCAGTCTGACTAACTTGGTGCACCAGATGATGCACCAACTAGTTGTGTGACTCTGGTTAAGTAATTTAACCTCTGTGAGGCTCGCTTTTCTCACCTGTAAAATGGGAGTAAGAGTGCCTACCGCTTAGCCTCGTATGGTGAATGAAACTGGATAATTCACATGGGGGCTTAACATGGCACATGGCACTGAGTAAGCACTCAACCCACGATACCAGTTATTTCTGTTATCACTCTCATGGCTATATAATGTATCATTTGTTTATTTATTTAAATACTGACATCATTTTTGACCCTGTGGAGCACACAAAAGCATACTTCATATTGCTGTCCCCAGAAAACCTTGGAAGAATAATGATTCACCGGGTGATGGATTTTTCTCAACACCGCACTCCCTTTCTTTGAAGAAAAACTCACGCTGACACTAAGCACAACAGAACATGAGGCAGCTGGGACACACATAAAGCATGCAAAGGTAGACTAGTAATCACAAATCAATCTCAGCTATTTTTCTGCATCCTGTCCTTAGCGGGTATTATTTTGAATCTTCACAGGCGAGAAAACTCTGCGTCAGAGAGGTGAAGCAGCTAGCCTGAGGCCACACAGCAGGCGAGCAGCTGGCAAACCCTGGAATGACTCCACCAACCTTGTGCTGAGTCAGTCAGCCCTGAGTTTGTCTGGTCAGGCAAGGAAACTCAAGCATTGTGGTTTTACTGAGACAATTTAAATCCCTAGTCTTGGAACTGAAGAAAAAGGGTTAGGAGGGTTATTTGTTGGTTTGGGGCAGGGAGGGAAGTGAGGAGGACGTTTGGGCTTAAGTTCCCACAGATCCCACAGAATGCCCCCTGACTCCCCTTTTCCCATCCCCTATGAGGATTCCAGATTCACGTTCTCTCAGATTCCTTGCTACCCGTCAATAAGCATTGCTTCCTGGGTTTCCAGAAGCCTCTTTTAAAATGTCAAAAAATATCAAAGCAGCAGTTTGATTAGCAGAGGATGGGATCAGCTGATAACAGCCACAGAAGAGAACAGTCATGTGCTAATTGCCTTTCGGGCATTTTCTTCAAGGGCCTCTTAGAAATGAAACATTTTAGTCACATCACTCTATTAGCTGCCTTTGCCTGAATGCATAAAAAAATGATCAGCAGGAAAGCCGTCATCTCTGGAAATATCAGCATTTAAATGTTTTAATTCTTGATGATATTTGGGGACCACTGGCTTTGATCCCAAAGTAGAAATATTGAGAGCTAACATTTAATGAGCAATTACTACGTGCCAGGTACTTTTCCTAGCATTGTCCCATGGATCCTCACAAAAACGCCATGAGGCAGGAATTGTAATTTCCCTATGAGAGATGAAGAAACTGAGGCATGGAGTGTAATGTGCCTGAGGTCACAGGGCAGGTCTTAAGGTGAACTGCCATTTGGGGGGCTCAAAAATAATTGAATAGTGTCGATTTCATAGACAGTGGCTGTTTGACTCCAGAACCCTGATTCTTAACCATTATGCTATACCATCTTCCAGTAACTAACTCAGTTATGTTGTTATACAGCTGAGTAAAAAGGATACAGCCCATTTATTATTCATTTATATACTCAGTTCACCTAGCCCCACCAGAACATAAGCTCCATGCTAGAGAGATCTTTTCAATTCTATCACGGCATCTCGCCCAAAGTAGGCAGCCAATAAACACGCGTTAAATAAACTCATCATTTTCACTCAGGCTGTTCTATGGGCCAGACACATGCCGGGTGCTGGAGATTTCGAGATGAACGTGTCAGTGGGGGAGATGGGCACATAACGAATGACAAGGGCCAGTGCCACAAGAAGTTCCAGATGCCTTGAGTCAGAGAGGAGGGGCGTCTGACTCAGCTGGTGGAGATGGGGGTCTTCTAACTTGGGACCAAAAGGAGTGAGCCCAGAGGAACGCGGGAGGAAAAATGTTTGCAGCAGAGCGGAAGCGTACGTAAAGGTCCGAGAGAACATGGAATGTTCCAGAAAGTGCCAAAAGTGCAATGTGGACAAAAGGTGAGCAAAAAAAGGGATGAGGAGAGGGTTTGGGAGCACCGATCCCGGGGCACTTGCGACCTGTGCTCAGCCACGTGGGCACCATGACGTGGGGCGCCGGCAGGGTCTTAAGCCCAAGAACCGCAGCGATGCGTGCTGGCAGGACAGCTCTCTAGTGACGCTGTCGCGGAGCCGTCCGTGATCCTGAAAAGGGAGAACGTGCGGCTTCTACCCAGTGCCAGGAGCTGCAAAGGGCCCTGGGGACAGAGTCATGGGCAAAGCGGGGTCCCTGCCCTCAAGGAACTTCAAGTCTAGTGGTGGACTCAGACCGACAAGCAGGCAACGGGGAACCAAGGTATGTTTTGTGGGAAACAAAAGATTCAGCAGGTCAGAGCTTGGATTCAGAGTGAATCCATTTAACTCGATACGTACCCAGATTCTTCACCCCAGGTAAGTTGTTTGCGATGATGCACATCGCAGCCACACACCCCAGGACCTCCTCCGTCTTAGCTGGGCTCTGCCTTCCTCTCAGTGTGATCTAGCAGATTTTGGCAGTGTATTGACCCGCGATCCAAACAGGCCTTTCTTAGAAATGTGACTCTAATTAGAAACGGCTTATAAATCTTCATTGAAATGAGCATTATTTAGAAAGATGAGGCGAAGCCACTTAAAAAGCTTTTTTTGGTCCCCTCTTCGCTAGACTTCCACTGACAGAAAAGCTCGCTGGCATATTTTAGCAGGAGATCAAGAAAATGCAAATGTCCTTGTCTGGTCACGGCACAGTCACATTCTTGTTTGCACTGCCTGCAGCTAAAATTGGCACTTTCTTTTTTCCGCCAGAGACTTCTGAATATACTCCTTTAAAATATGCATTGGGAGATGCCCTTCTAGAGGAAGATTTGTCTTCTGCCCTTTCTCACTGCAGGCGGCCAGGGTGATCCTAAGAGCACAGGCTCTCAGTTCTTGGCCAGTCCAGGACCCAAATCCCAGATTCATCGCCTGCCCACCTGGGTAATGTCTGGGCAAGTTACAACACCTCTCAAAGCCTCAGTTTCCTTATCTCTACAAGTGGGGTAATGATTGCATCTGCCCCACAGGATTGGGGAGCTAACCTGAATAAAATTTGCAAAGCACCTGGTACATAATAGATGCTCAAAAAGTGGTAGCCACCTTTTTAAAACTTTTGCATTTTAAAGTCACACAAGCAAAGAAGGAGCTCAGATATTAATTGCCGAGTTAGAATCCCTGGTTCTTCAGATAAAGATGAAGAAACCAGGAAGGTTAGTGATTTGTCTGAACAGCTGGGATTAAAACCAGACCTCCTAATTCTAGGCTGTGAGTGCCCACTACCATTCAATGCTCTGGAAACATCTTGCCATGGAAATTCAATCAAGATTTGGCTTTGTCAGGGAAGGTGTCTCGAGAGGCAGTTCTGAGCTATTCCCCCCTACGTTCCACCGGGAACGCAAGGTCCTGTGACCAATCCCAGGTAGGACCGGCTTGCCTTTGATGCTAATTAACGGATGACGATTGGACAAGGAAGCTGCAGTCTGCTCATCCGAGTCTTAATGGAGCATCTACTCTATGGCTTACGGTAGGACCTACAAGGAAGATGGCCTCTGAATAGGTAATGACATGTGGGGAGGGCTATGATGGGGGCTTTCGTGGTGTGGAGGAAGCACGTGTGATCTAGATTGGGTGGTGGTGGTCAGGGACGGCTTAACGAAGAAGACTACGCAGGAAGGATCTGAGAGAGAGAGAACATGAATACATTCTAGGAAGAGGAAGAGGAAGAACATCGCATATCAAAAAAAAACCAGTTTGGCTCCTGGGTATGGACCAAGTGACAAGAGAAGCTGGAGAAGTTCACGCTGACAGGGACCGGATCAGGCGAGACATTTTGAACCTTGTTAAAGATAGCAATCTTAATTCTGAGGGCACTGGAGAGCCGCGCGCGCTGTTTTGACCAGGGAAATGACACTATGTCCTCTCATCTGAAGAGAACGGCTTGGAGGGAGGTCTGCTTGGCGGTCAGGGGCGTAGTTACGGAGCTGACGGGCTGGTCCAGCTAGAGATGGGGGTGCCCGGGGCCCGCTGGTGGCCCTGGGAAGGAGGTCGCAGCCACAGAACCTACATTAGGGCAGCTGATGAGTGGGGGGGGGATGGCGAGGCGGCTGCCTGAACAAGGGGTACCTGCCGGCGCCTTATCTAGATAGGGAAGCGCTCTCCATCGCGTGAGCACGCCCCGCCTCGGGGTTTTGGATGGCTTCAGCGCAGTGGCTCTCAATTGGAGAGGGATGATTTTGCTACACCCCCCGCCCCCCAGGGGACACTTGCCAATACCTGGAGACATTTTTGGTTGCCACAACCAGGGAGGGGGGTGCTACTGGCATCGAGTGGGTGGCGGCCAGGGGCGCTGCTCACCATCCTACAATGCACGGGACGCCCTCCCCCCCAACAAAGAATCCTCCAAAATATCACTAGCGCCGAGGGTGAGAAAGCCTGCTCCTCGGTCATTTAAATCTTCAGTGGGAATTCGTGGCAGAGAGTGCCCCCTAACTTACCAGCCACCCGGGAGAGAAAGTGCATGGCTTTGAGGATGGAGGCAGAGAGGTAGGAGGGCTTGACCTGCCGGAGCTCTGCGGGGAGCAGTTCCTTAGACAGGGAACCCAGGAAGAAGCTGCTCCTGGGGGAGAATGGTAATCCCCCCCTTACACACACGGGACAGGAAATCCTGGCTTTGGCTGGGGGGCTCGCATCGCCCCGTGCTGACCTCACCTCAAGGCCGTGATCCAGATCGGATGGCTCCACTCGACAGCTCTTCCCACACAGTGGACCACCCCCAGGCACCCCTATATCGGCCGCCCTTCTCTTTGGTATGTCTTGCTTGCCACCTCGAGTCACACTTGGTTATGAATTTGCTGCCCAGTAGAAATGGGAGTTCCCGGAAGGAAGAGGCCAGGTCTGACTCATCTGCGTGGCCCCCAGACATCCATCACAAGGAGAGGTGTTCTGTACCTAAGCCCCCCGAGGGTACCCCGGACTTGCTCGAGGCTCCCGTGGGGCAGGCCCTCCGTCCTTCCTGCCACTGAGCTGCCGCCCCCTGCGGGCCCTGGAAGGTCCTGACAAGGCCTAACGCGCCCCAGAAACCGCCCCGGCCCCGTCGCTCTTCCCACTTTTTGAAATCCAGAAAACCCGAGGCACGTCCAGGCCTGCAAGGGGATCGCCAGACGTGGCTAATTTTCGAGTTATTAAATAAAAGCCACCAATTGCATAAATTCCCGTTTAGGCAGGAACACATTACATCCAAATTGAGCCCCGCGAGACGTTTTCCCAGCGGAGTTTGAAAACGGGAATTTAGAAGGGAGAATGCCACCATCTCGTGATAGAAGTTATCCCATTACCGACGATTATGATTTTGAATTTAGCTGTCAGAAAGATCGCCGAGAAAAGCCTGTTGGTTTATTTGGTCCGAGGAAGGTTTAATTGGCTTCTGTCAGATTTTGTGTAAGTGCTACTTGCCACCGAACTCCATATGGATTCCTGCAGCTTTTGAATTTAGCAGCTGACGGCTGGGTCTTGGGAGGCGGGGGGAAATGTTGAAAGAGGGTCGAGAATTGGTCTCTTTCCACAGTTGTGGAAGGACTTGTCTAAACAGAGTTCCTCAGCCCCTACCAAACGGTGAAAACAGATGGGGGTCTAAGGGATAAAGGTGGCCCGTCTTCCACTAGCTCAGCTCCCTCTTCAATACAGTAAGTTGTTTTTTCCCCCCACTTCCCAGAAGGGTGTTCCATTTGTTTGTCTCTATTTAATTCTGTATCCCCAACACTTAGAACAGTGCTTGGCACATATCTGCTGCTAATTATGAATCAGTTGAGTGAATGCACATTCCCGCCGGGAGCCTCTACCCTTCCCGTGGTGCCCACAGCCCCCTGCTGGGTACTGCTGCTGTTCGTAGGGGCCGTTATGGAGCAGAGCATGCCCCTGGGATTTCCAGGCAGTTGTGTACGATAGGGGATGCCTCTCTTTTGGGATCGCTCTCTGTCAGTGCATTGCTTGGGGCTCCCAATGTCTTACAGAGATTTTGTGAAATCATATGTGCCAGTCCCTGCTGGGTAGTCAATCCCAGGCCCATCTCCACTGTCACCTCTCCCTTGCCCCTGTTTTCCACACTAACATTGGATACAAACTTTTCTTGCCATCCTTATAGCTGGAAAATTTGACACACTTCTGGCAAATGAGACAGAAGAGGAAAATGAGACATAAGAGGCTTCCCTGGAAGGCCTTTGCTTTCTTCTTAAAAGGGACAAATGCAGCTCTTACTCTCTATTCTTCCCTCTTTTTGCTAGAATGTAGATGTGATGCCTGGAGCTGGGGCAGCCATTTTGTGAGAATGAGGACAAGGCCATGCCAGTCCTGACATTAATGAACTCTTGAACCAGGTAGCAGTCAGCTACCTCTAGACTCTTTACATGAGAAAAATAATACTTAGGTATGTCAACAGCTTTTCAGTGTTTCTTCTATTTGCAACCAAAAACATTCCTAATTAACATGCAGGGTAACCTTATTTTCTTTCTCAATATTCCCTGATTCTCCATGGGATTCAAACATAAGTATTGGGATTGAGATGAAAACCAAACCCAGAGGTCCTCAAACAATGCACAGACACACCCATCCTTTTCTCCAATTAAGGTTTTTAACTGGGTAAAGCATTTTTGCCATCAGGATGGACACTTTCTTAAAAGGTAAGGCAAGGTATGCAAATATACTCTCATACCAGTTCTAAAAATAGTCCCAGACCTGCGTGCCTTCCTTCTACCCTTAAGCTGGGACATGGCCTCACTCCCTTAGCTTGCTTTAGACGTCATATCTGGGCTGCCTACTTCTCCAAAATGGTGACGGTGGCACTGGTGTCCAGTGAGAGGTGGGAGAGGAGCCCAAGTAATGATGATAATCACCGTCCCCACTGATTGGGCATTCGCTGAGTACCAGGGATTGTGCTCAGGATTTCACATGCGTTGCTTTACTTAATCCTTCTCATGCGCCCATGCAGTAGACCCTGTTACTGTTCAACCCGTTTCATAGATGCTCACACTGGAACATGTCAAAAGGGGGATTTGACTGACTTCAGAACTAGCAACTAGGCTTATTGTTACCATCTCAACAAGACCCTTCGATGTGCCCCCACAGCACACTTCTGCCTTTTTGCAGATGGGACAAAGAGCTGGCTTCATTTTGTCCAGCGGTAAGAAAATGCCTATAATTTCCCTGAGAGTCCCTTCCCAGCTTCCTGATTTACCCTGGGGGAGCCCACTGTCACGGGGCCTGCAATTAGACGTAGTAAGATGCACCAAGGCAAGCAATGCAAGTCCAAAGTCTTGGGGCCTGAAGAGGAAAAAACCCAACCACCTTGGATTCTGCAGTTGTCCAAGGCAGTAACAAGAGCCCAGAAGAACCCCTCGGAGAGGGCAAAGGAGTCATTGCTATTCTCCCAGCCTAAGTCATGAGTGACATAAGAACAAAGATGCGGCTGCTTGGGATTCTTCAGAACTGAATCTCAAGTGGTCATTAGATCGTCTATGTGTCCAGGGTAATCAGTGATTTAGTGCAAGGGGGTATATTCTCAGTGGTTAGAGGCCAGATACATCACCGGGCACTGAGCTCACTTCTAACAAAGACCACTCGCTTGCCACGGAAGGGCATTTACTGCTTCAGGCCCCGATTTCTTCTATCTGGACAAGAAGGATAATTGTTTCATATGGAAACTTACTGTGCTGGAAGTCAAGGTTTCTCCTGTTAGGGGAAGATCTTTCTAAAAATATAGTGGGTCTCCTTTTCTGGGTTCAAAAATATTTGCTTGGAAACAGACTTGGCCCAGTGAATAGGGCATCTGTCTACCACATGGGAGGTCTGCGGTTCAAACCCCGGGCCTCCTTGACCCGTGTGGAGCTGGCCCATGCGCAGTGCTGATGCATGCAAGGAGTGCCCTGCCACACAGGGGTGTCCCCTGTGTAGGGGAGCCCCATGCGCAAGGAGTGAGCCTCCTAAGGAGAGCCGCCCAGTGCAAAAGAAAGTGCAGCCTGCCCAAGAATGGCACCACACACACAGAGAGCTGACACAACAAGATGACGCAACAAAAAGAAACACAGATTCCCCGGTGCCACTGATAAGGATAGAAGGGGTCACAGAAGAACATAGAGCGAATGGACACAGAGAACAGACAACTGGGGGGGGGGGGGGAAGGGGAGTGAAATAAATTAAAAAAAATTTGCTAAATGAAGGAAATAATGTAACTAAAATCTAGGAAGTGTATACTATGGAGGGCCAGGCACTGTCCTAGAAGTACTCATTGGATGCACACAGCAATCTCATACACCCATTTTACAGATGGCAACACTGGCACAGAGAAGACAGGCAACTTGCTCAAGGTCATTGGGTGGCAAGAGGCAGATCCTGGGTTCAAACCTCTGCTCCGCAAATGTCAACCTTGCTCCTCATTCTTTCCTTCACTCTTCCCCCCAAGGCCCCTGCTCTATTCAGAGGGGGGCTACTCTGGATCCAACAGATTTCTATGTAGCATTTTGAGATAAAAGGGGATGTGTGGTGACCGCCCCTTGCAGAGTGACCTGGACCGAGCAATGAGGGCACGTAAAGATGCGTTAATCCGAAAGAGAGACAGGCGAAGGAGCATGCTGGACCACCACGTAAAGGTGAGCGAGTCTTCAGCTCTCCTTTGTTCAATGGCGGGACACTCCTTCCTGGGACATGACTTCTGAGCCACAAGACGTGCCACTGCAGGCTGGGAGAGCCTTTGATCTTCTCTCCCACTGGCCAATCCGTGGTGACACGTAAAGGCTCCAGGGTACAATAACGAAGGCTCATTTCTATTTGTAGCTTACCCAGCTAGAATCATTTCAAGCAGAAAGACTTGGCCTCAGTCCTTAACTCCATGCCGGTTTTTGTCTTTCAGATCAACAACAGTATCTCCTGCCACATACAGAAATGATCAAGCCCTACCTGCCAGGCATCCCGCTAACCAATTTCGCGGTCTTAGCTGCATTTAGTCCTCGTGTGATTTCTGCCCACGAGGAAAGAAAAGCTCAGGGATGCTAAGCAACTTGCCTAATGTCACACAGCTGGTGAGCAGCAAAGCCAGGCGGGCTTCAAACCCGGAAGTTTGACATTCTACAGCCTCACCATAAAGGCAGCGTGCACCCTCCCCCGCCCAGCGGATCTCTGAAAATAGCTTCTGCAACAGCATGCCTACGATGCATCTGAATGTTTTCTCCCCTGCTCTTCCACGGTGTCACTGCCAATTTATGCCGCCATTTTGGAATTACTGGCTAACAGGTTAGCCCACCTTGCCGCGCTGGCTCACATTTTCATTCTATGGGAAACCAACCATTGATACACCGTGAGTATCTCTTCCCTCTCCCTTGTTAGTCTGGATGCTATTTCCATTCGCCTCTTCTTGAAAACAAGCTTGGATTCAGTAGACAGGGGAGACTTACCTGGGTTAGATTATTTGAAGCATGAAAGGGCCAGAGGGCGCCCAAGTTGGCAGAAGTCTGCATCTTCTTGGTGGCTGGTACCTTGGTCATCTTTGAAATTCTTCGGGCTGGGCCTGCACCCTCAAGGGAAGGGCTTATCCCGCGTCTTCTAGGTCAGCGGCCACAGGTGTGAGGGGCGCCAGCAATCTCTCTCTGACTCCTAACTTCCAATTACAAGGACCCCCGAAGGCGTTTCGGTCCAAATTGTTATGGGAAAGGAAGTGATCTGGATCTCCCACAGGCAGGAAAAGGAAGTCCGGACAAGTGGAATCAGGCAAGTCTGGAATTATTCACCTTCTAGAAAGCTACAGTCTTGTATGAGCTCTCCCCCCTCTCCAGAAGGGGGCGACTTTTTCTCCTATAAACAAAATAAAACATCATCTAAAAAAATAAAACTCCACTGACAAAGTGTGAGGGGGGCCCCACTAGGGGCCCCCAGCTGCCCATCCTTCAAAAACGTCCGCGGAGCAGGGGACTAGGGTAGCCCCAACGCGGGGCTCAAGCGCCCCACGCCAGGGAGACAAAACGGCCGCTAACTGCGTGCTGGGGCCACGTCGGTTGCCGGGTGACGGGACGCCGCGGAGGGCTTTCCTATTGGCTGGGATTGGTGGGGGCGGGGTCGTGAGCTTCCAGGAATGCGACTGGCTGCTGCAGCAGGCTGCGGGCCAGGGAGCTGTGTTCTCCAAACTTTGGTTTCCTCTCTAAGGCCCCGAAGACCCGATCCTTCTCTCCTCCCAATGACAAATGACTCCTTTTCTTAAAACTCTCTTTGCTTCTTCTGATGCTCTCTGGTGTCTTGGGTTTGAGAGTTTCATGTCTGTCTTCGGTTTCTCAATTACTTTAACCTGCGATGCCTATTTCTCCGCTCTGCCTCCGCCCCCTTTCTCCACCTGGCAAATTCGTGCTCCTCTTTCAAAGCCCAGCAATCTACACACACGTATACATAACTGTTCTAAGCATTCTACATATACTAACTCAACTCTCACAACACACTTCAAAGAAGGTTCTCTATTACCCGGTTTTACAGATGAGGACATCGAGGAATAGAGTTAAGTGACGTGCTTAAGGTCACACAACGAAGGCCTGAGCTGGGACTTGAAGCCAGAACCGTCTGATTCTAAAACCCAAGCTCTTACTATCTAGCTGTTAGATGAAGATGCCTAAATTTTCTGAGCCTAGTCGCCCATATCTTTAAAATGGCGATAACTTTACCACAGGTTGTCAAGGATTGTCAAGGGTTAAAATAGATAATGTATATCAAGGCTGAGCAAATGGGCAGTCCTGGTTAAGGGGTAACTATTATTATTTCCTGACATGCCCTCCCCAGGAAGGATTGGCTAATTCTCACAGTACAGAGTTCATTTCACAGCAGATAATAATAATAGCTAATGTTTATGGAGCACCTGCTCTCTGCCAGGTGCTCTACTAAGCAGTAATTCACTTAACGCTTCCAAACAACCCTATGTGGTAGGCTCCCAGCTTGGGGCAGGTTTATTGCGTGTGTTCTAATTTGCCTGCCTTGGCATTGTTTCACCCTGGATCAACCTGATTCGTGTTTTCTCCCTAAACTTTGAGCTGCTGAGGATTCTGATATCGTCATGGCCACTTAATGAGCTCACCTTCTCCTGTGAAGGCCGCAGGCTGACATCCCACAGAATGCAAAATGCCTCGGCAAGCAGCTCCAGCCGCAGATGCCTGGAAATCATTCCTTTCTTGCCATTGCCTGAAGACAGAGTCTGACCCTCCCTTTCACCGCGAGTTTCGGTTTCCGGCTTCCTCTGTGGGCAGCATTAAGCAACCAGCGAGCGCTTTCTGAAAGAGGCAGATAAACAGACTCGTTTTCAGAGAATGGGGCCCCGGGAAGAGAGAGGGGGAGAAAACAAGGCAGAATGGGAAACGTTCGGCCCCAAGCAGAACAAAGGGCTGTCTTCGTATGGCTTTGAGAGACAGGTTTGGTAAAGAAGGCTTCAGCCAGTTCTATATGAGCCCAAGGAACAGAAAGAGGCTTTGAGCTCAATATGCGGAACTGCTCATGCAGCGGATCACTTTGGTCACTGAGGAGCCTCAAGGATAATAATTCTCATAGGACTCTAAGGAGAATCAGATGGGATGGCACCCATGAAGCACAATGCCTAGCACCAAGGCAGTGCTCCCTCAGTGCCGGCTCTTATTACTTTTGTTATTGATATACGCCGTATTAGTCAGTCAAAGGGGTGCTAATGCAAAATACCAGAAACTGGTTGGTTTTTATAAAGGGTATTTATTTGGGGTAGGAACTTACAGATACCAGGCCATAAAGCATAAGTTACTCCTCTCACCAAAGTCTATCTGGAGCAAGATGGCTGCTGACGTCTGCGAGGGTTCAGGCTTCCTGGGTTCCTACGTTCCTGGGGCTTGCTTTTCTCTGGCTTCAGGGTTCCTTCCTTCCTGGGGCTGGCTTCTCTTTCCTCTGGGTGCTAACATCCCAGGTCTTCAGCATCAAACTATCAGAAATCCCAACATCAGAAACCCTCAACTCTGTCCTTTGCCATGCCTTTTATCACAAGGGGTGGGGACTCAACACCCGAATCATAACTCCATCATGCCCAGGTACAGATCAGATTACAAGCATAATCCAATATTTCTTTTGGAATTCATCAATAATATTAAACTGCTACACCTGCCTATCAGAGCCATGTGAGAACTGGAAGTAGCAAGGGCACTGGAGTTGAAGAGACCCGTGTTCCAATCCCGGCTCTGCTCTCTGCTAGCGACGAGACCCTGTTCAAGTCACTTCCCCTCTCCGAGTCTCAATGTCATCATGTATAGAAGTGGTGAGGGTCATGCTCAGCTCATACAGCTGGGAAGTGAAATGATGAAAGTATGGAGCCCAGTACCCAGGAGGTGCTCCATGTCCCTTATGTCCCTTCTCTGTCTCCTGTGGGGAGAGGATGAGCTCCGTAGTGCCAGTGGTGTACAACCAGATGCTGGAGAAGGCCCACCTCCTCAATTGGGGTGTCAGCCAAAGGGGTGCTGATGCAAAGTACCAGAAATCTGCTGGCTTTTATAAAGGGTATTTAGGTAGAAGCCTACAGTCACAAGGCCGTGAAGTGTAAGTTACTGCCCTCACCAAAGTCTGTTGCCACGTGTTGGAGCAAGAAGGCTGCTGGTCTCTGCGAGGGTTCAGGCTTCCTCTTCCTTTTAAGGCTCCGTGGTCCCAGCTTCTTCCGGTCTCAGCTGCAGGCTAACATAAGACCTCTCTCTCTTCCTGGGGCTTGTCTCTTTCTGGGCTCAGCTGTTCTGCTCTCTCCACAAGGCCAGCTGTACAGTCAGGCAAACAGCTCAGCTCTCTCCCCCAGGACTCCAGCATCACAACTCTCTCTCTCCTCCGTCACGTCATTTTCTGGGTAAGTGTCCACTCACCAAGGGGGCGGGCACTCAAGGGCCTACTGCCCTGGCTGAATCAAAGCCCTAATCTCAATTTAATCAAGTAAAAGTGAAACTTCTGAATTTAATACAATCAAAGGATATCACAGGCCCAGAGGAACAGACCAGTTTACAAACAAAATTAGTATTTCTTTTTGGAATTCAATAATATCACACTGCCACAGGGTGTTAGACTAGATACCATTAAGTTTCTTTCCAGGCAGAGGCTGAGAGTCAAGAGAGGGCCTACAACTGAAGCAGGAAAATTGCATTCATTAACCGTGTGGGTCTAAGCCCCCTCTCAATATAGAGGTGGAGTGGACATCACCACCCCAGGGTCCACAGGATAGAGGAATAAAATATGGATTAGAGTGAATTTACTGGTATTCTACTATAGAACTATTGCGACTAGTAATGGAAGAAACTGTAGCATTGCTCTGGAGAAAGTGGCCACAGTATTTGCAGAGGGCAGGGAGAGGGAAGAAGAGAGGAGATGTGGGGGCATTTTCAGGACTTGGAGTTGTCCTAAATGATATTGCAGGGACAGATGCTGAACATTACATATCCTGCCATAACCCACTGAATGGACTGGGGGAGAGTGTTATCTACCATGTAAACTATAATCCATGCGGTGCATCAGTGCTCCAAAATGTATTCACCAAAAGCAATGAATGTGCCACAGTGATGAAAGAGGTTGTTGATGTGGGAGGAGTGGGGGTGGGGTATGTGGGAACCTCTTATATTTTTTAATGTAATATTTTTTGTGATCTATGTATCTTTAAAAAAAGAGTTTAATAAATAAAAAAAATTTTAAAAATTAAAAAAAATCAGTGAATAGATAAATAATTATATTCCTATAAGGAAAAAAAAAAAGGAATACGTCTTAGCACTAGGGTTGCCATGACAAAGTATCACAACACAGGGGTTTTACTGTCCCACAGTGCCGGAGGCTAGACGTCCATATCAAGGTGTTGGCTGGGCCATGCTCCTCTGTTCTCGATGATCCGTAAGACGATCAAAGCTTTCTCGACAGCTCTCCTCACTTCTTCCTGAGCCCTTACCAGAATACCCTTTAAATTCAAGGCCATCTAGGCTCCTACTATCAAACACCTCAAAATTCTCCCAGCTTCCATTTGTCACCCCATTCGAAAGCCACCGCCATGGTTTTAGGTATTTGCTGCAGCAGCACCTCACTTCCCAGTACCAACACCTGTCTTAGTTTCCCAAGTTTTCCATAGCAAAGTATCACAAACCGGGGGGCTTCAACCAACAGAAACGTAGCAGCTCACCGTTCTGTGGCTAGAAGTCTGAAGCCACGGTCGGCAGGGCCTGGCTCCCTCTGAAGGCTGTAGGGAAGACTTGATCCCGTGCCTCCCCCAGGCTTCCGAGGGGCCAGGCAGCCTTGGCTTTCCACGGCTTGTGGCATAGCTCACCCTCTGCCTCTGTCGTCCCATGGCCATCTTCGCTCTCTGTGTCTCGCTCCTCCCTGCTTCCTTCAAGGACACCAGCCACACTGGACGAACAGCCCGCACTATTTCAGCCTGAGTTCGTTTTAGCTTGCCCAATTCCATCTGCAATGACTCCATTTCTATCTAAATTCAGATTCTGGGTTCACGGGGATTAGGATTTTAATACTGGAGACACAATTCAACCCATCACAGAGTACTAGTTAAGTCAGTGTTTAAATCCCAACTCAGCCACTGAAGTAACTAATCCTCTCAAGGCTGGTGTTTTCTCATTATAGAAGGGGCAGAATAGTCCACACAGCACAATGACATAATGTACAGAAAACATTTAGCACAGTATCTGGCAGGAAACAAGTGCTCAATAAATGCTAGCTATTATTATTTTTTGATCATATGGACCAAATATTTTCTAGAATGATAGGGTCCTCATTAAATTCCCCTCATGCTCGGTGCTCCCCTCGGCAGGTCCACAGCTTCTTTGGTGGTGGACCCCCAGTCGTTGCTCCTGAGAGTTCTGAGCCTCCTGTGGACCCACTCCGGTCTGGGTCACTGCACATGTCCATTCCTAGTTAGTTGAGCAAGAGAGTACCAGGGGGCACCCAGGAGGACCACTGTCCACACACGGTCTTCCCTGTCTCTGTGGTGCAGCAGCTGACAAGGTCAGTTGCCCCTGCCAAGGTGGCGACTCCTCTTCTAATCTTAGACACAAGGAGTCCAGAGGGCCCTGTGGCAACTGTAGCTTGTAGTCAATACAATGCTTGCTCTGTCCCCTGGCAAGAGTGTGCCCACTTTGGGTCACCAGGGCCTCTACCCCTGCAGAGCTGTAGGGCTGAGAAGGACCCACTCCCCCAGTGGGTCACTGGGAGTGACGGGGTGGGGGCTGCTCCTGTTTCTGCTCTCTGGCTCCTGGGTACGTGTATTTATCCTCTTGGGGGCACAGTGCCACACAGAATTTTCTGAGTTGATGCATAGCCTTCACAGCTGCACCGTTGTATTCCATCCTACTTCTGAGCTGGTGCCTCAGCCGTGCCTTCAAGAGGCTGGTCCAGGGAAGTCGACTTGGCCCAGTGGATAGGGCGTCTGCCTACCACATGGGAGGTCCGCGGTTCAAACCCCCGGCCTCCCTGACCCGTGTGCAGCTGGCCCACCCGCAGTGCTGGTGTGCGCAAGGAGTGCCATGCCACACAGGGGTGTTCCCTGTGTAGGGGAGCCCCAGGTGCAAGGAGTGCGCCCCGTAAGGAGAGCCGCCCAGTGCAAGGGAAAGTGCAGCCTGCCCAAGAATGGTGCTGCCCACACGGAGAGCTAATATGTCAAGATGATGCAACAAAAAGAAACACAGATTCCCGTGCCACTGACAACAATAGAAGCGGACAAAGAAGACGCAGCAAATAGACACAGAGAACAGACAACTGGGGTGGGGGGGAGGGGAGAGAAATAAAAACAATAATGAAAATAAAAATTAAAAAAAAGAGGCTGGTCCAGAGCTCTAGGAAGCCAGCTGCTCCCAGCAGGTGCAGTATGTGATGCAACGTGTGGGTTCCGTGGTCGTGGGCGAACTCCCACACCCCTTCCGTGCAGGGGCTTTCCAGTGCTTGGAGGTTCCTTGGACGTAGAGAGCAGTGATGGCAGCAGACACCAGCCCCCAGTCCCTGCTCCCTTAACACTCAGTCCCAAGGAGGCTGCTTGTGACCTTTCTGCCCAAGAGCTTCCTTGGCTGCAGCAGAGGTACCCAGACTTTCCTGGCTCACAGCACCCTTTGTGCCTCAGTAATTTTTATTCACAGCACCCCTGAGGCAAAAGATACATCTAATGATCTTATTTATTAAGTCCTTAGGTTGACACAACTTAATAAGTATTTATATATTAACAACATATATCCATTTGAAAAATACAAAAATTGAAAGGAAATACTTGTATTTTATTTTTTTTAAGACTTATTTTTTATTTATTTCTCTCCCCCCGCCCCCAGTTGTTTGCTGTCTGTGTCGGTTTGCTGTGTGTTCTTCTGTATCTACTTATATTCTTTTCAGTGGCACCAGGAATCTGTGTCTCTTTTTGTTGCATCATCTTGCTGCATCAGCTGTCCGTGTGTGCAGTGCCACACCTGGGCAGGCTGCACTTTTTTCACACGGGGTGGCTCTCCTTACGGGGCGCACTCCTTGTGCATGGGGTTCCCCTACCCAGGGGACACCCCTGTGTGGCAGGGCACTCCTTACATGCATCAGCACTGTTCATGGGCCAGCTTATCACACGGGTCAGGAGGTCCTGCGTTTGAACCCTGGACCTCCCATATGGTAGGCGGATGCTCTATCCATTGAGCCAAATCCGCTTCCTGTATTTTATTTTTAAATCACAATTGCTTACTAATGGAACGTGTGTACCTGTTAGGCACTGTGCAGCTTCTTCTTGGAAGCTGATTCTTCTCGGAATCAGATTGGACACCATCACCCTCATTTCCTTGATTTTTGCACAGTACTCATTTTTTGTTGTTATTACAGCAACTGCCCCAAACCCAGCTTTTCAAAGATAGGATGCCATAAAAGGAACACAGAGCAGCCTGCTATTGAAATTGACCAAATTCGAGCTAGTAGCCATAGTGCAAGGAGTGTTTGATTGAGGTCGCTGCATTTCCCTTGAAAATTTAAAACATCCCTTGCCTCCCCTGTGAATTCGCTGCGGATCCACCAGGCACCTACAGGAAGGTGTACCAATTTTGAAGTTAAGCCCCGCGGGAGTAACCTTCAGCCAATGACTCATGGGAGTTTGTGGGTGAATAAAGACCCACGTCTTGGCCCCTTGGGTGGGCTGTCTCTGGGGCACGTTCTCCACTGGCCCCCAGAGGCCCCCGCGGGACCGAGCCCCTTTGCCCTCAGGGGCTGCCAGCTCCCAAATGCCCAGCCTTGGCTTCTCTTCTTTCCCTGCCTCTCTTCACCGCCCCCTTCTGGTACGTCCTGGACCGACTCCCAAATAAACTGCCTCTATCCAAACCCTTGTCTCGGGAACTGCTTCTGGGGAACCCACCCTCAGTCAGCGTTCACTGGGATGATCAGCGAAGTCAGACCCCGCCCAGGCCCTGGAGACCCAGGCTTGGCTCTCCCCCTCTCCCCTCACCTCATCACATGGGCTTCCACCTTCTTCGCTCTCCACGTCCCACGGTCTCCTTCTTGCCATTGTTCTCCTGGCTCTCTTACGGGTTTCTCAGTATTTCCCACATTCCTTAAACGCTGGGAGGCCAAGGTGCTTTCACATCAGCAGATCCAACCCCCCAGCAGCGAAATACTTGACAACCGAGATCCGGCGTGATTGTTTAATTCTTTATTCCTGGTTGACTTTATGCAAAATATGAGCTGAGGGAATTGAAACGACAGGCACTCTTTCCTCCCAATTTTCCAAAAAAGAATGGCATCTGAAGAGATTAAAAATAGACCTATCAAATAGAAAAAGAATTCTGGAATGTGTGGGACACCAGCTGGGGTAGCTGAAGTGAAATCTCAAAATCTGGTAAACACCCGAGTTTCAGTCAGTGATACATATGTTTGGCGTTGAAAACCTGTTGGAGAAGTCGGCGCTTTCTGAATATCTTTAATATGCTTTGCTGTGTTACATCTAGCACTCGGGGAACTCCTTCTGGGTATTTTTGCTGAAATGTCAGCACTGGATTTACAAATTACGGGGCCCAGGGCAAGAGCAAACCTTGGGGGGTCCCATGACACCTGGTGGCTGGCAATCTATTGACAATTGCTGCCAGGAAGAAATACGGCTTGATCATGTGCGTTCGCAGCACCTTCACCGCCTCCAGTACTTCACCAGATGAAAAAGGATTACTGTACATACTGCCCTCCCTTGTCCCTTGGGGTCTGCGGCCCCACAGCCCAGTCCTACCCTTTCCCCCAACCACCTCCTTCAAGGGCACAGGACAGTTTGGCTCTTTGTAAATGAAGAGAGAAAATATAAGGCCCCCAGCCCAACAGCGGAGGAAAGAGATGGGCTGCAGGAATATTCTTCGTGGGTCCCCCCCCACCGCTGGAGAGCGAGGACGTGGCCCAAGCTGCACCCACGAGTGACGCTTTCCATTTTCACCTGCATCCTGGGAGCTAGGCCAGACTGGAATTGTTTGCCCTATTTTACAATTGAAGCAATTGAAGCTCTGGGGGTTTAGCCATTTTTTAGTGGTGTGAGTTGTCTGAGAACCCGGATTTTATGACTCCAAATTTAGTGATTTATTTCAGCACTCTGTCACACTGCCTTGATGCTCCTTGACTTCAAGGTGTGTGTGTGCACATGGTAGTGTGTGTGTGTGCACATGGTAGTGTGTGTGTGTGTGTGTGTGTGAGAGAGAGAGAGAGAGAGAGAGATTGGTTAAGGGGAACAAACTCTGCAAGGCCTGTCGGTAAAGCTGGAATTTCTGGAGAAAACCTTTGCTTTGACATCCAAATAAGACATCTCAAGCTCCCATTCCAGGTAGGAAAGCATTCTCCACGAAGCATTCCCATGGATTTACATGTAAGCTCACAATTTCCAGTTCACCACACACCCTATCCTGCTTCTTACCCTTCTTGGCTCCAGCCTCATTCCACTCCCCATCCCAAATGTTTTATGCCCTTGGAATGCTACTCTCCCAAAGTTGTGTAGGGTAGACTTCTCCAGAAGCTTTGGGATAGCAGAGGAAGACTGCAACACAGCTCCATTGTCTGTGACTTAAAATTAAATACTTGGCACCATCAAATTTTCAATTGAGTAAATATAAAATGCCCAGGCATTTTAACCATGGTTTCAAAATAAGTGATTGCTAAAATGGGGACCCTGGCTTCTGGGTGTCCATCAGTTTGTTCAATCAATTCCTTGTTACTGCCTAGGAAACAGTCTATTCTTACCCAGCACCGTGACTTGGGTGGTTTCTTTAGGTTATAATGATGTTTTGGTTTTTGCAGAATGCTGAGATCAATAGGAGCTGAGTGTCCAGTCCTGGGGGGGATGAGGGGCTTGTGCCAGCACATGGCCATGACCTTAAACAGTGGACATCAGCTGTTTTTGCCTGTCCAGTACCCCTACGTTCACTGGGGACCTGGCCTTGCCCTATTCTAATCATGGGATTCTTGGAGGGCCACAGGAATGAGTTTATCCACCCTGGCTGACGGGGAAGTCCATTTCTGCCTGACCACGGTGGGTAAGGTTGTCATACAAATTGGCCAAGGAGAACCATTCCCAAGACTTTTTTATAGGAAAGGGGACTTCCTTTTAGGTCATGGAACTAGACGGATGCAAACTGGGCTCTGTTCAAGGGCATTTTTTCTGTCACAAGGAAAATCATTTCTGTAGGGTGAAGGATTGAGGCCAACTCAGAGAGAAGAAAATTGTGGGAAGAGACTGTATTTTGATGAATTTGCTTGCATGCTTGTGTCTTGGTCATCTTGAAGCACCATGCAGAAAAATCCATTCCTGTGGGTTGTGAATTCCGTTTTGCAGCTGTGGTGGCTGTGGTTTGTTCCACTGTCTTCTTTAATTTGTTTGGTGCTGCCTTGGAAAGGGACTGACTAATCCCATGCTTTATCCCCCAAAGGGTTGGTTCTGTCCTAGTTTCCCAAAATCCTATTTGGGATTTAAAATTATACCCTCCCACAAGAGGCAGGCCATTTGTACCGGCAGGATCATGAGAGGTAGATCTGGGGGAGGGGAGGATTCAACAAACTGAGGCAGGGTGGTATAGGGGGGAAGTGTCGGGGATTTTGAGCCAAACGGAACTGAATTCACGTCCTGCTTTTTAATTCCACATATTAGCTCTGTGACATTGGGCACGTTTCTTAACTCATATGAACTTCAATTTCCTTATTAAAGAGTAAGAATCAAATCACCAACCTCATAAGGTCTGGAGGGGGGAGCTAAATGACCTAATTAGCTATCATTTATCTATCCATTATTTACATATTTTAGATCCAAACCATATGTTAATACATACGTTCCATACAAAATAGAACATGCAATGGCTACAAAATAAATATTAGCTATCATTATTAGCTCCCAAGTCCTTTGCCCTCCTAAAAAGCCTTCTGTCCCTCCCTTCTTCCCTCCTTCCCTTTAATCGAAATAAAGATTTTCTAGAAGACGTTCTTAGGAAATACCACTTTGATACATATTAAGGAATAGGGTAACTTTCTCTCTGGCCAGGATGGGCTAGTTTTGATTGGACTGTACTTTCTGCTGAGAGCAACTAAAGAAGCTGGTTGTACACACACACACACACACACAATTAATATTCCTATTAATGTGTGTGTGTATTTGAAGGCATTAGAGAGCCACCAAGACAGCGAGGAACTTAACATTACCCGATGCCCAACGTCTTGAAAGGGACAGATGCCCCCGGCTCACACTCCTCCTGCCTCCTTATCTACTGCCAGGGCCTCCAAGTGCCCAAGCCCAGCCAGATGTCGAGGGGCAGGGTGCCCGGTGACGGTTGCACAGCCCAGGCAGGTGAGCCTGCAGAACAGAGCGGCATGGAGGCGGTGCAGAGCGGCTGGGCAGAGCCTGTGCACAGAGCACAGGCTCCAAGATTTGGTGCCAAGTTTTTTTTTTTTAAAGGAGGGAAACAAAGTATAGCATATACTAATGTTTTTATTAGAGAGAGAGACAGGGAGGGAAGGAGGGAGACTCTTGAAGGTGTAGAAGAAATTGTGTCTCTGGGTGCCTTGAATTGGGGCACAGTAGCAGTGGGGAGGGGGTCAGGAAAGGAGGGTACATTAGTCAGGGCCCCAGCAGGACAGAGATGGCAGACTCGGATTAAGATACTATTAGGAGGGGAAGCAGATGTGGCCCAAGTGGTAAGACCTCTGCTACCATATGGGAGGACCTGGTTCAATCCCCGGGGCCTCCTGGTGAAAAAGACAAAGAGAGAGTGTGCCTGCGCAGTGAGTCAGTGCCCGCACGGTGAGCTGAGTGCTGCATGGCAAGCTGAGTGCCCATGTGGGTGCCCGTATTGCCAGCCAAGTGTCCTGGCAGCAAACCGAGGCCCACACGAGTGCCCATGTGGTGAGCGAGTGCCTGCGCACCGAGCCAGGGCTTGCTCAGTGAGCCGAGTGCCTGCACGAGTGACTCACGCAGCAAGACGATGACACGACAAAAGAGACGAAGGGGAGAGTCAAAGTGAAGCACATTAGAGACCAGGTACTGAGGTGGTGCATCTGTCAGGGAGCCTCCCTCCACATCAGAGGTCCCCAGGATCGAATCCCAGGGAATCCTAGAGGAGAAAGACTAGAAGACAAAAAGAGAAATAGATACAGAAGATCACATGGTGAATGGACACAGCAAAAACAGCAAGAAGGGAGAAGGGAAGGGAAAAAACCCACGATGCTTAAAAAAAAAAAGATACTATTAGAAGGGTTTGTTTACGAAGGGACTATGTGCACAGGTGAGGGTGGAGTGGAACACGGAAGGAAATGTGGTAACCCGGGGTGAGCAGGCTGAATCGGTGCCCACTCCTAACCCTCAGGGGACACGGGAAGCAGAGAGGTCACCTGAGAAGGGCTGCGGGAGCAGCCTGTAGCTGAGGGATACAGCGGGTATGAGGTGACCTGGCAGGAAGGATGCCAGGGGACAGCACGTGACTTCCTTTACACTGGCTCATCTTTTGTACTGTTAGAGTTTCCCCCCCAACCCTTTGCTTTGCTTCAAAAGTACCAAAATCAAAATAATTGTCAGGTCCTTCCCCATTTCCCACACAGAAGCAGAGAGAAGTGCGTTATCCTCTGAAAAGAAGAGGGAGTGACAAATGCTGCCCCCCCCACACACCCCCCCGCAGGGGCAGAGCTTTGGCATAACATTGTCTTTCCCAGAGGGTGGGGCTTCCTGGGCGAGGCGGCTTGGTTGACCATTACCCAGACAAGGCTGGAAGGTTTCTATTGGTTTTTACCTACCCCCAAATGCTTCTCTTCACCAGTATTACCTTTCCCCCTCTGTAAAGGATACTGGTAAGACTTTAACTTATCACTATTGTTTTCCTTTCTCTCTCTCCCTCCTTCCTCTCCCCCACCCCATGTTTGTCCCTGTAATTTCTTCTCATAACATACAATTTTGAACTCACAATTCAACCAACCATCTGGGCAGCAATTTTCCCACTCTAACCTTCATCGCTGAGACAGTGTGGATAGGCTGGTCTAATTTTTCAGCTCCCTGACAATCTCTCATTTGAAGAGACTCTCCGTGCCTCCTCTCTTGGTTGTGTCCTCTGCCAGAGTCTACTTCCTGCTCAAGGACAGCCTCAGAAGTACACAACTGTTCCCTGTCGAGGAGTCACCAACTTCTGGCATTTTGTAGAAACTGGCTTTCTTTCTCTTAGTTTCAGTGACACTTTTTTCTCAATAAATTATGCTCTTTCAAACAGGTGTCGAGGAATATGACATTTGGAATATATAATAGTTGCATTCTAACATATACCTCCATCAGACAGTAGCTCAAAAAAGAAAAGGAACTCACTGATGTGGAAAATCAATTCAAAGAATTTGCATACTCCCCCAACCCGACCCCAGGCCACCCCTACCCATAGTCCCGTGATTATGTTTTCTGATTTTTCAAGTTTTGCTTCCAAATTTCTTTCTCCCACTGAAGAATCATGGGGTTAAAACAAAATAAAACAAAATAAACCCTTTTCTCCCTTACTTTGAGTAACACTTCACTGTGGGAAATTCATAAAATACAAAGAGTTAAAAAAAAAAAAAGAAAATATGAAAAATTGCATAACATGGTGAATGTAATCAACACCACTGAATTGTGTACGTGAAAGTGGATAAAATGGTTGTATGGATGTTAACAGAATAAAGCAAAAACAAAACTTACAGCACCGTGACCCCCTAATGTAAACTATTGACTATAGTTAATAGTATAATTATAATAATATTGTTTCACCATTTGTAACAAAGGCACCTCATGAATGTAAAATGTTAACAATAGGGAGAATTGTGTATGTAAATATTAGCAGAACACTCTGGGTTCTGGGTGTCTAGGTTCTTGGTTTATGTCTCAAAGAAGAATTTAAGGACATGCCATTAGGGTAGGCAAAGGAGTAAAAAGTTCATGAAAAAACAAGAAAAGTAAAAGAGTACACAGTCTGAGACATAGACTGTGGGCGTGCTGCCAGGATGGACGCGGGCCCCTGGTTAGGCCTTTTTAAAACCTTTACCCCTCCCCCTTTCCAATTTTGGGGAGGGTCCCAGGTGTTCCCTGTTCTTTTTTTTATTTTTATTTTTTTTGTCTTTATTTAGTTTTTAAATATTACATTAAAAAAATATGAGGTCCCCATATACCCCCCACCCTACTCACCCCACTCCTCCCCCCATAACCACAACCTCCTCCATCATCATGAGACATTCGTTGCACTTGGTGAATACATCTCTGAGCACCGCTGCACCTCATGGTCAATGGTCCACATCATAGCCCACACTCTCCCACATTCTACCCAGTGGGCCATGGGAGGACATACAATGTCCAGCTATTGTCCCTGCAGCACCACCCAGGACACCTCCAACCCCTGAAAATGCCCCCACATCACATCTCTTCCTCCCACTCCCTACCCCCAGCAGCCACCATGGCCGCTTTCTCCATTGGTTGCCTTATTAGCCCCCCTGTTAGCTCTCAGAGGCCCAATGAAGAGGCCTGCTCCAGGTTATCCAAGGCTTCCCTTTGACCCGGCAAAGAGTTCCAGATGGGATCTCATGGCCAGGGTCTCACAGGATACCCCTACCCCAGGAGGTTTCTGGACGGGATTTATGGCCGTGTGGTCTGCCGGCTATGTTCTCTGATATGACAGGAAGTCTTCCCTAGACTTTCCTATACTAACCTGCCTCATAAAGGTGGTTGTATATGGGAAATCTGTACATTCTACATGATTTTTCTGTAAACCCACAACTTCTCCAATAAAAATTTAACTAATTACAAAAAGAACTTCTCTTCCCAGAAGAATGTGTAGATATGAAAATGAAAACCCCCATAAATCTTCTACCCAGGGATCATACCATAGCTTTTTGGTATGTATTATTCTATATTTTCTTCAAATATGTCTATATATTATCCCTTCTATTATTTTAACAAAAATGCGATCACATCAAGCATACTAAATTTTAACTTATTGATATCTTTATATCTTTTTATCTGTTAGTAAATACAGATTTATACCACTAGTTTTCAAATGTTTTAGACCATGACATGGTGAGAAATACATTTTAAATTATGATCCAGAATGGTGTGTGTACAATGCACATAGATATTTACAATTTAAATAAAAGTTTCATGAACCAATGCTCACCTCCATTAATGTATGACATACTCTGTTATTTTCTATTCTTTTCTCTCTCATTTAAAAAAATGCCGGTTATGACCCAGTAAATTGATTTCGAGACCCACTAATGGGTTGTGACTTGCATTTTGAAAACATTTTCCTATGCCCTGATTTTACTGGCTTATTGTATTTTGAGCTCCAGAAGTTTTAAGTGTATGGAATCATGGACAGGGTCTTGTCCAGCCCCCTTATTTAATATACAGAGGAGCAAACATTTTATTTTCTCAATAGCTGGTGTTATGAATTCCCCTCAGGGAGGGAATTTTCTTTGTTTAGGATTATACCTTTATAAATGCTCAGGTGTGGGAGTTGCTGAACCAGTCTACACAAGGAATAAACAGGAATTTAACACTGAGCCACAAGGCAGGGGGCAGAACCTAAGTTAACAAAATGAGCGAGAGACTTTTTGAAACAAGAATATCTAACATTAAATTGCTGTAATTTGCATTGCTATGCTGTAAATTCATCCACCCTCCCTTTTCAGCAAGGTTTAATATTAGTCAGCTGTCTTTTGGGGGAAAATGCCAGAAATTGCGTCCAAACTCAAATTGGATTATGGGGGAAAAAATCAAGCCAAGAATATTTATTTGCTCATGAAATGGAATATATCAGGCATAGCTGGATCCAGGGGCTTAAATAATGTCACTGAAACTTGGTCTATCTATCTCTTTTTTTCTCTATTTTGGCTTCACTTACAGGTATTGAATCCCAATCATTTTACCCCAAAAGACCCAGGACAAATCCTCATTTGACTGACAAGGATCCAAAGCCCATCTTTGAACCAGTCATGACCAGGGAGATGGAATGCTCAGATTGGCTGATCTGGGATCATCTCTTTACCCTTGGAACCAGAGATGACATCACATCCACATCCAACTGGATTGAGGTGGGAAAAGAGTGGTTTCAGAAAATTGAGGTCACACACAGATAATCAAATATATGAAGAAAAACAATAGATGACCTCTAACAACCTATTCACATGAATATTGCATGTGTATAGTCAGCTTGGTAGAGACTAGGAAAGGGGCTGAATCCTCATCTGCATGCCATAATGCAATGCAAGACCCCATGAGTGGGACATCAAGATGATCCCTAAATAAAATGAAGACAACAGAAACAAACAAAAAATGCATGAAACAAAAACACTCTTGGAGGACAGACCAATACATTAGGCCCTTGATATTGATGCTTATGCCCATGAAACTTCTTCCTGTAAAATTGAAACTTAGCCTAGTATTATATATTGCCTAAGAGTTACTTCCTGAAAGGCTTCTGTGGCTCCAATGAGCTCTCTAAGCCAAAGTCAGCAAAAAAACTCACTAAATTCCCCCTGGTGTGGGCTATGACTCCAAGGGATGAGCCTCTCTGGCACCGAGGGATTGTTACCAAGTGCCAACTAGTGATGAATTTGGAAAAAGACCTTGGCCAAAGGAGGGGAAATCTTAGATACAAATGAGTTTTTATGGCTAAGAGATTTCAAAGTGAGTCGGGAGGTTGTTCCAGAGGTTACACTTGTGTACAGCTTAGAAGGATCTCACTGGCTGCCACAGTAAACAGTGCCTCAAGCAGGCGGGCTCCTAAGGGCTAGAGACATCTGGATACTATAGGCAGGGCAGACAACCTCAGGAATTCAGCACCTTGTCTGTGAGCCTTACCTTGGAATAAATGATAACCTATCCCCCAATATATTGGAATTATAATTTTCCTACACATGGTTCTTATGCCCCTTTTATTTGAAACTATAATTCGCACTATATCCATTAAATATGTGTCCCAAAGACTTCAGTCTTATGGCTGTTCATGTGCTAGTTGAGCCCTAAATCTCAGCAGAGTTGCAGCCAACACCTACCCTTCAATTCATTAGACTCACCCAGGACAACTGAAAAAAGGATGATGATGGACAAAGCCTATCTCAAAAAAAACCTGGAGTATCTATAACTGCAAGCAAGACAGTTTCACCCATTTGCCCTATGGGATCTAAGGACCCTCTGGATAAGAATGGGTGTCACCCTCCCCAAATCCTCTAGATTGAGGAATGAACAACATGAGGGGGGATTGTAATTATGGACCAAAGTAGAAATTATTATTCTAGTGATGGTATAACTAGTAACATTGATATAAAGGCATTGGGGGAAGCGGACTTGGCCCAGTGGTTAGGGTGTCCGTCTACCACATGGGAGGTATGCAGTTCAAATCCTGGGCCTCCTTGACCTGTGTGGAGCTGGCACACGCACAGTGCTGATGTGCACAAGGAGTGCCGTGCCACACAGGGGTGTCCCAGCACAGGGGAGCCCCACGCGCAAGGAGGGCACCCCGTAAGGAGAGCCACCCAGCGCAAAAGAAAGTTCAGCCTGCCCAAGAATGGTGCCGCACACATGGAGAGCTGACACAAGATGATGCAACAAAAAGAAACACAGATTCCCATGCCACTGTCAACAACAGAAGCAGACAAAGAGGAACATGCAGCAAATAGACTCAGAGAACAGACAGCTGGTGGGGGGGAAGAGAAGAGAAATAAATAAATAAATCTTAAAAATAAAGAACATAGAAATATCTTTAAACAGATAGCTTTTTTAAAAAAAGGCATTGGTCACCAGAGGTTCTGAGGGGAGGGAGAAGGAAGAATAGGTATAATATGGGCATTTTTGGGACATTGGCATTGTTCTGCATGACCTTGCAATGACAGATACAGGCCATTATGCATTTTGTCAAAACCTACAAAATTGCATGGTGCAAAGTGTAAAGCATAATGTAAACTATAGACTATGGTTAGTAGCAGTACTTCAATATGTGTTCATCAATTGTAACAAATGTACCATACTAATGAAAGATGTTGTTAATGGGGAAAGGAGCGGGAGTGGGAGGAGGAGAGGTATATGGGAATCCCGTAGATTTTAGATAACATTTATGTAATCTAAAGCTTCTTTAAAAATAACTTTAAAAAATACATTCCTGGGAGTTCACAGAAATCTTGGAAAGGGCATCCAATTTTCTGTGATTTGTAGAAAGACCATCTGTATCAGCCCCGTCTAGATCCCAAGAGAAACAGGGCCCCTGATATCGAGGTTATATAAGATGGGGAAACTGAGGCCCAGAGAGTTTCAGAGTCCTACTGAATGCCACACAGCTAATTATTATTAGAGCCAGGACTGAACAAGGACCCCCGCCATGCCTAGCAACCTTTCTGCTATATCACTTCTGCTTGCATCAAACCTGGAAATATCTCAAAGGCTTATTCTGCCGGCCCCACTTGCCCAGTCCTTGGGGCTGCCAAGAAGCTCTGCATGGAGCAGAAGGAGGAGCTTTTGTGAAGATGGAGAAGTCAGGCTCCAGATTCTTCATGAGACAGAAAGCTCAGGCGGCCAGGAGAGGCCCAGGATGCAGGGCCCAATGTGGGAAACCAACCCATGGGACAGAGGCAGTGGAAAAAGTGCGAAAGTGAGAGAGGACAAACAGGTAAAGAAAGGGGACCAATACTCATTGTGCACTTCTATTTACCAGGCATTTTGTGTACATTAGTTTATTCAATCCTCACAAAAATCTTAGTTTCAGGGAAAAGAAGGTAGTTTAGTGAGGGAAAGGGAAGGGAGTCGGAAGTCAGGGTGAAGGTCGTAAAAGACCTTGAATTTGGCTGAGTGAATAAGTGAGCAAATGAGTGAATGGATGGAGTGAACCCCTCAGTGGAATCTTGAAAAATGCTGGGGTGAACAAAGCCGAGCAGATTCTTTAATTTAGGGTCTCAGTGGGAGTTTTAAAGTTTAGCTGCCAAATCTTTCACGCTCCTTCCAGTCAAAATTGGCACTCCCCCTGAACCTGGATGGAATTCCTATGACTACTCCAGCGAACAAAGTAGCAGTGGCAATGAGGCTGTGTGACTTCCAAGGCTGGGCTATATAAAAGGCCATATACAAACTTTTTACAGTGTGTGTATATACCATACTTCGTTTACCCATTCATCGGTTGACGGATATTTGGGTTGCTTTCATCTTTTGGCAATCATGAATAATACCACCGTGAACATTTGTGTGCAAATATCTGTGAGTCCCTGCTTTCAAATCTTTGGGGTATAGAAGTGGGATTATTGGGTCACGTGATAATTCTATACCTAACTTTCCATGAAACCACCAAGCTGTGCTCCACAGCAGCTGCATCATTTTCCATTCCCACCAACAATGAGTATTTCTATTTCTTCAACATTTGTAATTTTTGTTTATTTATTTATTTTTAGAAGGTACCAGGAATTGAACCCAGGACCTTACATGTGGGAAGCAGGCACTCAACTACTGAGCTACACCGGCTCCCATTTTGTTTTTAGCAGGTACCAGGGATTGAACCCAAGAACATTTACATCGGAAACAGGCACTCAAACCACGGAGCTAAGCCTGCTCCCCTGGTTTTTTAATAGTAGCCGTTATAGTGGGTATAATGTCACCTTGTAGTTTTGATTTGCATTTCCCTAGTAGCTAATGATGTTGAGTATCTTTTCATATGCTTTCTGGCCATTTTTATATCCTCTTTGGAGAAATGTCTATTCAAGTCTTTTGCCCATTTTTCTAATGGATTTTTTGTCTTTTTACTGTTGAGCTGTAGGATTTCTTTACATATTTTACATATAAAACCCTTATTGGATATGTAGTTTCCAAATATTTTCTCCCATTGAGTAGATTGTCTTTTCACTTTCATGATAAAGTCCTCTGATGCAGAAAAGTTTTAAATTTTGATGAGGTCCCATTTATCTATTTTTTCTTTCGTTGCTTGTGTTCTAGGTGTATAGTCTAAGAAACCATTGCCTAACACAAGATCCTGAAGATGCTTCCCTGAATTTTCTTCTTGGAATTTTATAGTTCTGGTATTTATATTTAGGTCTTTGATTCATTCTGAGTAACTTTTTGCATATGGCCTGAGAAAGGGGTTTTCCTTTTAAGGCCCAAATTGTGATATTTAAACCCCTATCCCACTCAATTCCTGGAAGTTTCCCTCCCTCTTGTTTTCCTTTCTTTCCTTATTTTTTCTTTTCATTTTCCTTTGTAAAATCGAGTTTACCTCACTGGGGAACACATGAATGTTTCACAAATTCATCTTGCTTGTCATTTCAGCCAGCTCTGTTCTCTGGACCACAGCTTCACATTTCCCATGAGGCTCTGCTTGCTCTGCTTCAGCTGCCCTCCTTCTGGCTCTACCTGCTGCCAGACTACCCTGTGCACCTCCCTCCAAGCACAAGGAAAGATCCAGCAAGTTCCAGGAATGTGGAAGGAAAGCAGATGCAAAGCGTGGCTTACAATGTTGACTGGGTGTAACGTGCTTGGAACTTCTGGACTCAGCTATGCAGTCACCTACAGAGCTACCCTTTCCTGTCAGCCTCTTCAGTGCTCAGGGCTTGGCCCACCTGGGCATTTACACCCATCTCCTTCAGAAGAGGAGGAACATTCCTTCTCATCCCATTCTCATTCCCAACCCATTCTCGTTCCCAAGTTAAGGGATGACTGCATTGGGAATTTCTACTCCCTTCAAGGAAGATCCGGCCCCACCATCAGGGAGAAGATGCTGCCCTGCGGTCCTCATTTACAATTGGAACCCATCATTGGCACGATCAGAGTTTGTAGGCCATCCATGGCTCAGGCAATTCCTTGGTACCATCTCCCCATCCATGTGAGGGGTGGTGATGCCTGCACATCTTCCATCTTCTCATGGATCATCCAATACCTCAATTCCTCTAAACAGCTGCTCAAACAAAAATGGACACAAACTTCGCAAGAACCTGCACTAATTCAAAGGCTTAGAATATCTTTTTTTTGGGGGGGGGGGGGGTACCGGGGCCAGGGATTGAACCCGGGACCTTCCCATGTGGGAAGCAGGTGTTCATCCGCTTGAGCCACATTCACTCTAGAGTATCTTAATCCATAGAAAGAAAGAACAAGTTACCAGAGAGGGAACACATTAATTTAACTCCCCTTGAAAGAAAATGGGCATTGGACTTAGTTGAACCTGAATTCAAAACCATGTCTGGCCAGCTACATGTGCAGTTTCCTTACCTATGAAACGGGGACAATCAGCCCTATGTCATGGGGTGGCTGGGAAGAGTAAATTACAAATACCTACAAAAGTATCTGACATAACCACTGCTCAATAAATAATGGATATCATTATTGTCTTTATTGTTAGTGCTACTTTCAGTAATACTGTTATGATTCAAAACTGAGATTTGGATGACTTAGGATTGATGGGAGGCCCATTCTTGACCAGAGGACAATGGTGATGAGGGGAGAGGCAGGGCAGGAGAGTCACTTATCCCTGCAATGAAGTTTGGAGTTGATTTGGGAATATTAATACCTCTGATGCTTAGCTCAGCAGGCTTTTGACCTCTTGAGGGAGCTGGTAGTTTGGGGGGAAAAGCCTAGGCTTTGGGTTCTGACAGATTCAAGTCTGAATCATGGCTTAGACTCAGCAGCCACACGAACTTGATCAGGTGATTGACCCCTCCAAAGCATCTGTTTTCACATCTGTAACAGGGGTGATAATAATTTCTATGTCATTGGATTGAGGAGAGGAATGATAATGATATAGAAGAAGTAGATAGCAGGCAGCTTGCTATACTCCAGGTGCTCAGAATTTGGAAGCTTTCAATATTGCCATTAAACCTTTTTCCCCCAGACTGAGACTAAAACAAATGTAAGAGGCACTGGGATGACATTTCCACTTTCAGGATTGTGCTCATACTACTCTCCCTTGAAAGGGTCCATGTTCCTCCTCACACTGTAGAGCTGGAGGTAAATTTGGCAAATCATCTAGGACTATGTTCTTTATCAGGATCCATAGCTACATGTGGCTATTGTCCACTTGAAACATGGCAAACCCAAATGGAGACATGCTGTGATTATGAAACACACCAGAAAAGACCTAGTACTAAAAAAAGAAAGTAAAGTAGCTCAACAATGTGTTACAGTGATTGCGTGTTGAAAGGTAATATTTTGGATATATTGGGTTAAATAAAATATATTATTAATATGAATTTCACTGGTCCCTTTTAATTTAAAAAAAAAATGTGACTCCAAGAAAATTTAAGATCACATGTGTGACTAGCATTTTATTTCTGTTGGATGGTGCTCCTCTAGAAGGCATTCAGGGTAGAATCTGGGGCAACCTAACAGCTTCCAGATGAAGAAAGCTCTGAAGAGTGGTGCTGGGTCAGAAAGCAAATTTGCTCATATCTCATCCTGTACAACTCCACCCTCCCCTCTCTACCCATCAGCCCCTCTGGCCTACCTTGAGGCCCCTACGCACCGTGTTCTCCCCTTCTCTTCCCTGTGCTTTCACACTACCATCCCTTGGAATGCTCTCCCCTCTGCCTTTGCACAGCTTACTTCCCTTTTCTTTGAGTCAACCCCACTTGTCCTCCAAGAGGCTTTTCCTGACACTTCTGCCAAAAAAAGGTTATCCTCACTGTTCCATCTCCCATGACATCTCTAGGGCATTACCCCGCTCACTCCCTTGGTAGTGTGGTATTCTCCTGCTTATGTAACCTATCACCTGTCATCCCAACAGGACCTCGAGTTCCATGTGTCAGGGATATTGTCTATCTTGTTTTCATGCCTGGCCTAGGCTTTCAAGGAATATTTTTGGACAAATGAATGAAAGAAGATGGATTCTTATTGTTCATGTCGACGTTTTGTGTGAACTTGCAACATAATCTCCTCTTCCTCTGCATTCCTAGACTTCTGCAAAGACTACGGACATGTCTTGAAGCAGAGATTGAAGCAGGTGGCAGTTTGTGGAAAAGGGCTGAGTTTCATCTTTGAATCCACGCTGTGGGGAACAGAGAAAACCCACTTGGAAATAGGAGCCCCAAACCACGAGGGACTAAGAAGGCACAAGCCCCCAGGAATGTGCAGGAATTGGGGTAGAACTTTGGCCTCCCTAGGGTACGGAATGAGGCTTAAGTCAACCCTCGCCAGGCTCTCAGGGGGCCTGACCTCGAAGGACTCTGAAATGACCACTTCCAAGCTGCCCCAGGAAGGCTGCGGGGGTCTCTGCAACTCCTACCCCACAGGAGCACTCTCCTCAACCCAGCATCTACTTTCTCTCTTCCAGGAACAGGACCCCACGTTTTCTTTAGGAACTCAGCCCTCTGGTACCCTCAGTGCCTGTGGTTCAGATACAGGATTGGGCATGTGACCAAGTCTAGCCAATCAGTGTACAGTTATCCTCCAGCCACAGTGATTGGCTGACATATGAGCACATGACCAGAGCTGATCCAATGAGACTCAGTGTAGGAGCTGATAGGCTGGAAGCTTGGGAGTGTAGGGGGAGCATCCTTCCCAGGAGAGAAAAGCCAAGACAGAGGTAAACAGGTGATGGATGTAGACATAGGGGTCCTGCTAACATGGCTAATGAGCCCCTGAATTGAGCCATGCTTGAAGGTAGCTTCAATGACAGACTTTTCAGTTTCATGAGCCAATAGATCCTTTTTTTGACTTGATGCCAGTTTGATGTGGGTTTGATGTTTTATAATCAAAAGCATTCGAATCCATATAATTACGCCTCCTCCCTCCTGTTGATAGCTCTCAGCTTCTAGGAGGAAAACTTCACCAGGAAAAGAGAATTTCTTTTAGGCTCCCTGCATTGACTCAAAAGCACCCAATGGAGGTGCTTATAATTAGCCGATGAGAGCAAGGAGCTGGCGTGGTCAAAGTGTGCCAACAAATAATTCAGACAGACACAACTCTTGGGGTTTTATAATTATGTGAAAAGACCCGAGATTTTTGTAAGGCAGGGGTCAGCAAATTAAAATTCTCCCAGGAGCTCAGGGCTTCTGAATGCCTGCTTCTGATAATCTTGTTTATGTCCTAGGGTAAATAAATCTGTCTTTTGTTCTGTTATTCAACTCTCAGCCCTGTTTGTAATTAAGGGGGTGGCGGGTGGAGAATGAATGAGTTCTTTAATTGGCTCTGTTCTGGGTGACAGGGAGTATGGAAAAAAAGGTCCTCATGGGCGGGGGTGACGGTGGCCAGCTCTGCCCTGGGAAATGGTGATAAAACTCTGGGCAGCTGGTGATCAAGTGGCAAAGGGGAAGAAATCCATCGTCATTAGTGTGATCAATGAGCAAGGCTGAGCCTCCGCTGGCTGTGCCCGGGACCTCCTGAGACATGGAAAAAACCCAGACAAGGCCAGAGTGAATGTCTGGTTTCAGAAGTCGCCTCCCTGTCAAGAATTCCCCGGGCAAGGATCACTCATCCTCCCTTTGCCTTAACCATGACTCCGGGGATGGGCGCCAGGGGAGAACAACAGAATAAAGCCAGCAGAATCCTACGAGGTGGCTGGCTAGCCCCTACTATGCGATAGGAAGTAGATTTAATTAACCCAACTAATAATCCTAATAGATAGGACAGCTAGCCTGTGTGGAGTGCTTTCTAGGTGCTACCCGCTGTGTTGAGAGCAATAGGTATCTTATTTCTTTGAAAGCTCTCAAGCATCCCACAAGCTAGGAGCACCCATCCCCATTTTACAGATGTAGAAATGGAGACGCAGAGAGGTGAAGTAACTTGCCAGAGGTACTCCCTCTAGTAAGTGATGAAGCCGGCGCTCATTTCCACATCGGTGGGACTGCAAAGCCGAGCTGGTGCTGACCGAGCCGGCCCCCTTCTCACCCTCATGAAGCGCTGCCCTTCTCTAGTGACATGACTCATGGACGAGCCTCTGAGGCTCAGTGGTTTCACCTATAAAATGGAGCTAACGACGCCTTGATGTTCAGGGATGCCTGCCGTGCGACGACAGTCCCGGGCTGATGAAATCAGGCAGAAAGGAATTTACTGACAGGATAGCTGAGCTCTGGCCTCTTCGGCTTCTGTGGAGGATGATGGTCTAGCTGCCTCCAAGACTGGGTGAGGAGGGGCTTCCCCGCCGCCCCCAGGAAGGGTGTTCAGCTGCTGAGCACCCCAAGTATGCCCCTCCCTCTCGACGTTCTAACAGGGCCGCGTGGTGATGGGTATCTTGAGAACCAGGCCGGAGACACAGTTAGTGCCCGGGAAATGGCAATTATTCTTATTCTGAATAATACTATCCGGGAAGAGGAAGCTCATCCTGTCTCTGTACCCACGGTACACATTTGGGTCTGCTGCTCCCGTGGGATGATTTAGATTTCCTTTATGAAGAGAGACATAAACCAAGCTAACACATCCTCAAGACAGAGATCCTGGCGTGTCTTCGGATGGGTCACTAAAGCGTGTCCCAAATTGGAAAGAAATCAAAACAGATTGCATCTAATTTCTTACCACTCCAAGCAAGAAATTACCTTTTTAAGAGAAACACCGTGACTTTCAAGCTGTTTACAGACACACCCTTTGTGAAGTGGCTTGTCTTGGGCTGGGCTGGGCTTTCCTTTGATGGATTGCCTGTCCTTGGGAGGGTAGCATGGTTTTCAGAGGGCAGAGGCCCATGAAAGCTGTTTTTCTCTCTTCTTCCTCAGTTTATTGGGAGCCTGGTGAGTCCCACTCTTCCTATACGTGGCTGAGTGTGTTATTATGGGGTCAGGATGGGCCTTAGAGCCAGACAGACCTGGGTTTGAAGCCTGGCTCTACTGTTGCCTAGTTGTGTAACTTTGGACAAGTCACTTTGCCTTTCTGGACCGCTGTTTCCTCATCTACAAAATGGGCTAAGCATTATTTACTCCCTAGAGTTTGTAGTGGCCCATGGTAGTTGTTGCTGCTGCTAGCCATGTGACACCTTTGTATGAATCAGAGAAAGGCATCCCTTCTGCTAGCAGAACCATCTGAGCAGACGGCTTGCTGAGCAGAGCACAGGCAGGATTCCTCTTAGCCCCCAAGTTGGCATCCTTGTGTAGCATACAACCTACACGACTGTTCAGAGCAGTCCTGCTTTTGCCTTCCTCGGAAGCTTTTTTAAACATCTTTCTTCCACTGACATGGACCCCTTGGCTGAAAAGATGGGAATATACCCTAGTTCTGGCCAAAACCTCTGGTCCAAGGAATGGGCATGTGACCGAAACAGGCCAATCAGAGATTTTTGCTGGGCCTGATCATATTGGGAGAAAGTAGCCCTTTATATCCATTGGGAAAATGGCAGCCATGCTCCTCTTCATATGGGATAGGCCTGTTGGTAGCAGGAGGAAGTATGGTCAACAGGCAAAGATAAACAGAAAGATGGAAAGAAGTTTCTGGAGCCAGTGGCTGAGTACTCAGAATCACTCTACCTGTGATTTTAAGCTCTAGCTCAGTTCTCCTCTCAGTTCCTAGTGGCCCTCTGTAAATAATAGCTATTATTATTTCCAAAGAAAGAATAGGCAGCCTCCATGTAATATGACTCAGAGAAGTTGTGATTTGTCTATAGTCACATGACTATTAAGGAATACATCTATAGTCACATAACTATTAAGGAATACATAAGGTAGGGGCTTGCCAGGCCCCTTACCTTGAAAAATCTCTCCCAAATACTCCACTCTACTGCATGGAATTGCTTCTTAGGAGTGAAAGGAGAAAGTTCTTAACTAGATGACGTCTAGATTTGGGGTGCCGGATATGCCACCAGCCTCCAATCTTATGCCCACAGCAGACATCACTAATCCATCTGTGGAAAACATTAATTAATCAGGCTATGGTGTTTGTGTTCTTGTTTGTCTGGGAATGGGCTCAGATTTCTTCCTAACATGGTGCTTCAGGCAGCGACTCCTGATCATTTGGAAACGAAGTAGGAGATGAAACCAAATGTTTTTATTTTAGACAATTTGTGACAAAATCAGTTACAATCCGGTTTTTTGGGCCTCTAACTCATGGAGGAATGCCTACAAAGGAGAGAAAATGTTGCTTTAAATTAATGCCAGAAAATAAGGAATTCAGAATAGCACCACAGAAGCCTGAATGACTAATGAAGTCTGGCAGAAGGTTTTTGTGAGCCCGTGTAGGACATCTGGGTCAGCATGCAAGCGGATTCCCAAAGACGTGAGACAAGATTAGCTTGGCTCTGCTGCTGTGTCTGGGGTAAAGCTTGCTTCTTTGTGATCTTTTGGGGCTGGAGGAGGGGGGCTGAACTTTCTAGCCAGAGGAAGGCTTTGTGAGAGAATAGAAAAAGGAGAAAACTATATTTGAATTCAAACAAAACAAAACACAAAAAACTCCAAAGTTTTCTTCCCAGCTTGGGGAAGTGTTGAGTTTGATGACAGAGGATTTAAATGGATGTTTTATTTCAAATGCATTTGAAGTTTTCTGATTCTTTTGACCATGGTGGCATGTGGCAGTTTAATTGGGTATTTGATAAAGATTCATTTTTCATCATATAGGTACTTTAAAAAGAGTAGATCCACAGACAAAAGTATCTCCTCTCAAATAAGCCTTAATAACTGTTTAAAAGTAGTGGTTGCTTACATGAATATTTTTTGCACACCTTTTACTTAATCTTTACAACAATCTCTACAAAGTAGCATTTTTATCCCCACTTTACAGATGAAGAAACCGAGATTCTGAGATGTGACTAAGCACATGAGCTAGGATTTGAAGGCAAGTCTTTCCCATGCTGAAGTTTATGCTATTTCTGCCATGAAGTGCCACATGGCTTATTTTTGCTTTAGAAAAAAATTACAAAGCTAACACCAAAAATTAGGATGAAAAAAAAAAAAGTAGAAAAAAATTGCCCTCAATTAACTAGTCCTTCCGACCCCCATTTTCCCAGAGGTAACTGATAGCGCCAGTGGAGTGTGTGTCTGTCACAATCTTAGATAATGCCACAAAAAATACAAGTCAGAAAATGCAGATAAGCAAAAAGAAAGATAAAATGCTACAACTGGGAGATAACCAGCGAGAACATGTGGATGTATTTTCTTCGTGCCCTGTGTGTGGCGTGTGTGTGTGTTTGAACAAAAAAGCTTTCTTGAATTCCCATCACGTGACTGGCCCTGCGAGCCCTGTCCTAGCCCTCGCAGCCTGGGGGGAGCAGGGGGCTGCAGCCCTTCTGCACTGTGCCGGGGTCTGCTGGCATTTTTTTTTCCTATGGGGCAGTGAGGATGGCATGGGGTGTGTAGAGCGAGCATGTGCTCTCACTTCCTATGGGTGAAGCCTGGTGCAAAATCCTCACAACAGCTCCAGCTTTCAGTCCCATTCCATAGATGAGGAGACTGAGGCTCCGGGAGGGCCAAGGGGTGAAGCCTCTTGCCCGAGGCCACACAGCCTCTAAGAGGCTGCTCTCTTCACCGCTTAGCCCTCACCTGCTATAGCCATCCTGAAGGCAGAGAAGTGGGGGTGAGCTCCTGGCTGTGGGGCTGTGGGAGGGACAGTGAGCAAAGTGGTTCAGAACACAGCCTTTAGAGCGGGGTAAATCTGGGTTTGAATCTTGGCTCTGCCACTTCTAAGCTGTGTGTCCTTGGGCAAGTGACTTCCCCTCTCTGAGCCTCAGCTTATCTGCTATGTGATAATCATTATCCTCCATCTCCCTTATTTTTCTGTAGGGTCACCGTCAGGGTTAAATGGATTAATGCATAGTAAGTGCCCCCAAAGACGTCATAACATAGTAAATTACTCACTAAGTGTTACTGCTTCTTGTGACTGTTATTATTTCTGGGAAGTCTGTGAATCAGGGAGGGTTGTGTCTCTCTGGTGGGATTAGGTGACACCTACTCCCCCAGGGGCTGTGCCTTTGCTATTGCTTTTGATTGCCTTTGGACGCAGACTGCTGGCACATGGCCCCAGTGACTGTGGCAAAAAACAAAACTTGCTCATCAGCACCACAGGCTTCTCGTGTTGCTGGGGCAACGGGACTGGGGAGGAGGTGGATTATGGGGAACTCACCCTCCCTCCCTGTACAGCCTAGGTGTGCCTGGCCCGGGGCCTCCCAGCATCTCAGCACTTTCTTGGTTCTGAAGCTTTCCCAGCTCACGCTTTGGCTTCTCTTCACCCCTTACCCTTCATCTGGAATTCTCCACTTTCTTCTTTGCTTACCTGATTCTCTCCTTTCTAGTAGCTGCCACAGGGCCTGCCACTCAATGACTGTTGTAGAGGGGAAAAATGATGGAGACATGGGAAGGCCTGGTCTTTAAACATTCCCTGGCTGGGGACTATTGAGTAAGTCATGTCTCTGTATAACGAGGAGAATAACGATATGGACCCTGTCGGGTTTGGCAAGAGCTGAGTCCAGGATGTATGTGAAGTAGCCAGCGCATCGCTGGCGGGTGGCTGCTGCTCCGTCTCACCTCTCCTTTTCCTTCTCCAGGGACTTTCCACCCCAGGAATGCGCAGTTCTCCATGAGTGGTCCCTTGGTTGAATTGTTCAAGGGAAAGGCATTCTTTTCTGTTTCGATTCCTTTCCGGATTCCCAGATGCTTAGGGGCTAACATTTGGCACTCCCACTTGGCAGCCACCCTCTCCCCGGCCCTGTCCTGCTGTCACTGCAGCCTTGTCTGTAAGCACTCTTGGCCGTGCACCCTGTGGTTTGGTCTCTCCACTGCCCCAATGCACTCTGCTTCTCCTTATGCTCTTTCTGCAGCTGGCAGAGTTCTGATGGGTGCGGGGAATGGGAGGAAGAAATGAGATGGGGAGGTGTTTTCGGGACGTGGAGTTGTCCTGGGTGGTGCTTCACGGACAATTATGGGACATTGTGGATCCCCCCAGGGCCCACTGGATGGAACGTGGGAGAGTGTGGGCTATGATGTGGACCATTGACTATGGGGTGCAGTGATGCTTAGAGATGTGCTTACCAGGTACAGTGGATGTGTCGTGATGGTGGGAGAGAGTGTTGTTGTGGGGGGAGTGGGGGGTGGGGGCGGTGGGGTTGAATGGGACCTCATATTTTTTGAATGTAATATTTTAAAAAAATAAAATAAAATAAAATAAAATAAAATAAAATAAAATTAAAAAAAGAAAGAAATAAAAACAACCCAGAACCTGGTGGCCACCTGAGATGGTGTATTTGACCAGAATGCACAAAACATGTCACAGAGCAGGTCAATTTTGCTACACTCAGAAACCCTTTCCAGATCAAATCCAGCCTGGACATGATGTTGGCCAATGGCCATGTGGACTGGACCCTCTGATTCTCCCCCTGAAAGAGACAATGGGAATAACTGACTTCTTGGGTCACTTTTCCATCGCCAGAGCCACCCGAAGGGAGAGAGGGAGGCATTGTTGGCTCCATTGTACAGATGAAGCAACTGAGACTCAGCTAGATCACTGAGGAGAACTTTGATTTCGAGGAAATTGGCTTGAAACAAAAGGTGCAGTTTTATTTTCCCTGGCATTTTTGATGTTGATGAAAATGGTGGGCTTGTCTCATGGGGAGTGGGGTGCTACGTTTGATTACGCTGTAAAGCTGATGTGTGATGCAGGATTACTCAGGACTGACTGGGGGCAGAGTTAGAGCCTGCAGAGGCTGCAGAAAGGAACAACAGGGGTCTTCTTATCTGATCGTGAGAAAGTATTCCCAGCTCTGATAATGTCTACAGTTTGTGTATCGGAGATTTTGTACCAAAAATGGGAAGTAGATAAATGAGCTGGCAAGATTTGCATTAAATTCTGTAAGAGAACCTGACCTATCTGAACATAATCATTAAGTGTGAAGATGTGTAAAGAAATGAGAGGATGTCAGTGGACCAAAAAATAAAAGCTTTGTTTTTCTGGGGGTCAGTCACTGGAATCAGCATATTCAATACACTTGCCCTCTCCAACACTGGGAGGTAGGTATTTTTATATTCATGTTACAGATAAGAAAATTGGACCTCAGAGATGAAGTGAAGATCATAGAGCTAGTAAGCGGCAGAGCTGAGATTCGAACCCTGATTTGTGTGAATTTAAAGCCCACTCTCCTTCTATTTTATTATCCTAGGCCCTGGGCCAGGTCCCAGGGATTCAAAGATGAGCTGAGATATAGTCATCTCTGTCACTGTCTTGCAGAAAAAGGAGCTAGCTCAGCTAAAGCGTGCCCCACCGAACCTTGAATCATGCGGAGATAAAACACATTGCCCTCGCTCTCCAGCAAGAAAAGAAGGCGGTGAATGCACAACTCCCGTGGGAAGCCCTTCCTCTTAGTTCAGGCTTTATTTTTTTAACCCTTGCCAGATGCCTCCACATGCACCTTCCTAAACCCCAAAGGAGTGGAAGTTCTACCACTGTTCACCGCCAGCTGGGATGCCAGCTCTAGGACGGCAGTTCTGAGCTCTACTCTGATGCTTGTGCAGCAGCCACCCCCATCGCCCTCCCCAGTCCACCCGGAGCTTTGGCTCTGAGAACAGTGAGCAAATCTCCCTCTCCAGCTGTCCAAAGGGAGCAACTGAGATGCCATCCCAGCAGCCAGTAACCCATGAACTCAGCAAGTGCGTGCTTCCGGGGGCTGCTGGCCACCCTAGCGGGGGAAACAGACCCTGCTCTCAGCCACTCATCGCCTCCCACTGGCCCGGGGGCTGGGCCAACCCGTGGCTGATCAGCAAGCGCAAAAACCCTGGGATTTCACTCTGACAGTCTGAGAATTCTGGCTTAACCTTCACCTGTACAAGCTGCTCATAATACTAAAAGCTACCATTTCTTGAGTGCCTTTCAGATGTTTTCTCTAAATAACCTGTATATCCAAAGAGCAGAATTTGTGGGTACGATCATAATGCTACTTTCATTCCTCCCCCAGTTGCGCAGATCCAGGGCCGGCTCCCCTCCCTGGTTGTGGATGAATGTCCGACAGACCCCTGAGCTCATCTGCTTCTAAGTAGGCAATAAAATGTCATTGGCATGGCAAGTGGACTTGGCCCAGTGGTTAGGGCGTCCGTCTACCACATGGGAGGTCTGCAGTTCAAACCCCGGGCCTCCTTGACCTGTGTGCTAGTGCTGATGTGCACAAGGAATGCCGTGCCACGCAGGGGTGTCCCTGCGTAGGGGAGCCCCACACGCAAGGAGTGCGCCCCGTGAGGAGAGCCGCCCAGCGCGAAGGAAAGTTCAGCCTGCCCAGGAATGGCGCTGCACACAGGGAGAGCTGACACAAGATGACACAACAAAAAGAAACACAGATTCCCGTGCCGCTGACAACAACAGAAGCAGACAAAGAATAACATGCAGCAAATGGACACATCGAGCAGACAACAAGGGGGTTGGGGGGAAGGGGAGAGAAATAAATAAAAAATGAATCTTTTTTTTTTAAATGCCTTTGGCAGCCCTAGTCTCCCAAACCATTTCAGTTGATGGATTAGTATGTCTGGTCCAGTGTAATGATCAAACTCCGGGTTTCGTTTGCTCAGGCCAGCTGCAGGCAGGATCTGCAGCAGGAGAGGGGCACCATCAGCTTCTTGAATTTCCCCTAAGTCAGTGGTAATTTTGCCCTCCAACCCCCTCCCCATCCAGGCTGTCCCTGCTGCTGCGGAGTTGGCGAGGGCACAGTCGGGAGAGTGGAAAGGGAGAAAAATGCCTCCTTTGACTAGGACTGCTGGGGGCTGGGTTCTGACTCTCCCATGGGGTGTTGGCGTGAACTTGGGAGCTCTGTCCCTGTTGGCTGCAAACACACCAAAACCTTTACGGGAACGAGAACAAAGATCCGCCCTGCCCTCTGATGCAGCCTCGTGGAGGCACAGCTGGGCAACGGGATGCTGTCTTTCTGCGAGTCAGAACAGGCTGCTCCTTCCTCCAGGTTTCTGTGAGCCCACGTGGGCCCTGCCTGGAAGCAGAGCGAGGCTGGGATTTAGCTCCCATGCAGGGCCCAGACTGCACACCTGTCTGCGGGGACCCTGGAGGCACACGGCCCACCTGCCGTTCTCTGACACTCGAAACACACCCTCCCGCTGTCCAGGTCTCAACTGCCTCCTGGTTCCATCACCCCTCCAGGAGGCCTCAGTAGGGAAAGCATCTTTCAGGTGCCAGCTCAGTGCTGGGTCTCCTCACCCCTCTCTGTGGCTTTCTCCTTCTCTCTGTCTTTCTCTTCTGTCCTCTTCACCTGCCTACATTTGACTCCCAGAAAGCGCACCTCTTTGGTGGGTGTACAGCTGCTTGCCAAACTGCAGCCCTTTCAACCAGCCTGGTGTCCGTTAGATCTCTCAGGCATGAGCTCAGACACCAGTCACCACAGGACTCCCCTACTTTTTGGGGGACACAAATCAAGCTCTTGGAGTGGTCTCCTCAAAGCCCCTTCCACTAGGCTTCAGGTGAAGGGAGCACACATTGAATGGAGGAGAAAAAAAGTCGCTCCACGCCCCATCTGCTCACTCCCCACATTTCAACGTGCACCCTCCTGTACTCTTGAATGAGGTGAGCAGTGAAGGGCCACGACACAGGATTTTGGCTGACCTCCTTTGCCAGTCCTGCTAGGGGTTTTGTGCTTCCCTTGGGAATGTGGGAAGCCGTGGGAGTTCCTGTTTTGTTCCCAGCTGTCTTAGGGGCCCCAGCCCAAACGGAGACAATGTGTCCTGTTTTCACACCAGCAGTAGAAGCCGTCAGCACCCCATCTACATCCTTCAGGCTCACCCCTTCCGTTCCAGAAAGGCCATCTTTCACCTGCCAGGAGCTGCCTGTCTGTACCTGGGGGCTGCCTCCCAAGAGCAGGCAGTGCAGCCAGCCCACCCCCCAGTGGAATAGAAGTGCCGGGGAACACGGGAGCAGCTCCCCAGGGATGGGCCAAACTCCCTGATTCCTCACTCCTCAGGTGGGATAACTCTGAGGCATGTGCTCAGCACAGCTTTCCGTAGTTCCCCGCGGCACCCTGCAGTCTCCCAGAGTCCCCTGTGGCGCTTTGCACGGCTCCCCAGAGCTCCCTGCGGGAAGACTTCTGGTTCCCACAGCAGTAGCTGGCTGCGCGACATACCCTTTACTGGTTCCTACTCTTCCTGCCGCCAATAAAGTGTGTACACTCAAATCCTTATCCCAGGATCCACCTGTGGTGGAACCCAAACTAAAGCAAAGTGCTGTTACACATATAGTATCTCTAGTCCTTACCACAACCCTAATACTCTCCCAATCTTGCGAGACTTTTTTCCCCCCCTCCATTGAGGAAACAGAAGATTCTAACGAGAAAGTGGTTTAACCATCCAACATGGTAGGGCTAGGATTCAACCTGAGATCCATAGTTCTCCAAAAATCTGCTCTCTCCCTCCTCACCCTGCTCCTCAGCTGCTCTCAGCCATTCCCTCCAGCCTGTAAAACGCAATCCTTTCAGCAGCTGGTCCTGGCTCACAGTATCTTGAACCTAGCCCTCTCCTGATGTTCATGAGTTCAGTTCTCAATCATTTGCCCAATGCCGTTCTTCACTCCACGCTCCATCTTCCTCCCAATCCTCCCAACTTCCATTCTCCACGTGCTTTCTGGATTCCAGGTTGGGTGCTGTCTTCCTGGCTCTTGACCTTGCCTCACCATCTAGCTCCACTGCCCGAGACTTGTCTTGGGAAAGACTCTGCTCAGTTGGACTGACCTCCAGGATTCCTAATGTCAGCACTATCCATGATGGCTGGTTTATAACGTCCTCCTTCCTTTATGCCCTAACAGTCTATATTGTGGTTGTGGCAAAAATACATCTTTATCCATTGCTCAGAATTTGAAAGCACATCTAGAAAGTCGTGCACACCAGCTGAGCAAACCCGAGTGCTCGTCGGGAGAACTCGGACTTCACCACTGAAACTCGACTAAGCTGGAAGGTTTTAATTGTTCCCAAGCTCATCACATCCACCTAATTTCCTCTAATGAGCACACACAAAGCAACGAGAAGAGGGTGCGGGATTGGATGGCAATTCAATGCCTCATAATGCCAGATGAATTGCCGTGCCTATTCCACAGTATTGCATTTGCTGCTGTCTGGGAGATTGTCTCCATGGATGCTAATTCAATTATGCTGAAACATAGAAGGAAATTGTCAGCCAAATTGCTGCCATGCTGCCGAGCTGCACCTTGCCTGTGTCCCCAGAGCTGCTTCCTGCTGATTCAGCAGGAGGCGGTTCCTCCAGCCCAACAAAGACCAGGGACTGTGGACTGCCAGATCTGGTTGCTTGGTTCAAGCCACCCTCTGGTCTTAGACCTCCAAATAGAGAAACAACTTTCTATTCCTCTTTTTCTTGCCTCCTTTCTCTCCCGAATCACTTCTTTTTACTCATTCAGCAAAAAAAAAAAATACGTGACAAGTCTAAAAGAAAATACAATCCACAACCAATACACACTAATTGAGCACTAACAATGTGCTAGACATACTTCCAGCCACTGAGAACATGGCAGCAAAGAAAATGAGCAAAAATCTGTGCCTTCACGAGCTTGTCACCCTGCCCCACCTTTAAGAAGGTAGGATGCTCAGGTCAGCTTCAAGGCATTCTTGGGTTTCCAGAGTCTAGATAAAGGGTGAATAAAGAAACTCAGAGCAGACAGAAAGTTCAAGCTGACTTATAGGAGAAAGAAATGAGTCCAAGGATTAGAAGATTTAGGCTGAGCCTTGAAGGAGTAGGAGTTTGTCTGGCAAAGAGCTGGAGGGGGAGTAAATTTCAGAGAGAGTAATTGCTTTTGAGAAGGCCTCAGAAAATGAAAGAATGCAGGGTACCGGGCCATAGCTTCTCCCTCAGGAGATACAATGCTGAGAACTTCCCTACTACTCTTGTAAATGCCTAGTTTCCAGAAAGCAAGACAAATGGAAGATTCCCAGGTGAGGTTCCATAGCATGGGCTAACGCTGTCTCCCCACCACCTCTGCGCTGTCCCGCGTTGCCAAGGAGGGCAGTAGCTGAGGTGAGCTTGACGGTGGCCGGGGCAATGGAATACGATTGCTTTTCCTTCTGGTCGCTTGGCTGTCTGAACTGGGGTCTCTTCATCTAAGGTTCTGTGCTGTGGTGACTTCAACGCTAAGACAGAGGCCAGGTGTGATAGAGGCTCTGCTATACGCCACGAGCGCCTACTGTATACCCAGTCTGGTCAAGTACTGAGGGTACAAAAGTGAGCAGCAGACCTGGTTTCGTTCTCACCAAGTGTGCAGTCCTGTTGCACAGGAGACCTCCACAATGCCTTAGTGGCTGTCCTGGGGACGAGGACAGTGGTAGTTTACAGTGTGTGCCCCGAGTCTCCAGGGAAAATTGAACAGACCCAGGTTTGAATATCAGCTCTGCCGAGGACCGGCTGTGTGACTTTAGGCAACTGAATTCTTCCAGATCTTGATGTTATCATCTATAAACTGGGCATGATAATGCCCACCCAAAGGATGGGGACGAGGGGTAGGGAAGCCTGTGTGCCACAAGCAGCAGTCCACGGGAGGCAAGAAAGCAGCCTCATGCTTCTCTCCACTGTCTCTCTGCCCTAGGTTAAAACCTCAGGCAGCCGCCCTCCCTTCATCGGCATTCCCGGAGGGTCAACTGTCCTGCAGGCCTTTTACTCATGCATAGTTAGTTCCCTATCAGTCATTAAAATGCCCAGTCTTAAGTAATGCTTAAAACTCTGGGTTTCAGTTAATGTTAATGCTTCTTTCAAAAAATCAATTGTAAAAACAAAACAAAACAAAAACCCTTTCTGAAATAATTGGAGAGATTTGAATACTGTTGGAACATTTGACCAAATTAAGGAATTAAGGACTTGCTAATTATGCAGTGGTAAAAACGGTATGTAGAGATTTATGGTGAATTACTAAAGATGAAATAATAGGATGTCTGGAATTTGTTTTTCAATAATCTTATGACTTGGGGGGGGGAAAGGGTTGAGGCATAAGTGAAACAGGAATGGCTATGTTTATTTTATTATTTCCCCTCCTGATATAAATGTTTGAAAAAGAAGTTAAAGCATCTCCCCCAGGCAACCACATATGATTGGCAGGTGGTCTAGCACATAAGACTAGCGGGTATTGTTCATGTCATAGACATTGTAGGTCCATGTATTTATTATAACAATTCTTTAGCTCAGGGCAGTGGTGTGTTGCTCTAATAAAATCAGTGTACGTGGGAGGTGAACTTCCACGATGGTCTGCGATCATCTCCTCCTTCCAATATTCATGCCCTGTGCAATCCTCTCCCTTAAGGCTGAACCCACTGGCTTGTTTCTCATGATGAAATATGGTAAAAGTGACAGCTATTGCTTCTGAGATTGGGTTCTAAAAGACTCTTCCATCTGACTGACACTGCCTCTCTTTGGCTCTTTCGCTCGCTCTGAAGCAGGAAGCGTCAAGAACCTAAAACGGCTCTAAGGAGGGGCCCACATGCATGGAATGTACCTGAGGGGGACGGAATCCTTCCATCAACCATGGGAGTGAGTTCAGAAGCAGTGTTCCCCCAGCCGAGCCTTCAGATGAGACCACAGCCCCAGCTGATGCTCAATTGTAGCCTCGTGGGAAACCCTGAGCCTGCAGATCCAGGTAAGCTGCACCTGGTTTCCTGAGCCATGGAGACTGCGAGATAAATGTTGTTTTAAACCACATTTCGGGGAAGTTTGTTATGCAGCAAGAGAGAATTAATGTCATCTATTACGGCAAGTAAAGTAAATGGAAGTGAAATTTCTTGCAGAGGGGCTGCCGTTTTCTAGTGCACCCAGAGGTGTGGTATTCGTGAGGGCTGGCAGGAGCCCTGCATCACCTCTCCCTCAGTGCAGCAATTAGGAATGGGGGCGGCTACTTCCCTATGTCCTTGCCTTCTCCCTGCTTGCTAGCCAAAGGCTCGAGGGGGAGGGAGAAGTGAGGGCAGGAAAGGGCTTTCTTGATTGGTACTGTCACCATCCAGTGTTCACACTGTCTGCTTGGCAGGTGTTCAAAGATGATTCTATTCTTTGAGGTGCATTGTGGATTCTCAGGGACCCCCTCTAGTGGCTTCCACATTGCCCAGTCCCCTGACACGGTGGGGACTCTTCGGATCCCCCTGTGGTGCTTACCCCCAGCTCCCATTCCAGGTGGTACATGTCACTGCCTTGTTCTGCTCCTTTTGGGGAGGGTACCTTTAAGATGCCAGTCTCCACACTTGGCTCGTGGTAAACTCATGCGTCCTTGCCACCTCAAGCATGGACACAGCATCTGTTTCCACTGCTGTCCTCTCTTCTCATCCTGTGTTCTTTAGAGGCTCCTGCCACTGACGGACCTATTCCTTTTCCAGGTCTAAATCAGTCTCCTCCTCATTCCCCGATATTCCAGGGGACATAGAGCAAATGAGTGACATCTCCTTGAAATTCCACTCACCAGGCTGTAGTCAGGAGTGACTGCCTCACCCCTTCCCCGGGGGCAGTGAGCTTCACTGCCACCCTGGATGTCTTGCTCCAGAATGTTCACTCTCTCTTCCAACTTCAACCTCAGTGTACCCTGGAGGTGGGTGTTGGGCCAACGGTCACTGTCTTAGTTTCCTGTGGCTTCTGTAAAAAACTGCTCAAACTGGGTGGCTTAAAACAACTGAAATGTATTCTCTTAAGTTCTGAAGTCTGGTAGTCCAAAATCAAGGTTAAGGCAGGACCACGATCCCTCTGAAGGCTCTAGAGAAGAATCCTTCCTGCTTCTTCTGTGCTTCTGGTGATCGTAGGCAGTCCTCGGTGTCCCTGGCTTGTACCTGCAGCACTCCACTTTCTGCCTCCACCTTCCCATGGTCACCTTATGTGTGTCTCCAAATCTCCTTCTCTTTAGAAGGACCCCAATCATTGGATTTAGGGTCCACCTAATCCAATGGCCTCCTCGTAACTTTATTACAATGCCAAGACCTTACTTCCAAATAAGATCACATTCACAGATTCTGAATGGACATAAATTCTAAGCAGACACTATTCAACCCAACCCAGTTATAAAACTGTTTTCACTCAGACCCTTTGCAAGGCCAGCATTTTGCTTTGAAATGTAGGGTATCTGGGCATGTTTTACTCTTGGCCTCTGTGGCCTCAGCTGAAACCAAATCTCAAAGCATCCCATTTTAACATCTGGCTAGTACAAAAGCCTGTATGTAGTGGCTGGTCAATAGAAGGTGTGCATTGTTTTCACATTGTTGTACATAGACTACACCCATGGACCCAATCAGTGGTCTGGTCATGTGACTTTGCAGCTCCTTCCATCAAGGGGTGGATTTAGTATTTCCCAACCCTTGAATCAGGGCTGGCCTTGTGACTGCTTTGACCATGAGAATGCAGCAAAAGTGACACTGTACCTCTTAAGAGAGTGAGAACAAGAGGCCCTACTTGATTTTGTCCCTTCTCTTGGAACCCTTCCGCTGACCTCTGAACAAGCCTTGGCTAGTTTGTGGGAGGATGAGGGAGTTAGTGGAGTAGAATTGAGCTGGCCCAGTTGTCTCAGACATGAGAAAACTCAGCCAAGATCAGCAAAGCCACCTAGCTGATCACAGACATGTGCAACCCTTGCTGAGCTCAGCTCAGATCATCAGACTCTGCCCAGCCAACCCATAGGCTTGTGAGTGAAAATTATTTTGTTATTATATGCCAATGAGGCATCGTGGTTGTTATGCAGCATTATTGTGGTGGTAGATAACTGATACAATTGTACCGGAATAGCAAATGAGGGAGTTGTGTCTGAGCAGAGAGACCTCTCAGATATCAATGACAAAGCTGACAAAGCTAGCTTGGCCTTGTCATCCACAGACATCGCTCATGGAGGGAGACTGTTTTCCCTCCTAAGGCACTCTCAGCTTCGGCCTGGACAGATTCCTCCCGGGCCTGTCAAAACTTTCCAGAATGTACTACGGCAAACAGGGCTTCCTTTGGCAGCTTGTTAGGATAATTGAAATGTGGGTGGAAGCTCATTAAGCTCCCCTTAGTCAACATCCTTCCTTCCAGGCCTGGGAAAGCTGCGAGTTCTGTCACATCCCATTAGCACTGTGTCTGGGTGACTTCCACACCTTTCCAGGCAAATCAAACACATGGGGCCACATTCAAGGGGGAAGTACATTTATTCCCACAAAGAGGGGTGTGTTTATGGAAACTGAAAGCCACGCGGACATCTGGCTGGGGAGGATAATAAGGGAGAGACTGAGAAAATCTAAACATGCACTGGAAGCAAAAGGAATCATGCCGGTTGCTAGTGCATATATTGAAGCTCAGGCATTTGAAGGCTTTTCTTGGGGTCCCCAGGTCCCTTCTATTCTGGTCCCCTATATTGGAGGAAAGGATATTTATTGGAGCCAGAGACTTCAGTTTAAATCCCGATTGAGCCACAGTAATAACAGTGATAATAGAGATTAAATTTATTGAGCATGTTTATTTGCCAGGTTCTATACTGAAAACTTTGTAAAAATAGTCTCAAGTAACCCTGGACAGGAATCTTCTTGAGGCAAAGATGCTGCTGCTGATTTTGTTTTCTGGTATATATGTCAAGTACCTCGCACCATTCTGGGTGTTAGGTATTCAAACATTGCTTAGTGAACAAACAAATGAATGACAATTCTGTCTTCAGGATAAAGAAACAGAGGTTGGAAGTGACCCAAGTTCCCATAGCTAGTGAGTGCAGGGAGGGGCTTTAAGTTAGGAACACTACTTTCAAGTGCCATTATTTCGTTGAGCCCTCCCAGTGTTCCTGGAAATGGGGCTAGTAATAACCCTTCTCCTCACTATTTACGCTATTATGAGGATGACACAGAGCAGGGAAAGCAAGCATGTAGGAGAGCACCCGGCGCATGGTAAGAGTACAGACAGTAGGGGTTTTGCTGCTGTTAATTGTTTCATTTTCGTTTGTGACTTTTTTTAATGAAGTATGTGTGCATGCGTATGTGAGTGTGTATGTAGGGTATACTAAAAAAAAGACTGCCAGGGCCCTCATGGCTCCATGGAGCCAAATCTTGACTCCACCCCATGATTGCTGCATCGCCTGCTTAAAGCCATTCAAAGCCATGTAAAGTCAAGGTCATCGTCTCTACTGCATAGCGTTCTCCCGGCACTGGGCTAGGTCTCCCGGGGAAGACAGGGTGGGCCCGGGGACTGAACAAACTCATTCTCAAATGCTTTATTTCAACAAACACCATATGCTTGCACAAATCAATCAACAGCAATTAGTTTAAAAACTTAACAACATGAAATCTGCTTCATAGGATATTTTTCAAGATATAATTGAGATTAGGCTCAGTGATGCATAGCTCTTGGCTAAAAGCTTAATAATAATAGCGAATAATAAGTACAGCTTTTTGAGCACAAAGTGTGTTGCAGGGCTTTGCATGCATCATCTTGTTGATGTTCTCATCAACCCTCTGAGGTAGATACCATTAATGGCCCCATTTTACAGTCGAGAACACTGAGGTACAGGGAGGTTAAGTGGCTTGTCCAAGGTCAAAGCCATCTAGTAGAAAGGCTTGTTTCTTTTTAGACTGGACATATTCTCTGTAGCAGAGGAGGGAGGGCAGAACATAGGACTACTTGGAGCTGGGACCCAATCCCCATCTTCCATGAGCCTGAGCTGGGTTGCTTCTGGCCTGGGGAATTCCTGGTACTCACCAGTATTCATCCTCCTAGGATCCACTGGTTATAAGGCCACTCCTGAAAAGGGTTTCTTTGATGATCTTCAGTGCAAAGGAAATGGCACTTCTACAAGATTGTCTTTAAAGGGTCTTTGTATTTTAGCAAATGCAGGAAGAGAGTCCTCCAAGAATTTTAAATACTCCTCTAAGGAGGGTTATTCCTACTAAGTGTGCTCTGCTCAATGGAACTTGGGATTGGCTAGGTTTCATCACACTAGTCAACCCTGCTCTGTGGGTTGTAACTGGTTCAAACTCCCTACTGAGAAGGAAAGAACAATGTGTTTGATTAGCAATGTCTGCTGTGGGCAAGGAAAGCAGGATAAAGTCGTGCATGCCATGTATCACTAGCCCTGCATTATATTTATGCTTTTAAGTATCACCCTAGGAGGGCAATCACAAATTCCTCTTGCTGAGATTTCTGGGGTGCACCTCACAGGCACCCCACATACGATGCACAATTTGCACAGGGAAGTATCTCTGTGTGTCATTTGAATGATCTTTCTATAACTCTTACTCAGACTCGGATTTGTCATTGAGGACCCACGGCGTGACCAGGGCTTTTTTCAGATCTTTTCCGTTAATTCTAATAGCGGGTAGGAATGATTAGTCCCTTTTCCAAGAAGAGGAAACAAAGGCTCAGAGAGGTGAGCCAACTTGTGCAAAGCTTCATCACAGCACCTGGCGCAGGGTCCGACATCTAGCAGGCAACCAATGAGTTACGTGTCGATGGACCAGCTAGTACATGGCAGAGCTGTGATTCAAACTCGGGCTTTCGGCTTCGAGATGAACGTCTGTGCCATAGCACAGTAGCTGCCTCTGCTGAGTGCCCCGAACTGAGATGGGCATGGTGACAAATACGAAAAAAAGCAGCAAGCTCAGTGCTCCAGGAATCTACAGTCTTGTTCCCTCTCCTTTCTCCCCGCCAACCCTCAGAGAAGATTCCAAGTCTCCTGGAAACGGAAGGAAAGGGTCACAGCATTTTATCTGGGTATGAAGCACTAAACGGTAAATTGCCTTCTACATTTTAAATTGCTGGCACCATCGGATTCATTTTGAAATCAAGTGTACCGTTCGGGGGTGAGGCCATTTTTATGCTGCTAATCTACAAAAAGGAAATATGGCTCAGACAGCAGACTAATGGCTAGTTTGGTACCAGTCCTGGAGCTGATGTGGTCTAGAGAAAGCCACGGCGTCTCCCTGGGCCTGTTTCCTCTGCAAGAAATTATATTCCATCTGTGTCTTGGTAACCACAGCAGGGGAGAGTTAAGAAAACCTAATAAGGAGTCTCCTGGCAAGCTTTAAGTCTGTGAAAAAAAAACCCCACAAAATAATGAGACTGCTGCATGCGAAATTCTCTTTGTGTTAGCAGTAAGTCCCATCTATTTGTTCAGTCCTCGAAGCTCTTTCAAGGCTGGCGCCTCTTGCGATCGTTGGGATAAACCTGGAGGGCTGGTGAGTTTGCCTCCCCACCCTAGGGACTGTGGAAATGAAGGCTCAGGGTCATGGCGTGACCTGCCCAAGGTTATACGGGCTGACGGGGGCAGAGATAGGATTCCAACCCAGATGTAGCTGGGCCACAGCTGCATGGTTGCTTTAGTGTGCTGAGATGGGGAAGGCAGGTGAGTAGCTCCCCTGACAAAGGAAAGGTTTGTTGAGTGAATACAAGTGACTGAGTAAGATGGCGAGGAATAAACTCCAGTAGCCCTTGCTTGAGAAGTGTCAAAAGCCTTTAAAACATAAATACCTTCTGGCACCATTCATTCCCCTTCTTAAGAATCTATCTCAAGGAAATAATCAGATCAGACGTGAAGATGTGGTATTCAGATGTTTCTATCAATATTATTTAGAAGTGGCAAAAAATTGGGTATAACCTAAATATCCCACAGTAGGGCACTGGTTTAAAGAAATGAATAGGTTAGTAAATAAATCACAGTGTGCTGGGCTTTGATGAATACAAGTGAGAATGTGCAGAGAAGTTCAGCTACAGTGATGTCTATCGCCCCCCCCCCCCTTCTTTAAAAGAGCAAAAAGGATGTAAACCTAAATGTCCAACAACAAAGCTTTGGGTTTGTAAATGCCCTGGAAAACTATATGGATTTTCTTTTTTTTTCAGTAATGATGTAGATGGATATTTATAGACACAAAAGATGTCTGCCATATATAGTCCAGTGGACAAAAGCAGGCAAAAGAATAGCTGCGAAAACGTCCACAGGGATCTTTCAATGATCTTAAAATTTTAAAAATCCTATTAATGAGAATGGTGATTACCGTTGCAGGCGCTACCTGTGCAGCTGTGCTAAACTCACAGCCCTGGCCCTGTTCCGGACTTGATGCAGCTGCAGGAGGCGGGGAGTAACGTGTGGAGACAGGGACCCCGAGGGCGGGGCTGACCTGGGCAGAATGAGAAGGGACAGGAAGGGGTCTGACTTTGACAAGCGTCCCCTCGGTGCCGGGCACTCAGCAGACTTCATCGTCTATTAATCGTCACATCCAACCTTTTTTTAAAAAAATGAAAGTGAGATTCATGTAACATAAAATGAACCGTTTTCAAGTGAACAATTCCGTGGCATGCACCGTGTTGTGCAACCCCAACGTCTTTTCCTCACCCCAAAAGGAAGCCCTCTGTGATTCCCCCGCGGCATTGAGTCTGGCGGGGCGGACACTACCTCCACCGCACACCTGTGGAAATGGGCGCTCAGAGAGGTTGAATAACTCGCTCAGGTTCACCCAGATGATGAGCGGAGACTGTGTGGCCCCAAAACGCACCTTCTCCCCCTCGCTCGGCTGCCCAGGGTGGCTGTTCTCCACAGCAACAAGGTCATGGCCAAACCCACTGACACGCAGAGGCTGGAAGAGTTCAAAGGGCCTTTGTCATCCGGTCCAGCCTCACCTCACAGTTCAGCTGGGGACAGAGTATGGCCCGGGACCTTGGTGTCCTCACTCCAAGCGCAGCCTTCCAGGCTCTGGGCTACTGTTGAGTTTGCAGCTCCCCCACCCTGTCTCTGGCCTTGGAAATGGAGACATGCAAGTAATACCGACTCCACAGCTGTGGAAACAGACTCCAAACCTCCTCTTTGCTGGGTTGCCTTAGGCAAGTGGCTTTCACCTCTCCAAGCCTGTTCCCTTATCTGGAAAGGAGAGTTCATAGTGCCTATATTTAAGGGCTTTTCACAGGGTTAGAAATAATATTTGCACAACACCTGGCACAGAATAGCCACTCATAATTTAGAGTTTAAAAGAAAATGATTCTAAAAATATGGGGGTGATAACACAGGGAATACGTTCCCACTGCAAGATCAGTGACACTGGCTGGGCAGATACGTGTGTATTTTGGAGTCCCATGGAAAAGCACTGCAGGTCTTCTTTGCCAAATTAAAGTCAGTTTCACCTTAAAATTCCCCTCTGCAAACGTTTGGAAAGATGGTATTTAATCGATCATAACATCCTCAGACTCTCAGGCAGCCTCTTTCCTCCTCGCGCTCATCACCGCTGATTACTCGAGATACTTTTATGTAAACAGAAAATGGCTCCCGCATAATTAGACCCGTCCACCTTCACGCTCCCCCCTTTCCCTCTGCTTCTAGCCTCCGGCAGCTGCCCAGCCGCCAACTCCAAGGCTAATCGGTTAAAGATCTGTGTCTCCTGAGCTCTGAGGATCCCAAGAGAGCAGGACTGGGGTCCCAGAGACTGACCTGGGAGACTGTGATCTGGGGGAAAGGAGGTTGCTGGGAAAGAGGCAAAACTCTGCATCTTCTATTTTTCCTTTTCTGTTCCCCCAGTGCAGCCTCCATCCCTTTTATCCCAGGACCCAAGTGCTGCTCCTTGATGGAGAGACTTTCTTTTTGAGCTTAGCACCCCTGACTTTCTGTAGGCCAACTCTAGAAGGGAAAGGACGACTTCTACAATGAATGAACTGCTGTTTGGGCATTGGATCTAGATAGACAATGTGTGCTTTCAAAGTTGATTGTTCCTTCCACGGTAGATTCCCGGTACAGACGCAGTGCTGAAATGATATGTTTCCATCTTGATCTGCCCATGTCCCCTCTGCCCTGCTAGACTGTGAAATCATTGAGGAAAGGGGGTGTATCTCATTGTCTTTTCAATCCCTGGTGCTTGGCATGGCTCTGGGAATTAGTAGGTGCTCTGTTTGGGAATTTTAAGGAGTTCAAAAGAGGGAAAAGAGGCTGCAGAAGCAGGTAAGATGGGATTGTTAAAAAATGTGGCCTTTGTTTTAAAGGCACTGAGGAGCTTTAAAGCATGTGTTTGTGTGTGTGAAATAAAAAGATACAAGCTTACCTCATTTTATTGTGCTTCATTTTATTGTGCTTTGCAGATATCGTGTTTTTTACAAATTGAAGGTTTGTGACAACCCTGATTCGAACAAGACTACAGGCGCTATTTTTCCAACAGCATGTGTTCACTTTGTGTCTCTGTGCCACATTTTGGGAATTCTTGTAATAATTTCAAGCATTTTCATTATTATGATACCTGTTACAGTGATCTGAGATCAGTGATCTTTTACATCACTATTGTAATTGTTTGGGGATGCCACAAAATGCACGCATGTAAGATGGTGAAATCAATCAATAAATGTGTGTATTCTGACCGCTCCACCAACCAGCCATTCCCCCCTCTTTCCTGTTCCTCAGACCTCCTTATTCTCTGAAACACAACCAGATTGAAATTAGGCCAATTAATCACCCTATAATGGCCTCTAAGTGTTCGAGTGAAAGGAAGAGTCTTAGTAAGGGTATACAGACAGTGATTCCTCTGACAGATCTGGGCAAGGTCAATTGAAAACCTTCTTCGTTTGTTAAAAACAAACCCCTCTCTTCTTCACTGGTGCTGCTGGATCTGTAGGCGATGGATGGGCCATCGTAGCCACATTGTGACCACGAGGGGAGATGGGCCACCCCTGTGTGCATGGTGGTGCCGACCAGCGGACAGCACTGGGCAGCCTGAATTAACCAGCCTCAACGGCTACCCCCTCCAGACACGACATTGCTGACCCCGTACTGTTTGAGCTTCTATGGGTGATCTTTCTTGCACCTCCTGCTGAGCTGGCTGGAACCAAGGCTCATGACAGGCAGCCAGAGGACAAGCTGGCAATTGAAAACCCAAGAAACAGCGGTACAAGCATTAGACACATGGAAGGAACTACCAGAAGAAGCAGCTCAAAGAGTTGACAGCAGTGGCCTCAGGGGGATGGGAGCGGGGAGAGGAAGGGTGGCTGAGAACTGTTGGTTTTTTTTATCTGAGTCATGCACTAGGATTTAATTTTTTTTATTATTGGCTATGTATTTGTATCACTTGGATTAAAAATGAAAATTAATTTAAAAATACGCAAAAATCTTTGGATAATTTACTCTTTATTAATATGTATCACTAAAAATGATTTGTTAAATATGGACTAAAGTAGACTTACTGGTATTCTACTATAGACTTATTGTGACTCTAGCAATGGAAGAAATCTTATCAATGATGTGGAGGCAGTGGCCACTGGAGGTTCTGAGGGAAGGGAGAGGGAAAAACGGGTGTAATACCGGAGCATTTTTGGGACTTGGGAATTGTCCCAAATGACATTGCAATGACGGACACAGGTCATTATAAATCTTGCCATAACCTACAGAATTGTGTGGGAGAGAGTGTAAACTACAATGTAAGCTTTAATCCACGCTTAGTGGCAATGCTCCAAAATGTGTTCATCAGTTGCAATTAATGTACCTCCCTAATGGAGGATGTTGTTAATGTGGGAAAATGTGGCATGTGTGGGGAGTGGGGCGTATGGGAATCCCCTATATTTTTTATGTGACATTTGTATAATCTACATATCTTTTTAAAAAAATGATTTGTTAAAAAATATGCAAAAAAAGAAAACCTTCTGGAAAGGAGTCACCATTCTAGAGGCCATTAAGAACATTCGTGATTCATGGGAAGTCAAAACATCAACATTAACAAGAGTTTGGAAGAAGGTGATTCCAACACTCATGGATGACTGAGGCTCAAGACTTCAGTGGAGGAAATCACTGCAGATGTGGTGAAAACAGCAAGAGAACTAGAACTAGAAGGGGAGCCTAAAGATGTGACTGAATTGCTGCAATCTCATGATAAACTTTCAATGGATATAGAGTTGCTTCTTACGGATGAGCAAAGAAAGTGGTTTCTTGAGATGGAATCTACTGCTGGTAAAGATGCTGTGAAATGGTGGAAATGACAGCAAAGGATTTAGAATGTGACAGCAACTTAGTTGATAAAGCAGTGGCAGGGAGTGAGGGGATCAGCTCCAATTGTGAAAGACGTTCCACTGTGGGTAAAATGCTATCACACAGCATTGCATGCTACAGAGATATCTGTCATGAAAGGAAGAGTCCCTTGATGAGGCAAACTTCACTCTTGTCTTACTTTCAAGGAACTGCCACAGCCACCCCAACCTTCAGCACCCACCACCCTGATCAGTCAGCAGCCGACATCAAGGCAAGACCCTCCACCAGCAAAAGGATTACGGCACCCTGAAGGCTCAGAGGACGGTTAGCATTTTTAGCAATAAAGAGATTTTAAAGTAAGGTATGTACCTTGTATTTTAAGACACAATGCAATTGCACACTGAATAGACTACCATAGAGTGCAGACATAACTTTTACCTGCACTGAGAAACCAAAAAATCCACATAACTCACTTTATTGTGATGTTCTGGAACCAAACCCATGATCTCTCCAAGGTATGTGTGTGTATGTTTGTTTTTAAAGATTTATTTTATTTATTTCTCCCCACCCCCTTGTTGTTTTTCACTTGCTGTGCCTGTATGTCTTGCTTCTTTTGGAGGCACTGGGGGCCGAACCCAGGATATCTGATGTGGGAGGGAGGCACCTAATCACTTGAGCCACCTCCACTCCCTGCTTTGTTGTATCTCTCATTATGTTTTTTTCCCTCCCTGCATCTCTTGTTGCGTCAGCTTGCTGTCTTCTTTAGGAGGCACCGGGAACCTCTGCTCCCTGCTTTGTTGTGTCTTTCATTATGTTTTTTCTGCTTGTGTTTCTTGTTGTGTCAGCTTGCTGTGCCTGCCTGTCATGCCAGCTCGCTGTCTTCATTAGGAGGCACTGAGATCCAAACCAGAGACCTCCCATGTGGTAGGCAGGAGGCCAGTCACCTGAGCCACATCTGCTTCCTGTGTGTGTTTTAGATCACTCTGGCTGCCAGGTGCAAGATGAATGAAGGGGGAATAGGACGACTGTTAGGGGGCCATTCAAATAATCCGGGAGACTGTGGTCTGGACCGGGGTGATGGGAGTGCCCCTGAACCTCCTCCAGGCGTCCGTGGCCTCCTGTGCTCACTCCAGTCGGCTGCTGCTGGTACATGGACTGGGTTGAATACTGGCGGCATACTAGAAGCACCAGAGTATTAAACCTTAGAACTGCCCCTCAACCAACGAGCAGGCATGGGTGGCCACATCACCGGCTTCTGTGCCCCTCAGCGGGATGGTTCGGCAGCATATTTGACACTGGCTCCAGGACGTCCCCAGCAGGATTCAGCGCACAGTGGACACCAGCTTGCTAACGCAGCCCCATCTGCTGTCTTCCTTTCCCTGTCTCATCCTCCCACTCCTCTCCCAGCTTCTCTGCACTGCTCCCATATAAACTCCTTGCACCCGAATTCTTGTCTCCGGGTCTATTTTGAGAGGAACCCACCCTAAGACAGGAGCATTTTAGTATAAATTCCTATTGAAATGAATGGATAAGTCTACATACATACTGGTTCATTCATTTATTTATGCCCCTCCTTGTTGCCTGTATCATGAACTCCAATGAGTCCTTTGGGATAAGGGCAAATTTCTCTGGGGCCCTAACTCCTCCTGCTCTCACTTCTCAAGGGCAAGAGGCAGTCCCTGGGGCCCCTGCTGGGCACAGACCCCCAGACTACTTTCAGATTTCTAAAGCCAATTCACAATGGGTTCTGAGCAAGTGGAAACCCTCTCTGCCAGGCTCCACCTCTCGGCTCTTCTCAGCGGGTGGACTCGGGGCAGGACCTGGCGGTGGGCTGTCAGTGGGCCCCCTGGAGGGAGCTCATTTAAACTTCCTTTGCCGAGGAGAGGCCAAAGGAACTGTCTAAAGGAAGTGAGCGACCTTTATATGCCTAGTTGGGAGAGGATAGGGGATATGTTTTCCTTTTTTTTCCCACCTTAGAAAAATATCTTCATCTTAAAAAAAATGAGTGTCCTTCAACGACTCCAACCTTAGCGTCAATGGCCAGCTCTGTGTTTCAAGCTTATTGGGAGAATTGGAGAACTGGGAGAAGAACATGGCAGCCACCCAGAGCAGCCCTGTGGGTGTGGCTTTAAAGCAGTGGTTCTCAGATGGGGCAATTCACTCCCAGGAGACAGATTTGCTTGTCATAACTGGGGGAGGGGGTGCTGCTCAACATCCTACAAGGCACAGGAGAGACCCCCTGCAAATAGGATTACCCAGCCCCAAGTGTCCACAGTGTCCAGACAGGGATTGCCTGCTTCCCAGGAATCTCTGCCGTCCCAGCTTCGATTTTTCCCTCCAGGCTTGGGGAGGGGAGGGCCCAAGTCATGGGGCCTCTAAGGATTCCCGCCTTGGGCAGAAGAGGGCGGAACTCCGCGGTGTCTGCTTTTGCAGCTGGGGGTGCGGTGGGGGGAGGGCTAGAGCTATGGACCTTGTCTGAGGTTGTTCTCAGTGGGAAGGTTTAGCTGCAAAGATTATTTTAAAAGGAAACAGCATCCTTACCCTAAGTGACAAACCAGTCACCTGCCTCGATTAGAAAGTAATCGTAAAGTAAATAAAGTGGAAGTTATCAAATATCGTTGAATTCTAGTAGAATACTGGAGAGCTGAGCGGGCTGGGAATTGGGAAGCTTGACAAAGAGCTTGGGAGGGTCCCATCTGGTCCCTGGGCTTCTGTGCATCTGTAAAGTGAGATCTGGCCAGAAGAAGATTTCTCCAAGGCGAGGGTAGCATATTTTGTGCAAAGGAGATGATTTGGGGTTGTACACAGAGGCGGCATTAAACAGCAAGGAATTGCACAAGAGGAAATACATTCCTTTTTTCCAGCTCCCTTTTTATTTTAAAGATTTTTTAAAATTAATTTCTCTCCCCTTACCCCCTTACCCCCCTGCCCAGTTGTCTGCTTTCTGTGTCCATTCGCTGTGTGTTCTTCTGTGTCCGCTTGTGTTCTTGTCAGTGGCACCTGGAACCTGTGTCTCTTTTTGTTCCGTCATCTTGCTGTGTTAGCTCTCCGTGCGTGTGAGGCACCATTCCTGGGCAGGCTGCACTTTTTTTGCGCTGGGCGGCTCTCCTTACGGGGCGCACTCCTTGCACATGGGGCTCCGCCACACGGGGGACACCCCTGCATTGCATGGCACTCCTTGCACGCATCAGCACTGCGTGTGGGCCAGCTCACCACGTGGGTCAGGAGGCCCTGGGTTTGAACCCTGGACCTCCTATGTGGTAGGCAGAGGCCCTATCCGTTAGGTCAAATCTACTTCCCTCCAGGTCCCTTTAAATCCCTTTAAATAAAGCAAGGAGAAAGTTTCCTTTTGATGCTAACATTTCTTTAACGCTTTTGAACGCTTGCTAATTTCCCCTTTCCTGGAAGACAGCAATCCACAGGTCAGGACCTTGTCAGGTCACAGTGCTGAGAAAATGGTAACAATCAATAATTTTCATTGAACTTATTTGTTTTGTTTCCTTCTATTCATGGCAAGGGGTACTGATTTTTCATTGAAGGTGGTGTTATGGCAATCTTCCCTTAAAATACATCTATTTAAGTTTGTGAGTGTATCAATTAAAATCATTAAATAGCAATGTATAGGTGATATGTAAAAATGTCAAAGATTGTAAAAATGACAGATATTAGAATATAAGGAAGTGATGCTGCCCTTTTCTTAGAGATATCCTTGATATTGCTGTTTTTTTAAATTGTAAGGTTAATCATTTTCAAATATTTATGGTTTAAATATTATTTAAAGTTACATAAGATCCTCTTAAAGTGAACCATGTAAGATCTATGAATGTTTCCAGTATATTGGTCACCCATTCCCTGCCTGACTCATTTCATAATCTCCTGAGAACGACTCTTCCTAGACCTAACATTGACACACAGAAGGTACTTAATAGGTGCTTGTGGAAGAAATGCACATCGCCAATGAATCAAAAAGGAAGCTTTCAGTTGCCAAGGACAGAAAATCCAATTCAATCTGGATTAACAAAAAAGAAATATTCAGAGACAGGTGGGCTGTGGCACGTTTTGATCCAGAAGTTCATGATGTGAGCTGGGTCACGACTTAATTTCTCTGGAATTCTCTCAGTTCTGCCTTCCTTTGTGTGTAGCCCTTGTCCTCAGGAGAATTTGCCTCATGGCCGCAAAAATAGCTGCTGCAGAACCAGGTGTCACACCCACACACCAGATATCTAGGGGAAGAGAGTATCTTTTCCCCAAACATTCCCAGGAAACGACTTGAGATTCACTTCAGTTGGACCACCTTGGGTCACATGTCAACCCTGGGACCAATCACTGAGGTCAGAGGGATGGAATCCATCGGTTGCTCGTTGGTCACATGTTCCATGCCTACAGCCAGGCATGCTGTCATCTTCCCAGAGCAACATGGATCCCCAGATGGGAATTGAAGGCTGTTGGGAACGGGAAAGGCGGGGAGGTTGTAAAGAGATGCTGGGTGATATACAGATAGTGGTACCAGGAGTTCAGAAGGGAGGGGGAGGGATAAATTTTTAGGGCATTGGAATTGTTTTGTATGATACTGCAATGACAGATACATGACATTGTATGTTGTCAAAGCCTATACATTTGTACAGCACAGTGTAAACCGTAATGTGAACTATAGACCTTAGTAAGCAATGCTTCAATATTGGTTCCTCAAGTTTAACAAATGTACCACACTAAAGTAAGATGTTAATAATAGGGGAAAATGGGGGAGGGGGTACAGGTGAAGGTTATATGGGAATATCCTATACTTTTGTTTTCCTTCTCCCCCTCCCCCACCCTGCTGTTTTGGCTGTCTGTGTCCATTCACTGTGGGATCTTCTGTATCTGTTTCTCTTTTTGTCTTCTCTTCTTGTCTTTCTTCTCTAGGATTCACCAAGATTCAATCCTAGGGACCTCTGATGTGGAGAGAGTTTCCCTGTCAGCTATGCCACCTCTGTTCCTGGTTTCTGCTGCGCTTCACCTTGACTCTCCCCTTCATCTCTCTTTTGTTGCGTCATCATCTTGCCACATAACTCACTTGAAAGGGCACTGGCTCACCAAGCAGGCACTTGCCTTACTGCATGGTCACTTGGCTAGGTGCGTGAGCACTCAGCTTGCTGGGCAGGCACTTGGCTCTCCATGCAGTCACGCTTTCTCTTTTCTCTTTTTTAACAGGAAGCCCCAGGGATTGAATCCAGGTCCTCCCATTTGGTAGGCAGAACCCTATCACTTGAGCCACATCCACTTCCCTCCTATACTTTAATAGCTTTTTCCAAATATTTTATTTACTTATTTCTCCTCCCCCTCTCATGTTTGTGCTTGCTGTCTGTGTTCATTGTGTGCGCATATGTTTTTTTAAGGAGGCACAGAACCGAACCCAGAACCTCCCATGTGGTAGGCGGGCACCCAACTGCTTGAGCTAGGCCTACTTCCCTTCCTATACTTTTGGTGTAATTTTTCTGTAATCTAAAACTTCTCTAAAAATAAAATTTATTAATACAAAAAAAAGAAAAAAGAGATGCTGGGACAGCATTGATGAAACTCTCTGCCCATCAATGACAGGCAGTATTTATAGAGTCTATGCTGGTCTAAGACCTATTTATTATCTGCCACAATAAGACAAGAACAGAAATTGAAGTTAAGCATTTAGAAAAGTTTAAGGCAAGTTAACATTTTACAACATCCAAGTGTGTCACCAATGGACCCATCTTGTTAAACAGGGTATAGGCCCAAACTATCAATTAATGGAGGATTGGGAAACAGAATTAATCTTTCACCATAGATAATTTGAGAAGCACTGATTTAGAGGCTGTGCATTGCCAGTTGTCCGTTGCTAGCAGGTTGGTTTTCACATTCAGCTGGTACAGGGATAAGGTGTACTCAATAGGAAGCAGTGCTTACATTTGCTTACAAATTGAAATGACTGTAGCCCACCCATCCAGTCTTTCTGTGAATCATAGTGATTAAATGCAAAGACTTTGGAATAAGATAGACTTAGGTTCAAATTCTACTTCTAACATTTTCTAACTGTGCCACCTTTGGTAAAGTACTAAGCATATCTGAGCCTCAGTTTCCTCCTCTGTAAAATGGGGCTAACATACCAGCCTTATAGGGCTCCTGTGAAGACCAGGTATCTGACCAATAGTAGATCTTTCACAAGAACCTCCTTGAGCTGTAGATAGGAGAGATGGTATTGTTTGCATTTTACAATTAAGGGGTTGAGGTATTGAGAGGCTGTTTCTTCCTAAGAATCTATTCTCCGTTCACTTTTTTTTCTTGCCCATACCATATAATTCACCCATTTAAAGCATACCTGTCAATTGTTTTTCGTATATTCACAGATATATGTGTACCATCACCAGTCAATTTTAGAACATTTCATCATCTCTGAAAGGAACCCTGTACCCTTTAGCTATCACCCTCCTGTTCCCTCATCTCCCCCAGTCCTAAGCAACCATTAATCTACTTTCTTTCTCCATTGACTTTTATCTTAGACTTATTATTATTGAGATATAGATAGGAAGTGTGAGTTGACATCTCTAAGATTCATGCAATACTGGTGGGTGCATGACATTGGAAAATTTGGGTATGGTTCTACCTTATACCAAGATGGTAAGAACCTCCCAATTCATCTGGAGATGTTTCCAGATGTAACAGGTAGGTGTTGTGAATCACAAGATGCCAAGAGCATGCAAGAAGAAGAAAACATCAATGAATTCAGAACTATTGGGAGTAGAGTCTGCATTTGCAGCCTTGCTCCTCTTGTGTCTTCTAGCAATGCCTCTACTTATTTTGGGATGTTGGTTGCTATGATGACAGGAAAGGCAAACTGAGCTACTAGGGTATTGTGCAAAGTGGTATTGCAGATTAAGTTCCATAAAACTTGGTTTCAGTTTCTTCCTAGAAGGTCAGCTGTAAACATCTCATTGCCTACTATCATGATACCAGCTGCTTTCCTGAGCACAATCCAGCCTCCTAAGGATCTGCTAGTGTGATTGCCTTTGTCCTTGTTCCTCAAGGGACAAGACCTGGTAAGGAAAAGCCCTAGTTCTCCTAAAATGAATTATTATTTCCCTGGCACTAATATTCCAAAGACTGTTCCATGGGTAGAGCCCAAAGCAATAAGAGGGGTGGCCCATCATTTCAGAGTGGGACTAAGAGCTACTCAGGGAAATGGGGGGCACTGGGGACTGACAACTACCACAAACTTGAGTTCTAACTAGAGAAATTCATCCCATGTGCAAAGGCAAGGTGTCACAAAGACCTCATATTTCCAGATGAAATGATAAAATATCAGAGATTTAAATTCCATTGCTTGAAAAATCCTGCCCGAACAAAATTTCCAGTTAGTGTTCTGGGTATTTTTACTTATAAATATGCCTGGATATTATTAACTGTTCAACATTTAATAAAGAAAACCTCTAACATGAAAATATAAACACCCAAATCAACAAACAGGAATATGAATCTCAGAGAAAATAGAGGTGATATAAAGAGCAGAAAACTAAATTAAAGCAAAACAAACAAAAATTGAGTATCCTTATAGTTAAAAGAAGATATTACATCTATGAAATAAGAAGAGGATGCTATTAAAATTAGAGGTAAGAATACATTATTGAAACAATTTTAAAATGAAAAAAAATCAATAAAAGGGTTATAAGATAAAGTTGAAGAAGTCTCCCATAAAGTAGAACCCCCCCAAAAAAAAAGAAAAAAAAAAGAGCTAGAAAATAGGAAGAAGTATAAAAATTAAAGACTTATTCTAAGAGGTTAAAAATTTGAATAAAAGTTCTAAAAAGAGAAATAGAAGAAAAAATGGAGAGGATGAGACCATCAAAGAAATAGTACAAGAAGATGTCCAAGAACCATAGGACATGAAATTCCAAATTTGAAGACCTATTGAGTGACTTGCATAATGAAGGGGAAAAAATATCCACACTAAGGCACATTATAATGATATTTTTAAATAAAAAGGATAAAAGGAAGATCATAAAATCATTTCCAGAAAAAAAATTTTTTTAAAAATCACAGGTCATATAGCAAGGAACAAGAATTTGAATCATATCAGTTAACTAAGAGCAATATTGGAAACTTGAAGAAAATGCACTGACACCTTTAAAATTCATAGTAAATATTATTTCAATCTTGAATTGTATACCTAGGAAAACTTTCAGTCAAGTATGAGGGTGGAAGAAAGATGTTTTCAGATCTGAAAAGTCTATAAATTTTATTTCCTATGTACTTTTCTCAAAAAGCTACTGAAGGGAGTGGTTCAGCAAAACAAGGGAGTACTTTAAAAAAGTGACAGAAGATTCAGATATTCAACTCAGGAGAGAAATGATAGTCCCAAGATAAAGATAAAGGAATATCTCAAGTCAACAGCCATGTAGTAGGCCTGAATGGAAACCAGTTCATTTTAAAGCAAGAGAATGGACAGTCCAGAATCAAAGAATAAAGAAGAAGTAGTGAAGGAAGAAAGGGCAGGAAGAGAAGGAAAAGGGTGAGGGAAGGAAGTGGTGGAGAAGATGAAGGAGTAAGGAGAAGAGGAGAAAAGAAGAGAGAGGGAAAAAAGTACAATGGAGAAAGAAGGAAAGAGAGAGAGGGGAGAGGGATTGGGCGGGGAAAGGAAGGGAAAGCTGGTAGATTACATGATGCATTTGAGTATGCAGGAAAATGGCATTACAATTTTAACATTTGAGTTGTTGATTTTAGGAAGAATTAATGGTAGGTCCATAGTAAATTTTTAAAAGACAGGTTTATTATTACCTTCAGGAAAATAAAACTTTGACTAAGAAAGGGCATATAAGCATAGTACAATACTTCACTAAGGATGAATGGTATTAACATGGTTTTTTTTTTTAAGATTTATTTTTTATTTATTTCTTTCCCCTTCCTCCCCTCCCCCCATTGTCTGCCCTCTGTGTCCATTCGCTGTGTGTTCTTCTGTGACTGCTTCTATCCTTATCAGTGGCACTAGGAATCTGTGTTTCTTTTTGCTGCATCATCTTGTTGTGTCAGCTCTCCATGTGTGCGGCACCATTCTTGGCCAGGCTGCAATTTCTTTTGTGCTGGGCAGCTCTCCTTATGGGGTGCACTCCTTGCACATGGGGCTCCCCTACGCAGGGGACACCCCTACGTGGCAGGGCACTCCTTGCACGCATCAGCACTGCGCATGGGCCAGCTCCACACGGGTCAAGGAGGCCCTGGGTTTGAACCCCGGACCTCCCATGTGGTAGGGGGACGCCCTATTCATTGGGCCAAGTCTGCTTCCCTTAACATGGTTTTAACAATATAAACACTGAACACTAGTTTAAACAAAAATTGAGATATTATATGGAAGGATGGGGAAAAAGAATGAGAGGGACAAAAAAAGTGATTATGTATTTGGCTGGGGGTTCATGATGTAAGAGAACTGCATTCTTATCTCACATAATAAAAATCTATTAGATAATACTTACAATTGATAACTCAAAAAATAGAAGTATTAGTATGTTACTTAAAATATGGAGATAAATACCAGATAAGGTGCCAAAAATATTGAATGTGGTGTCTCTGTGGAGAATGCTATATGGGAAAGTATGGGGGACAGCTGAAGGTGTGTAATAAATTTTGTAGGAAAATTTGACTTTTAACTATAAACCTGTATTACTTTCTTTATCCCTTCCAGCTTCTGTATGGACCTCAGACTGTCAGGCGGAGGTAGGAGGGTAGAAGTCCAGAAACCAGCACCATCATTTTGAGTGTTTCACTCTGCCAATAAAAATGTGTAATTTCTCAGCTTTAGTTTTTGTTTTTTGCTGTACTTTGTAGATTTATTACTCAGTCAAGAGATGGAAATTAGAGAGTTGATTAATCTATTTACTAACAGACTTGGTAGTTGGCCACTATGGCCAAATCTGTGGTCTTGCCATCACTGAGTCTTCTTCTGTTCTGTTCTACTTTTCTCCCATTAAACAAAGATGCCTGAAATGTGAAAAAGAGGAATTGAAATTCTAGTCGTGTCTCTCCTTGGTTCGGTCTGATTTTCAGAAATTGCAGTAAATCAGTGGCACTGAAAATTGGCCTATTTTTTTCTGGGGGTGTTAACTTGGCTTGATGAGAAAGCGAAAACAAATGGAGTTTATAAATGTAACTAATCAGGAAGTTAAAGAGAGGTTAAACCTAATGGATTAATCAAGTTCCTCTGGGAAGTGGGAAGAAAAGGTGGGAGGGAGGGAAGAAAGGAGTAATGGGGCAGACTTTTGTCCAGAATTGATTTAATAAACCCTTCACTGCAGCCAGCTCTTCAAGTGTCTGGAGTTTTTTTTCCTTTCTCTCCTTCCCTGTCCATCCCTTCTTGTTAGGACGTGGAGAGTCATCCAACAGTAGCAGCCTGGTGTGCTGAGCTGCAAGAAGACCTTGGCTCTTATTTTTCAATCTCCCACTTACTAGTTTTGTGGCTATGGAGATGTCCCTTCACTCTTTGAGCTGATGTCATACTCCTCTATAAAATGGGGATAGATATTCCATTTTTCTAACCATATAGCTCATGCTAAGGTCAACAGATGCCATATTGCAGAATGTCAGAACTGGAAATGGTGGTGGGTAGGGGATATTGGCCGGTACCTGCAAAGGCCTGGAGAAGGGAGCAGCACATCTTGAGCTGAGACAGCAAAGAGACAAGTGGTGGTGAGAGGAGGCTGGTGGTCAGGGGGCAGAACTCGAAAATCAATGTAGATCCCATTAAGGAGTTTCACCTTTGTCTGGAGAACTTTGAGAAGAGAACTTTGAAGTAACTCCAGGATGACAAGGAGGTATGAGTTCATCAGGTTCGTGTGTTGACAAGCCATTCTTGTGAAGGCCAGGGTTCCACATGGCCTTTAGAGCTTGGTTGCTCTCGCATCTTTAGGCCTGGCCCCAGCCTTTTCCCTGAGTTTCATGCATGTTTATTTAAGTCTATTGGCACTCAAACCGAGCACACCCCAAACTGAACTCTTTCACTTCCTCCCCAAACCTGACCTTCCCCCATCCCCGTGTCTAGTTGCCAGTTACTCTCTGTCTCCAACACGCACGCATTCTCCTTTCTTCCTTAGTAAGTGGATCTTGGGCAATATGCCTAGCTAAAATGCTACATTTCTCAGCCTAGGTGTGGCCATGTCACTAAGTGCTGGCTGATGACATGCAAGTGGAAGATAGCTTGTCGCTTCCAGGAAAGCTCTTTACAGAGGCTCCATTTCCCACTTTCACTGGCTCGGCCTTGTTTACACTGAAATATAGGTGTGATGGCTAAAAGCCCTGCAGCCATTCTCTCAGGAGAATATAAACCATTGGACAGGGTGGTAGAGCAGATGGAAGGAGCCAGGTTCTCTAAAGGCTGAGGAACTGCTAAACAGCCTTGGATTGCCTCCTTTGATATGGCTTTCATTTGAGAAAATGTCTTCTCTCTTGTTTAAGCAATTGCTCATTGGAGATTCCTGTTACTTGCAACTGAACATGAGTGATCCAGTACCAGAGCTGGAATCCTGGGAATCCTCCCCTACGTCTCATTTTACACCAAGTTTGATTTATCTTATCTCCTGACCATCTCTCCAATCCTTCCCTTTCTCTTATTCTTGTTGTCTGCCACAGCCTCATCACTGACTTCCCTGTTTTCAACCTCTGCCAAAGACATCTGTGACCCAAGAATTTCCATCTTTCAGGTATGTAATCTTAAATCTGACCATATTACTTTTTGGGAATCATGGAATTATAGATACTTAGACTATAGAGCTTAAAGTGCCCTTAGAGATCATTAATTCTGGGTTTCTCATTTGTTTGTTAGGTTCGATGAAAAATGGAAAGCCAATGGCATTTTCCATATATAAACAGTATATACAATGTAGATGTGCAAATCCCTGGAGAAAGTCCAGAGTGCTCAGCAGATTCCCACAGGATTCATGACCACTAAAAGTTAAGAATCTCTGGTAGGTCTAACCTCCTTTGTTGTAGTTGGGGGAACTGAGGCCCAGAGTGGTTAAGCGACCTGTCCAGGCTAATATAGAGAATCAGCAGCAGAGCTGGAAAACAGCTCAGTGCTCTCCTCCCCAAAGAAGTGCTGCCAAATGACTGTCAAAGCAGATGCTGGGAGCTCATGTGTCTTTTGAGGACTGGGTGTCCGTTATTGCTTACTCTACTCAGATTGGACTCACACCGATGAGGGCTGGAGTGTAATTAGTACCAATGAATGCAAGGAGCCTTAACGGAGTTATTAATTATATACATTCCTGTTTACAGGAGAATAATGCTGTTAGCCCCATTAAGCATCATTATCAGTGCATGATCTAATAATTTCAGCATAATGGAACTAATATATTTCAGAGAGATGGTAGGAAAAATTCCACATCTGCTGCAAATTGGATTATTCTGGGCTAGGAAACCCTAGAGGTGGCAATAACAATTGTTCTGATAATCATCACATCTAATTGGTATAGTGCTTTACAGTTTACAGAGCATTTTCCTATAACTTATTATTTTGTTTGGTCCCCCCAGAAGATTGGAGAGGAAGAAGGGCAAAGAGAACAGAAGGGCGTGCTCCTTAGGAATATTCCTAAACAGCTTAAAGAAAAAAAGAAATGGGGGAAGGAGAATAGAAATATCGTTAGCTCACATAATGTGATCCTCCTGGGTTATTCTTATTCAGGAATGGTTTGATCCAGGGGTTCTGCCTTCATTAAAACTCTGGCTTTGTTTCTGAATGATTCTCTCAGCTGTCTTGTTAGCTTCATCTTCACATTGCCGGCTCTCATAGAACAATATTGCCAGCTTTGTATTTTCAGATCCTCACATCATACTGCTTAAAGTAAGACACATGAGCTTTTCTGGCAGGTCTCATACAAGTCAAAGCACTTCTCTTTCCCAGAAACCCCAGTAAGTCTATCCTCATGTCTCATTGGTGAGAATTAGGCCAGGTGCCCATCTCTCAACCAATCACCAGGGATGAGGGATAGTATGCGCTCATTGGATAAGCCAGATAAGATCCCCCTAAAGCAGAGGACAGGCTCAATCCCACCTAAAACAGAGCTGAAGATGGTGGTGGTGAAGCTGTCCAAAGGGAATTGATGTTGGTGGGAAAGGCAGGGAATGATCTGGAGGATCTGGAGTCGCTTGGAAAAGTTAAGAGGCAAGTCCAAAGTCACGCAGACCCCAGGGGTTGGGCCAACATATAAATACAGAAATTTTGTCTCCAAATTTTGTACCGTAAACTCTAGGCTTGTCAGAAGAATTTCCCCATTACCCTTCATCCTAATCTACTAGCTCTGTTCTTAGAAAAACTCTGGAAAACTTGTGAACCACTTGGAGATAGGCTCTTTGTATCTGTACTCATTCAAGGCATCAAGCCCAAACCCCAGATAATAAGGGAATTGAAACTCTACTTGGCACTATCCTAGGTGGATGGAAATTCCCTTCCATGTTGTTGTGGAAAGTAGCTGGATGAGTGCAAGTTCCAGTTATGTCTTTACCCTGTTCCACCTCCTTCTAAATCAAGTTGAGGTTTAAGGTAAGTCAGTCAATTCCTCCTATCACCGATCACTGCTTTGTCCCTAGAGTTCCAGTCATTTTAATCAGAATTGCTGACAACTCCAGTGCCTGGAACTGGTCAACAATACATCTAGTTCCTGTGTCCTGAGTCCCTGTGATGGGCCAACTACTTAAGTCCTTCCAACAACAATAAAAGGTAGGAGCTGTGGCCACTGATTCCCACACGAGGAACCTGAAGCTTTCAGTGGTGAGGTCACTTATCCAAGGTTGCCCGTTGGAGAAGAGACCAAGCCAGGATGCCCTCCCCTGCTACTGGAGTTTCACGGGGGCAAGGACTCTGTTTAAGTCTGGATTTCCCAGGTAACCATATCATGCCCTCCATGCAAGCTTGTCATCAAGATAAGAGAATCCTTTATTGAGAATTTACTGGGGACTGAAGCTTGTGCTAACTGGCTTTTGTGCACATTGAGTAGTTTATTCCTCCCAACCACCCTCGGAGGTGGGATATTAGCTGTATTTTATAGAGGAGGGCGTGGTGACCCAAAGAGTTATAGTAGCTCTCTCAAGTTCGCTCATCTTCGGGAAGTGGACTTGGCCCAGTGGATAGGGCATCCATCTACCACATGGGAGGTCTGTGGTTCAAACCCTGGGCCTCCTTGACCCGTGTGGAGCTGGCCCATGCGCAGTGCTGATGAGCGCAATGAGTGCCGTGCCATGCAGCAGTGTCCCCACATAGGGGAGCCCCATGCACAAGGAGTGCACCCCATAAGGAGAACTGCCCAGCGTGAAAGAAAGTTCAGCCTGCCCAAGAATGGTGCCGCACACACAGAGAGCTGACACAGCAAGATGATGCAACAAGAAACAAAGATTCCCGTGCCGCTGACAACAACAGAAGCAGACAAAGACACAAGATGCAGCAAATAGACACAGAGAACAGACAACTGGGGCAGGTGGGGGAGGGGGGAGGGGAGAGAAAGAAATAAAAATAAAATCTAAAAAAAAAAAAAGTTTGCTCATCTTTGTCAACTCTCATGTGCCCTGTCCAGAGCCAGCTGCCCAGTATGTGAAGGATGTGTTTTGAGTTCCCTTGGAAGCACGTGGAAGACAGCCGAGTGCATACTTCTGTCCAGCCTAGCTTTGACATCAGAGCTTCCATCCCTGTCACCCATCACTCAACCCCAGGAATAAAAGTCTGGATCGAAAGGCTTGTCCAACGATGCAGCTTTAACAGGTCCACTGGCTTAGGACAAGCAAGCACTGACAGGAAACATCTGCCCTGGACACACTGGTACATCTGCTGACTGAAATGAGCAAGTGGAGAAGCTGTGCTCAGGTCCGGGGAAATTCTGAGTGGCGGAGATGATGGAATCACCAGCCTTACCCTGCAAAGCTGGGAATGGGGGACTTCCTGGGTGGCACAAATCATAGCCCAGACTGACAGGCATCTTCTCGGTAGTAATAACAATCAATCTCTTATAAATACCGTTCTGTAAAGAAGCTTGGAGGAGGCCCTGGGGTGTTTTGCCAAGTAGGAAATGGAATTCCCACTGGGAGGGAGCAAGGGTGGCTTGGCTCTCCCCACTTTGGGTCAAAGACCCTAGGCAATAGAAAACAGAAAGTCCAAACCTACAGGGCATTTTCACATGTGAGTGTGTGTATGTGTACACGTGTGTGCTGACTCATATCACAGAGAGACTTATCACAAGATTTCCAGAAACCCTGACTTACCCCCAGGTTATATCAAATAGATTGGGAGTGACAAAGGTTGATTGATCTATAGACTTCCGATAATATACCTAACGGATGAACTTTGGCCGCCTCTCCTTCTTCCCTCCGTCCCTCTCTCCTTTCCTTCCTTCCTTCATTTCTTCCATTGCTGTATTTACAAATGTTAGCTGAGCACCTGTTATGGGGCAGTTACCGGGTTGGGTGCTGGGTAGGAAGAGAGGAAAAAGACCCAGGCTGGGGCAGGGTGGGCATCTAAGCAGTGGCTCTCAACCGGGGGCGATTTCACTCCCCGTCCCACCTGGGGAACCTCTGGCAATGTCTGGAGATGTTTTGGTTGTCACTTCCGGGGAGGAGGGTGCTTCCGGCAGCCGGTGGGTAGAGACCAGGGACGTGGCTAAACACCTGCAGTGCGCAGGGCGGCCCCTGCGACCAAGTTATCTGGCCTCGAACAGCAGTGGTGCTGAGGCTGCGAAATCTGACCTGAAATATGGTAGCAAGAACTGGACTCACCGTGTTCAATTCTGGATCTGCCCCTCACCGGGAGAAGAGCCGGAGGAAGTCACCTGCCCTCTTTGAGTCTCGTTGTTCTCACCTGTCTCATGGCAGATGCTCCCTCTGTAATGACTGAAGGAAGTTTGGGGCATAAACCATGCCTGTTAGTACCTGGCATCCAGCGGGTGCCCGAGAGGCAACAGCCACTTGGCTTTTCCGAGCCCAGGCTGCTCAGGTCTCGAAGCCACCAGTGGGTCCTCATGAAACCGGATTCCAAAGATACCATTCACTCCAAGTGGAGGCCAAAGGGATTCCTCTGTTCTTCTCCCTTCCTGGTATCACAGAACTATCGATTTGTGCAGGTGACGTTTGGCTGCCTGCCCCTGTAGACCGTCCTTTCTGCGAGAGCAGCAGTGTGTCATCTGGGCTCCTCTAGAGTCCTGCACCCCGCCTGGTTTCTCACTACCCGGTACCCGCTCAGTAATGGGAGCCGCGCCGCCTGAGTTCCCATCCCAGCCCCTCTCCTCACCAGACGTGTGGCCTTGGACAAGCTACTTAAACTTTCTCAGCTTCAACCTCCTCACCTACAAAGTGGTATTCAGTGTCTCCCATGGCCCACTGGATGGAACGTGGGAGGGTGTGGGCTATGGTGTGGGCCATTGACCATGACGTGCAACGATGCTCAGAGATGTACTCACCAAGTGCAATGAATGTCTCATGATGATGGAGGAGAATGTTGCTATTGGGGGGAGGAGTGGGGGGAGGGCGGTGGGGGGTATATGGGGACCTCATATTTTTTTAATGTAATATTTAAAAAATGAATAAAGACAAAAAAAAAAAGAACCCCTAACCATCAAAAAGGTTATGAGACTCTGCATCTCTATCCCATTATACAAATAAAAATAGAAGCAAAAATTAACTACCAAATAAATACTATATTATTTTTTCTGAATTTGGTAAAGTTGGTGATACTTTTCTGCTTGTTAAAAGTTTTTACTTTATTGTGATTTATTTTCTAATTTTAAATACATGTCTACTTTTATATGGATATTTAAAAAAATAAAGTGAAGAAAAAAAGTATCCACCATAAAGGGTTGTGGCAAGGGTTCAAAATAAACTACTCTGGGAGCGACTGTGGCTCAAGCAGTTGAGCTCCTGCTTCCCACGTGGGAGACCCCGGGTTCGGTTCCCAGAGCCTCCTCGAAACGAAAACAAACAACAAGCAAACAAATGAAAAAACCAACTCAAGGAGGCCAATGTGGCTCAGGGGTTGAGTGCTGCCTTCCCACATATGAGGTCCCGGGTTCAATCTCCGGCCTTGGTACCTCAAAAAAATAAAATAAAATAATAAAAAATAAAATAAACTACTCTATGCTCAGGGCCTGGCATCTAGCGCAAGCTTGGAAGATGTCACTATTATTATTGCTGCCGTTCAAAGTTATTGTTTTTCATCTAATTTACGACTGTCACTCTGTCCCGGGATGGCAGCACACCAGGTGGGCCCGCCCTGGCCTTCGGGGAGTATCTGTTTCCGTGAATTATCTGGACCAGAGCTGAGCTGGCGGAGGAGTGGTGGCTCATCTGAGCAGAAAAGTCGAAGCCGAAGCGATTTCTTGCAGGAGACTGGGGCGGGGGTGGCTCTGGGTCACTGCGCAGGCTTTCCCTCTCACCTGGAAGAAATGAGAATTGATCTGAAGCTTGTTCCACCTGAAGAGGTCTGTCGGGAGCCAGGGTGATGCGACGCACGGCGTCGAGGATGCTTCTGGTCTCCGGTCCAGGGAGGAGGCGTTTCGCGGCGATTCGCTTTCCCGGCACCAAGGCCGGCTGGGAGGAGACACGGGAGGGCCCAGAGGCCTGCTGGACAGGACCCATTGAGTGGCGGGAAGAGAGGAAAATGAAGGGGCTGACAGGAACGCGGGAATGTGGAGAGCCAGAGAGGGGCAGGAAGGAGGTGGGGACAGAGGTATAGGGCTGAGAAGACTCAGAAGGACGACAGTGAGGGCAACGATAATGAGAGCCAGCAGAAACTGAGTGCCTGCAAGGGCCAGCTCCAAGCTCATGGATGCTCCCGAGGCCCAGAGGCGGAGCGACCCATCGGTGCCAGCCTTCACCTGCCTGTGACGAGGGAAAAGCGTCGCATTCACGAACTCCTTCACCAGATGTTCACCGAGCACCTAATATACGGCAGGCACTGTTCTGGGCGTGAAGATACAGCATGGAACTAGACGACCCCTGCTCCCTGCCCTCATGGAGGTAGGAGTAGACCACCACCAACAAATAAACAAGTGTATATGGCATGTCAGACGGCAAGGAGAGCAATGAAAGGAACGTATCAGGGAATGCAGGTGACGAGTGTGTGTGGGGTAAGGTGGTAGTTTTAGAGAGGGTGGTCAGGAAAAGCCTCTGAGGAGGTGACATTTGAGCAAAGGTGAGGAGTAAGCTATGTGCCTATTTTGGAGAAGAGTATAACAAGAAGAGAAAACAGCAGGTGCAAAGGCTCCTCCCCTGGATGCAACCATCCAGGGGCGAGAAGCTGGTGGCTCGGGCCAGGGGGCAGTATGGTGGGCTTGGTGACAAGTGGCGGGATTCAGCAAACAACCTGAGTTGGCGTGAGTGCCCGACCTCCGCAGACAGGACACAAAGCCCCCGTCCCCCCAACCCGATCCTCCAGCTCTCTCCTCTTCTCTGCTTCTGACTCTGCACATCTTCAGCCTCTGAGGCCACTTGCAGTGTGACACTGTCGCCACTGTGCTTATTCCGAGAGCACCGCCGTCCAGGCCAGAGGGCATCTCCCCGTATACTCCCCGAGCTCCCAGTCCTGGGGCTGCCGGAAAGGGACCACGTGGCGTGCAACGGGGAGAAACGAGGCCTTCCCGGCCTGGGCCCCACAGCCGTTGGTGGAGGCCCCACCTACTGCTAAGACTTTCCAGGAGCGCTGCCATCAGCTTCCGGCCCTCACTCCACCTGCCGGCCACTCACAGAAACTAGTCCTGTTTCACCTGGGGTATCTGTAGAGAATTCTGACCTATGCCTTGAGAAGAGAGGGAACGAAATGGGACGCACCCCTGGCCTTACTGGTGTGAGCAGTGGAAGCAACTGCAGACTAGCAGGTCAGATCCAGCGTCAGGCAAACTGGGGTTCAAATCCCACCATCACCACCGACCAGCTGAGTGACAGTGACTAAGTCGCTGGACCTCTGATTCCTTCAGCCCTGGCCGGATGGGACCATACAGAGGGAGCCTAGTTCGACCCGGGGTAAACACAAATAAATGGTGACAACTATAGCTGGGTGGGCCATGTTGCTTGGGTACAGAAAGGACTTGAAGAATTCTTCCCCGAGGCCTCTTCGCAGCACCAGTTTTGGGGGGACAGGGGCAGAATGCAAGGAAGTATCTGCACATGGGGTGGTCCTTGGACCCCAGAGAGCTGATAGAGCTCCTCGAGCCACCTGCTCCTTTAAACTCTGGGAGGGAGAATTTCTCAAAATGCAGGAATTTGTAAAACCTCTCACGGCAGCTAAAGGCTTGCACAAAGCCTGCTGTTCAGCTGCAATGCCTACAATGACAAAGGCTAATAAAGTAGGTATTTTCTTAGATGCCCAAAGGGACCACATTTCCCAAAATGATGAATCAGGATTCATGAGTGGGGGAGGCATGTTTTGATGGTGGGGTAGAATATGGGGTAGGAATAGTAACTCAAATCCCAGGAAACTGGGAAGGGCTGTTTGTCACCACTTGCTGTCTATTCACCACGTTGGTGCTGCCTGGTAATCTGGGGGTCTTGGTCCATTACCTTGACCGACTGGAAGCTCCCTGAGGATGGGGCTACCCTTTGGAAAACCTTTCCCCATTAGACCTGGAAAAGAGTAAGCCTTATAGAGGGGGAAGATTCCAGTTGATATTACTAGCTAATGTTTATTGAACTAAGTGCTTGATAATCATTACCTCAGTGAATCCTAAAAAAAAATTTTTTTTAATCCACCTAGGTAGTAAGTGTTGTTTTTAATTATTACATTATTATTACCATTTTATAGAAGAATTAAATTAAGCCTCAAAGAATTTGGGTAATATGCTCAGAGACACAGAGTTCTTAAAAGATAGAGAAATATTTGAACCCAGGGCTCTGTCTCATGCACTATGATGAACTTGGAGTCAACCAGATTTGGGTCAGAGCTCCAGCCTTCTTTTATCAGCTAAATGACCTTGAACAAGCCCCTGAACCCTGAACAAGCCTTAGTTTCCTCATCTGTGCAATACGGAAGATAAAACGTCTCATAGAACTGTTGTGAGATGGAAAAAGAAAATATGGTCTGGCATTGTGTCAGCCAATAGTGGCCACACCAATAATGCTAGCTCTCTCCCACCCTAAAGAAAAATTTAGGGAAAGAAGGAAGTTTCCCCCTCCCTCTCAACATGTAGAGGCTTAACTCAGAATCTCAAGCTGTCAGCATGTCTCTGTCTTGGCACTAATTATGTACAGAAATCATTTTGCTTCTGCCGTGTATAATGAGAACGATTGTACAGAAATGGAATTTATCATGCTATGTGTTATGAGAGGTTTTTTTTTAAGACTACCTCAATTTCCCCCTCTTTTCTTCATTTCCCCCTCTCTTGCCAGATAATCAAATACAAAAGTTATATTAACCTCCGAACCACTTCAATTAAAATGCTCATCCAAAATTTGAAAACAATTAAAAAACCCATTATCTCAGATTTAACGTTCTCTGATTCTGTGTCTATTTTCTGCCACGGCATAAATGGCAGGTAACATTATCACAGTAGGTGCCTTCTAGAAGGCAATGTCTCATTCTCTGCCAGTCAGCCCCGCGGCTGCTCTCTCGGCACCGGCCTTATTAAAAACCCACACGCCCCAGCGTACTTTTGTCATGTCCAAATGCATCGAAATAATTGATTGTCTTAATGAGCTCTCCATCTGTCTCATTTTCTCCTGTCTTTCTCTACGCCATGGTCAGTTTCGTGGAGAGGAAAGGACAGACTCCACTCTTGGGGGGTCATGGACTCAAGGAGGGGAGGGTCTCTGGCTTGCGATCTGCTGCCCGGAGTTCTAATTATCTCTGGTGATAATTAGAAATGGTCTGGCCAAGAACGGTGTGGAGGGAGTGAGCTAGGTGCTGAGAGTGTTACAAAGAACACAGACCCTTTGCCTTAGCTCATGAGAAAGGGACTCTTCAGTGACTCACTTGGTCACGTCAGTTTGGGTCAACACACACTGAGTGCCAACTGTGTACCAGGCACCATGCCAGGCAGTGGAAAGATGATCTTCCAGGTGTGGAAGAATCAAACAAAAAACTTGTATCAGAAACATATTCATATACTACTGGTGGAAATATGAAATTTTGCAAGCTCTCTAGAGTGTAATTTAGTATTGTGTATCAAAAGATTTAAGAGACGTGCATGCCTGTTGACCCAGACATCGACCTTCTAATAATTTATTATAAGGGCATAATCACTTATGTGTGCAAAGATTTAGGTACAGCTGTGTTCTTTGTGACATTATTTATAAAAGCAAAGGAAAAAAAATACTTGAAGAGCCCCATCGTCCAATAACAAGGAACCACATAAATTAATGATCCCTACAGCTAACATGATACTTCAATGTGAAAGACCAAATACTTTCCTTCTGAGATCAGAAACAACCATTATCTCTGCTCCTATTTAACCATGTACTGGAAGTCCTAGGCAGGGCAATGGGCAAGACAAACACAAAAGCATTTGGATTATGAAAGAAAAAGTAAACCTGTCTTTACTTGCAGATGACATGATTCTCTATGTAGAAAATCTTATGGAATCTATGAAAAAGCTACTCTAATAAATGAGTTTAGCAAAATTGCAGTATGCAAGATAAATATAAATAAACCATTGTATTTCTATACACTAGCAATAAATAATCAGAAATTAAAATGAAAACAATGTTATTTTCAACAGTGTTAGCTCTTGGGTAAATTTGACAAAAAAAGTGAAAAAACTATACATCAAAAAACGACAAAACATTTAAGAGAGAAATTAAAGAAGACTTAAATAAATGGAAAGATGTACCATATTCATGGGTCAGAAGCCTTAATATAGCTATGTTTTCAGGTCTCGCCAAATTGATCTACAGATTCAGTGTAATCCCACCAAAATTGCAGAAGGCTTTTTGTTGTAGAAACTGTCAAATGGAAATATGGAAATGCAAAGGATTTAGAATAGCCAAAACAACTTTGATAAAGAAGAACGAAGTTCAAGACGACTTATACAGCTACAGTAATCAAGATGCTGTGGCATCGACAGAAAGGGAGACAAACGTGTCAATGGGACAGAATGGAGAGTCCAGAAATACACCCACGCATTTATGGGCAACTGATTTTCAACAAAGGTACAAAGACGATTCGCTGGAGAAGAGAAAGTCTTTGTAATAAATGGCAGAACTGGAGGTCCATAGGCAAAAAAAAAGGTCTTTGAGCTATAGCTTGCACCAAAACAAAACAGAACTCAAAATGGATCACAGGCCTAAATGCAAAACCTGCAACTATAAAAATTCTGGAATAGTGGTTCTCAGTGGGGATGGTTTTGTTCCCCAGGAAATACTGGCGGTGTCTGGAAACAGTTTGGCTGTCACCACTGGGAAGGACATTCTACTGGCACCTAGTGGGTGGAAGCCAGGGATGCTGTGGGCATCCTACGCTGCACAGAACAGCCCCCCATGACAAAGAATGACGTGATCCCCCAAGTCGATACACTGTGGTGGGCTGAATCACCAACCTCAGTAAGGGCATGCTCTTGATCTACGTCTGCACTGCTGTGGGGCCTTCGAAAATGCTATTTTTAGTTGTGGCCAACTGGATCAGGGTAGGTTTTAAGCCTTTTTCCTGGAGGCCTTATAAAGAGAAGAAACTAGAAGTCAGAAGTAAGAGAAAGCCACCGGGAAGCGCCAGACACTGGAAGTCAGTGGAAACCGGAAGGGCGGACACAAGGAGGGAGATGGCCACGTGACGGGAGAATCCCAAGGACCCAAGCTAGTGGGCGCCAGAGGGCGACCCGCTCCGGGGAGGAAGCAAGCCCTGCCAAAGCCTGAAGTTTGGACTTATGGACTTTAAAACCAAGAGACAATAAATGCTTGCTGTGTAAGTCAATCCACTGTGCAGTATTTGTGGTAGCAGCCTGGCAAGCTAAGGCAAGTTCTGAGACTGCAAAACTCTGTTCTAGAAGAAAACATAAGAAAAACACCTTTGTGACCTGGGGTTAGATGAAGACTTCCTAGATACAACACCAAAAGTACTATCCATAAAAGAAGAACTGGATAAATTGGACTCCGCAAAATTAAAAACTTGGGGTTTTCAAAAGGTGCAGTTAAGGAATGAAAGACAAGCCCAGGCTGGAAGATAGTATCTGCAAACCATATACCCGATAAAAGACGTGTACCCAAACTATCTAAAGAACTCAAAACACAACAAAAGGAAACAAACAACCCAATTAAAAATGGGCAAAATATTCTAACAGTTCACCAAAGAAGATACAGGGATGTCATGTAAGAATATCAAAATACGCAGAGAGGAAGGAGAGTGTGGTACGCAAAGAGGCTTAGCTCTGCCCCAGCCACCCCAGATCTGCCCGGGCCTGTGCCCAAAGCGAGTCCACCGGCGCCCGAGGGTGCAGCTCCAGGCTTTGGAACTGTGTCTGGGGCTCAGAGTGGAGCTGGGGCGGGCAGCAGCCTCAGGAGTTGCTCCTGAAGAGGCAAGGTGAAGGCACAGGCTCCTCCTAGCCCCGGCACCCCCCACCCCCCACCACTTCCCTCTCCCTCCCTGCATTTCCTCTCCCACACCACACTCCAGCCAGAGCTTCACACCCCCTCCCCTGCTCCCTGCGCCAGCCCCTCCCCAAGCCATGGGGTACCTCCAGGGCCTTGTGCGCCTCTGTGACGACATCCTGTTCTTCTATAGGAGGATGGACAGCGCCTGGGCCAGAACTGCACCATCGAGCTGCTCACCTGCTCCTCCTACAAGATGGAGGTGAAGGTCATGCTCACCAGGCTGCCCTTGGAGACCTTTTCCACTGGTGGTGTCCTCGTCCTGTAGGAGCTGACGTCTAAAGAGCCTGAGGGGGACAGAATTGTTTGTATGGACCCATACGGCCCAGGAGATGTGGCGCCCAAGCCCGAGTGGAGAACGGCAGCCCATTCGGATCACTGCGCTGTTCATCGACTTCTGGACCTTGGAGACGGGGTGGCAAGTCAAGCTCTACAATTACCGCCAGCGAGTTCACTGCCAGTGGGGCGGCCCCTTCATTGTCCTTGAGGATGCACGCCAGCCCGAGGAGTCACAGAGTCTCCTGTGGGTGAATGCGGACTCCTGCCAATGAGGGTGGCAGAACCACCTCTTCAGAAATCTACTTCTAGAAAAACCAGTGCAACCCTCCATCAAGCCCACCTCACCGTGGCTGCACCCAGGAAACTGTCATGTTCTGACTGTCTCAGGCCTGGGTCACGTGGACTGAGAGCAGCTTCCTAAACCAAAGCCAGGCTGTAGTCACGAGAAGGATCAGGGCAGTGTGGCATCAACGAGAAGGCATCTCATAGGGACTCAGCTGCTGGGCGCTGAACTCCATCGTTGTGTTAGCACTGAGGCCATGCTCTTGGAGTGCCTGGAGCAGACCCATTCCTGGGAGACCCAGGACTCCTCTGGCAGGTGACCTTGGCTCAAGGACCAGCCATCAGCCTTGCTCAATGGCCTTCACTTGAAGGTGCTTGCACCCAGCCTTCCTACCTTCCTTCCCCTCCCTTCCCTCAGGTCAGACCTGCACCACCCTGAGGCCTCTCCCAGCCCCTTCCCCACTTCCTCACACAAGCATTTCCTCTAACAAATTCCTCACACGTGCGTCTTGGAGGACCCACATTGACACATATTCTAGGGAGGCAACTAACAAACTTCTACCTTTAACCAAACATTCTAGGGGTTGTGAAATAAGTTCTTACTCTGTATCTTATTTGAGCTGCGGCTTTGGTTAGAGAAATTGCTAGGGACACAAAAGTCTTGAAATTGATATAATAATATTGACTTATTGGTTGATAGCCCTATCTTCAGTTTGCCAAGCACTCAACGATTTACAAAGCACTTTCAGGTATGTAACTTCATCTGATCACCAAAGCACGGCAAGGCAGGCAGAGCTATTGTTGCTATTCATAAGGAGACTGAGGTTCAGCAAAGTTAAAGTGAATTGCTTGAAGTCTCATAAATTTACGTTACTGCTATGCCTAAAAGTTTTCAATGGCTCCCCATTGCTGGCAAGATAAAGACAAATTTATTTAACGTGATGCAAAATGGCCCCCTGAGATGCTGGCCATGCTGACCCATGTTCTGTGTTCTAATAAGGCCATTTCTATTTGGCCTCAGGTCTTTGCACATGCTGTTCCCTCTTCCTTAAACACGCCTTCCATATCCCCCTGTGATATCATCCACTCATCCTGCGACTCTCTTCTTTTAAGAAGCCATTCTTTAAGGCTGGGTCATGTGCTGCTGTGTGTCCCCATCCCCCGATTCTAATCCATTTCATAGCACATTGCGAACCATACGGGAATCTCTATTGCAATTGGCTGTCCTCACAACCACCCCATTAAGCAAGAATGATTGTCACAAGTTTATAGAGGAGACAAGAAGAAAAATGAAGGAAGTTGCCCAAGATGGCATGACAGTGTGTGTGACAGAGCCGAAATATGAACCCTGTCTCTAACTTCCTTTTACACGGCCATGTTAATGTCCCTTTGGTCAAGATAGTCATAGGGAGGAGGCAACTGTATGATCCACCTGGAGTTGGTGCATTTCTTGAAATCACGCTGTGGGCCAGGCCCTATGCTTGGCATTTTACTTACATCCCCATGAGCTTGTGCTGTCATTATCCCCCAATGCATGCATATGCATTGGGTAGGTGTAACAGCCAGCCCAAGGGGTGCTGATGCAAAGTACCAGAACTCTGTTGGCTTTTATAAAGCGTACTTATTTGGGGTAAAAGCATACAGTCACAAGGCCCTAAAGAATCCAACTCAAGGTTGCTTTCTCACCAAAGTCAGTTGCTCCATGTTGAAGCAAGATGCTTGCTGATGTCTGGGAGGATTCAGCCTTCCTCTCTCTCAGCGACAGCCTGGCGTGGGGTTCATTTCTTTCCAGACCTTCTCAGCTGCTCAGCTGCTCAGCTGCTCTGGTCTCTTCAGCTGTAACCTATCAGGTGAATGGCTCCTCTCTCGCCAGGGCCCCTGGATCAAGCATGACAGAGCTCTCTCTCTTCCAGTGTGTCTTCTTGAGTGAGTGTCCATTTATATCAGCCCACCAAGGGGGCGGGGACTCAGTCTGAGTCACACTCCACTGACGTGGTCCAATCAAAGCCCTAATCTTAGCAGGTAATTTAATCAAGACATGTCAGCTGAATCTAATGCATTCATGGGGTATCATACCCAGAGGAATAGATTAGTTTACAAACATAATCTCTCTTTTGGGGATTCATAAATTATCTCAGACTGCCACAGTAGGTAAATCCCCATTTGCCAGAAGGTTTAACTTGCTTATAAAGGAATGGGAACCCAGGGCTTCCTGACTCCACAGCTCCTTACACCACACTACCCTTCTTGAAAAAGGAGGACCTGTTGTCCCAACCCCTGACCTCTCACCCTCCAGAAACTCTCTTTCCTGGCGCTTGACTTTGGCTCTCTGGGGGCTGCCAGGTGAGCAGGTCCCAAACCTAGACTCTCAGCTCCCCCAAGAGCACATCTTGAAAGAGGCATGATCCAGAGGGCAGGTGTCCCCAGAGGGCAGGTGTCCCCAGCCGGGCAGTTCTCCAAGGCGCTGCTGGGCAGAGAGGCAAGCAGCCCTGGGTGCAGGAGCTCAGCCGAGCACCTCACCGGCAGCAGGTGCCCCATCTTGCCTTTTCTTCCCAGATGCACAAGGGTTTGCAATGCCAGTAGTAGCACTTGAGGGTATTTTTTTTCCCCTTCTTTCTCTCTCTCTTTAAATCTCAGCAGCAGCTGCTCCTCTGTCCGTGGCAGGTTCCGAGCGTCTCAGACAGGTGTCAATATTGACAGAGGGGGCCCCACAGTCTGGCAGGGAATGCAGTTTCAGAAGAGGAGCTGAGCAAGCTCATTAGGATGGCTTCTCGCTGCCCTCTGGCAGCCCCAATTACTTGGCTCTGAGCAACATGAATATGGATCAGTGGAAGGCGGGGTCTTCCTGCATTCGTTTTCCTTAACACAGAAGCAGCAGAGGAAGGGTTTAAGGTCATTAATTCTGGAGTAAGAGAGACCTGCCTTCTTATCTACCCATGTGACCTTGGGAAAGGGCATTTGCCACTCTGAACCTCAGTTTCCCTATCCATAAAACAGGGGTCATGACAATACGTACTCATGAAGGCTTCTGGTGGGGAACTGATGGCTTGATGCCTTTAACATGGAGGCTGGCACACAGTAAGTGCTCAATAAATGCAGCAGTTGCTGGTGTCACACCCAAAAATGGTCACATCCACAGGAAACTCATCTCCTTCCTAAGAATGAGGAAACTTTCCCAAAAGTCTCCCCGCAGACTTCCTCTTGTGGCTCATGGGCCACAAGCGAGTCTTACATGTTGGCTCCTAAACCAACCACTGATTAGGGGAATGGAACTGCGGAGGCCAGTGGTTCATTAGCTGGAGTTGGGCCACGTGGCCACTCCTGATTGACTTCCAATCAAAGATTACCAGGCATGCAAGGAAGCAGGAAAATACAATCCATAATGAGGAGAAATATCAATCAATCATAATCGACCCAGAACTGACACAGGTGTCAGAATTTGCTGACAAGAAGTTATTATAACTGTATTTCATAAGTTCAAAATGTTAAGTAGGGAAGCAGATGTAGCTTGAGCAGTTGGGCACCTGTTTACCACATGGGAGGTCCCAGGTTTGGTTCCCAGTGCCTCCTAAAGAAGACAAGCAAGACAGCAAGCTGATGCAACAGGCTGGGCAGTGAGCTGATGCAACAAGGAAAGACGAGAGACACAACAAGCAGGGAGAAGATATGGCTCAAGTGATTAGGCACCTCGTTCCCACATGGGAGGTCCCGGGTTCCTCTCCCAGTGCCTCCTAAAAAGAAGACGAGCAGACACAGAGAGCACACAAAGAACAGACACAGAGAGAAGACAGCAAGCGCAAACAAGTAGGGGGGTGGTGGAGAAATAAATAAATAAAATAAATCTTTTTTTAAAAAGTTAGATAAAGATGGGTAAGATATTAAAAAGATCCAAACTGAACTACTAGAGGTGAAAATTACCATGTGTGAGATGAAAAATACAATGGATGAGATTAATAGCAGATTAAATATTACAGAAGACTAGTGAACTTGAAGGCATAGCAGTAGAAACTACTCAAAGGGAAACACACATTAATAAAAAAGGAATTTAAAAAAATGAACCGAACCATGGAGCTCTGCAGATTCCTGAGAGGCCCTGACCATCCCAAACTCAGCCACCTTCTTTTATAGCTCACGAAACCAAGGCCCAGAGAACCGACGGTCTTGCCTGAGGTTGCACAACGAGTCAGTGGAGGAGCCAGGGCTAGAATCTGATATTTAGTTCAGAGCTGTTTGCATTTCCCTACAGTCCCTCTCTAACAGCGCTGAGATTTCCATGGCTTTTAATTTAATGTATTTGTCAACATTTGCAACCAATTCCCAGGGCTCCACCGGCCTGCGCCCTGAGTACAATCTCCCTCTGTTCTTCTCCCTATCTCCCAGTGCAGGTAGCAGCTTTCTCATGCCCGGGTTTCTCCAGCCAGCTCCCCAGAGCTCTGATGGAATTGCTCACAGAACTGTCCTCCTCCCAAGGCTATTTGCATTCCAAAGAGCTGCTTAGAGTGGACAGTGCTTAACCCTAAATAGTGAATTTCTGGTGGCAGAATGTGAGACACCTGTGCTGGGAGGTATTTTGTAGGGGGGATGGAATCTCACTGGCATCCCTAAATCACAGGAATATTTTATCTCCTCTTGTTCAATGATGGCTATACAAAAGTAAAAATGGGTCAGGTAGTTTCCCTTTCCCCAGGAAAGGCAGAGAAGCAAACAGGTGACTACAATTGAGGTGTTAAATGTCCTGACACTGCCATGAAAGCATACCTCACTGCCTGGGTCCATCGGAGAAGACTTCCTGGAGGAGGTGATAGAGTTGAGTTTGAAAGGACTGGATGCGACGCCACCTCTTCCCACTGGAATGTGAGCTTCATGAAAGTTGAGGCATTGAACGTTTGCTTTTCAGTTGTCTCTATAGCGGTCAATGCCAACATCTGCAGGTGCTCAGATATTTGTTGAATGAATGAATAGGAACAGACACTGAAGAAGGGATTGCAGGCAGGAAGAGCCACATGGAAGCGCCAAAGGGCACGTTTGGGAATAGCTGGAAGCTCACTGTGGCCTCAGCATGGGGTGCACGGGACCGTGGAGGAAGGAGCCAAGCCTGAGGATCAGAGCATAAAGGTCCTCGTGCCATAGGCTGCATTTGGGCTTGGCCCCCTTGGCAACAGGAAACCTCTGGTGGGTTTGAAGCAGGCGGTGGCGTGATCAGCTTTGTGCGTTGGACAGAGTCCCCCATCTGCTGTGTGGAGATGAAAACGGGGGTGGGGACGAGACTGGGGACTGGAAGTGGACTGCAGCCTCTGTTCAACTCGTCTACGCAGGATCCCGACAGAGGAAGCCGGGCTTGACTGCAGGGGCGCAGGACGGGCTGGCTGTCATGGCTTGAGGGAGGTCCGCTCCGTGCTTCACCTTTCCCGGCTGCCTGCTGGAAGGCGAGTGCTCATGCGGAAAGCCCATTACTATCCCACCAGGAGAAGCCTCCCCTTGTTAAAATTCTGGGCCACGGTGTCTTGTATTAAAGCTGATATTAAGCCATAAAGTATAATATGTTATGACACCATAAAATGCAGTGTAATTGCTAGAAAACCATAAAATGTAATGTAACAGGAGCAGTGTCCATTACGCCACATCACAGTCTAAAACAGTTAGCTTCCACTCTGCTTTTAGACAAACAAACAATTCCTATTCATTGCCACCTCCGGAGAAAGGTATAGGAAAGTCACTCTGGGTGAGCATGAATTGTAAATGCTCACCGAGGGAGATGCATGTGGTGAGGAGCAAGCTCCCCAGCCTTTGCAGTTAGATAACCCAGGTTCAAGTTTTGGTTCAGTAATGTCCAACTCAGGGTCCTTAAGAGTGCAGCTGAAGACCGGTTCAGTATAGGTTTCTCCTGAACCTGCGTTTTGCCTCGCTCTTCCCTGTGCCCTAACCTGCTTCCCTCACACACCTTCTCCTGGGAGGTGACAACTGTTGAGCTCTCATATCCCACCTGAATCAGTCACTGGCCCTAGAATCTGCCCTGGGGTGGCATGGAACCTTCTAGGATTTTTTGGCAAGGGGTGCAGGTGGAAGCTGCCAGCAGCCAGCATTCAGAGTGGTTGGAAGGTGAAGGCACTGGTAAAGTGGATGAGATCTGAATGGTGTGGGAGTGGGCACCTGCAGCATTTGCAACAAATAACTTAGCATTTATAGTTGTGTGGCTTTCCCTCTAAGCCGAAATTTCCTCATTATAAAATGCAGATGGTACTATCTATATAGTGTGCAAATTAAATGAGACATAAGGAGCCTTGCATAGTTCCAGGTATATAACACTGGTAGGTGTGCAAATTAAATGAGACACAAGGAGCCTTGCGTAGGTCCAGGTAGATAACACTTTAATATACAGATACTTGCTCATAAGTAGATTGCCGTCTGCAAAGTGACACACACCTGCATTCGATGTATTAAGAAAGTACCTAACACGCTCACTGGAGAAACACCAGCTTGTGTGTTTAAAGAAATGCATATGGGAAAAGGGCCCATAACAACGCTTTGCTTACGAAGGGGGTCTCTTCATAATGTAATTCAAGGCCAAAAGAGACAGGGGCTCCTCTGGGTTATGATGCTAAGGAGGATTTGGCTTGGTGCGCACAGTAGGCTCAACGATCTTGTGTCTGCTCCTTCCAGAAGTCAAGCTACAGTGAGGGCCTCTTCGTGGCGAGCCATGGTGCTTGTGGAGGATTGCAGAAGCTTGTACGTGGATGGAAAGGACACCAACGTCATCGGTCACGGGGGAGAAGAGAGAGGGGGGTTCAAGGGGTGACTGGGGCCTCTAAGGTCTAGAATGAAGATGCCCGTGCTCACTAAAGAGCTGGCGAATAAGCTAAATAGAGGAAAGTATCTACTCCCATCTCCCCACCCTTGGGAGATTCTGTGCAGGGGGAAGCACATGAGCTAAACATAAAGAAAAGGATCATTTTGTACATTTATTGTGATTCAGGGTATGTGCTTGACTAGCCCGTGGGAAGGCATTTTGAACACGTACTCTCTACCCTTCCCCTTCCAGTCCTAACAGTGAACAGCAGGGCTGCCTGTTGCATCGTTTAGGATTTAATTCAGCTGCACGAAACAGAGACATGGAAAATAATGGCTGGTTACTTTGACAAGACGGAAGTTTATCCTCCCCTGAAAAAGAAGCCCAAAGCTGCAGCAGTCCAAGCTCAAGTGTCTACAGGGGCTGGAGGGTGATGCAAATGAACTGAGAGAAGCAGACCAGTAGGTGCTGTGGGGGATCGAAGGTCACATCCCATTGAAAAGCAGTCGCTACCCTGCTTCCCCCATTGCTGCCATGGGGGAGAGCTCAGTGGCGCCCAATCTTTTGATTTTTTATATAAAGAAGTTCCAAACCTGGATTTTGTAGGTGAAATCTGGATTCTAAATATTGGCAACTAATTCGAAATTTTGAAAGCACTGTGGACCAAGTAAAACCCATGAGTTTTACTTAATTCAGGGGCTGGCAGTTTGTGACCACTGATCTAATATGGGCTGTAGAAATTCCCATGGGTAGACATGCACACATACCAGTCTGTGAGTGCATAAATCCTATGAACGCGTGTGGAGCGTTCTTAGCTATTTCAAAGGGGTGGTGCAGTCTAATCCCTGGGAATTCAGCTTTAAGCAAGAGTTGGGATTTGAAGCCTTGTCCTCAGGGAGGTTTTAGACCGTGCATCAGGCCAGAGAAGCAGAACATTTTTGAGTCATAAATGGAATTGATTATAGGGTTAAAGCTGACGGGATCATGGGAGCTGGCTGAACAGTCTATGTAAGTCTGCACCCAGGTGGATGCTGAGTGGGGCTGTAGTCAGGAAGTGAAGATGGGCATGAAGCAGGAGAGAGCAAGAACAAACTGGAACCTTGACGATGAGCTGGAACCCACCAGGACAAGCCAGAACCTGCATCTGTTTTCTCACCTGTACCCACATCAATCTCTCATCAGCTCCAGGCTTCTAACTTCGCTGACGCTGTGATCTGCAGAAGAGCCACGAAGATGCACTCAGCTCTGGCCCAGTTATTGGAGAAGCTGAAAGGGGAGATCCAATCCGGTAGGAACCGGGAGAGGTGCCAGCCTGGCTGCTGCCCCCAAACCCCCAACAAGGTGAGCCTGCAGGTCTGTGGCACCGTGTGTGAGCTGCCCCAGCACAGGACCTGGCACTGGCCCTCCCAGCACAAACACAGCTGCTATTTCAAGCACACCTTCTAAACCTCACACAAATTTCTCTTAGGGTAACCCTAACTCACGACCAAGCAGGGAGGGTAATTTTTGGAAAGGGTTTCAACTTCACTAAGAAGATTCAATGCCAAACCACCGCGGGCAGGAAAGACGGTGAGACGGAGTGACAACACAGGTGATGATGTATGAAAGGGGAAGGGCGGGCACTGTGGCTACTCACCCCAAGGGAGCTGGCAAACGGAAGACACATCCAAACTGAGAAAGGAAGGAAAGGAAGGAAATGAATGTCAACAGAGAGGCCTCAGTCCCTAAGGCCCGTGCAGACACGTAGGCACACAGCAGCTCACCGAGTGTGACGCCCACCTGCCCAGACAGACACAGGAAGACACATTCGAATTCCACACCAGTTGCCCTCCACTCCCCACCAGGCTTAGTTCTGGCTGGATCCTGAGCGGGGCCTCGGAGGACATTCCCTGAGGTCCCACACCGCGTTTCCTCCATCTGTTTCACCAATGGCCTGGGGTCCTGTGCACGCTAGGCAGAGCCCCACCCACCCCCAGGTGGGCAGCACTGCTGGTGAGCTCTTCAGCAAAGCCTGACCTCAGGCTCTGCTTCTAGGGGCTTCCAAGACAAGATGCGGCCTTGTCTCTGATGCATTTTAGAACCCGCTGCAGCCAGGTTTTCTCTAGGTTTTTGGCTTAAATGAATTTTGGGAGCAAGCCGGGTTCGATAGGCCAGGAATTTATTAAGGAATGGTGAGAAGAAAAATGGGAGAAAATAACAGATTGTGGGGCCCAGGTAGAGAGGAAGGGGCTGGAAGAGTGATAAAGAAGGTCGATGCACAGACTACAATTCCCCATCACAGATTAAAAATCGCCAGGTTTACTTGCGCATTGATTCAGCCACGGGCCGAAGAAGTCCAGAACAGGGGCCCAAAGGCTAGAGAGGGGCGGTTCTGGCTTTGCACCTGCTTTTTGAACCCTTACTTATTCCTCCCCTTTGCTAGTGACAGGGGAGCAGTCCCCCGGCTGTTTCTGTTTTGATTGATTACCCCACCCATCCATCCCGGGAGGGCCCAATGGGAAGGCCCCTGGAGAATACCCGGGCTGCTCCTGGCTTCGGGAGGAAATCTCCTTCCGAATGGGGGAGTCTCGCGGGGTCTTCCCGCAGCCACCTTAGGGTACCGAAGCCCACGTGGGCTTTCCGGCCAGGTTCCAGATCCCTATCGATTCCTCAACCAGCCTGCTTCGCCGCTTCACGGTGTTCTAATGACTATAGCAGACTGTGAAAGCAGGGGGGAAATGAGGCAGCCCACCGTGGATTTGGGGGAGAAACTCACAGAATCGGAGACCCGGGAAATGTTGTTGGGGTCAAGGTTTTCCTACCCGATTCAAGCTGCCATTGCCTCTGGACGTGGCTGTGCATGGGTGTATGGGGTGCCCGTTGGTAATACTTTGTGTCTGCATAATGGAGAAAAAGGAATCTAAAACCCCGGGAGCAAACCCCGAGGCCTGCCCGTGTTAAAGGGGGCTATATTTTCTCCTGTGCCCGCCCCCCACCGCACACCCCCTCTCCCTTCTGCCTACGGAGAGTATTTTTAGGGAAGGGAGAACTGCTGAAGAATTGACCGGAGAAGCAAATGACTGAAAGCGGTGATTTCCGAGTCTCTGCCAGGTCTTTGTGCTAACCTGGAGACCTGGGCTAGGGGGAGCTTTCTTTTCTGAGGATACACCACCAGGCCTTTTGAGTAATAAGAAGGCAAGTCCTGAAGCGTATGTGTGATGGAGATGGGGAAAATACTCATTCGCTTAATAAAATAAAATGAATTTTGCAGTTGTCTCCCGGCAGGGGGAAGTTAGACGAGAATGTAGATCAGGGGGAGTGAAAATGCATAAAACAGAGGAGGTCTCAGGTGGGGACCTAAGGAGAAAAACAGCCCGGGAGAAGCTCCCTGGGGGGCCTTGGTTAAAGTGTATTATTACATTTGAGGCTGTTTCCTGTTCCATGCTGTGCTGTGAGTCGCTTCTGATATCGCTAAACCTTCCATAAACGTCTGTGGATTTGTTGAGGTGAAGGTGAAACTGCTGCAACAATGAGCCCAAAATACAGTGGATTAAAGAGGACAGAAGTTTATTTCTTATTCATGAAACAGCCCTGAGGCCAGGGGTCCAGGAGTGGGTCAGTGCTCCTTCAGGCTCCAGGTTTCTTTCCCCGCGGGTCCTCCCCTGCAGGGGTCAGCTGCATCCCGACACACCCCATGCCTCTGAATAAAGGGACAGGGGACGGAGCCACCCGACCAAGCCTCCCTCTTTTAGGAAGAGAGGCAAAGCTGAACACGTCACTTTCACTCACATTTCCTTGTTGCAGCTTAGTCAAAGGGTCGTACCTCACCTGGAGGGAAGTTAGGAAATTTAGTCCCTGGCTGAGCAGCCGTGGGTTCAGTGATGGCTACGGAAGAAAGAAAGAATAGAATTTGCTAGAAAACTGGCAGTCTCTATTGTGGTCTTTGACCCTGGTCGGAGGCACCATAGTTTCTCAACTCCACCCTTCCCCCCTTCAGTCTAGTCTCAGAATAGAGTAAGAGGTGCTGTTAAAACATACTGCTCTCTGCTGAAAACTCTCCAACGGCCTCCCATCTGCTCTCTGAGTAAAAGCTGATGTCCTTGGAATTGCTTACAAAGCCCCTACACCAACTATCCATGCAGTTCCTTTCTAACTTCACCTCCTCCCACTCTCTTCCTTGCTCACTCCATCCAGCCACACTGGCTTCTTTGGCTTTGTCAGATATGTCGGCATGTTCCACCTCAGGGCCTTTGCACTTGCTGTACCCTCTGCCAGAACAATTTTTCCCCAGAGATCCGTGTGGCTCATCCCTTCCCTTCCTTCAAGCCTTTATTCAAATGCCACCATCTCCTTGAGATCTTCCCTAATTCCACCCCATTTAAAACTGCAACTCTTGGGAAGTGGTTGTGGCTCAGTCAGATGAGCTCCAATCTACCATATGGGAGGCCCTGGGTTAGCGTCCCGGGGCCTCCTTGTGAAGGCAGGCTCACCCACACGCTGCAGAGAGCCACCAACCCGCAAGCACCATGGAGTGCTGCTGGCCTGCAAGCAGAGAGCCAACCCAGCAAGGTGATGCAACAAAAAGAAGGGAGACAAGCAAGAACACAGAAGAGCCTGCAGCAGATGGATGCAGAGAGCAGACAGCAAGCAACTCTCAAGGGTGGAGGGGAAATAAAATAAATAAATACAGACACAGAAGAATGTACAGTGAATGGACACAGAGAGCAGACAGCATGCAAAAAGCCGTGGGGAGGGGGGATAAAATTTTTAAAAACTAAAAAAAAATTGCAACTCCTTCCCCCAACATTCCCTAACCCCCATCTCCTGATTTTTCTTCATAGTATTTACTTATCACCATCATATATATGATTAATATTTACCTTAAAATATATCTGGAAGCTGATGTGGCTCAAACAGTTGGGTGCCCACTTACCACATGGGAGGTCCCAGGTTTAGTTCCCAGTGCCTCCTAAAGAAGAAAAGCAAGAGAGCGGGCTGATGCAATAAGATGATGCAATGAAGAGACACAATGAGAGATACAACAAGCAAGGAGCGGAGGTGGCTCAAGCAATTGGCTGCCTCCCTCCCACATGGGAGGTCCTGGGATCGGTTCCCGATGCCTCCTAAAAAAAGAAGTCTAGCACACAGCAAACAGACACAGAGAGCAGACAGTGAGTGAAAATAATGTGTGTGGGGGAGAATAAATAAATAAAGTAAATCTTTAAAAAATACACATATATATAATTTATTTTATTTTCCTTCCCCCCCCATCAGAATGTAAATGACAGCTCCCTGAGGGCAGGGATTTTGTTGAATCCCATGGTGGGTATGCGTACGTGTGTGTATTAATGGGGGACCCTGTCCTGGGCCCAGGCAGGGATGCAACAATGAGTTAAACAGCCCCAAATCCCTGGCTTCTTGGAACTTACATTTTGGTGGAGGAAGACACTTACAAGCCTTGTGAGAAGTTTGACTTTTATTCTAAGTGCAGCGGGAAGCCATTAGAAGCTTTTAAATAGGGGAAGCAACACAATTAGATTTGTGCTTAAAAGTCACTCTGGCTGTGGTTCCTGAGAAGGAGACTCTGTGCAGGAAGGTTCTTGGGGAAGCTTCTGACACTTGATGAAGGGAAGTGAAGGAAGCGGAGTGGGCGGTGGAGCAGCTGGGCCGTGATACATCCCAATGATGGGCTTAGCCAACCCTTGGGGAGTTCTGAACCAGGGAAAGGCCTTCAGAGTTACCCCATATTGGGGCGAAGAGGCTGGGTCTTTATACCGGGGAAATGACCAGTCTCTGCAGACAAGCTATCTTAGAAAGGGGACTTGACCTTGGGAGAGGTAGCTTTTTTAGTCGCTTGGGTAGCAAGTCCTTCATGCTTCAGTAAGGGCCTGGCTAGTGCAGTCCAGCATCTATGACTGGGGTATTCCCCGTAATTTGTGCAGGATGGAGCAGGGCAAGGAGAGTCAGAGTGGTGGCAGAGAGACAAGCCATGAAGATCCACAGGGGCTTACGCTCCAGCTGGGGGTACTCCTGGTGAGCCAAGGGGCAGAGATGGGACTGCACAATGCATCACCAGAGAACACGAAGAGCTAGAATTCAGTTAGGGAGAGATGAGAGATGAAGGCAAAAGAAGCTTGGGCGGTGGGGGGACGGAGAGTGGACGTGGTTGACCTCTTGTTTCCCATTTACGAGGTCCCGGGTTCAATCCCCAATACCTCCTAAAAAGAAGATTCAGGAATCCCATCCAGGAAATGGAAACCTCCTTGGGGCCCCCGTCCTTCAGGACTGGCTCTTTAAGATCCAGAGGAGAAAAAAACCACCAGGTCCCCCAGGTCCCTCCCTGCCAGTCCCAGTTTTCTGACAAGCGGTGTCACAGTATTGATGGAGTGGTTACCTTGAACAGACTTGGGTCCTAAACAGGGTTCCTGTTGGAGACCAGCTGAGATGCCAGCTGCCCGTGTCCATATTTTGTTAGGGTCCCAGGGGCAGGGCAGAGCCAGGGAGTGGAAAGGAGGGCCTGGTCTGAGCACCTGGCATCCTACAAGAGTGGTCCTTGGGGTTCAGGAAAAGGGGCATTAGACTGGGGCCTCAAACACCAAACTTCAGGTGTGATCAGCAACTTACTGTGTGTCTTTGGGCGAGATGCTTCCCTCTCTGGGTTTCAGTCATCACTTGGGCAAACCAGTGTGTGTGTATGTGTGTGTGTGTGTGTGTGTGTGGAGGGGGTAGAGTCAGTGGTCCCTAATGGTCTTTGGATATCCACAATAGCTTCCCTTTAGAGCAGGCTTAGGAGTGCTGAGCACTTTACATGGGTTAGCTCATTTAGTCCCCACTTGACAAATGAGGAAATGGAGGCTCTGTTGAGTAAGTAACTTGTTCCAGGCAAGGCAGCTACTCTGTGTTGGAATCAGGATTTGAATGGCCACAGCTGAGCCTACAGTCTCAATCACTGTTTTATGTTTCTTTTCAACAACCCTGAACAGTCTGGATTTTTTTTTTTCATTTATTTTTTATTAAAGAAGTTGTGAGGTTACAAAACAATCAGCCTAATGTGGAGAAATCCCATACATCACCCATCCACCGACACCTTACATTGTTGTAAAACAGGGCTTCTGAACCAGGTCTGTGAGCTTGAATTGGAATTCAAAAAAACATTATTCTTATGGAGACGTGTTGGTGCGGGTGTGATATATTTATTAAGTAATACACAGTAAAGTGTGGACTTAGTAAGGGGTCTGTGGTTTTCACCAGACTTGCAAAAAGGTCCACGGAACAAAAGAGGTTAAGATATCCTGGTGTAGAACATTTGTTACAGATTATGAGAGAACATAAGATCATTACCACTAACTATGGTCCATAGTGTATACAGTATCTTTTTTCCATACACCCCCTATTATTACCACCATGCTTTATTAGTGTTGTCCATTTGTTATAGCTCATGAGGGAATGCTCTCATCTTTGTATATTAACCACAGTCCATCTTCCACCACATGTTCACCGTGTTACATAGTCCCATGCCTTGTACATTCTATCCAAAGTGTACACGCAGTGACTCTCACTTTCATCAGAGTTGTACAGTCAGTGCCCCAGAAAACCTGTTGACATTTTCCTTAGTTCAAAAGAAAAAATCCCATACCCCCCTCTTATTTACTCTGAGTATTGACATAGTACCTTCTTTGACACTGATGCAAACATATTACACTATTGCTATTAATTATAGTCCATAAGTTACATTAATTGTATTTTTCCCCTGTATCACCATAGTCTTACCACCTTGGAATAGTGATGTACATTTGTCCTAGTTCATAGAAGAACATTCTTGTGTTTGTACTATTAACCACAATCCTCATCCACCTCCAGGTTCACTGTTATTCCCTAGATTTTTCTCCAGGTTCCCTTCAGTTGACAGTTACATCCCTAGACTACCCCTTTCAGCCACAATCCCATTTCTAAACCAGCCTTGTTAGTTCTACTCACTATAACGTGTTACCATCAACTCTATCCATTGCCACACATTTACACTCCTGCTGATTGAAATTTCTACATTAATTACTGATACATTAAGCATCAGTACCCCTTCCCAGCCCTCATCCTATCTCGCAGTACCCTATAGTCCAGGCTTTAACTCCATGTGTTTATTCTTTGTATTTAGTTCACGTTAGTGAGACCATATAATATTTGTAGCCTGGACTATTTTAAACTGTGCATGATGGATTGGGGGAAAAGGAGTCACCCAGGATCACACACAGCTAGATCTGAAACCCCAGACTGTCAGTCTGACCCCCGACTTGTCCTACCCTCTGGGCTGTCTTGCCTTTGGGCTGAAATCGAGCCTGGGTCTCTGCAAAGTTGACCTTAGTTGGGGTTGTCCCCGGAGGGCAAGAGCTTGGGGCAAGGGTGGAGGGCCAGGACTTGACCCCATGAGACTTTGCAACAGCTTTATTGACAAATCCTATCAGGGCAAAAAGCCAGTTCTCATCCTGCCTCAAGGTCGTCTCTACAGCTCTTGCAGCTGAAGTCTGCAGAGACAGCCAGGCCTGGGGCTCTGCGGCTGCAGCCAAGGTGACCTTCAGGGCAGGGCAGCCCCGAGCAGTCTCTCCCCTGCTGCAGGAAATAAAACAAACGCAAGAGTTCATCTGGTTGCCTGTGAACTTGTTGGAATGAAAAAGACGTAGATTTCTGGTGCGGAGCAGGGTGCAGGGAAAAGGGCGCTCATGCTTTCTGTGGGTGGTGGAAGTAACAATTTCCACTTTCTGGAGGAACATTTTTTCCCATTTGTATCAAAACACTTTAAAATGTGCAAGTCCTTGTTGAGGATGTTTTCCTTAAATATATAAATGTATATGCACGAAAGCAAGAGTGGGAGTATAACCACTGAATGGCGGTTGTTTCCGCATGGTAGGTTAGAAAGGCTAATTTTCCTTCTCTTTTGCTTACTGATATGTTTAATGTTATCTGAAAAAAAGTGTGGTCATCCGGAGTATGGCCTTTGGAGCCAGACAAATCTGAGTTTGAAATCTAGCTCTGCTATCTATTAATTGAACAGACATTTTTGTACGTTTACTACCTGTCACTAAGATTCATGCAAAAGGATTCCTCGTCACATATCAAGCCATGTGTTATCAGCCAGCCAAAGGGGTGCTGATGCAAAGCACCAGGAATCTATTGGGTTTTATAAAGGGTATTTATTTGGGGTAGAGGCTTATAGTCACAAGGTCCTAAAGAGTCCAACTCAAGATACCATAAGAGGTATTTCCTCATCCGAAGTCTGTTGTCACGTGCTGAGGCAAGATGGCGGTTGATGTCTGCGAGGGTTCAGCCTTCCTCCTCTCTCTTAAGGCTCCGTGGTCCCAGCTTCTTCCCATCTCAACTATAGGCTGGCATAGGGCTTGTCTCTCTTCATCTGGGACTCATTTCTTTCTGTGCTTAGCTGCTCTGGTCTCTTCACGAGGTCAGCTGTGAACCATCAGGCAAATGGCTCATCTCTCTTCCTCTGGCTATCTTCTCTATGTGTCTACACCCGCGTGAGGGTCCATTTTATCAGACCACCAAAGGGGCTGGGAGTCAACGCAGAGTCGCACTCTAATGACGTGGTTGAATCAAAACCCTAATCTTAACATAATTTAATCCGATGTCTCAGCTGAATCTAATACAATCAAAGGGTTATCACGCCTAGAGGAACAGATTACGAACATAATCTAGATCTCTTTTTTTGGAATTCATAAATAATATCAAACTGCAACACCATGCAATAAGAGGCAGGAGAAATTGCCAAATTTCCCATGTAATGAAAGTTGAATTCAATTAGTTAAATGTGGTGAGGCACTCTGATTTAATGATCAATGAACTCTCAGTATAACTTTGACATGTTATTAGATTAACCTCTTACGTTTTACTCTGCCTTCCCAAAGGTGTCTCCCAACAAGTGTTAAGGAAAGGGAGAAGAGAAAGCCCTCTGTTGTGATGATCAAATAGATACATATTTATTTTATGGCTATACACAAATGCCAGGAAAACTATGTACATCCGTTAATTCAGAAACACCGCTTCTAGGAATGGTTCCTAAGAAAGAAAGCATGAATGAGTGAAAACATTTAGCTACCAGGAGACTTAGCTCGTCTTGGTTATTACAAATGAAAAGTTGGAAGCAATCTAAAAGCACATCAGTAGGAGCATGCTTAAATAAATTATAAAACATCCATACAATAGCGGGCAGATAGGAAAAAGGAAGTCGATCTGTATTTATTGGCATGAAAAGATCCTCGTGATATAGCACATAATGAAAAGAAGGGTGAGCCAAGCTTGATGCCATTTTTACAAAACAGTCTTGGTAATAATGTCTCTATGTCTACACATATAATGTTGATGGGAAGGAAACAAATGGAAATGTAATAGTGATGATCTTCTTTTTCTGAATGGGAGGGTTGGGGGGTATTTTTGTTTTCTTCTGAGTTTTCAGTCTTTCCTTCAAGAAGATATTTTATGTAGTTAAAAATTAATAAGATTAAAATAAAAAAAAAAGAGAGAAAGGAATTGATGTAGAGCCCGTCAGGGAAATGAGGAAGAGCTGCCAGCTTAGGCTTTTGGGGAGTATTTCTTTAGATGTCTACAGGCTCCTACTCTGGTAATGACTTTGCCTGATGAAAAAAAAAAAACCCTAATCATACCACTATTACAAGCATTTCTGTGGCAAATATTTTTAGTTCAATAAACTGAGATGGCAACGGAGGAGGCCTCCGGTGTCTGTTTGCATTTGTGTGGGCAAGTCAGGAGGGGCGCTTTGCGGACTTGGTAAATACAAGCTGTTTGGGGATTTTTTCCTTTCGCCTTTACGCCCCCACATTAGGGGTGAAGAAGCTTTTGTTTTCGCCGCCAGCAGTTTCTCAGCCGGGTGCCGATGGTAGAATTCAGATGGGGAGGTGTCGATGTGTGGAAACGGCGCCGCTAGGGCGGGCAGCTTCAGGTCTCCCACCTGCCACACACACAGCCGCCTCCCTTATATGTTGTCCTGGGTTCACACCCCACTCCTGCCACTTCCCGGCTGTGAGGCCTGGAGCAAGCCCCCGCCTAGCTCTGCGCCTGGATTTTCTCATCTGTCACAGTGGTGCTAACGGCTGCCTGCCTCCTGGGGAGGTCGTGAGAATCACGTGAGCTAATGCATCTGCGCAGCCCTCCAAGCCCCTTTGCCCACGATCAGATCAGATCCTTCTGCTCAAAAATCTCTTGGTGGGGGGCTCATTAAATGGATGAAATAATGCCTGTAAAGTGTCAGGAGCACAGTGGATGCTCGACATAAATTACTTTCCTCAACTGTAAGACATTTTTCATTCATTCACTTACTCATTATTTAACACATAATTGTCTTTCTGCCCCTCACTTTCCTCCTCTGTAAAATGGGGATACTATAGGTAACCATTCAATCGACCCATCTGAAATTGCTAATGTTTGACTGTTTTTGACCTACAAAAATTGGCAATTTCATGGAGTGCAACCTAATACTTCCTGGGGTCCTCGTAAGAATCAAAAGAGTGAAGAGGGGAGGTCTGCTACTGAGATATATTCATGGATTGTGTTCAAGACTAATTTGTTAAGGAAACCATACTCATATTCACTGAACATATTCAAGAAACCTGGTTCTCAGGAAGATTTTTGGCAAATTGAGCAAATCGATGTATTGGTGGTCTGGCTTTCAGCCAGGTATGGAGTTTTAGCTCTTACCCCTGCTCCATATATTCATAGAGCTTAAATAAATGTGTGGGGGTTGAAACGAAGGAAAAGGACAGGCTCCTCTCAAAATGTGGGTTGTCCTCAGGCTCCACCTTGCTCTGGGCTCAGAGAGGGTGGGGATGCCCCGGAAGATGGGGACAGGGCTGGAGGGACAGGGCTGTGGCCAGAGATGGAGGAGAGGGAGATTGGAGGTCCATCATGGTGGACTTCTCCGCCAGGTCTCATATAGATGCTTTGGACGTCTCCCCAGTGGTCATCAAGGGAATTTGACCAATCCATCAACGATTGTTTCCATGAGAGAAAGTTCCCTGAAGAACGGCATTTTCTTTTTTTTAATATAGATTTTTCTTTTCTTTTTTATTTGTTTATTTTTTAGATTTTATTTATTTATTTATTTCTGTTCCCTTCTCCCCTGACCCCAGTTGTCTGTTCTCTGTGTCTGTTTGCTGCATCTTCTTTGTCCGCTTCTGTTGTCATCAGTGGCACGGGAATCTGTGTTTCTTTTCATTGTGTCATCTTGTGTCAGCTCTCCATGTGTGCGGTGCCATTCCTGAGCAGGCTGCACTTTGTTACTGCTGGGTGGCTCTCTTTATGGGGCGCATTCCTTGTGTGTGGGGCTCCCCTACGCAGGGGACACCCCTGTGTGGCGCGGCACTCCTTGCGCGCATCAGCACTGTGCGTGGGCCAGCTCCACACGGGTCAAGGAGGCCCAGGATTTGAACCACGACCTCCCATGTGGTAGACGGATGCCCTAACCACTGGGCCAACTCCACTGCCCAAGAATGACATTTTCAATGACTAATTAGTCAAATTGCCAATTTCCCAAAACCATATTTTAAGGAAAATTCTTATTGAATTGAGTTAATGACTATTAATATACTCCTTTAAAATATAGTCAATGACTATATTCTTAGTAAGATGCTATTTCATACGTCCAATAATTCTCATTGAATTGATACTTCACAAATCTTTTATCCAAAAATGTATTAAACTTATTCTTACTATTTGCAAGACTGTTTAATACTACATAGTCTATAGTTCATTAGAAGACAGTCCTGAGAAAGCTAAATAGCCCCCATGATATTTAGCTTTAGATAAATCTGATCTTAAAATGCTACTGAGATATATTCACAGATTGTGTTCAAGACTAATTTGTTAAGGAAACCATACTCATATTCACTGAACATTCAAGAAGCCTGGTGCTCAGGAAGATTTTTGGCAAATTGAGCAAATCGATGTATTGGTGGTCTGGCTTTCAGCCAGGTATGGATCTGAGGCCTTCTTGGGCCAAGGTGGGGGCCATGTGTCCCCAAATTCCATGAGCGTCATGAATTTACTAGACCAACGAGAAGGCTATGGTTGCATCTAGATTCTCAGAAGCTTAGAAAACGTGCTCTGTCCTCAAATACCACCGGCACCCTTTGTCACGTCCATGAAAGGAAAAAGCAGAAGAGAAAAGGGAGAGTGAGATTCATGATGGCAAATGGTCTTTGTAAGAATTAGCTCCCTTTAGCAGTCCTAGGAGATGGTACAAAATTATCCCCTTTCACTGCTGAGGATCCTGGGGCTCTGGGAGGTGACGTGATTGCCTGAGATCATCTGGCTATTCAAGGGCAGAGAGGGGTCTGAACTCAGCCAGTTGGATTCCAGAGCCCATCGTCTTGGCCATTAGATGGTTCCTGCTCCCATGAAGTTCACATTCTATGGACTTCTCTAATTCCCTGAACAAAGAAATGAACCTTGAGGCTCAAGGTGGGTCCCTGCTAGCAGTAACTAAGGTGATGGGGTGTTGGAGTAAAGGAATTGAGAAGTACAAGGGGATTAAATAGGATTTCCTATTTTAGAAGAACCAGCAGCACGGAAGAGAGAAATAGTGTCATAGAGCAGGCCCTGTTTCCTTTCCCTATACTATGTCAGAATGAAAATTACGGAAATTCTGATAATCTACCTGTCTATTTATTTGTTCCATGATAACATGAGCTCAGATCAGGCTATGTTACATTCCCTGAAGCATAAAAAACACAAACCCTAATACAAAAAACAATGCCTGCCATTAATGTAAATGCTCACACTGTTTCCCAGCAGCAACCTTATAGAAGTTTCCCGAAGTATTCACTCTTTCTTTGGAGGGGGTAAAACACTTTTGTTCCTTATCATCCAATTAAGATACTTATCACATCACATGGCTGATAAATTAGAAAAGTCATATAAACAAAACAAAACAAAAATCGCCAATAAATTAGTTCCCCATTCTCTGAGAAAATCATAGTTAATATCTGGGTGTACTTCTTTCCAAGACTTCTGCGTTTATGCAATTTTTAAATGGATCACGTTGTACGTACTATTCTGTAACCTTGTTTTTTAACTTAATGTGCGTATATTAATAAAGACAATTTCATAACATCGTTGTGATCACTGCAGACTTTTGAAGGTTGCCTATTTATTCCCTGCCCCCAAAGAGATGTGAGATGAAGAAATACTTTGGGGCTAACTGGGACATTGGCTGTAGGGTCAAGGGGACCTCCGACAGGACCTAGGAGAACTTTAGGGGAGGGTTGGCAAGAAGGGGCCAGCTACACTCTTTCCCACGTCAGATTCAAGAGGCGGAGTGACTTGGAAGCGTCTGATGGGAAATGTTTTGGGGAACCTTACGATACTGTTTCACCAGTGGTATGAGGCTGTGGCCAAGTGCCCTTACCTTCTTAACCGCATCTGTCAAGGGGATAATCACAGAACCAGCTCCTGGGGCTGTTTGGAGAATCGGGTGAAATAAGCATGCTGAGTGCCTTCTCCTACTCCACTCCTCTTAACTAACCCAGAAACTCCCTTCGAGATCAGGGAGTTTCTTGTTATGGCATTGTGTCCCCTGAAAGGATATTTTCTTTTCTTTTTTTTTTTAAAGATTTATTTATTTATTTAATTCCTCCCCCTCCCCCGATGTCTGTTCTCTGTTTCTGTTAGCTTTGTCCGCTTCTGTTGTCTCAGCGGCACGGGAAGTGTGGGCGGCGCCATTCCTGGGCAGGCTGCTCTTTCTTTTCACGCTGGGTGGCTTTTCCTCACGGGCGCACTCCTTGCGTGTGGGGGCCCCACGCGGGGGACACCCTTGCGTGGCAGGGCACTCCCTGCGCGCATCAGCACTGCGCATGGCCAGCTCCACACGGGTCAAGGAGGCCCGGGGCTTGAACCGCAGACCTCCCATGTGGTAGACGGACGCCCTAACCACTGGGCCAAGTCCGTTTCCCTGAAAGGATATTTTCAAGTCCTAACCAAGACCCGTGAATGTGAGCCCATTTGGAAAGAGGCTCTTTGTTGATGTTATTAGTTAAGATGGGGCCCTCCTGGAGTGGGGTGGGCCCATCATCCAGGATGACGGGTGTCTCCTAAGCAGAGGAAATTTGGACAGAGTAAGAGAGACAGAGGGAGGGACAGCCATGTGATGGAGGCAGGGAATGAGTCACGTGGCCACAAACCAAGGCACGCCATGGATGGCTGACCACCCCCCAGACGCCAGGGGAGGGACGTGGAATGGACTGTTCCCTTTTGGAGGCAGCATGGCCCGCTGACACTTTGATTCTAGAATTATGAGACACACGTGCCTACTGCTCAAGGCACCTGGTCTGCAGAGCTTTGCTGTAGCAGTCCTGGCAACCTCAGGCTCCTCCCAGATACGAGGGACGTGAGAAGCATTCCTTCCCCCAAGACAGTACCTTCTGGGCAGAACACGGCAGAACTTGGTAGGACAGGGTGAGTGGGCTTCTCCAGCCGACAGGAACTTGGATTGGGGTCCCTTGACTCCCCAAGAGCTACGCTTTTTCGGTTGCTCCTCTTTTTCCCCTCCGTGGTCTTCCTTCACTGCCCCCAGTAGTCCAGCCAGGGAGAGGGGAGGCTCAGGGTGGCGGGGGACGCTGCCGTGGGGGACGATGGGAAGCCTTTGGGCAGTGACCTCCGACCCGGACCTGGACCACATTGTTTAGACATTGTTTAACCTTTGGGAATAATTGTAAAGACTAGATCACCTAAAAGGAGACATTTCCCAACTCCACAGAGATATTGGTCCGTTAGTATGATAAGATATGCCAAAAAAACCCTCACTCTGATGACTGGCACAGGGTCAGCACTCAACACATGCTCTTATGATGATGATTATTTAAAAAGGCACAGGAAACATCAGGACCTCGCATCAGAGCCAGTGGGGGGAGGCTAGGCTGAGCCTGGTTCCTGGATGAGACCCTCCCTCTGCCTCCTCTCCCTCCCCGTCTCCCCCTACTCCCCCCTCTCTACTCCTGCTTTCCCTCTCCTTCCCCCTCCCTTGACCAGCCCCAGGTAGACCGCGTGCTGGGAATATTCTCCCGCTTCCCAGCCTGAAGACAGCCAGGGTGTCACAAGGCAGACAAATGCGCTCATCTTCTCCCGCTGAAATTGGCACGTCCCGCGTGGAGAGCAGATGATTTATTTACCAGCGACGGTTCCGCTCTGGGGCGGAAGTGCCCTGGTTTGCCAAGTGGTTCATTCATTCGTCTTCGTTGGCAACACAGGCCCGTGGGGTCCCCACCCACCTCCCATGGCCGCCCTTTTCCTCCCGCAGGCCGCCGCTCACACTGCGGGGCCGGGCACGAGGGGGCGCATTGTGCCTGCCTTGACACGACCAAGCGCCCTTTTGGGTCTGCCTTGGGTGAGGAGGTCCCTGGGGGCGGCCAGAGAGGTGGGGGAGGTATGCATGTTAGAGAGACCACCTCTCTGTGACCGCGGACCCTGTGATCTTCTGGTCTCAAATGCTGTCTCTGCTGTTCGCTAGCTGGGTGTCGAAGCTGCTGTGAGCGCTAACCCCAAGTGGGCTGGACTTTAGAATGGGACCTTACTAGGTTCAGAGCTTGCTCTTCCGAGTCAGTGAAATATCCTCATCAAGGCATCTTCAGAGACGCTGTCTCACCGAAGGTTGGCAGCGGGGGGTCCCTGGACCCCTGCCACGTGGCAAGGCACATGGAGGCATCGCCTCTCCTCCAGGCCTGGTTTCTCCCTCGGCTCGGCTGTGGGTGAGCAGGCACATGGCCCATCTCTCCCCTCTCCTGCAGGCCTTTCTCTTAGGCTCTCAGGGGCCTCTTTCCATGCCTCTGAGCTCTGACTCCAGCCTCCAGCCTCTGGGACCTCTCTCTCTCTCAGCCTCTTGGAGTTTCTTTGTCTCTGTCACTTTTTCTCTGTGCGTCTCTGCCTGTTTCTCCCATTTATAGAGGACTCCAGCAAGAGGACCAAGACCCATCCTGGGTCATGCCTCAGTGAAGCCCTCCAATCAAAGGACCCTCAAGCCAACACAATGAAAGGGTCCCACACCCACGGGAATGGATTAACTTTAAGAACATGATCTTTTCTGGGAGCCACAGAAAGCTTCCAACTCTCACTGTGTGATGACAGGCAAATGGCTAGACCTCCCTGAGCCTCCATTCCTCAACCATTATGTGGGAATAAAAAGGCCTGTTTCCTGCTTTCCTGTGCAGATAGCACACAGTGCTATCCTGAAACATAGTGAAGAGAGGCTGACAGGTAGGAAGCTCTTAGTAAAAGACAGCAATTAGTCATTCTTCACCATTATTCCTCTGGGCTCAGAGCTGGTCCCTGGAAAAGGCGTTTTCTTGTAGACCTATGAAATATCCAAGCTGGAAGTGACTTCCAGAAAAAGGTGGAGAGCTGGACTGAAGCTGGGTTGAACACTTACACACTGCATGATCTTTATTTTCTGAGCCTCAGTTTCCTCTTCTGTAAAATGGGGGATCATAAAATGAGATATGTCGTGGAAAATATCCAGCCTCAAGGGTACTCAGTAAAGATCCATGCTCTTCCACCTCCTTTACTTGCACAGAGCTTTACAGTTTACAAAGGGTGGTTAGAGTCTTTATCTGACACAACCCCACCATGACTCCCTCCCCACAGGGTTGGATCATAATCCTTGATTCAGGGAAAGGGAAATAGAGACCCAGAGAAGTTCAGCAACTTGTCCCAACTTTCATTCATTCTTTCAACAAATAGTTCTGAGTGCCTGGTGCTAACCAGCAACTGTTTTATTTGTTGCAAATGCCTTGATGAACAAAACTGGGAGGAAAAACCCTGCCCTTTTAGAGCTTACATTCTAGAGGTAGGATAAAGGTACTGAACAACGGAAATAATAATAAATGACATACTCTGTCAGAAAGTGGTAAACGCTGTGGGGAAAAATAGATGACAGGGGAGATCAGGAGCGATGGATGAAGAGGGGAGAGGTGGAAATTTTAATAGTGTGTTCAGGGTAAGCCTCACTGGGAAGGTGATATTTGACCAAAAACTTGAAGGAGGCAAAGGGTCTCCTTCACCTGTTTGGGGGAAGAGCATTCCAGATGGAGGACAGCAGGTGCAAAGGCCCTGTGACAGGGGTGTGCCTGGGATGTTCATGGACCATCAAGGAAGGGTGTGAATGGAGTGGAGTGGGGAACCAGGAAAGGACGAGGTCAGAAGGGTAGAGAGGTAACGGGGTGTGTGGGGAAGGGGAGAATCCTTCAGGTCTCTGTAGCCTCAATATTTGGAATGAAATGGGGAGCTACAAGAAGAGTTTGAGCCAAGTCATGTTGTGATCCGAGTTATATTTGAACAGTGTCTCTCTGGCTCTTTCTCTAAGCATCAGTGGTGGGGACAGGGATGAAGCAGGAGCTGCTGTCACACAGATGCTCAGAACCCGGTGGAGGCAGGGGAGGTGGTGAGAAGTGACTGCATGCTGAATATATTAGGTTAAGGGTTTCCTGATGACTTCTAGGTAGAGCTAGTAAGTCACAGGGCCAGGCAGGGGACAGGTTCCCCTGAAGCCTCCCAGGGCCCAGGACCACACAGCTAGTGCTTTGTGATCACTGCCAGGCACCAGCCTCCCAGCCTCCCAATGCTGCCAGCACCTGGTGCCCTGCCAGGCCTGGCTGTTGGGTTCCCCTGGCTTGCTGGGGGCACCTGGTGCCAAACACGAGGAGTGGGGGTGGGTGGGTGCTGGGCTGGAGCCCTTGTGGACATCAGCCACCCATCCCGAGTTTGCACCACCAGTCTTGCCCAAGCCAGCTCGGTTCCAGGCTGGCAGCCGCACCTCTGTTTGTGGCATCGCTCTGGTCGTCTGGGAGATGAGTTCCGAGGTCACGAGCCCAGATTGGAAAGTGGGTGGAACGAGGTGGAGCAGATGATCTCACGAACAACACTGTTGCTGTTTGCACCGTGGACCTTAGTAACCGGCCAGAGAGAGACTGACCCAAATCCCGCTCGTCCTCCAACAGGCGCCATGGACACAGGAGGCCCTGGAGGAACATGCCTGGGCTCTGGGCTCACGGCTCACGGTCGGCTCCAGTCCCTGTGTGACCTCGGGCTGACAGCTTCCCTTCTCTGATCCCCCATTTCCTCCAAAGGGGATGATGCCACCACCTCTTGGGCTTGTTGTGAGGGTTAGATGATGAAGGAGCAATGGGCATTGTAAAGGGGCAATTGCTGGCTGAGTAGGAGGGCTCCTGTCACAGAGGAACACACAGAGAGGGAAGGCAGGTGGCAGATCGTGAGTTCTGTTTGTGGTCCGTGTGGTATGAGGGGTGCGAATGTCTAGGAGGTATCTGGAGCTCCAGAGCGAGGATCCTGGGGCTAAGCCCAGGGGCTGGGGACAGGGCTCTGAGTACCAGTGTGCTCTCAGGAGGGTTCCAGGAGAGCACCCTGCCAGGACGACCAGGAGAGAGGTAGGAGGACCCGCCCGGGCCCCCGATGGAGTTGGGGCTCAGCTTGCCCTCACCGGGGCGCAGGAGATGCTGCCCGGCCCAGTCTCTGCCTGGAAGCTGGTGTTCTCTGGTTCTCTGTCTTCAAGCTAACGACGTAGACTGTAGTTAATCTAAGGGGAAAGTCTTTGGCAGGATGAGAGGCAGCCCGTACAGTTGAAATTAAAGTTGAAGGCCAGTCCCCCCAGCAAGGTCAGGACCAGAGCCACCCAGCGTCCAGGGAGGAAGAGCAAATGGCCTCCTCCTCAGGCCCCGCTCACTGGGATGAATCGGCGTCAACTCCTTCCCATCTTGAGTCCCTCTGCACAAGGTTCAGATTCTGCACGAGAGCCCCTGATTGGCTTAGTCTGATGGGGTGCTGCCGCTTGAAGGAACATCCCAGGGCAACTGCCCAAAATGGAGGGAAGGGACGCCCCAAAGAGAAACGGAGGGACAGAGACCAGAGCAAAGGGACTCAGACGATGCAGGGCAGAAGCCTCGGGCGTCTGCCCCCAGGCCTGCACCCGGCTCTTGGCAGCTTCCAGAACCAGGTTCAAGTGCATTCCTTGGAGGAGGCCAGACTTGAGCATGGACGAATGTGATTGGCCAATCAGATGAGTTCATCGCTCCCCATTTACACCTGGCAGGATCGCAAAGGGATGCAAGAGAAGGTGGAACAGGGTAGCGTTAATGAGAGGGAAAGAGGAAAAAAAAAATCATTAGCCATCCAGACTAATTAGGGGTGAGGGTGGGGTGGGGGCGGTAGGTGTGCACTGCCAAAGTGCTTTCAATGCCAGGGATTGCTCTAAGCATTTACATAGCTTAACTCGTTTATTCCTTACCACAACCCTACAAGGCAATCTGTCATCGCCTCTGTTAGGGACATTGAGAATGAAGCACAGAGAAGTTAAGAAATTTTCCCTGGGTCACGCAGCTAATAAGTGGTAGAATAGAATTCAAACCCAGCAGTCCTGCTCTGAAGTCTGTCTGTATAACCATTACACTGTACAGCTACACTCATGTAATGTTCTAGGAGGGGAAGTGAAATTTCACTCGCTTTTATATTACACGGAAGGCTCCCTTTTGAGAATCCGAACTTTGACTTAACAGCTAGGTTTACCTTTTTGATTATAAATGCAATTTACCCTTAATGCAGAATATCTGGAAAAGACAGAAAAGCCCAAAGGATAAAAATAACTTGTGCTTCCAGTTTCTTTTTAAAAATAAATAGCGGTCTAAGAATGACGAAAATATAAATGCAAATGTATGTTTATTTCTCTTCAATGGGCCATGATACCACACTGATTATTTGAAGCTAGTTTTTCCCATGTGCTATTTCCGTGACAATAAATCATCTTCAAGGGCATGATATTTAATCGCTGCGTGATTTTTCCCACTGTAGGGAGATACCATCATCTAACTGATCCCCAGGGGTTGAGCCATCACATCACTCCCAGTTATCGATGAGTATAAATGCAGCGGACACCGCCGGCGCTCTGCCCAGACCCGCGCCCGCCCCCTCCCCCCGCCCCCCGTTTCCATGCTTGGCTCCCCGGGCTCCTGGCTGTTCTGGCTTCCAAGACCTGCCCTGTGACTCTCCTTTGGAGGGCTGCCCTGGGGCTGCTGGAACCACTTCGTTCACAAAGTCTAAGAGCTTGACATTTACATCCTGGGGCGGGGGGAGTTTAATGCCCCCCCTTGCACCCCTGGGGAAGGCTTTAGCCAACAATGGCTGGGCCCGGGAAGCGGCTGTGGCTCAATATGTTGGGCTCCCGCCTACCATATGGGAGGCCCTGGGTTCGTGTCCCGGGGCCTCCTTGTGAAGGCAGGCTGGCCCACGTTCGTGGAGAGCTGGTGGCCCGTGCCCGCGGAGAGCTGGCGCAGCAAGATGACGCAACAAAGGGAGACAAGCAGACACAGAAGAATGCACGGCAAATGGACACAGAGCAGACAGCGAGCAAGCCGCAAGGGGGGGTGGGTCATAAATAAAAAATAAATCTTAAAAAAAAACCCAAAAAACCCAGTTCCCTTGGCCCACTCTAGAGCCACTCCAGGGGTCTTATTTTTTTTTTTTTTGTCTATTTATTTTTTTAATATTACATTAAAAAAATATGAGGTCCCCGTATACCCCCCACCCCCCTCACCCCACTCCTCCCATAACAACAACCTCCTCCATCATCATGAGACATTCACTGCACTTGGTGAATACATCTCTAAGCACTGCTGCACCTCATGGTCAATGGTTCTAGGGCTCTTTTTGGGCAGCTCTGTCCAACAAGATGTGAAGCACAGGTGGAATTCTCAATTTCCTAGTGGCCATCTTCAGAAGAGTAAAAAGACACAGGTGAAATTGATTTTGGGGTGTTGATCTGTGTGGCCAGTGACATAGGGCAGAAACAATGCTATGCCACATTCAAGGACAGATTAAAAAGACACATGGTGGCTTCCACCTCTCCCTCTCTCTCGGGTACTGCATGCTGCAGGAAGCCGGCAGCCATGTCATGAGGGCACTCAAGCAGCTGCGCGGAGGCCCACGTGGTGAGCCACTGAGGCCTCCAACCGACAGCCAGGGGAGTGAGCTTGGAAGCAGATCCCTCATACGAGGCCCCGAGCCAGAACCACCCAGCTGAGTCGCAGCTGAATTCCCAAACCCAGAAACTGTGGGATAGTGTCTTAAGCCACTATGTTTTAGGGTAATTGGTTATGCAGCAATAGATAGCTGAGCTAGCTACCAGCTGAATCGTCTCCTGGAGATTCAGTGTGTATCACCAGAGGAAAGAGCAGTATTTAACTTTGTCTAACCCAGCGCCTGCCCAATTTACTTGGCTGCAGATCCCTCCCCGCCCCTGTCATTTTCATGGAGTCCACTCTGGGGACTGCTGATCTAGCACGGATTCACAATTTCCATCGCTTTTTGTCCTCCAACAAGCATGCCTACATCGGTTTAGATCTGAGGGGTGTGTGTGTGTGCAAGCGTGTGCCTTTTGGCAGTGAGGGTGGCTGCTGTGTCTGCTGCGGAGTTGATAGGCTGCCACCATCAGAACTGGAACAAGCCAGGCTGTCATGCAGCAAAAACAGGACCAGAGAAATGAAATGGCCTAATGACGTCAGGTCACCAGGCAGCATTTCCAGCCCCCTTCCCTGAGCTGCTGGATGGTGACGATAGCTAAGAATTAGTCCTGTTTATTTACAGGTCCTTTCTCTGCTCTTCCCAGAACTTCTTTGGGGATATTTGGGGGGGGAGGGGCAATTGATTACTCGCATTTAGTAGATGGAGAAACTGAGGCCCAGAGTGAGCACTAGGGGTTGCCTTTGTTCTCTAACCACCCGCCTGCTGAGCCCAGGTGGAGTCAGGCCTCAGCTCCTCCAGGATGGCCTTGGGTAATGCACTTGGCCTTTCTGAGTCTCCCTCTCCTCATCTGGGGTGGGAAGAGCCCCAACTGCCTGGGAAAGTTGTGAGGCTTAAAAGGGAAAATACTCATGAGGCAGTCAGCACACTGGTGGCACATAGGGTGAGTTTAAAAGGAGACTTACTATGGTTTTAATAATTATTTAATTGTCACTTTGTCACTATATCAATTAATACCTAGTATATTAATCAGCTGTTAACTACGTATCTTACATTAGGCGTTTACGTGTTCATTGGCAAGCAATGTACCTGGGTTGTATTAGGAGTTGGGGATCTGCAGGCTTTTTTTTTTTTTTTTGAGGTGCCAGGGACTGAACCCAGAACCTCAACCACTGAGCCACATTGGCTCCCCTGGGTTGGTTTTTTTTTGTTTGTTTGTTTGCTTGCTTGCTTATTGTTTGTATTTTAAGGAAACATCGGAACCAAACCCGGGGTCTCCCATGTGGGAAGCAGGTGCTCAACCGCTTGAGCCACAAGTCTTTTTGACTAGACCGCGAGCTCCCCAGCAGCTTCCAAGCACAGAAGTGGCCAGCATGGAAAGGCCAAGCGCGGGCACATGACCGACCTGCGCTAGTCCTGGCTGTGACCAGGAATCCCCCTGCTCCCTCCTTCCCTCTTCTAAGCCCCCTGTCAGTAGAGGCTTAAGGATTATGGAGCAGGCTGGCTGCGCCCGCACGAGGCATGGCCTCACCCAGTCCCTACCACACCCCCCACTTCCCAGGTCCTCAGGGAGCCACTGGCCCAAGGCCACGCAGCGACTTGCTCAAGTGGCAGGGCCCAGGCTCGAAAGCTATCAGGCTGTCTCCAGAAACCTAGCTCTTAAGCCCACCTGCCCCCTTTGCTGAACTGCAATCTGACTTCACCTGGATTAGGGAGATGGGGAGAAGGGGCCAGGGCGCCTGTGCTCTGGGGTCTGGGCTGTGGGCCCAGCCTTCGGCCCTGGACTGGAGCCACCTTTCCATCTGGACACCGTCCCTCTTCCAGAGTCCTTTGCATTTCTCAGCCCCGGCCCAGGGTAGCAGGAACCATGCAAGAAGGCGTTCTGGAGGCTGGGTGCAGCCTGGGACGGCACCCAGGGACGTCCGTTCAGGAGCTGACCACTGCCCACCTGGGGAAGGACATGGGAGCTCACCCAAGCAACCTGGCTGCGTCTCTCCTCGCTCTTCCAGCCTTCCAGGGGGAATGATACTGCCGTCTGCTGCCGGCCTGTTCTCTGGCTTTCTCCCTTCCACCACGTTCTCTTTTAAAATGACCCCAGCGATAACAGTAGCTTGAAAAAAGCTGATATTCTGGGCACTTGCTATGTTCTAGGAGCTGTGCCAACAGCTAAGGGGCTAAAGCCATCCCCTTTGTTCATGAGATACACCTAACTCAGATCTCCACATAGGAGCTGCTGGTTTATCCTGACTTACAACAGCAGGTGCACTCTTGGGCAATGGCTGGGGGTTGACAGCTAAGATTAGGGAGATGTGGTATCTGGGTTAACTTGAGGCTTCTGACAATGGAGACTGTGGAGTTCCCTCAATGCCCCTAATTCTCACTCTTCTTCCCCCAAACGGAGACAATGAGAATTGGGAAGCAGGTGCTGGGAGAACATCAATTTCAGGTACACCCAGGAGACTTGGATCTCTGGGCTTTGCATGTGCCAGGTGGACCCTGAACCTCAGCAGAGTTGCAGCACCTACTCTCCAGTTCGTTGGATGTACCCAGGTCAGTTGACAGGGAGGTGAGGATGGACAACCACCACACCAGGGAACCAAGAGAGTCTACAGCTGGGGACATGGGAGTCCCATCCACCAGCCCTGTGGGATCGAAGCCCCCTCCTCTCAGTTGAGAGGTGGAGTGGACATCACCACCCCAGGGTCCTCAGGATGGAGGAATAAAATATGGGTTAGAGTGAACTTACCAATACTCTACTATAGAATTATTGTGACACTAGCAATGGAAGAAATTATATCATTGATGTGGAGACAGTGGCCATGGGAGTTGCTGAGGACAGAGAGAGGGAAACAGAGGTGTGATATGGGGGCATTTTTGGAACTTGGGGGTTGTCCTGAATGATGTTGCAGGGACAGATGCAGGACATTGTATGTCCTGCCATAACCCACTGAATGGACTGGGGGAGAATGTAAACTACAATGTAAACTATAATCTATGAGGTGCTCCAGTGCTCTGAAATGTACTCACCAAATGCAATGAATGTGCCACAGTGATGAAAGAGGTTGTTGATGTGGGAAAAGTCAGGGGTGTGAGGAAGGGGCTTATGGGAACCTTCTCTCTCTCTATTATATATATATTTTTAAGATTTATTTATTTCTCTCCCCTTCCCTCCCTCCCCGCCCCAATTGTCTATTCTCTGTGTCTATTTGCTGTGTCTTCTTCTTTGTCCACTTCTGTTGTTGTCAGCGGCATGGGAATCTGTGTCTCTTTTTGTTGTATCATCTTGTTGTGTCAGCTTTCCGTGTGTGTGGCACCATTCCTGGGCAGGCTGCACTTTCTTTCATGCTGGGCGGCTCTCCTTGTGGGGCGCACTCCTTGCGCGTGCGGCTCCCCTATGCGGGGGACACCCCTGTGTGGCAGGGCTCTCCTTGCGCGCATCAGCACTGCGCATGGGCCAGCTCCACACGGGTCAAGGAGGCCCGGGGCTTGAACCGCGGACCTCCCATGTGGTAGACGGACGCCCTAACCACTGGGCCAAAGTCCACTTCCCTTCTATATTTTTTAATGTAACATTTTGTGTGTTCTATGTATCTTTTAAAATAAATAAAAAATATATTAAAAAAATAAAAAATATATTTAAAACATAATTTCCGGTACAGACTCCAGCGAACTACGGTGGGGCCCTGGAAGGGTCTGGAGTCAGGGGCCAGGCTGGACCCAGCAGACTGTCTCCCTCATTTACTGCGGACTGTGCTTTAATACCTCTGGGGAAGCACTTTGCCTACACTCGTCTAATTCTCACATCGGTCATCACCCAATTTTCCTCAACTGAGGAAACGAGCGTGGTCTCCACGGAGGTGAAGTGACAACCGATGACGCGGCTGCAGACAGCGTCGCTGGGGTCAGAGCTCAGGTCTCCAAAGCCGTGGCTGCCTCCCTGTTCTCCACGTCCTGTCGCCAGCCTCACTCTTTTATTTCACATTTTTATTGCCCTGAGGGCGGAGACCTGTGTCCTGTCCGGGGTCTTTTCTCTGGGGCCCAGTCCCCTGCAGCAGGCAGGGGTGACCTTCAAAGTGTTTAACAACTGGTGGGCGCAGGCCCCCCGGGCCAAGGCTTCCTGCTGAGGTGGTATTAACCCTTTGGCTGCTGGATCCTAGTGGGGGTGGGGACGGAGAGGGCGTTGGACAATGGGGGGTCCCGAGAGGCCCAGGCAGTGGCCATTTACCAAGTGGTCCTGAAGGAGCTCCCCCGTACTGGGGCCCACCCATCGAATAGGAGTGCTGAGCACAGGCACCCAGCAAATCTACCCTGAGTTGCACAATTTGGGGTGAGGCTTGGTGTCTCCCACCCACCCCATAGCTAAGTCATGGTTGGAGAATGATGGAAATGGCTTAGGGTCCACCCAGCCCACCCACCTCTGCTGGCACCGGGGTGCCCTCGGGGCTGGGGTGAGGGTGGGGCTGGGGGGATGTCCTTGCTATGGACAAGGTGACTCGGCCGGCCCTCAGCAGCTGGAGCGAGCAGCCCCCCGCGGGCCTTGAGCCGCCCACACCTTCCCGCAACTCCTGCACCCGGGACATTGGGTGGGAGGGGACCTCCCAGCAGCCCCACAGCCTGCTGGGTCCAGGTGTCGCCTTGTTTAAGAGGCAGTATTGATTGTCACATTATGATGCACAACCTGTACGGCACTGAGGGGGGTGGAGGGAGAGAAACCAGCCACCGATTCCCGGAATTTATTTTGAGACACATTAATTTGTTTCTTCCCTTCAAGGTTAAATCAAGTCATCTCCATATATCACCCCTGGCAGCCGCTGGCTGGCAGGCAGTCGGGAGGGAGTGGAGGTGGGCTGAGGATGGGAAACTCCCCGGGGGTCTGGGTCACGGGACGGGGCTGGAGAAGCAGGGTCTTGGCACACCTGAGTTATTTGGTTGGAGATCTCAGGGGAAGGGAGGCGTCATGCATTTGGATGCCACGTCTTACGTCTATGGGCTGGAAGTTCTCAGAACTGAAAGGTACCAGGTCTCTTGGATTTGAGATCATGCATTTAGCCTCATTTCCCAGGGTGGCCCTAGTCACCATCCAACCACTCACTCATTTATAAATATTCAGTAAATAATTATTGCCTCCGATGTACCAAGCACAGTGTGTGGCATAGGGGATGCAGCAGTGGGCAAGACAGGAAAAAGCCCTGACCCTTGGGAGTTTAGCTTCTAGGATATTTATGTGATGTGTGTTGAAGGTAGCTGACATTTTTTTTTTTTTAAGATTCTATTTTTTATTTATTTCTCTCCCCTTCTCCCCCACCCTGCATTGTCTGCTCTCCATGTCCATTTGCTGTGTGTTTGTCTCTGTCCGCTTGGATTCCTGTCAGCAACACCGGGAATCTGTGTCTCTTTTTGCTGCATCATCTTGCTGTGTCAGCTCTCCGTGTGTGCAGCGCTACTCCTGGGCAGATGGTGCTTTTTTCATGCAGGGCGGCTCTCCTTACTGGGCGCACTCCTTGCGCGTGGGGCTCTCCTACACGGGGGACACCGCTATGTGGCACGGCACTCTGCGCACATCAGCCCTGCACCTGGGCTAGCTTACCACATGGGCCAGGAGGCCCTGGGTTTGAACCCTGGACCTCCCGTGTGGTAGGCGGACGCTCCATCAGTTGAGTCAAACCAGCTTCCCTAGCTGACATTCTAATATGCAAGTGCGTATGCAAACAAGCAAATAAAATTCTGAGGCGTGCCTTGAAGTAAATAAAGCAGTGTAGTGTATTAGTCAGTGGTTGAGCGGAGGATATTGTGGATTGTGAGGCTTCTCTGAGGAGGTGAAATTTGAGGAGTGACCTGAGGAAAGTGTGCTATGAAGGAGGAGGTGAACAAAAAGCTGGGGCAGAGTGTTCACCACCAAGGGCACAGAACATGCAAAGGCCCTGGGGTGAGAATGAGCATGATGTGTTTGAGGGACAGAAAGGAGGCCTGTGTGTGGTGAGGAAGGCAAAAGTGGGACAGGGGCCTTGTGAGGCTTTGGAGACAGTGGAAGGGAGTTTGGATTTTATGTAATCTATTGTTTACCCATTCATGAGTGCATACAGCAAGCACTAAATGCCTGCTGTGCACCAGGCCCTGTGTTAGGAGCTAGGGTTACAGTGGAGAACCAACAAGATGTGGTCTCTGCCTTCATAGACCCGCAATCTACTGAAGGCACAGGGAAGGTATGGCCGTTTGAGACTTTGTGAACCCCAGGAAATCCCGCTCTTAACGCAAATCCATTCCTGCGCCTGTAAACCTATTGTAGATGGGACCTTTTGATTCCATTCAGTGAAGGGACCTTCCTTTTGATTAGATCACTTTAGTAGGGCATGACTCAGGGTGGGTCTTAATCCTCTTACTAGAGTCCTTTATAAATGGAAGAATCAAAAGGCAACAGAAAAAAGCTGCAGAGACAGAGAGGAACCCAGATGCTAAGAGAGGCCCTAAGGAGGAGAGATGAGCAAAAGAGGCTGCCATCGTGCCCTGCCAGTGCCTGATCACCCACAGCTGCTGCTCAGAGACGAAGCATCTCTAGATGCCTCCACCACGTGCCTGAACACCCACAGCTGTGGCTCGGGAAGAAAGACCCTCCTGATGGTGCCTTGTTTTGGACACTTTCACTACCTCAGAACTGTCAGCTTTTAACCTAATAAATGCCCATTGTAAAAGCCAACCCATTTCTGGTATATTGCTCCCAGCAGCATTGAGCAAACTAAAACACCGAGTAAGAGCTGAAGCCATGCTGTCTTGAGCGATTTAAATAAAGCTGACTCACACCCACCTTCTCTGCAATGCCTTCCCCCAGAGATCTGTGATACCTCAGGAGCTACAGCCTCACGTCCCTTCTAGCTTCAAGTTCCCGCCTCCTCTCCGTTCACTTTGCCCTGGTTGTCCTCAACTTTGACTCTCCCCCAAGACCACTCATGCAAAGCATTTGTAGGTACATGGGACCCCCCTAAAAGTGAGGACCTGCCAATGAGTGGGGGCCGGGGATTGAACCCAGGACCTCATATGTGGGAAGCCGGCACTCAACCACTGAGCCACATTGGTTTTCCTGGATTTTTAAAATTTGTTTTGCTTGTTTTCTTTTTCTTTTTCAGGAGGCGTTGGGAACTGAACCTGGGGCCTCCCGTGCGGGAGGTGGGTGCTCAACCACTTGAACCACATCTGCTCTATTGCCAATGAGTTTTATATCACAGTGCAAAGACTTGGACATTGAATCTGGTACATGTGTTCTTGGATCACTAGCTCACCCATCCCCTGGCATTTCTTACTGGTCACCTCTCGCCACAGTCCAGTCCCCCACCTCCCCACATGGCCAGCCCCTTTGCCTTAGAGACCCCACTTTCCTGCTTAAGCACCCTCGCATGGGCCCCGTTGCCCTCAGATGGGCACGGCTCCTGGATGGGCTCGGCTCCTGGATGGGCTCAGCTCCTGGATGGGGCGCTCCACCCTCCACGGGGTCTCACCTCTCCATGGCCCACACCTGGCTGACTTGGAATTAACAGCCCTACTTTCCTCCTCCTCTCACCTGCCTCTCAACATACAAGGAAATGGCATCCAAGACTCAGCACAGTGATTTGCTCATGGTAGGTGCCCAGTCAAAACTTGTCAAGCAAATATCCAATGAATGGGGATTTTCCCTGTGACCTGAGCGATTCGTCCTCCCATCCTTGAAAACAGAACAGCTGGGATCGGTTTGGCTTTTACAGTGATGATTTTTTCCCCCTGCTACACAAATACTCAAGCTATTATGATATGGTGGCTGCGTTGGGATGGGGATAAACCAGGGGAACTCTTTTGGAAGTCTGAGCTACAACCTTCAAGATTTAGCCAAAGACAAGGATGGCAGGATAATCCTGGACACAGAGATAAGGTGGCTAGAAAAAGAGGGAACGTGAGGAGGGCTGGAGGGCAGCTGTGGGGACTGGGGGCTGGGGGCTGGGGAGGAGAAAAGTCACCTGGGATGGACTTGTGGCACCCTGTTAGTCCTGTGAAGAAGCTTGGACTCCATCCGAGGATGCAGTCAACAATGAAGAACCACCCAAGCATTTTAATAAGGACATGCCTTCTGCCTTGGCTCATGAGCGTCCTTCTGCCTGTGGGGCACCTCCCGCTCCTACCCCACCTGCCCAAGTCCTATAACCACGCCCCATCCTTAAGACCTGAGAGGAGTGACCTCTGCCCTGGTGAGCCATCCCCGATCCCCCCCACCCCAGCTCCAACTTGGAATGCCTCCCCTCCACCTTGCATTTTTGTTTCGCTGGAAGAAAGGCAGTAAAGAGCCAGTTAAGGGTAAAAGTCCAAGAGTCAGACTGTGATTTGGGGCAGCACACTGAATGCTTCCATGCCTCAGTTTTCTTATCTGTAAAATGCAGAGAAAAGTTGGCCCTAACTCGTAGGCTCACAGTGGGATTAAATCCATGCAAAACGCTCAGCACACGACCTGCGTGGCCCACAGTAGGGCTTCAGCAAGGGCTGGCTAATCTTTGAGCTGCCTGCCTCTGTTCCTGGACTGTGAGCTCCATGTGGGCAGGGATTGTGGTTCGTTGTTCCCAAGTTCTCTGGCTCCCAGCACCATGCTCAGGAGAGTCGCTGAATTCAGCTGTCTCTTGGGCAGTCAGAGGTGCAGTCCAGAAACTCCTCTCTTCCCAGAGCAAGTCTCAGAGTTGACTGAATGAACTCTGCAGCTTCTTCGTTGTAAAACTCTCTCCTTCCTAAGGTGCTGTGGGGTGTAACTGAGATTGGACCTGACCCAGAGCTGGGCTCAGTCACTGGTGACTGTTCATTCTTTCCCTCATTTTGGCAGAGCCCACACTCCTGCTCCCATTCTAGCGACAGACAGCCCCTGAGTTAGTTGGGGATCCACTTTCCCCTCCTTCTTGGTCTGTTTGGGGGAAACGGACTGTGTCTTAGCGCCAGGGGTGGAGCATGTGACCTCAGCCTGGCCAATCAAAGCACTGGTTTCTTGTGCTTAGTTCAGGGATGATCATGTGACCCAAGCTGGACCAGTAAGAATGACTCTTGAGAAGACTGGCAGAAGCTACTGGGAAAGACTGGCCTTTCCCCCTCTGTACTGGAACGTGGGGAGAGGTGGGGCTGTCGCCATCGCAGCCATCTTCTGACCACAGTGAAAAGATATGGTGGTATGGAGGCTGGGAGAAGGGAAGGCGAGGGGCATCCAGGAGCGTGGGAATGAAGCCAACATGCAGAGCCATCACAGCTTTGTAATTTTCTCTTCCCTAGTCCCTTCCCCTTTTGCCAAGGACTGGTGAAATGGTAGGCATATTGCCTAATTTTTGCCAATGAGATAAAAAAAGAGGCCTGCTGGGAACTTCTGGAAAAGGTTTTGCTCACTGATAAAAGAGGAAGCCATATGAAAGTCCTTTTGGCTGCTGCCTTCTCTTCCTGTACGTTGTCACTTGAGAACGTGATGCTTGGAGCTATAGCAGCCATCTTGCGATCATGAGGATAGACTGTGGGCTCATCAGAGATGGCCATAGAAAAAGATAGTCTGAGTTCTTGGTGGCACAACAACTGAAAAAACTGAGACCACTCATCTCTAGACTTCTTGTAAAGTTAGACAATAGATATCTCCACCATTTAGCCACTATTCTTTGGGCATTTTTATATGCTGCTGCAAACCTTCTTAACTCATACAGCTTATCTAAGTGCTACAGCATTTATTTCCTCTTCAAAAAAAGCACAACAGGCTAAGAACAACAGCTCCTTTATTATTATTCACTATTATTTCTCCTCTAAACAATAGCACAACTCAAATAACAATGACACACATGTCCCATCCATATGCACAATACCACTAGCTTGCCTGCCAGGCTGTCTGGCCTTTGCTTGGTTCCTGGTGGGGCTGCCTCCAGACAGCCTCCTCTGGAAAAATCCAGACTTGGACACAGGGGACAAAAGAAAGGGGAAATCTTAGCCAGAGTATAAAGTGAGGACCTTCCAGAGTCGGTTGGGAGTGCCGGCCTGGGAGCATGCAGGAAACACCTGGGTGGAGGGCAGAAGGCACTGTCTTACGTGGTTGGTGGATAAATCATGAGCAGAGCGGTTAAGATCTGCCTATAATCCTTTGGAGCCCAGGGCTGTGGGAACACAGTGGGGGGAGCTAATGGGTTCCATCAACCAAATCCTGGGGTAGACATAGAAACTGGGAGTTTGGAATAGGAATCTGGGTGGCAAGGAGGTTCCCAGAGAAAAGCAACCCTTGCATTAAGCCGTAAGGTAAGATACAATGTGAAATGCTAAGTCCCCTTTTATTTGTTTTGCAGCTATAGAACGTGCAACATTTTCATCAAGATAGAAAAGGTAAAGAAAGAAAAACTCCCAGGCTTTTGGCCTAAAACAACTGAGCGTGACGTCAGTTGCGCCATCTTTGGAGAAACCTTCTACTACACTCTCCAGGGAATCTGTGGTCAATCCCTCCCCCCACACTGTAGTCACACTAAGTCTATCGGTTCTGCTAAGGTCATGTACCCTGGAATCTGAGAGGCCCTGGGTTTGGGGAGGGGACAAGGATGGGTCTCTCAGGTGCAGGTGACTTCCTGGTTGTCTTGGGGAAGCTCATTGTTGAAACTGCTCTCTCCAAATGGTGAGTAAGGGGGGATCTGGGGCGCTTCGATGATCAGCAGGCCTTCTGGGGAAAGCGAGGCAAATACTGTCACGGGATCCACCTCTGCGGGAAGCCTAGAGGAAACACAAGATTTTATGCATTTATTATTACTATTATTTTTTAAAGAATTATTTTTATTTATTTGTTGTTTGTGATTGCTTTCTGCTCTCTGTGTCCATTTGCTGTGTGCTCTCTGTGTCTGCTTTTCTTCTCTTTAGGAGGCACCAGGGACTGAACCTGGGATCTCTCATGTGGGAGAGAGGTACCCAATCGCTTGTGCCACCGCAATGCTCTGCTTTGTTGTGTCTCTCACTGTGCTTCCTTTTTGTGTCTCCTTGTTGTGTCAGCTCACTGCTCCAGCCCATCCTGCCTGTTTGCTATCTTGTTCATCTTCTCTAGGAGGCACTGGAAACTGAATCTGGGACCTCCCATGTGGTAGGTGGGCACCCAAATGCTTGAGCCACATCCGCTACCCCATTTACTATTTTTAATACAAGTTTGAACTTTCTCTTATTCATTTGAGTGGAAATACCTGTGATAAGACCTGAGGCATGGGGGCATATCACGCTGGGTTTGAATCCTAACTCGCCTCTTCCTAGCTGTACGACCTTGAGAGGGTCACTCAACCGCTCTGAGCTTGTTTCCTTCACTGCAATGTGGGGATAACAACATTAAACTGGTACAGGACTTGAAGCTCTAGCATGAGACAAAGCAGCTGAAAATGCTTTACGAGTGGTAAAATGCCGCTCAAACTAGTTATTGTCTTAAAAGGAACCATAGCCCAGGTATCTAGGACCTAAGTGGTCTCTGCCTGCTGACGTCGCCATCACTCCCGTCCCTTTACAGAGCACGAGTAAGGAGTGACAGCAGGGAACACATTTTCCTTTGCTGTATGCCCACCAGGGAGTGCTTCGCCCGAAACGCACATGGTGGGCTTCCAGGCTCCTTGGCAGGTTAAGTGGGTAAGGTGACCACGTGGACAGACTTCAGGTGGCAACGTGCTCTATGGTGCTTAGAATGAGACTTGATTTTGGTCACACTTTAAATATCTTTCGGCAGGTCATCAACTGCATGGGCATCATTTGGTTGGTGCTTTAAGAGTCTACGATGGTTAACAAGGTAGGAATCAATATGCCCAGTGCACAGATCATTAAACAGAGATGCACGAGGTCAAATGACAGGCCCAGCAAGTGAGAACGCATCGAGGCTGGGATTTCTGAATTCAAATCTGGCCCCAATTCTGAGAAGGTATTCTTATTATCTATGGATTATTTTGAATGCATGAGGCTGTCTGGGATACAGTTTCTTTGACAAACTGATGGAATTATGAGGACATGTTACTGGATACCATTGCCAGGAAAAATCATGAAAACGGGGACCTTCTGAGCACTTTCTATGTGCCAGGTACCTTACCTGAATCATCTCATTTACTTATTAACAATAACCCCACCAGGTGGGCCTGTGACTGTCCCCAGTTTACAGATGAGGAAATTGAGGCTGGGGAGGTGAGCGAATTTGCCCAAGGTCAGAGAGCTGGTAAGTGGCATATGGGAATTGGAACTGAAATTCTGGTCTCCATGGCCAGAGAAGCCGAGCGAGATGCTTCCCTGCCTCTCCTGGCACCAAATGTTAGGATAAGGTCTATAGGGGGATCAGGACAGGTTCAATCCCCAAAGGGCTTTCCGCTGGACAAGGCAAGCTCTGCCTATTGTAAAGGCAGGGTCTTGATGAAAGCACCAAGAGTGAGATAAGCCCATCCTGGCCACGGGCAGGACCCTTTTAGGAGCGGCTGGGGAGATTTCTGCCGTGAACATGTAGCCACACGACCCACATCTGCCCTGGAGAGTCCCTGCTAAATTGCTGCCATGGAGATTAACTAGTGGCCTGCTGGGAGGGACGGAAGGGATGGAAGGGACAGAAGGAACCTGGGCAGTTGCCAAGTCAAACTGTTGAGGCAGAGACAATGTCTGTACCTCCCACTAGCTCCCCAGGGATGGCCTGACTCTGTTTACCCATTCACGCACCATCGTACCAGGGGGCAGGGCAGCCATGGGCCTGGGCATGGGCTTTGGGGCACGCAGACCTGAGTTCAAATTCTGACTCTTCCTGACTGTGTGGCCTTGAGAATAATTACACCAGATAATGAAGGCAAAGGGCAGAGCACAGTACCTGGCTTACAGTAAGTGCTCAATAACTGTGAGCCCTTACATGTGGGCACCCTGACAGCTGTTACTATTTTAGCACAAGTTGTCATTGAGCCACAGACTGTCAGTGCCCAAAAGACCTTCCTGATTGGGTGGATACTTTTTTCATCTTACAGATGGGGGAAACTGAGGCCCAGGGAGACTTGTGCAAGCTCTCTCACCAAGGACCTGCTTGCCAAGTACCACAGGGGAGCACAGTAATTTCTTTTCCATTCTTTTTCCATCTGAAAGGAAGTCACAGCTAAGTGTTAGCATGCCTTTAAAACCCTTAGCCTCCGTCCCTTACTGATTTCCCTTTTAACAAAGAAAAGGCTAATGAAGACCGCTAGGCGGGCAACACGCTCAAGCTGGCACTTAACCGGCCTTCATCGGCCTTTTATTGTGCTGGCCTTCCTCGGCGAACACTTTTGTGCGGAGAATTTAACTTCATCAAAAGTGAGTTGATCTAAACGAAAAAAAGTCTTAAGCAAATAAATAGCACAGGAATGTAAGCACGGAAGGCACGGTGGCCAAGATGATGAAGCTGGTGTAAGAATGGCCGCGGCTAGGTCTGGAATTAGGTCTCCTTTAACCAAGTCGGAAGGTCACAGGCTTGGACGGTAGAGACCTGGAATCAGACCCCAGGTCTGCTCGTCACTAGCGGTGGCCTCGGCTGAGGCTCTCACCCCTCCGACCTTCAGTTTACTCATCCATTAAATGGGTTTGGTAAAACCTACTCGATCGCATTCTTTTAAAGATGAAATGAAATGACACCTACAAGGTCTGAACACGGCTCCTGACACATGGTAGGTGCCAACAGGTGTCTGGAAAGATGTGGAGCAAGGACAAGGAAGTTTGCTTCGGCCCCAGGTGTTCTCTGTGGATGACTTCCCGTATCCCCTGCGTCCTGTGCTCGCCCCCAGGCTGGAGGTGGAAAAGAGCCCCCTTCGGGCCCCCACCTTCGGGCCCCCACCTTCGGTCCTTCTTGTCCTGCCCCCCACCTGATGGGCAAATTCTAAAACCCCTCTCCCTCCCCCAGTCCAAATGGGGCCCTTCTCACAGGGATGGGATGAATATTTGTGCTGTGGCTAAGGCGAAGCGCGAGGCTAGCCCCAGCATCCTGCCTGCTGGAAACCCGAGGAGCCCGGGCCGCTCTAAGGAGCCTCCCTGGCCTTGAAGGACCAGGGTCCTTTCTTTCTGGGAGAGGCTATGAGGCCTCCCGGGATGTGCCCAGGGGCATCCCAGGCTGCAGGAGGACTTCCTGGAGGTCTGGGCAGGGCCTCCCCTGGCCCCAGCCCTTCTTGTGTGAGCTTCTTTGAATAGCATCAGTCCCCATGGAAGGAGCACGGACCGTCAGCCGTGCTAAATGCTCACATTCCTCCTCGCCCTCCCCATCACAGCCCCGTCACGGGGGTGGGAAAGAGCAGCAGCTCAGAGCAGTTAGGCAACCTGCTCGAAGTTACCCTCTTTACAGTGGAGCCAGGATGCTCTAGACTCACGGGTGACATTCAAAATGAGCAACTGGCCTGCTGGGCACTGGCCAATCAGAACAATGCACGTCACAGGGCCGGAAGAGGGGACCCCTGCGGGACCAGGTGTTAGCCTTTAGTTTGGAGGGTCCAGGAGACAGGCCCAGGAGGGCTGGGGTGGCACCTGGGGGGGGGGCAGGGGCTCAGGGCACTACTTAGTCAATATTTCAACAACTAGCCCAGCTCAGGGCAGAGCAGCAGCCTTGCCTAGAGCAACCGCAGGCATTTCTACCTGGCCAAGTAGCCACTGGCAAGTTGGTTCCCAGGAAGCCCCAAAGCCAAAGACATCCACGAGAGTGGCCGTCATCTGAGGATGAATTAATTCATCCAGTTCTTCCGGGCTCCGCCCTGCCTGCGGCTCCATCCTGAGATCAGCTCTCTCCCTCTCCCTTTTCTCTTCCTTTCCCCTCTCAGTGACATTTGATTTGGTTGCTGTCCCACAGTAGAGTGCGGGTCACGGGGACAGCAGGCAAGCCAGCGAGCATTAAGAACAGCGGCCTGGGGTTTGCCTTATCAGGAAGCACCCACGGGCTCCCAAGAACTGCAGAGGGTCAGGAACGGGCGCGGGCGGGGAGCACAGGACTGCGGAATCACGGAACAGCAAGCAGCCTGAGATTCCAGCTTGTGCCTTCTGTTCAGACCCGGGACATCTTTGCCGGGGTTAGTGGTGGTTTATTACAACTAACATGCAATAATAACAACAAACTGCCACTTATGAGCACCTGCTGGATGCCGGTTACTATGGCATTAACTCATTGAATTAGCAGGTGGTCCCTCTGCCAGACTGGAACCGGCACCCACCTTACAGATGAGGAAATGACAGTCCTTGCTCAAGGACTGGGCACTGAGCTCAGAGGTCAAGAAAGCAGAATGGGGCTGTTCTTAATTCTAGGTGTAAGGACCTGGAGGGGCCATTTCACCTCTAGGAGACTCAGTTTCCGCAGGGATACAAGGAAGGTAATGTCACTCTCCCTGCTGCACACCGTCACTGCAGTGGTGGCTGGGACAGGGCTCTGGGACCAGAAATACTTGCGGTGGAATGAAGCCAGTTCAAGATAAGGTATGGCTGTGAAGCACGCAGCAGCTCTTGCCTGCATGAAACCATCGTTATCTTGCTGCGGACCTCTTCTTTGCAGGTTTTGCCAGTTAGGGGCTCAGCGACTGCAGCCACCTTGTCACTTCCCTCCCCGATCAGCAATGACCTGTCCCTTCCACTCACTCCTCTTCAGCAAAACTTGCCCTTCCTTTGTTTGCCCCAGTCAACTTCAAAATCCCTCCAGGTAATAAGCAGTGAGCCCAGGACACCTTCCATCTTAATTCCTCTGGGCGTCCAGGGCAAGTGTTCGTTCTCCCAGGCCACGGCGAGCGACAGCCGGCAGTCTCCCAAAGAGATTCGACTGGGGGACTGGGCCATGGAAGAGGGCCCTCTTGGTGGGGGCCACGTGGGTGGGGTAGAGCCCTGAATCTCCTTGGATCTGGTAAGTCACTTCACTGCTCTTACTCTCAGATTCTTTATCTATAAATGGGATTAACAATACCCACCCCATGGAGTACTGAGCAGATGACATCCCCACCCTTTCCTGAGGCCCAATGGCAGGTTTGCTGTGATACTTTCTGCCCTGTAGGTGTGACGGTTCAAATTCCCAGCCCTGGGATGGGGTGTCTCAAGGAAGAGATGCCCGAGAGAGATAGAGATAGAGAGAGATAGAGAAATAGAGATAGATATAGAGTTAGAGATATAGTATAGAGATAGAGATAGAGATAGTGATAGTGATAGAGATATAGAGATAGCGATAGAGATAGTGATAGAGATAGAGAAATAGAGATACAGAAATAGTGATAGAGATAGTGATGGAGATGGAGATGGAGACAGAGATAGGTACAGAGGGGGAGAGGCCCTGAATCTCGGGTCCTGGGCACCCTTTCTCCCCAGCCCCACCCTTAGTCGAGCCCCCGAGGTTACTCACTGGATTTTCTTGGTGAAGTTCTTGGAAACGATGCCGCCCTCTTGCTGCTTCTCCTCGTGCTTGCCTGGAAGGGAGAGGAATGTCACGCATCAGCATCCATGTCCCTTGGACACTGTCCAGGACTCGGGATCAGATCAGAACCCGGCTCCACCCCGGCTCGCTGTGTGGCCTGACCCAAAGTTCCAGCTGTCGGCGTCACGGGCCCTGCTAAGTCTCAACCCCTACTCCCAGGCTGGGTGTGGGGATGAAACTGGACAAGAGGTAGGAAGGGCCTTGACCGTGGTTTTTCGACAGTAAAGGCATGCGTCTTGAGCGAGCGCAGGCACCCGGCCCCATTTTGCCCCACAACGCACAAGGCACGTCTCGCCCGTGCCCCTCGGCTCCCCTAGGCAGCCAGTAGAGCCCCGCAGCCTCGTCCTAGACCCAGGCAGGGAAAGGAGCAGGGGCACGTCCCAGCGTGCCAGTCCAGCTGGCATGGCAGCTCAACGTCCCTCCCTAGCTTCCCAGGATGGCCTTCCTTCTCCTTTGTCACCAACATGGAACCAGAGGCCCAGGGACCCACCCCAGGTCACCTGCCACCTCTGGGTCTCGGCCACGTGCTGGCTCCTGCTCTCCTGTGCCCCTCGGATTTCTGTCTGTGCCAGCTCCCCATTAGCTCTTTGAGCGCGTCATCTTCCTGGTAGTGGAAGAGCAGCCTGGAAATAATGCTTTAATCTGCTGACGCCACCCAGCCTCTCCTAAGCCCCACAGACGGGAAACTGTACGTGCCCTGCCTCCTGCAAGGGAGCAGGGGAGGGCTTTTTAGATGAGGCAGAAAGAGATGGAATTACAAAAAGGTTTGGGCGCAAACTGGCTTTCACCTTGTAATGTATGCAACAAAGGCTGATCCTCCCCACTCCTTATTTTCTCTTTAATGGAGAGGGTTTCTCTTACTTCCCTATAAACAAACAAGGTTAGTGCACAGTGGAACAGCTCCTACCACTTTTCACTCCTCACTTGTGGGACCACATTCCAGAGCCAAGGACCCTAAGTTACACAAAAGAGGCCCCTCAGAAGGGGCTTCAGAGTCCAGGCTGTAAATAACCTTCTGGGATGTGACATCTTTTTGCTGTCCAGATTTTTAAAAACAGGCAACTTATAGGCAATTACATTATTAACCCTTTCACTGTTAATTATTCCTTTGTTAATAACTTCTCTGATTCTAAATAATGTACATTTAATTAGAAAACAAAGAAAAAATCAAAACCACCTATAATTCCATTGCCCCTAGGAAACCACGGGTAACATTTCTGTAGCTGTCCTTCCAGACTTTTCTTTGTTACCGAGAAATACATATATGTTATACAGTATAGATGTATATTCCATATTTTATCAAATAGGTTGCATTTGATGAAAAATGCTAATGTTTTGATACCGTTTTTATCTCTTGCTAGCGCTTTATAATTATTTTTCCAGGTGACACCAAATATTCTTTGACAACATGATTTTTAGTGACTGCCAGCATTTTGCTGCATGAATATATACCACTTCGGGGCCTCAGGGTGGTTTTTCCACTGCACTGAATAAACCCCACCACGCTGAACATTCTCATAACTAAATCTTCACACCAGGTCCAGAAAATTTCTTTAGGATAAGTTCCAAAATCTAGAATTTCTAAAGCTTCATCTATATTGCCAAATGGCCCTTGGTAAAGGCTATACCAATTTATTCTCCCAGCAGCCGAGCGGAAAGGAGTACATTTATAGAAATACATTTTTTAAAACTGGAATAGCTGACTAACCAGAAGATGTTATTGTGCAAACGTGTTGACAGAGAATTTAATCCATGCACATAATTTATTCTGTGCAGCCAAGTCCATAACCACCAACTACCTGGCTCTTTTAGCACATGCCAGTGGCCAGGGGACCCCTGCTCCTTTCTAGGTACCATCCCCAAAGCTAGGCCCCTCAGGAGGCCTGCTTGCCCTGGGGGCAGGCCAGTGCCTCTGACTCAGCCTTTATACATCCGGGGATTCTCTTGTAAATTCAGTGCCCTAGAAACAGTACATGATAATGACAGTGCTAAGCATAATAACAGCAAACTCTTATATAGAGCTTACTTGGCACCAGCCACTGTTGTATGCATCTTACCTACACATCAACTCCTTTCATTCTCATGACAACCTTAGAAAGTAGGGATTTTTATTAGCATCATTTCATGAATCGGGAAACCGATGTCCAGAGAGGTTAAATGACTTGGCTGAGGTCAGACAGCTTCAAAGTGAGGGAGCAAAGATTCAAAAGCAGGCAGATGAGTTCCAAAGAGCTGGGTTTTGGACTTGAGTCCCTGCTCTGCCATTTCCTAGCACATCTTCTCTGAGCCTCAGCTTGTGCTTTTCAAAAATGGGGGTGGTACACCTACCTTCCTGGGGTAACGTGGGAAGTAAATGACAGTGAAATCTCAGAATCGCTTTGTAAGTTGTAAAAAAAATACTGTGTGTTGGTGAATTCTTGTGATTTTTCAATGGCTGGGAAAGGCCTGCTCCACAGAAGCTAAGCCTCCCTGTCATGCTTTGCAAATGGGGTATTTGGGTTAGGGAAGGAAGGATCTCTGAGCTGGGGCAGCTTCAAAAGTTTCATAAAGAGGGGCCTGGGAAGAGTATTAAATCTTCTGAAAGAGGGTAATTCTAGGAGGTCCACCTTGAGGCTTCATTTGCCGGCCACCTGCATACTTAGACTGTTGTTGGAACTTGTTAAGGGTTATGAGTGAGTTTTTAAATTCCCGTCTTGCGTGCCTATCCGCATTTTCTATCACAAAAGTATTTTATCTTTGTAAAAAGAGAAAAAGGAATTATTATGGTTTTTGTTTTAAAGAACTCATCTGGAGGCCAGGGGAAGCCCGAGGCTTTTTGCAGCCACCATTTTCTCAACATGCCGCAGATAAACTTCGGTGCCAAGGGGCAGGCGTCAGCGCTTTGGGGAAGGCTGCAGGCCCAGCTGAAGAAAGAAGGCACTGTTTCCAAGGGAAAGGCAAGTCTCCAGGCCCGGCCCAGTGGCCCATGAAAAGAACATTTCTTGGCAGGTGACTGCAGAGTTGGGGGTGCAGATTGTGAGGCATGATGGAAATCGAATTGTCTATCATTTCCCAAACACGTCCCTGGAACTAGATACTCATGCGTGGGGCCCTGCCTCATGGATTCCTAAGCCACATTAGCAAATCAAAGGCTCTGATAAGTCCCGCAAGTAAGGAAGCCTGTTTCTAACTTTGGTTCATCTGGCCCCTTCTAAAATTCTAAATGCAATACTCCCTCCTGCAATTTCTCAGATGCCCAGTAACACCCTACAGCACACTGTTTGGCAAATACTGATTTGTCTAGCGCTTCGTAAGATTCACAGTAACGCTGAGAATTGGAGGCAGTGGGATTGGCTTGGGCACAGTGAGAAACAGAGTCTGGCATCCTCGCTCCGAACCACCCAGGCAGGCCCGGCTTTGATTTTGACACTTTCTCAGAGAGGTGGATGACCTCAGGTGAGTGACTTTCTCTGGGTGTCAGTTTTCTCATCTGTAAAATGGGGTAATAACCGTGCTCATCCTTCCTCAGAGGTCCTGGTGATGAGCCAGGGAGCCCACATCCCCAGGCCCTTAGCACAGCGCCCCCCGCAAACACCTGCTGAAGAACAGGCCTGTCATTATGGGGGAGGGGGGAGGAGGCCAGATTTGACCCCCTTGAAAGTCCCTTCGTGCCTGGAGCCTCTGATGTGGATGTGATTTCTGGACTCCTTTCATGAAAGCCCCTGTATGTACTCTTAGGGATTTGGATTTCCTGGTACTGGTGATTGCCCATCTGTGAGGCACTTTACAAGCAAAAAGCCTTTATGAGTCTTTGTCTCATTTAAGCCCTGATCTTCCCATTTTACAGATGTGGAAACTTGAGGCTCTGCGACTCACCCAAAGTCTCCGGATTAGTAAGCGTCTTAGCTGGGATTGCAGCACGGGACTACCAGACCCCACCTGTTAAGAAACACTTACAAGAAAGGATGAAGGAAAAGTCCTCCAGGCTACACATGGGGTCTCCTGGAGGGGCCACAGGGTGGGGGAGACCCTTGACCCTGGGCTGGAAAAGTCCTTGACCCAAATTATAACAAGGGTAGAAGGAGTGGCGATGAAATTACCACTGTTTACAGAGCACCAGGCAGGCACAGTTACTAGCTCCATTTTACAGATACCCCGCATATAGTTTAGAAATTATCTGCTGATAACTCATCTTCCCTAGAGCCTTGGAGGATAGATACTATTATGCTCCCCGATTGTGTAGATGAGGAAACGGAGGCTCGGAGGGTGACAAGGCTTTCTTGTCCACATCCATGGAGCTAGAGCACAAGCAGAGTCAGGATTCGAACCCAGGTCTCAGAGGGCCTCTACCATTCATTATTTATCAGGGCCTTCCTATGTGCCTGGCACTTGAACGACGATGACGACAGCAGCAGCGGTAACGATACTGCCACTGGACGTACATCACGTCATTGAACACAAAACCTAACAAGGGGCAGCCATTTTGAACCGTGATTTCCAGATAAGGAAACTGAGGCCGGAGAAGTTCAGGAATTCACACATCCTGCTAGTTATTGACGGAGCCCATTCCAGAACTTGTGCTCTGCTCCCCCAGCCAGTCGGGGAGCTCCGGCTGAACCCCCTCCTTGGGCACGTAGTCCCAACTTGCCTCCAGGCCCACCACGCCCGCCGGCGCCTCTGATGTCTCTAATTCCACCGCGGCTCTGAACCTCCCCGGAACGCTGCCAGGGCTTGTTCCTGCCCCGCCTGCGTCAGTAGTGGGTTTTTTAAATTGATTTTCCGGCTGGCAGGCCTCTGCCAGGAACCTTCTCTCTTTAGTGGAGAGTTAATTGCAAGGGAAGCAAGAGAAAGCTTTTGCTGCTGTGGAGCGGTGCAGCCTGTTAAGAGGGGCTGGCCCTGCCGCCCCTCGTGCCTCCCGTGTCCAAGCTGGGATGTGGCAAGCGCCCCGGCCTACAGGCCCAGCCAGGCCCAGGCCGGGCTCCCTCCTGCTGCTGACTCACGGCCTGACCTTGGACAAGGCCCGCTGGGGCCTCAGCCTCATCAGCCACAGAATGGGAGCAGGTGCCTCTGCCCCTCGGGACAGCATGAGGATGATTTGGGATAAGGAATCTAAGAGTTTTAGCCCAGCCCTTGGCACCTAGTACATGCTCAATAAATCACCAAGTCGCTCCTAGAACCCCAATTCCCAGAGAACCTGGGGTGGAAGACTTGGGCACATTTCTCAAGCCTCTCTGTGCCTCAGTCTCACTTTTCAAAGGAGATGAACAGGGCTCACCTCCTCTGGTTGCTGTATTGAGTGAGATGATACGGGTAAAGCGTTTAGCACAGTGCCTAGCCAACGGTAAGCGCTCAATCAAGGTTACCCATGATTATCATACTTCTTAAGCCTCCAGTTTTCTTCTCTGGGACAAGGGGAAGTGTTTCACTTAAAACCCGTGTTGGCTATTAACTCTGTCGTCCTCACTTAATCCATTTTGGTTAACTCCATCACCTCCCAGTATCAAACCTGCCCTTCTGAACCCAGCTTTGTGATGCTGGGGTGCAATAAATCCCATCTCTTCTTTGTCCTTTTCGTCCTCCGCTATCTGTTTAACCTCTTCTTTATACTGAATTCTGTCAAAACGTCTGACGCAGTTTCCATTTTCCAACCTGTCCTCTGACTGATCCAGCACCCCAAGGCCCCAGCAGAGAGTGGGAGCGGGTGGGGTTATAAAGGTAACTTTCTGGGCTGCATTCCTGAACTCTGAAGTCACCTGTGTCCTTGCAGCCCCAGCCGCCAGCTACTCCCGGGGCTGGGGCCCCCACTGTCCCCACCCCCCCCACCCCCCTGCTTTCTCCCTCCGGCCCCTGACTCATCAGACCCCACTCACCGGACACCTCCACGTAGCCGTCCTTGGTCTTTACCATCAGCTCCTCCGGCTTGAAGCTGTGCACGTTGACACACACTTTCCAGGGCTCGCCGGGGAAGGGCGGGGGGCTCCTGCCCTCGGCGGGGACGCCGAACCTGGCCGCGGCGGTGGGTCCCCGGGGCACCATGCCCGACCTCAGGGACCCCGGCCAGGCCGAGGAGAGCCGAGGCAGGGCCCAGTCGGACCAAGGGGCGGACAAGTCGTCGGGGAAGGGGTCCATGCCAAAGCCATCGTCCAGCAGGCGCGAGGACAGGGGCGAGTCTCGGAAGGGGTCTCGGCGGAGGCGACTTGGGTAGTGGCAGGGGAAGGGCAGCTGACCGTCAGCCATGGTGGCCGGTGAGCTTGGAGGGGAAACAGAGGCTCAGAAGGAAGAAGCCACCTGCCCAAGGTCACGTGGCAAGGCGGCGTCGGTGGGTGGGCTGGTTCGCCCAGCAAATTCTTCAGTCTCCGGAAACGCTGCTCCTGGGTCAGACACCCTGAAGCAGAAGCATCCACTTCCAAGGTCTGAGGAGCCCACCAGGCTGGGGTCCCAGGCCTCAAAGCCCCTCCAGCTCTCAGAGGTGACCCTGGCCCGAGCAGCTGAATTCCAGAGGCCCCCCCCCTGCGCACCTCTCACCAGAAATCAGCAAGCCACTGTCCTCCGAGGCTGCCCGGGCTGGCCGCCAGGACCGCTGAGCTCCAGTCTGGAGCCAGGAGCTTAATAAACCCCGGGGACGCGCGCCTAGAAACTTCTCCCGGCTTCTCCCGGGGCTGGGAGGCGTCTATTTATTTGCTGCTGGGGGCCGGAGGCGGGTATCGCAAGCGCCTTCTGTCACAGGAGTATTCGGAGGCGATGAGCCAGCGCCCGAGAATCCCACGAGGAGACAGCTGGGCTCTGGTGGGGGGCTGGGAGGGGCGGCGGCGTCCAAGTTCGGCCCACCTCCGGCCACCCTCCTCGCCAGGCCGCCGGGCTCGGCTCCGCCCCCTCCCTCCTCCCCCTCCCCCTCCCTCCTCCCCCTCCCCCTCCCCCAGCTCCCTCCCCAGCCCGTTCTGTGCACTGAGGCCGGCTAATAATAACCCTCCTCCCGGCCTAGGGCTCAGGTCAGCCCCTGGAAATACCTGCGCTGGCGCATGTTGCAGCTTGCCTGCCCAGGGGGCCCTGCGGAAGGAGGACAGACCAGAGGCCAGGGGCCTGGAAGGCGGCACACGTTAGGACATTCAAGCTCCCAGGGCCTCCCTGTTCCCCGGGGGGGCGAGGGCGGCCACTTATTCCCAGGCACCTCCGAGAGCTTTCGGTTTCCCATCTGTAAAATGGGCATGAGTGTCACCTGCCCACGGGTGTGTCATGAGAAGCGCACGAGCGACTTAAGCATTGGGCAGACTGACTGGCACTTTTCTATTTTGTAATTTTGAGCCATCCATTCTAGAACGCTGTGCCAGGCGCCGTTCTGAGTGCTTTGCAAATATTAACTCTTTCAACCCTCACCGACAACCCCACGAGGTGAGAGAACTATTATTACACCCATCCCCCCACGCACCCAGAGGTGGAAACTGCCCTGCGAATGGGAGCTCCTACTGTCATGACTGTTAATGAGGATAATAATCAAAAGGCGCCAGATCGCAGCCCAGGCAGGACCCATTTTCTAGGCCTCCCTGCGCTCTGTGTGGCCTGGAAGGTAAATTTATAAATCACCCTTTAGCCCAAAGCCCCCCTGGGCTTGGGTTCGAGTCCCTCTGGTGTCCCCAGCAGGTGGGCAGCCGTGGGCCGCCGTGTCCCCAGGGTGGGCCTCAGGGTGTCAGCGCTGCCTTCTTCACTGGGCGGGGGCGGGGTGGGGGTGGCAAGGATTTCAATGAGTCATTGGCCGAGAAATCCTCTGGGAGGTTAAGCAGAACCCGCGTGAGGCCATTTGCTAAATATATTACGGCGAACGAGGGCCCGGCCACGGCCGTCGCCCCCGCGTGCCCACCATCCTCTCCAGCCTTGGCTACGATTGTCCTCCCATTTTGCAGGCCCGGAAGCCAAGGCGCAGGGCCAGGCGCGCGGCGCGGGGAGGTGACAGGGCCCGGGTGGGAGCCCCAGCTCCGTGCGAGGCAGCGCCCCCACCGCACCCCACCCCGGCTGACCGGCGCGAGGCCGCGCTGCCCCCACCCGCCCGAAGCGGGTGAGCTCAGGCCGAGAGGAGCGCGGGTGACGTCACCGCCTCGGCTCTCGGGGTGATTACGGCCGGGGCGGGGCTGCCGGCCTCCTGCCAGCGGCGGGAGCATCGCCACCAGACGGGCTCCGCGGGGACGTGGAGATGCGGCCCTGCCTGGGACCCGGGCTGGGGGCGCGGCGGGGAGGGGGGGGCGCTTGGATCTGAGGAGCGTGCGTGGGACGGAGGGGAGGCCTGGGGAGTCTGGGCCCCTCGGGAAGGCTGTGCTGATTTACGGGCCCTGGAAGATCCTCCTTCCCCTGCCTCCGCCGCCTCCCTTCCACAGCAGCCGCCGCCCTCCCGGAGGCTCCTCTGCCCGGAGCACGGCTCGCTGGGCCGCCGCGCCCACCCCCGCCCCAGCTGGGACTCGTTTGGGTTCAAGCCTCCTGGGGACCAGGGAGGAGGTGGGAGATGGAACCTGGGTGACCTAACCCACCTCCTCGTTTCAAGGATGCTGGCGGGGAGGGGTGGGGTGGGGGGGTGAGAAATAGCCATCCATAGCCTCTACCACGCCCCTGCGACGGGCCAGAGGCTCTTCTGTGTGTGTATCGATTCATCTAATCCCCACAGCCTAGGAAAAGTATCACCGATACTGCTAGATGGGGAAACTGAGGCTCAGAGAGGCAATGTGACTTGCCCATGTCCGCATCTAGTGAAGTGGAACAAGGCTGTTTGGCACTTCGCTGTGTTGTTTTTTTTTTAAATAAGATTTATTTATTTATTTATTCATTCATTCATTCATTCATTCATTCCCCCCCTTGCAGTTTGTTCCATTCTTTGCTGTCTCTTCTCTATGTCCATTCGCTGTGCCTTTTTTCTGTGTCTGCTTGTCTCCCTTTGTTGCGTCATCTTGCTGTTCCAGCTCTCTGCGGCACACCGGGCCAGCTTGCCTTCACCAGGAGGCCCTGGGACATGAACCCAGGGCCTCCCATATGGTAGATGGGAGCCAAACTGATTGAGCCACAGCCGCTTCCTGGCACTTTGTTTTTTTTAGGAGGTACTGGGCATAGAACCCGGGACCTTGTACATGAGAACCTGCCACTCAGCCACTGAGCAACACCTGTTCCCCATGTTTGGCTGTTAACCCTTGAGCTCCACTGCTGCTCCACTATGTAAGGGCTCATAGTTACTGACCATTTATATTCATGACTTCATTGAATCCTGATGGTTGAGGGAGGTGACACCACGTGCTCCAGGAAGCACAGCTAATGGGAGAATTCGAACCCAAGCCAGGGGGCTGGGAGCACACTTAACAGCAAGAACAGGCCTCTGTTGCCCAGGCCTCACGCTGTGAGTCTCCTCTGCCGCCTGGTGCCTTTTGCCCTTGGGCTCTCGCTGCATTTCTGGGTCAGGCAGCCTCCCCTCCTGGGAAACTGAAGAGGGAGGCAGCTGCTTGCCCTGCTGACCGAGGCTCCTGCACAGCTCAGCTCACAGTCAATAAGCCCCACAGGCTGTCATTGGCCAGGGGACAATTCAGAGGGACCACCCCACCTGGCTCTCCTAGGGAAGGAAAGTCCCTGGGTGGGGGAGGTGAAGAGAGAGGCCCAGGTCCCAGAACAAAGATTCTTTTGGCTGCCTTCCTCTTGGAGCTTTCGCACATCAAGTGCCACGATTAATCCTCAAGTCAGACAGTCCAGGGGGCAGGTGACACCACCCCACCTTCCTGAACCTGAGGCCCAACGTGGGGAAGCAGCAGATGGAGCCGGACAAGGACGCATCAGGGCTTTTCCTTCCAGTGCAGGAAGAAACCGAAGTCCACTCCCCGATTACGGTATTTCTAGGCCTGCCCTTCCCGGCCTCACGCCCCTCAGCTTGCGCTGCCCCCCGGCGCTGGAGGGCGGGCTGCAAGGGGTGAAGTCAGCGTCTCTGCGACTCCCTCCAAGGCATGGTTTCCTGGAGGTCATTCTGGCCAAATGCTTCATCAGTAATTCTAGGGGCTTAGAACTTTCCAGGGGAGGAGAGAGAGGTTGGGGAGGTGGATCCTGGCGTGTCCCACGTCCGCTCCACTTCCAGCTCCATGGGTGACCCCTGTCCTAGTTTCCTCTCTTGGACCCCCCAGCGCTAGCGTATGTCCCAGCAAATGGCAGATGAGGACGTTCATGTGTTTTTCTTCCTTTCCTCCGCCTCCCTCCGGACGACACTAATGGAGTTTGCAGCACACTCGGCAGGACCCTTGGGGTCTCATTCACGGAGGCATCCCCAGGGCCTAGGAGGTGCTTGGCGCATCTCAGGAGCTCAGCAAGTCTTGGCCGAGTAGATGATGTCCTAGAGGTGATCCTGAGCCTGCGCTGCCCCCCCCCCCCACCCTCGAGGGACTCCGCCCACGCTAAGAGCATTGGAGGGTTAACTAAAATTTCCAGAGAACTTAGATGGTGCCGTCTCCCCAGCTAAAGGCTTTCGGAGCAGGCTGTCATTTCATCCTCACAACAGCCCCGCCGGCAGAGGTTTGCACTATCATTATCCCCGTTTTACAGATGAGGAAACCGAGGCTCAGAGGCAGGAAGTTACTTGCTCAAGGCCGCCAGCTTGCGGGTCCTGAACCCCGGTCTGTCTGAACTTCAAGCCCAGGACGCTTTCCTCTGGCACACACTGCAACCTGTGCTCCCTACGGAAGACACTCCCTCCAAACACAAAGGCATACGTAAGTAACACAGACCATCCACATGTCCTTCCTTAAACAAGTCTATGCCCTCACAATCCCAGGAAGAAAATGCTTATTTACAGGGCCCTAGCTTCCCCCTATTGTTTCCTCCAAAATTCTTTCCAGGGATCCTGTCACTGTCTACTTCTATGAATGAATGAATGAATGAATGAATGAATGATGAGGATGATAAGACATTTAACATTTTGTACCAAGCATAAGCACTTTGCATATATCAACTTATTTAGCCCTCGCCACAAATTGCGCTCTTATCTCCATTCCTAGATAACTATATTGAGGCACAGAGAAGTCAAATAACTTACCAACTGTCGCACAGCTACTGGTGGGCAGAACTGGGATTCAAACCCAGGCAATCTGACCCCAGAGTGTGTGCTCTAAATCATGATGTGATTCTGTGAATAACAACAGTAATGATACCCTCCACCATTTGAGACCTATTATGTGCCAAACTCAGCTAAATGCTCTCTAGATGCTTTACCTCTTTTAATCCACTACTGTTAATGCGCCTGCAGTTAGAAATCTAAGGCCTGAGGCGGAGGGGGGCACACCGGCTCCTGGTACTCTTAGCTGCCTGGTGAGGCTATGCCCCCTGGCCCCCCCATATTCCCAGCCAGAGCACTGGTTCTCCCTGTGTTGACCTAAACTCAAGCTGACCCACCAGCTCCAGCTGATCTTTCGGTCACCAGTTGACTTCTTCCTCTGTCGTCTCCCTGAGCCTTCTTGTTTGGAACCCTCTTCCATCCTTCCAGACCATCTTAGTGGAACGAACAACACCAGGAACGCTTTGATGTTTGGGCATCCGGAGGCTGCTGGGGACCAGCCATCACTGCATCAGCCACAAGGATCCTTAGGGGTTATTAACGTGAAAGCTGCTCAGAACCAGGGCAGGGGGTGGGGGTTCAGCCAGCTCAGTGGGAGCCCCTCTTGGCTGCATGTGCCCCCAGGAGAAGGGAGTCAGGGGTGAGGTGGAGATTTCTCCCCCCCATCCTCAAGATTGGATACCCCCAGCACTGCCCCCCTCACTTGTTCCTGAGCTTCTGAGCCCTCCTTTCATGGCTCAAATGGGTATCCTGAGTCCAGGGAACCAGTATCACAACTCACCAGAGGTTTTTTGGTTTCGTTTTGTTTTGTTTTAGGTACTGGAATTGAACCCAGGACCCCGTACATGTGAACCGTGCCCTTGACCATCGAGCTACACCCGCCCCGCTCACCAGCGTTCTCAGGAAGCAGCAGGCGGGCATTGCTGCTTAAGAGAGGTGGTAAACTTGGTGGTAGGAACTGAGCTTTTAGGTCAGGAAAGCTCTGGATGTCAAGCCTACTTCTGCTGCTTCGGGCGAGTGACAGGCAGTCGGCACCTCTGTCTTGTCATCTGTAAAATGGGTGACCGTGAGCCTGGAGTGTGAGGGGAAGCTATGCTGGGGAGGTGGGCACGCGCCGTGTCACAGAGGGCCTGTCTCCACCAGGGAGTTAGACTTTGTCCTGAGCTCCTAGAGGAACCACTGAACTGCTTGGAGAAGGGGAGCAATGGATGAGATCCGGGGTCTAGGAAGGTGTATTGAGCTGGGGGTGGGGGACTGGGGAGAAAGACCCCTGAGAAAGCCTTCCAGGAGGCTGCTGTAGTGGCCCAGGTGAGCCGGCGGCCTGGGCTAGGTGGTTGGCTGAGGGCAGGTAGAGGGGACAGTCACGGTGGATGTAAGAGCAGGTGCATTGTGCCACGGGCGAGGAGGAGAGGGCTGCCGCAAAGGTGAGGCCAGGGGCTTAGATCTGGGGGCCTGGGTGGGGGGTGGCGCGTTTCATGGGGCAGAGAAGATGGGAGGAGAAGCAGGTGTGGGGGAGTGGGGAAGCGGCTTCCTTCATTTTCTCCGTGCTCACTGTAGTACGGGTGTATTAAGTTTTAGACACAGGCAGCTTGCCCAGGGCCAAGAGATGAAGCAGCGCGCGATGCCAAAGCCCCAGTTTTCTTGTCCATCAATAAACAAATAATCAAACGCGCCATTCGAGTTATTTCAGATCTTGAAAAGCTTTGTGAAGGAAACACAGACCCCAGGCGAGCTGCCACCCCCTGGCCACCCCCTCTCGCCGTGTCCAAGCATGTCCCTTCCAGCTCAGGGCCCTCCGGCTGCTGTTCCCGTGACTTCCCCGAGGCCTCCACGCTGCCGGCTCTCTTGCTTCATTTGCGTCTCTGCTTGAATTTCACCTACTCAGAGAAACCTCCTCTGGCCACTTAACCTAAAAGTCACATTCTCTGACGGCAGTGGTTTCTTTTTCTCCACGTGCTTGCCGCTGCCAGCTACTCGTTGATTATCTCCCCCATAGAATGTAAGTTCCTGGAGGGCCGAGGGGAAGGACTTTGGTCGGCTGGTTTACGGCTGTATCGCTGTACCTAAAACACTGGCTGGCACACAGTTGGCGTTCAATAAGATGTACTATTTGTGGTTGTCATCCGTGAGGTTTGCCAATGTGTCAGCCCTTTCCCTGCTCCTCTCCACTTCCTGGGTGTGTGGTAAATAACAATTAACTCGCTTGGGTGCTTGTGGTTGGGAGGGGCCGTGTCACTAGGTGTGGCCCGCGAGTTGTGAGAAGTGACGCCCGCCACTGCCAGTTTAGAGCATTTACTTGCCTGTGCGAGACCCTCTGGAGAGTTCTCTTTCCTCCTGCCTGGTCATCCGCATCTCAGTCGTCGCCCAGCGGGCCCACGGTGGACACGGTTGAGAAATGAATGTTTGTTCTTTTAAGGCACTAAAATTCGGGGCTTGTTGTTACTTTAGCACAACCGAGCCTGCTCTGATTGATATGCTTCTTAATTTTGGCCCTTCATGGTGGTTGCTTCCAAAGAACTATCTAAATGCTAGTGTTATTCCGAGGGGAAATCATCTTCTGGCCTTCTCTGCCTGGAGCCCTGGCTGGGAAGGTGGAATCCATTCCCGCACTCTGGGACGTTTCTGTGGCATTCTTCCCTGAGCCCCGTCAGCAGAGGGTGGCTCTGGGATCTTTGGGGGAGGGAAACACAAAAAGGCTCCCTCTCCCACATACTTCTGAGGTCAGAGGAGGAGCTGGTCTGACCAGTTGGTGGCCGTGACGCCAGTTTGTGTAGGGCTGGGAGTGCCACGGCTTGAGAAGGATTGGCTGGGAGGGAGGGGGGGAGTGGAGGAGGATGTATAGAACATGGAGTGGGAGAGATATAAACAAGATCTGTCCTTTCGGGAAATGGCTCTGTTCAGGCGTGACTGAGGATTAGCTTTAGCTGTGAGCCACGTGGTCAAGGTAATGGATGCTTACGCAAGAGTGGTGTGTTCCCTCCTAATGTCCAAGCCCAGCAAAGTTCTGTTCATTGCTGATATGGCACCTCTGCTCCCCGGTGGTCTGAGGGACTGAGACCCTCCAATCTTATTGTTCCACCTAAAGGGGCTCCATTCCCAAAGCTACCTCATGAACCAGTAAGCCTCCTGAGTTCCAGCCATCATGCCTGCATTCCAACCAGCAAGAAGGAAGGGATGAAGAAGAAGGGATGGGCACATGACAACTCTCTTTTATAGGAGTTTCTTGGAAGCGGCCATGGAGCAAATGTACCTACGTCTCATCTGTCAAAAGTAGTCACGTGGCCATATCGAGCTGCAAAGGAGTCTGGGAATTTGCAGTCTTTATGCAGAATAGCCATGAACCCGGTGAAAATTTGGGGGTTGATTGCTATGGATGGGGGTTAGGGCTGTTGGGAGGCAACTAGGAACTCTGCCATATCTTCAGAGAGTGAAGATAGATGTTGCAGAAGTAGCCTAAAGCCCACAGTCCTGGGTTCCAGCTTAAGTTGGGTTCCTTTGGAAAAGCGATGAGGAAGATGTACTCCTGTCTGCTACACAGCTGTGTTCATATATAAAAAGTCTGTGCCTTCAATTTCAAGAGATCCACAGACTCTGCAAAGCCCAAGTATGGGAGGTCCGTGGATTCCCCTACAAAAAGATTCCTTGATCTAGAAATAGGGTTAGCGATGAGGGAGACTGCAGGGAAAAAGCAAACTGTGTATGTGCACGTGTGTGTGTACACACTTTTCAACCCTTCCCATTTGGAAATCTGCCTGTGTTTGATGTGGTGGGTGGTGTTTATTTTGGCTTTGATTTGAGAGCGGATCGTCAGAGGAAGCCGGTGTTGTGCCTTACGAAAGCATTTGACAAGTTTCCATGGCGCAGGTTATTAAAAGGCCAGAAGGAGAAGCGCCCTGAGTCCTCTGGCCCCAGTCAGCCCCAGCTGCGGAGTGGCCCAGAGCGGGTGGTGGGCCTGCTTCGCGCTGGGTGGAGGGCGCACAGGCCTGCCGCCTTTCCTCTGGTGGGCTGCCTTTAGAACTGCTGCGGTGGAAAATGCTGGAGAAACGTCAGGGAGGGGGTACACGTGGGGAGATCACCAAAATCTTCGGAGACTCAGACTCTTCTGAGAAGAGGAGGTAGTGGGGGCGGTGCGCGGGGTGCAGCATAATTCGTTGTTCAAGGTGACAAAAGATTGTTTGGCCTTTTGCCAACGTGACCGGGAACCCTCCCAGAAAGCTGTCATGAGCTTAGACACGGAGGCTTCCCCTCGCACCATTTTTATTCTTTTTTATTTTTAAATATCAGTAACAATGATGGGACGCCAACTTTGCCAGACACTGTGCTAAATGCTTTACATGCGTAACTTTGTCTGAGCCTCATGGCCACCTTATGAGATGGGCACTTTTATTATCCCCTTAGGAAAGATGAGGAACCTGAGGCTCAGAGAGGTTAAGTCACTTACACATAGACACACAGCTAGAAAGGAGCAGAACTAGACTCAAATCCAAGTTTTTCTGTCCCCCAAGTCCTTGCCCTCAGCCACTGCCTTTTTAAAACTGACGCCATTCTCTGATCCCAGGGCTTCGGACAGTGAACAGTAGGTGCTCATGTCTGCCGATCCCCCGCCGCCTGCCTTTTCCCACGCCCAGGGTGGGACTCTGCCCTCGTGGGAAGCGTGCGTGCCTGAGAGCTCCTGGGAGTCCAGCGTAGGGGGAGACGGCGTGTGGGCCACGCCGCCGCTTTGTCACGGTCCCCTTAAGCACACGCCCCTCCGCCCACGCGAAATTAACCAGCTCAAAAATGCAGGCGCCTTCACGCGAAGACCTGCAGGCGTTGCACGGCCCCCTGGGCTTCCAGGGAGAGGGCGGCAGAGCAGGCTCCTGTCCTCACGGCGCTGGGCAGACCCCGGTGGGCGGGGGGCAGTAAGTGGTAGGGAGGGACGCGCAGGGAGGGCGGGTGGGGGCCTGCTTCGGGGGGCTCCAGAGCCTCCGCTCCAGTTGCAGGGGCCTGGGATCTCGCCCCCCTTAAGCCAGCCCCCCTTTTTTTGCTGGGCCAACGCCCACTCGTTCCCCGGGCTTCGCTTTTGTCCATGAAGCCTTCCTCGAGCCTCCAAGGTGCCCCTCGGGACTCACCCTCATCCTGGCACCCAGCTGCCCCACGTTCCCAGCTGCGAGATTTTGTCAACCTGTCTGGGCCTTGGGCTGTGCGTCTGTACAATAGGACCACAGACAGTAGCTACCTCGTAGGGAGGGTGTGAGCATGAAATGTGTGAGTAACTCACGGGACGCACTTGGAATCAGGCCTGGCGCACAGTAGGCTCAACGTCCCCGTTAGATGCTGTTGCAGGTGTGCGCTCTCTGCCGGCAGCTCGTAGCACGCTGTGGGCCGGCAGATCTGGACAACGTTTTAGGTACCATCGAATTCAGGGGCTCCCAACCCTGGCTTCACATTCGGTTGGCCTAGGAAGCCCTTCCAAAACACCGATGTCTGTCCCCCACCTCCCTTCCCCCTAGAGATTCTTACTATTTGGGGGAGGACTCAGGCAGGGGCGTTTTTTCGATTTTCTAAATTCCCAGGTGAGTAAGATGTGGCCAGGATTAAGAACCACTGGTTTAATCCAACCCCTTTTGCAGGTAGAGCCCAGAGAGGGTCTTGCCTCACTTAGGGTCACACAGCAAGCTCAGGGCCTCTTCCCGTGTCTCCCTCTGCTTATTCAGTGGCCTGCAGCTGGCGGAAGGGCTGTGTGTGTCCCTGGGGCTGCCGAGCACAGGGGTTTTGGATGCCACCTCTGTGTCACCTCTAGGCAGCTGCCAAGCTGGCCTGAAAGAGAGACATCTCCGGAAGCAGGGCTCCCTCCTCCCCGGCCAGGGCAGCCGGAACTGAGGGTGTGGGGCGCTGTTTAGACCAACCGCTGGGAGAACCGACACCCCGATCCCGGTCACCGAGAGCCAGAGCAGGAGGCAGAAGGGACAGGCCTCCTCCGGTGAGTCATGAGAGGCAGCTGGCATCCTGGGGACAACGTCCTGGCAGCCACATTTTCCGGGAAAAGCCAGCAGGGCCCCTTCTACAGGGCTAGCTCTGAGGTGACAGGGCTCCCGGCCCTGGGGGCGGGGGGCAATGAGTTGCAGCAGCAAATCCCTCCAGAGTGCACAGCCCTGGGCTCCAGGACCTGCTAGCTCTGTGATCCTTCCCTCCCTCCCCGAGCCTCGACTTCCTCCTGGGGGCTCTGGAGGCTCGTAATGGGAATGAAATAAATGAATGAAGGCCAAGTGCCTGGCACATGATAGTGGATCCATACCAGGTAATTTTATTCTTATGACTATTATTTATTGATGAAGCCTCCCAAGAGGACACTGCTTATTGCTTTCTCCAAGCCTACTGGGAAGAAAGGAAACAGGGTGCATGGCGAAGGAGGGGGTGGAGTGGCAGCAATTGCAATGGGTTTACCCGCCCCAGGGAGGTTATCCCAGCCCAAAGGGCTCCCAAGGGAGATTTCCAGAGGGGAGAGCTGCGAGGGGCGGCCCAGGGTGGTAGCCTGTTTTGTTTGATCTCTCTCCCCCAGTTGAGAACCCAACTCATATATGCACAACGTTGTGCATTAGATGAGGGGCCCCAACCCCTCCCAGGAACCTTGGGGGTGAGGGTACAGTTGAGGCACTTGCTCCTGTCTCCCCCCCTGGGATGAAATAGATTCTCTCTCTCATCTATCCATCTATCACGATACAGATTTAGAAATGCATGGGATATAGTCATTTTTGGACCCATACGATATTTGCAAAAAGGCTGCGTTATGAATATTTTAAAAACCAGGAGATTTTATCTAATTATTCAGGTTCTCTCAAAAAAATTGGGAGATTTGGCAACATGGGGCCATTGTGCACGGGGTCCCCCCGTTCCTCCCAGTCCTCACCCTGCCTGCTCCCATGGGAGTTTTCAAAACCTGCTCTCTAGGGCAAGACGCTTTCGATTCCATCCTGCCGACATTTCCAGAGGCCCCGCAGGGCCTGGCAGCACCCTCACTGCTCGAGTCGGCTGCTCTTGGCCGTTCTCGTGAGTCCAGGAGGTGAGGGCTTGGGGACCCGTGATGCTGCCCGCTCACGTGCGTTGAGGGTTGACCGGGCCCCGCTGTTCTAGAGCCACCTTGACATTCAGTTCCCTCAGCAGCCCATAGAGGTACCTGCTGTCTCCATCGAGCAGAAGACGAACCCAGCACCGACGAGTGAAGGCCATGCCCAAGGCCACCCAGCTAGTCGATGGCAGTGTCTGCACTCGAATCCAGATCTTAGGACTCCAAAATCTGAGCCCTCTGCTAAACTTCCTCCTTCTTCATCGAGGTCCCAGAGGGGCAAAACCATTCTACTAAAGAAAAGCCGTCACTCATTGCATCAGCTGAAGTGCTGCAGAGGAGAGCAGCTAACAGCTTGAGGTGTGGAGTCAGCCCTCCCACGTCTGCCATCTACTCTGTGACCTTGGGCAAGTGGCTTTGCTTTGCTGGGCCTCAGTTTCCTTTTTTGTAGGAAAGCGATTCCAATATCTATTGTCATGAAAGCTAAGATAACGCATTTAAAATCTTAGGAAAAGTCTCCAAAGATCTGCTCTAGATGGTCTTAATGCACATATAAAAGCCCGCATTCCTACAGGTTCATCGAGGACCTGCTCAATGTCACAGGTGCTGCTCACGTTTTGCCTGGTCCCCGTTCCCATGCCTCCCTCCCTCCTCTCTGCTTCTGGGGACCCCTCATGGACAGAGGACACTGGGCAGTGTCTGAGAACACCATACCGTGGGACCTTTTATTAGAACAGAGACATGGTTCACACAGGCCGAAAAGCCGGCAGCCCCGGGCAGGTGATGCTGAGCCGTGGAGGTGATCAACCAAGCCGCGGCTGCTGTGTCGCTAGGCAGAGGGTTGGGCTCCAGGATGCTTGGGGACACAGCAGCTCTTCTCCCCTGACCTGGCCGTCCCAGAGAGGGCTGTGGATGTTCCAGGAAGAGGCGGAGCGGGGCTGGGCTGGTGCTCTCAGCTCCAGGTCTTGCAGATGGGTGCCCCAGTCCCCCGACGTGGATCACCATGTGCCCTGGGTGGACCTGGCGGGTTCTGCTAAGTCCTTGGGCAATTACTGCCTGACGAAATAGCTAAGAACTGGGAGAGAAAAGATACGGCACAGAGAAAAGTCCTTGTGGCAGAGGGAGCTCGAGAAAGGAAGCAACAGAAGGAGCATGGGACAGGGAGTCAGGCAGATGTGAGTTCAAGTCCCGGCTCCACCACTCACGCACTCTGGGAGCTCGGGCCCATCAATTCCCCCTTCCCTGGCCTCAGTGTTCTCATCTGAAAAGTGGCCATCTGACTTAGGTCAGCAGGTTGTGTGAAGAGTTGTACAAAATGTGGCTGGACACAATACACTGTGGTCAAACCCAGGGCAGGGCAAGGCCATCTCCATCTCTCTTTTGATGCCTCTGGGCCACTGGGTTTGGAGAACAGGTTAAGTTAAACACAGAGGGTTTTAGCACAGGCTGCAAGGGTCATGAAGGTGCTGACACCCTGAGGTCCACATCTGACTGCGGGACTCAGCTACTTCACCATCCTTCTGCAGCCCAAGTCCATGCTCTGCCTTTTCCCTCCTTGGGAGACACCCTTCACACTACAGAAGTATGGACGCCATAGCACCGGGATTCGAACCTGCGGCCACCACCCTGCCAACAACTCCCAGGCCAAGCCTTATTTTACAGATGACAAGACTGAGGCCCACTCCATTTCATCCAGACATGGAGACACAAGCAAGGCAACCGCGAGGGACAGCTGTTCTGTCTCATTAGAAGATGAGGCGTAGTTTTTCTTGGCCAGAGAAAAGGGATTAAATTTTTTTCTCCTTTTTTTTTTATCCTCAGGGAGTTGTGACTTTTTAATAGAAGTTGGTCCGTGTGCAGGCATTTTATTCCTCAATTAATTTCCATCTAAATGAGGTTTTCCCAGAGATAACCAGGGTTTTAGTTCCATTTGAGCTCAATTTGTATGACTCAAGCCTCCGTTCCTGCCAGTTCCAATTTGCTTTGGTGCTTCTAGCACCCGTTACCTGGGTGCCAACACACCCCGCTGCAGACAGTGGCACCCGGAGCTGGAAGAGGCCGGACTTCCCAGCAGTTCAGGGGAGGAGGTGGCGCCTCTCCTTCCCCAATACCACTCAATAAATAGGAAATAAATTATTAAATAAGCCATGCCACGCTGTGGGCCTGCACCATGTTGTTTACAATACTAAACGACAGCAACAAACAACAACAAAACAGTCTCGGAGGGGAGACGGTGACTGTGTCAGCAGCCTTGGCTCATGAAGCGAGAAGGAAGAGGTGACAACAGAGCATCACTTGGCTTCGCTGTGTCTAGCACAAGGGCCCCGGCCAGACTCAATTGGCCAGTGGGGGAGGGGCTTCAGGAATCCTGGATTTTTCTATCAGACAAAAATGTCTGCTTAGCTGGAGAGGAAAGCAAGGCGAGACACATGCACATGAGACTATTTTGAATATTCGGGGAAAAGAATACAGCAGAGGAAAAGGTGGGATGCACATGAGAAAGAAAAATTTCCTCTGTGCACCTTTGGGAGCATCCTGAATTTTGGCCTGTTCTAGCAAAGCCTTTGGGGAAAGATGAGTCTGAGGAAATGACGGGGGGTTCCCGACACTGAGACCCTTGTAGCTGTCAAACGTCTTAATTTCACTTTACTTTTGGTAGATTGACTTCCCTTCCAAGCCCAAACAGAAACAGGAGTACAGTCAAACCTCCATTAACTAGAAAGCCGCTGGATGGGAGCTTTGGGTTAGTTAGCTCTTCCTAACTAGCTGAAACGGGATTCAAGTCTTCCTTTTAGGTTTTCACTCTCACAGTTGAGAACCTCGTAAAGATGCTTGAGGCTGTTTGCCTCTTCCCTCTGAGTCTCAGTAAAGCTCCCAGGCTTTGGAGAATCTCCCTAGCCTGGAGTCAAAGGTTTGGGTTATATCCCAAACTTTACACAAGTGGAAACTTTGGCCCAGAGAAAGGGAATGGTTTGCCCAAGTTCGCCCAGCACGTGGCTATCCACAGCGGGAGGGTGGAAGGGCTTGGGTCACCTGTTGCTGGACCTCAGCCCCGGCCCCCTCTCAGTTTGGAGGTTGCCTTTTATGATCCAGCCTCACCATGGGATCTGTCTCATTCCCTGGATGCAGAAGGCCGTGAGGGTGAAGTGGGCATGGGAACGGTCATGCCAGGGGGTGAGGGTTCTGGTTAATCAAGGTTTCCAATGTCCCGAAGGCATTTTATTTTTGGATGGGAAAAAAAAGGAAGAAGTGCAAAAGGTGTCGAAACATCACCAAAGAGAGGGGGAAGAAGAGAAGTCCACCCAGGAGGACTTTGGGCAGCCTTCCTGCACACAGTGTGGGGGCACTCCCTTGTCTGGGTAGCACAGGGTCAAGTCCCACGGCCCTAGGGACACGACTGGAGCGTGCTTCAAAAGCTCCCCGAACCCCAGGCTGGGCCGGCAAGCGGGCGGCTCCGAGGCCATGCACGGCGACTTTGAGAAGGGTGGGGGCCCTCCCCAGGCGGTAGCCAGAAGACGCTGGTAAGGGAAGTGGTAAAGGTCCCGGGTCCTGGTTCCCAGGATGAGCCCCAAAATGACTTTTGTGGGGTGAGCATCTTGTCTCTTCCTTGCATTTTTTTTTTCCCTCCTAATTTCAGAAATGGCATTGTGCTCTTCCCAGATGGAATTGCAAGTGGTTTGCAGCTTTGCTTTAGGTGTATGGCTCCCGCGGGATGGCTGAGCCCTCGTCACAGGGCAGCACGCCTCTACTGCAGACCAAAGCGGGCAGCCCCCCGGGTCTCAGGGGGTGGGGTGTAAGTGGAACCCCCCATGTCCAACTGACATGAAGCCAGGTGAGCTCAGAAGAGCAGAGACGGAGAATTTTAATGGAGTGAGGTCCTCCCCTTACCAAGGCATGCGCCTCCCTGGCTGCAGTCTGCTCAGGCCCTGCCTTCCTCTCCCTCCCTGCACGCTGTGCCATCCAGAGCCATCGCCGGGCCAACCACCGTGGGCCCCGGGACGGACAACCGAAGCCTCATTGGTTTGTCGAGGGAGCACCTTGTGTCCGGCCTGGCGCCTCCCCAGGGGCCTTCCACGAGTGACTGCGCCTCCGCGCAGCTCGGCCTGGCACTCTGGTTTTGCACCCTTAACCCTGACCATGAAAACGTGGTCCCCGCCGTGTCAAGACCGCACCTGCACTCGGAAGCCTCTTGGCTGATCCCGTCTTTCTGACAACTCCTTCAGGTAGCTGCTGGGCAGGGGGCGGGGGCAGAGGCTGAGCCTCACGACTCCCGGGCCTGATGGACTCCGGGGCAAATTCTAGCATGTTCGGGGCTCCGGGTGTGGTGGGTTTCGCCTTTAGGCCAAAGGACCACACCCCTGGCCACGTCTGGCCTCTCGGATCTCATCCACGGGGGAAAATGAGAAAAAAAGAGAGATGCACGAAAATAACTTCGGCGTCACCCCGTCCTGAACACGCACACGCGACCCCTCCCCATAAATAAATAAATAAGCAATTAAATACTGCTAACGGTAACCAAGGGACTGAGAGAGCGCGCGAGAAAAGTCATCCCATCAATAAATAAACATCAATAAATAAAATAAATAACACAGTTGCTAGGGGCCCCAGGAGAAAGGGTCCCCTGGAGTTTGAACGAAGGCGGGCGGGCGCTGGCCCCGCGGTGGGTGGCTAGCGTGCCCGTCGCTGTTGTTGTGCTGAGGAGGTGGGCGGCTCTGGCAAGGCTTTGCCCGTGGAGGGAGGCTGGAGTCCAGGCTGGTCGGGCAGAGGGTTATCGACAGTTGCTGTACAGGCCCTCCCGGGGCCCCCGCCCCGGTCCCAGGCACCTGCCATCGGCCTTCCGTAGTGACAGCTGTGGTCCCTGTGAGCCTTGGGTTAGAGCCCAGGTCTGGGCTAGAGGGCGTGGTGAGAAGCCGGGTCCCGCCGCCTGGCTCCTCTCCGGGGGGCAGAAGCACTTTCTGGAGGCTGCAGGGCAGTTCCTGATTCCACTTGCCGATGTGACCGAGGAGATGGGGGAGGGCGGGTCCCTGCTTCCCGGAAAGGGGGCTTTTCCAAAGTGTTTTCCCTGGGGTGGGAGGGGTGAAGAATGCCGGGTCCCTGCTTTCTCCACACCCTGTCCTGCTGCTGTTGCCACCACAAACCCGAAACTCACCCACGAGGCTCCGGTAAACCAGGCAGCTGGCGAGGGGATGCCCAGGGGTTTATTTTAAGGAGCTTCTGCCTCACCCGCTGTCCTTAGCACCTTCCGTGGAGGAAGCAGCTGGTGGGATTTGTGTGTCAGGGATCAGCTTAGGCTGGCTGCCCTAGGTAGGGGCGAGGTGGGGCGGGGCAGAATGAAGGTGCACCGCCTCTCAGCTGACAAGAAACCTCGGGAGCCTGCAGGGGCCCAGGATGTCCAGGTCCCTGGCCCCCAGACTCTCTGATTTTGGGTCTTGCCCCCCAAACCTGAGCTGCTATTTCCCAACGTGGCGACATTCCTGAGAGGCGGGGGGAGGGGCTGGCTTAGGGCAAAGGGGGGGTGGGCGCTTTAGGTGGAAGCCAGGGTGTGGCATTCTGGGCAGTGGGAAGGGGTGGGCTGGCGCCAACCAGAGGGTAAAGCCAGACCGGCTGGCGCTGGGGCCTGGCAACTCGCCCCGGCGCCAGGGGAGCACTCAGCAGATGGTCCCGTGGTTAAGTGGGTGCCAGCTAACGGGGCCGAGGCCACTTTGGAAACGGGGCTGTAGACCGGGCTCTCCCAACTGCTTCACTGGCCCCCTTCCCTTGTGGAGTGGCAGGGTCCCCACGAACAACCAAGAGGCATTTTACGTCAGCTGTCTGGGAGCCTCTCCTGTGCTAGAACCTTCTGGGCTCCTTCTCCTGACCCCACGGAGATACTGGGAGCCACAGACCAAGCCCTCCCATTTCACTTCAATTCTCGTGACCGGGGTCCCTCAAGGGACCCCATCTCCTGTCCCCTGGCATCAGCTGCTAACTCAAATGCCCACGTCTGCTCCTCACATGTCCGCTCCCCAGGAGTCTGCCAGCCTTTGCTCTGGCCTGTTGGGGAGGGGGAGAGCCTGCCCCCCTCTCCTGGACCTAAACGGCCTTTGGTCTCCTCTCACCTCTTCCCTACAACGGGGTCCATCAATGCACAGCCATGGGATCGAGTGAGGGAGAACGAGGGCAGTGGGGCACGCATCGCCACAGGCCTCCGATGTGCATCCTGCGTGCGGTGGGCTGGCAGGACCGTCTCTGCATTTTCCTGGCCACGTCCTAACTTTTGAGCCATGAACCCACTGCCTCTTACAAAACCTTGAGGTGTCTTGTGCCAAAGGGGGAATGGTTCTCTCCATACGCCCAGACCTGATGGAGCCCCGGGATGGTGCTGGTGGGGGATCCCAGCCGCTCGACCTCGAGGGGAGACCCCCAGCCTCTTTTTCTCTTCTCCTCGGGAGAGCAGGAAGAACAGGGTCCAGGAGCCCTCAAGGTCTGTCACCAAGGAGAAGGCAGGGTGGGCAGGTAGTGGGGGAGGCTGGAGAGTGAAAGGGGCGCCCATGGGCCACGGGTTCAAGGGAGGGCTCCTGCCTAGCGCCGCGTGCTGGAGTAGCTGTCTGCTGAGCTGGAGCTCCGGCTCCGGCTCCGGGAGCCCAGGCTGGCGCTGCGGGAGCTGGAGCTGCTCTTACTGCGGGTCCGGCTCCGGCTCCGGCTGCGGCTCCGGCTGCGGGAGTAGCTGCGGCTGGCAGAGCGGCTGCTGCTGCTGTCCCAGGAGGAGGTGCTGCTGAGGCTGCTGGCCGAAGAGGGACTGGGCCGATAGTAGGGGATGGGGCGTTTCCTGGCGCTGTGGAGACCAGAGGAAGGATTCCTGAGGGCCTGGCCTTCCCATGCTCAGCCCCAGGCCACTTTGGCCTTAAGGCAAGTGAAAGCAACATCTCTCTCTTTCCTCTGGCCCTTAGGAAACCTTACTCCCTTTAGGGTGAAAGTCTCAGCTGAGTGCGGATGCCTTGGAGACAGACCATTATGCCAGGTCCTTGATGATTATACTTATGAACCTTTTCTTGTGAAATTGAAAACTTAGCCTAGTATTATATATTGCCTAAGAGTTACTTCCTGAAAGCCTCCTTGTTGCTCAAATGCCCCTCTCCAAGTCAAACACAGCATATAAATGCACTATTTTACCCTTGATGTGGGATATGACTCCTGGGAATGAGCCTCCCTGGCACTGAGGGATTATTACCAAGCACTGACTAGTGATGCATCCAGAAAAAGACCTTGACCAAAGGGTGACATATTAAATACAAATGAGTTTTTATGGCTAAGAGATATCAAAGTGAGTTGGGAGGTCATTCCAGAGGTTGTGCTTATACACATCTCAGCAGGATCTCATTGAATGGCACAGTAAACAGTGCCTCTAACAGCAGGGCTCCTGAGGGCTCTGGAGACATCTGGACACTACAAGTAGGGCAGACAAACTCAGGAAATCAGCACCCTGTCTGTGGGCCTTACTTTGGAATTTATGCTCCCCAGTGTAACAGAGTTAGACTCATTTATAGTTTCCCTGCACACGGCTCTTCTGCCCCTTTCATTTGAACCTATAATTAGCTCTGTACTTGTTAAGTATATGTCCCAGAAATCTTCGGTCTGCTCATGTGCCTGTTGAGCCCTGAATCTCAGCAGAGTTGCAACACCTAGATAACTTCCCTTTTTATCAAGGCAAGCCTGGAGCTAGAGCATACAGCTGGCAGCAGAATCTACACGAAACTTTAATCGGAGTTTTGTTTTGCTATATTTACTTTTATGAGAGCCTCCTATTTATGGTGAGAACGGCTGATTTTCCATTTACTGTACTGTATCAAGTTTCATTTTGAAATAAATATATGGACCTCTAAATAAGGGCCTATCTATTTAAAGGAAATCATGTGAACATAGGACAGGTTAATAATCTAACAAGACCAAAGCGTTACATAAGCTGGGTGGTGATTGAAGCTTGGGAAGCACTGAATGGATCAGTGAGGGGTGACAAAGGGAACCAGACAGCCATTTGGAAATGCCACTTCATCTCTGCCATGTTCTGCAACTCATCCCCAAGGACATCCCCAAGGAGCATCTGCTGTGTGCCAGGCCAAGGCTATTTGACCAGGGGAAGCCACCATGCCAGGTCTTACACGAGGTCTAGGTTCTTTCCCTTCTCCCAGTCCTTTCCAGGAAGGAGGCAGCGGCCAGCCAGCATCCTGCTGTCCCTGAGCATCTCTGGACCCGTGGCCCACCTTGGAGCTTCAGGAGTTATCCCACTGATTGCCCTTAAGAACCAATTTTCTGGCAGCCTTCCATGATCCTCCCAGCTTCCAAGGCCTGAGAAATTTGTTTCCTCTCCCACCTCCGGTGTTTCCCTTCTAAGCCCTTTCCTGTTAAAGGGGACGGTATCCCACCTGTTCTGACCATGGGCATGAGCTGCGGGCTGCTGGTCTGCACTTAAGTTTACAAACACCTTCACCCCTTTGTTGCCTCCTTCCATGGCATCCTCAGGAGGCTGGGAGAGGTAAAGGGACTCTCTCAGGGTCACGTGGAAAGGGGCACGGCCGGGACTGGACCCCAAACCTAGGGCTCTCCCCGTTCCCGACCACGCTCTCTCCCAGTCCCTCCAGCACCTTCCTCGTCCCGTTTGCCCTCTCCACCCTTGGCCGAGGATTACCCAGGAAAGGCCACCTCAGTCTGGGAGCTGAGCTGCTGGAGCGCCCACCGCAACCCCGCGCCCCAGCTCCGCCTCCCCGGCCCCACCCAGGTTCTCGGGCTGGCCCCACCCCTTCCCCATCGACCACCCCGGCCCGGCCGCCAAGGGCTCCTCCTCAGCGGGGATGGAGGGAAGACTCGGGACCGAGGCTTTGAACAGATAAATAGATGCCAGGAGTTGGGAGACGCGGTCCCCGAGCGCCCTCGATTCCGAGAGCCCAGCCCGGAGAAGAGCCGGAGGCGCCAGCAGGTGCGACCGGGGTGGAGGGTGAAAGAGGGTGCCCCCGCCCCTCCTGGCCTCACCTGGTTATCCTCCGGGCCTCCAGGTGGCTGGGGGAGTCGCGCCGGCGCTTGCGCATGGGCGAGTAGGACCTCCGCCTCCTCCGCGCGCGGTCGCGCTCCCGCTGCTGCGAGTCCTCGCTGTACTTGGGGTCCCGCTCCCTGAAGGGGTGCGGGGGAGTTACTGGGGGGGCTGAGGCCGGCTGTCTTCTCCGTGTGAGCGTGTAGGGAGAGGGCACTCACTTCCTCTCCTTACCGGTCGCCCACCTCCCTGGGGCAAGAGATGGGGTCCGCAGCTGCCCCGAGCACCGGCGGGAGGGAGGAGAGGGTCGCGGGCAGCCTGCGTGGGGGAGCGCTGGGGAGGGGAGCGGCTGCGGGGGCGTGGACAGCCTCTGGGTGGCCCAGGGCTTCGGGTGCTGTGCGCACGTCCTCGTGCGGGGTGAGCAGGGGCTCTGGACCTAGGGATGGGGTATTATCCAGAGTCACGGGGCCCGCCGCGTGAATTCTAGGAGGCGGCCGAGGGAGTGTCTGGGTTGGGGTCATAGGACACCAGGATCTAATTGGGGGCTCGCTGCCACTCCGCACAAGACAAAGGGAGCCGCGGCAAGGCCGAGTCGTTCCCCCGTACCCACCTGAGCAAGACCCGATCCCAGGGGCCTGGGGGCGCGGCCGGGGAGGAGGGGCCGGAGGGGCGGATCCCCCCGAGGCGGGGTCGGGGCGGGGCCGGTACCTGCCGGGGCTGTAGCGCGAGTAGCTGGGGCTGCGGCGGGATCGCGAGCTTCTGCTCGGCGGGCTCCGCTTGCCCGACTTGGAGGAGTAGCTGGGAGAGCGGGAGTAGGACCTGCAGGAGAGGCAACAGCCCCTGAGAGGCGTGCTGAGCACCTCCAGGGTTGTCCCGGCCGCCAGCAGGTCCCCGGGCGGCGACCTTTCTCTTCCGAGAAACTGGGAGGTGGAAGGAGGCCCCTGGGGAGAGATCCAACCCGCTCCTCCCCTCGGGCGGCTAATAGCTATAGATGGGTGACCACTTTCCTCTTATGGGTGCTCGCTGTTCTGATCATGCGCTAGCTGTGTGACCCTGGGCTGGTGACGTCACTTCTCTGGACCTCTGTGTTCTCATTTGTAAAATGGGGGTAACAACAGCACTTACTCTGTAGGGTAGTAAATTAAATGGGTAAATTAGGGTCCATCACTTAGCACATTGGCACCCAGCCAGCACACAGGAGCAGTTAGCTGTTCTGTATTTTATTATGTCCCAGGTGAACTCAATGCTTTGCATACATGATCTCATTTCCTCCTTAACACAATCTTAGGGGGTGGGTATTATTTGCAATCCTATTTTAGAGTTGTGGAGTCAGAGACACAGAGTTATTTGCTTAAGGTCACACAACAACTTGTCAGGGATTTGAACCCAGGACTGCTTGACTCCAAAGTGAGTCCTCCTGACTTGACTGCTGCTGGATTACTGTGCCTCCAATAACCCCTCTCCTATCTCCAGTTTTCTTCCCTCTCTGCCAATGCCTGCCACATTTAGAGAACTGCTGCCTTGGTTTCTCCACCAGTTACACAGGAGTATCTGCTCTTCTTTCTCATCTCCCTTAAGTCTGGATTTCAAATAATTGTTTTCTCAAACATGATTCTGCTCTATGGGTAGTGGCTGCCGGGTTGAGAGGGATCACATGACCGTGTCTGTGTACAGGGGAAAGTGCTGTGATGGAGTGGCAGGATCTGCTGCAGCACAGGAATGGGTAGTGGGGACACTCTCAGGCTGGTATGACTGGCTCTCCCTAGTAGAAAGACTAAAATTTTTCCAGCTATTCTTTTTAACTTGCAAGGAAGCCTCTCTCTGACTTGTCCTCCCCTACATGTTAGGCAATAACCCCTTCCTGCTTTCTTAGAGGATCATACCATGTGCTTTAAATATGGCTCTGGGGCTTTGCTTTTATACGCTGCCCAAGGTGATGTAAAGTGGGGGCAGGAATTGTCCCTCCAATCTCAGTGCCCTGGTCCAGCAATGGCCCCTTGAAAATTTCTTCCTGCCCACTTGCTCTGTGGCTGTACATTGAGAGACGCTACAAGCAAGAGTCAAGATGAGCCATGCTTTTGGATACTGTGAAAGGATCTTGCCAGACATTCCCATTCACTGCATGATACTGTACCCCTTTGCTGTGGAGCTACTGGAATCATTTTTGATAGACTTAAAAGAAATCAGAAATAGCTGCCTTTCCAGGCAATTGGTTCAATTCTTATCTTTTTTGTTAATAATACAGCATAAAACAGAGCAGATTCCTTCTTTGCCTTGTCTGCAAGGATGCTCAGAGTCACATTTGCAGACCACTGCTATAGCAAGTACACAAGATGGCAGGATGTGCTTTTTGGGACTTAACCTTTCTACTGACTTAATTTTTACTTCCTTCCTCTTCCTTTTAGCCTGATCTTCTCTTCTATTTATGTCATTCTATCATGTTGAAATTTTTTTTGTCAGCTCCCTCACCTTCTCTCTTGAAATAAACTGGTCTTGAAATAACTAACCAAGTAAGCAACTTATTATTATTATTATTATTATTATTATTATTATTATATAGTTGCAAAAGAGGGCTCTGTTGTGAATTCCTGTTTGTAGAGGGGAGCTGGGCTCCATGAAGCCATGGGTTGATTGGGTTAGATGAACCCGTCCAGTTCCTGCGATCATCTCATGTCTGCAGATTCTTCTGCAGCATTATTCCATGTGCAAAAATCAAGCAAAGTACTAGTGATTATTGGAAATGTGTGGCAGAATGCAAAAAATAGCTTCAATTCTTCTTCTCCCTGCCAGGCTCCCTGCGATGTGACTTTGAGTTCTTCCCAGTATGAAGTAGGGACTATTTCCTGCACCCTTTGGATCTCCATTGGCCTTGCAGGACTTGCTATGGCTAAGAGAATGGCCAAAGGGATGTTATATCAATTCCAAGCCAAGACCTCAACTCTCTCTCTCAGAACCTGCCATCACCCTTTGTTCAAGAGCAGACTGGCCTTTTAGCAGATAAACATACAGCAGAGCTGACATGCAGCAGAGCTGAGTCAACTGGGATCATTCTAGATCAGCCAGCCCCCAGGCAACCCACCAGCTGATCACAGATGCAGGAGTGAGCCCAGTAAGATCAGAAGAACCAGTTGAGCCCAGCCCGCAGCATCATGGACTGAGTAAATAATTGTTGTTTAAGGCTAAGTTTTGGGTTATTTTTTATGTAGCAGAAGGTAAATGATACGCATTAACTTGTCTCCCCACCAATAGCAATGATAGTAACTAATACTCATTATGTTACAAGTAATATTTTATGTGCTTTATACACATTCTCCACTCATCCTCCACACATTCCTTTAGGGTAAGTATTGTTATAATTTTTAATTTGCAGATGAGGAAACTGAGGCTTAGAGAAGTTAATGGACTTCCCCACAGCTACCAGCTAGTAACAGGCAGAATGAGTATTCAAACTTCAAACCCAAGTCTGTCTGGCTGCTCTCCCCAGTGAGTCAAAGGACATCACCAGCGCCTTAACTCACTCCCCAAGGAGGAAGGGGCTGCAGAGCAAAAGCCAAAACTGCACTCACCTTTTTCCGGAGGAGGTGGATCGGCTCCGGGTATACCTGGGAGAGGCCCTGGGATTTGGGGATCGGGAGGAGTAGCTGGAGGAGTGGGTGCTGGCATAGGAGGAGCTGCGGGAACACCCTCTCATGGGGGAGCTCCGGGCTGTGGATGGGACCAAACTGGATTTCTTCACCTCGGAGCATTCCAGACACGGCGACTGAAATCCTCTGCAGGAGGAGAGAAAGTCCATTAGCACTGGACGGCTGGCCAGTCTGGAGCATCTTGAGCTAATACCACACCTCTGCCTGGGCTTTACTGAACCTCTTTTCACCTCCCGCTGCTAAGACTCTTCCCTCCATAGATGTTGGAAGGGTCGAGATAGAAGAGACAGAAATGTTTCTGCGGTGGTTGCTCCAATTTACATATTCCCACCAGCAGTATTTAAGCGTTCCCCTTGATCTACATCCTTGCTATCACATTGCACTGCCAGGCTTCTTAACTCATGGCAATCTAATGAGTAAAAATGGCATCTCATTGAGGTCTTTATTTGCATCGTTCTGATTACTAATGAGGCTGAGTGTCCTTTTATATATTTGACATTCGTGCTTCCCTCTCTGTGAAATAATTGTTCTTGTCTTTAGCCCATTTTTCTACTGTCATTTTGTTTTCCTTTTGATTTGTGGGAATTCTTGATTTATATGCTGGATACCAGTCCTTTGTCAATTATGTGTATTACAAATTCTCTTTTCTAGTTTACAGCTTCATGATTTCACATTATCTGTCTCTTGATGAACCAAAGTTCTTAATTTTCATGTGGCCTCTATTAGTTACCTATTGCTATGTAATAAATTACCTCAAAACGTAAAAAAGTAAAAAAGATAGATGGTCTAACTGAGCATTTCCCCAAATGAGGGATGCATGCCATTGGGAAATAAACATCAAATCACCTGGTGAGAGGGAAACGGACTTTGGCCCAGTGGTTAGGGCGTCCGTCTACCATATGTGAGGTCCGCGGTTCAAACCCCGGACCTCCTTGAGCTGTGTGGAGCTGGCCATGCGCAGTGCTGATGCGCGCAAGGAGTGCCGTGCCACGCAAGGGTGTCCCCCGCGTGGGGGAGCCCCACGCGCAAGGAGTGCGCCCGTGAGGAAAGCCGCCCAGCGTGAAAGAAAGAGCAGCCTGCCCAGGAATGGCGCCGCCCACACTTCCCGTGCCGCTGACGACAACAGAAGCGGACAAAGAAACAAGACGCAGCAAATAGACACCAAGAACAGACAACCAGGGGAGGGGGGGAATTAAATAAATAAATAAATCTTAAAAAAAAAAAAAATCACCTCGTGAGAAATGCATTCCCCTTTCAAATCTTTTTTAGTCCCTCTGATTACATTAATGAGGAAGCCTCTGTGGGTGCTTTAACACCTCTGGAACACTTTGTAATCTTCCAAAGAGAGGGAGAGCAGGCCTTAGGCTCAGAGCCTTGGGTAGGCAACTGTAACTCTCTAGAATTAAATACGCTTTAATCATATGTATTCTTACAGGCGCTTTCTCTTCAGGACAAGTGACACTAATTTTCTATTTAAGCTATTGCTATCAGTTTCTCTTACATTTATTTATATAAAAAGTGAGTTTATTAAAGTAAATGAGAGTATCAGTAGCACATGGATTTGGCAGAAATCCACAAAGATGGCGTGTACTTGGTTTAAGTTTGGAAAACATTGACGTAGCCCATTTTCCAGGTGGAGGAAAGGAAGGGTAGAGGCTTGTTTGAGATCACCCAAAGAAGAGGAGCCATTCTGTACCCCCACTCAGCCTGGAGTCATGCTGGGCTGCTGTTGGGTGTCAGTAAGAACACGTTCATTTGGATAGGGTCAAGGGCCAATTTCAAATCCCATTAGTATGGTTTTCGAGGTCTTCCTTGACCCAGCCCCTGCACCCCTCCAGTCTCACCCACTTCCCTCTCTTGACTCTAGCCACGCTGGACTCTCTGTTCCTCCTGGATTCTCTCTCTCCTCTCCCTTCTCTCCAGGCCTTAAGATCTTCCCACTGCCTGGAATCCTCATCCTTGGTCCTTCACCTGGAAGCTCCTCCTCAGAGTCCAGGTCTTGGTTCAGGCTTTTCTGGGAAGACTTCCTCATCCCACTTGGGTGACCTCCAAGTGGCCCCCAGCCCCTCACTCCCCCATTCCTCTCTGCCTCACTTGGTCTTATACGTCAGTGGTCTCTCCTCTACCAGGTGGTGAACTCCTCGGGGACAGGCCTCTTGACCCTCCCCAGCACCCAGTACAGGGCCAGGTCCTAGGTCCCTAGCAGCTTTCTGTGGCTTCAACATTTTGAAGCTCTTCGGTGTCTTGGGCGCTTCACAAGCATCATCTCAGTGAGTCCTCCCAGCAATCTCTTGAAGCTAGTGCTATCATCTCCGTTTTACAGAGAAGACTCAGAAGGGCTGGCACTTACCATAAGGCCACCCAGCATCCTAGATCCTGGTCTGTCTAGCTCCAAACCCTGTGCCCTGCCACCACACCAGCGCCCCCACCTTCCCCTGCTTCCTTTGATTTAGAGTTGGTGTCTCTTCCACTCAGCCCATATTTATTGAGCTCTCTGCTCATAGCTGTCATGATATAAATAGCCGTAGAATTAATGATTGTTTCTATTTCAGAGTGAAAGGCGAGGTCTAAATTATTTAATTTGACTGTCCACACAGATCAAATGAAGGAGATAATTGCTAGATGTCCCTCAGGCTTTAGCTCCTGTTCTGGAGACAGATCTGCATTTGAATCCTGGGGGTGTCACTTATTAACAGAATTTCTTAACCACTGTGAGCCTCAGTTTCCCTGTCAGTCAAGATTAGTACCTATCTCATAAGGATTTTAGGAGGACTTAAGGAAGATTATGTATGGAAAGCCCTTGAGCTAGTACCTAGCAAAGAGTTAAGGCTCAGTAAATATTAGTGCCATTATCATTATTGTCATTGTTATTGTTGCTATTCTTATTTTATTTATTTCTTCCTGCAAAATAGTACCACAGTATATTGTGTTCCTCCTCTCTTCCTCTCCCTTATCTGGGGACATTACTACCTGTTCTTGGAGACACTGATATTTGCTATGAGGATGTGACCTTAGCCTGGGATGTCCTGGGCAGACACACCTGAGGTCGGGCTGCTTGTCTAGGACTGAAGGGGGCTGAGTGTTGGGACAAAGGGTGCCCTGTCCTTGAGGAAGCTCTTAACTGCTTCAGTGTCCAGGCTCCGGCCAGCTTTCTGAATTCTTGGCTACTTTGAACCAAGGCAGACCCCAGGTCCAAAAGAAAGGAGACCCCCCTGCTGGCAGGGCAGCGTACTCCAGCAAATCCTATCCACCCTCCTTCAGCTCTGCATGTGGCCATCCAGTGCAAGCTCTGAGGAAAAAGACCATGCCACCAAGCCCAGTGCCTGGCATACCAGAAAACACACTGAGGGAATGGATGTGGCTCAAGCAGTTGAGCACCCACCTCCCACACGGGAGGTCCCGGGTTCGGATCCCAGTGCCTCCTGAAAAAACAAAAACAAATGAAAAAACCAACTCAGGAGAGCCAAGGTAGTTCAGTGGTTGAGCACTGGCTTCCCACATGCGAGGTCCCGGGTTCAATCCCTGGCCCCTGATACCTTTAAAAAACTCCAAAAACCACACACACTGAAGGATAAATAACCAACTGAATGGTACAGAGCAAGCGACCAGTAAATTTTAGTAGCTATTATTGTGACATTAATCTCAGTGATTAGCATTTTGTCGTTGTGATTTTGCAGGTGGGAGAGGAAGGGGTGCTGCTGTGGAATTGTGCTGGCTCGTGGGCAACTGCGCAGAAGGACCTCCTACAGGAAAATGATCTAGTAAGTGGGCCAAGGCATCGCGAAGTCTCGGTGTTCAAGGAAGGCTTGATCTCACTTTCCCTAAAATTGCTCTGTGGGTTGTATGTTTAAGTGACAGTGACTTAAAGTAAATTTAACATTAGACCTTCTCCTGAGAGTCTTAGTAAAATTAACATCTGTTTCTGTCTGCCCTGCCTCCGTGCCTACTCCTGTTAGTGGCACTCTAACTTCTCCTTCAGGGAAACAGTCCTCTTCCAGTGCTAGTGGACTTGGGCAGACCCTCTCAACTAGCCCCACCAGTGGCATATGATACACACTGGCCAGTGAGAGCATGGCATTCCCTGAACCAGAGTGATTGGTCCACGGGGGGTCAAAAGACCCAAGGGGAGCTGAGCAGAGTCAAGGAACGCCGGCCCTGTATTTTGCTGCAATCCTTGGGAAATAGGCATGGTCCTTCCAATGCCTTGCTAAACCGATGGAAGGTAGGCTGGTTGGCATATTTGTCACTGCTTAGGGAAAGTCTGCTTGAGAAGGAAGCCAATAGAGAGGGGAGTAGAGCTGAGAGATAGAACAGGAGAGACAGATTCCCAGTGGCATAGTTTAACCCCTGGATCCAGCTGTACCTAAAACTAGGTATGAGTTTTTTCAGAAATTAAGTCAGTTCACGTTGAGGTTTCTCTCTCTTGCACATAAAAGGCTCCTTTGGGCTGTGGGTAGAGAGATCGAGATGCTGGGGCTAAAGTAGGAACATTTCCCTCCCCGCCAGGTGCACTGACCTTGACTCCCGGCTCCTGGTGGAGGGGGAGAGGGTCTCCAAAGCAGCCCCCTTGCTCTGGGGCGAGGAGGTGGTGAAGGAATTCCCTGAATCAGAGGAGTTGCCGCTGTGGAGCTCCCGGCTCTTGCTGAGGCCCCCGCGGGGATTCCCCTTCTCCTGGCCCCGCGACCTGGCCAGGCTGGTTTGCGTGGAGGGTGGCGAGGAGGTGTCATTGCCTGAGTCGTACTCCTGGGAGCGTCCGCGGGAGGTGGGGCGCGGGCTGGCTGTTTTGGTAAAGAGGTCAGCAGCAGACCCCGACCCAGTGATCTGAAAGCAAAAAGACCCGTTGGCCGCTGCTGAGCGCCGGGCCCGTGGGCTGCGGCTAAATAACCAAGAAATGTTTACCGTCATGATGCACTGAGAGAGAGGAGAAGAAAGAGACGCCAAAAAACAAAAGCACAAATTCCTGAGGGAATAGCACAGAAAGGAGATATTGGTTTACCCCCTGCTAGGATAACTGGAAGATTTAGGTATCATGCAGAGAAAAAGCATGCGATCCAGATTAAACAAAAGAAAAAGGAAATTATATGGAATTTAATTGCTAATGAAGGAACTCAAACAAAAGAGAAAATAGGAAGGGTGTGTAAACCACCCTTAACTCAACCTAAAAAAATAATAAACATAAAGGAAGGGGAAGGGGGAAAAAAAATGAGGCTATGGGCCTGAAAACATATCTTAGAAATGAAAAAAAAAAAGCAGATAAAGCCAAAATTTTAAGCTTCAACCAAATCCTCAATGAATTTGATTTTTTTTTTAAAGAAAAAGTTGCCTGAATAGAACCCTAGACAAATATCACATGGGGAAAAGAAATGAAATAAAGATGAGTTTTTTTTTTTTAATATAAAGTCAAGGTCACAAATTGACATTTTAGCAATTTTCAACTAAAGGAGAAAAGAAAGCGGGGGGAGCAAAAACAAAAAAAGGAAGTCAAATAGTCTGACTGAAAACAAACAAACAAAAAGGTCTCTACAGATATTTGTGTGTGTCCTTTTCCCCCTGTAGAAGGTAGCTAAGGCTCTCGAGTGGCTTCTAATAAATTCTCTCATGTCTTTGCGGATTATATCCACTTACCAAGCAAGAACTCCTCCTTTAGTAGGTAGGTAAGGTGTAAGAGAAAGGGAAGAGCGGGCAATGTGAGTCCATCATCAGAGTCGCAAATGACAAGAAAAAACACACACCTTTCTGCACATCCTCACACTTTGTTCTCAACTTTGAGTTTTGGTATTTTAGTGCTCTGGACAGATGGGCTGTCAATTCTGTTTCGTTTTGCCATTGGGGGACCTCAAGCCGTCAACTCTAGTCCCTTCATGCCCACGTTGGATCGGGAAACCCTTGCTGGAGATGCAAATGGCGCTAGAGTTTGCATCTACCTGGGTGTAAATATCTGGCTCCCTTGGTGCTTTGAGATTTGGCTTTGGGGAGACTGGGAATGAGGAGGGGTCCCCAGAATCCTGTTTGGGGCTGATCTTGGCCAGATGAAGGAGTAGGGGTGGTAAAGGAGAACCAGCACTCGGAAGGCAAGGCAGTGTTTAGAAGCACTATGGATGGTTTCCTCTAAATATTCGGACTAGTATCACTGTGGGAGGACACCGTGGATTTGGTTCTCACCTCCATGCTTAAGTTGTGGGCAAGAGGGATCCTGCCCTCAGCCTTCCCTGGTGATAACCTTACCCGTGGGATGAGAAATCTGTGGACCCAAGACGTTCTGCCCACTTGTAAACCCTTCCCATCCCTCATTCCCCACTCCCAGACCACTCTCTGGGTCCCTGAGATCCCAGAATTCTAGGTTTAAGTGGTCCCTGAACTCCCTTCCAAGGTCTGTGTCGGCCTCTTCCAAGGACTCTTCAGCATTCGAGGAGGGAGCTCAGGGGTGCACAACCCCAGACTCAAGGGTAGAGTTACTTAGAAGAACTTGGGTGTTCCGGCCGAGGTGTCCACGTGCATGTGTGTGAGGTGTTGGATGCTGCTGGAGGTGGGCTAGGGGCAGGTTGCCCCACACTGTCATGCACTGGCTTGGCATTCTAAGAAATCCAAGATTCTAAATTCAAAAGTATGTACGAAGGTATGTTTGCCAAGATAGGAGGATATATTTTACTTAAGCTTGTTGACTTGATTTATAAATATTCATACATATCACATGCAGACCTCTTTCTGTACCCTTGCCCTGGGCATGCTTGACCATCAAAAGTGCCTTTGGGGCTTTCTCAGGGAACCATTCCTTAGCCGTTGGGCATTAGGGTGAGACACAGGAACACTAGAACTGCAAAAATAAGAAATAACCCTAGCAGTTCAGGATTTCAGCCTGGAGCTGGGAAGCTGAGACTTCCTGTGTAGCTTTTCCCGGGAGACTGCACATAGAGATGGTGATGGTCCAACTTTACCAAGTTCTACCCAGCCCAGCTATCACTTGACCTGCCTGGTGATCTGGTTGGTTCTGCCCTTGGAGAAGAGACCTCAAATTAGGTTGACCAGATGGAATTTTCAAGAGCAAGACTTATTTAAAAATAATACAAAGGTTGGTTTACTGTTCACTTCCTCCTATTTGTCTCCCCATTTGCAGTTGGGATGCCCTATCCTTCCCTCCTCTGTGGTGTTTAATGGTAACAAGTGTATTTCTACTGCCATTGTCACAGATGAGGAAGTATCACACCAGGCACCTAGACCCTGGGACCTGACCTCTCAGGCTGGGGTTTGGCCCAGGGTTGGATTCATGGAATCTCCTGCCCAGATATGCTTACTGTTTGGCACTGAACACACCACAAGTGAATCAGGCAGGGCCATCTTGGAGGGAACCAGGCTGGAAAATACCTCAAGTGAGAAAGGGCCAGTGAACATAAAGGCTTCCATTACCTTGTGGCTAGCAAGCCATGTCATTTGTTCTCCTACTTGGCTACTAATTTCAAAGCATCTGCCCTGATGCAGCAGGGATTCCATTGGCCAGAATCTCTGGAGACTGTGAGAGCCCTTTGGGCACTTCAGGTTTAGTGTCTATAGAAGGGACCTTGCCTTGTTCACCTTCTTAACCCCACACCCCAAGCTCACAGGGACTCTTTCAATGTGTCTCCATCTGACCTTGAACATCATCTACATGTATCCTGTATGGTTAGAACTAAGAACTCTACCAGGCATCACGCTTCTCTGTCATCACCAGAAAACAGGTGAAAGTATGACTACAAGGAGTGAAAACACCAAGCTGTCTCACTTGTTTAAAAGTCCCATTTCTTTGGATGAATCTAAGCTCTTTGATATGGATTACAATGCCCTTTATAACTCAGTCTTGCCTCCTTCACACACTCTCACAACTAAGCTGATGAATGAGCGTTTCTTTGGTGGGGCCACCACATCTTGCTCTCCCAACCCAAGACCACTACTTGTTCTTTTCCTTCTGCCTGCAACACTCTTCCCTCTTTCCTACTTCACATGCCTAAATTTATTCATCCTCCACATTTCGTAACATCTCCTTTAGAAAGCCTTCTCTGACCCCCCAAATCAGAGTAGCACAACACTTTGTTCTTCATTCATTCATTCATTCAATCTTTCATTAAATCACTTACTCAAAAAATGAGGGTGTGCTGTGTGCCACAACACAATTACTTAGTGGGGTAATAGTTTGTTGTATTGTCTCTTGTTTTGGAGCTTGTGGAGGGCTGAGGCCATGGTTGGTTCACTGTACCCTCAGGTGCCTGGTACAGCATCAATGTTTGGTAGATCTTGCTGAATGATTACAGCCACTCCATGATACCTTGGAAGGCTCTGTGTGCCCATCCAAACTTAATTTGGTTGGGTGATCAGGCCCCCATATGGTCCAGCTGGGTGACCGAGGGGATTTGAACTTTTGTAAAGGAGGGACTGGCCGCTGTCATACTCAAAATAGTTCTAGGAAAAAAGGTAGACCCCTTGCTGAAGATTGGAGTCTTGAGACCAACTCAGGACTTGGTGTGTGAGCTAGAGAGAACCTCTAGAATCAAGTTTCAGGTCAAGGCTCATATCAGAGGGAAGAGGTACACTTAACTCATCTTCCCCTTCCTCCTGACACTCTCAGACCTGGGTCCCAAAGAGAAAATGCACAGGGGCTCTAGCTGCAGATTCTCAACAGTGCAAGCTGGAGGTTTAGGATGAGGACTTCCAGAACTAAAGCTTCCTGATGGGACAAGCTGTGCTGATTCTCTCCACTTCCTTTTCCACCCTCTACTACTCTGGAAGGTTTGGTTAAAAGATGGACTGGACCCGGCTACTTTCATGTAACAGGGCTGCTAGCCCGTTCAGCACCTTTTTCAGGTTGTAGAATGGTGCTCCTTCTGGGTCAAGAATTTGGAAAGGGCACCCCCTCTGGTCAGACAAGGAGATACACCTCTCTTTGGGCTGAAGCAGCCCCACTTCAATCAGCATTCGCAACACAGTTGTATAGAAGGTAGGTGGGGTTTAAATGAACCCCCACAGTTGTCCTCTTGGTCAACCAGTCGTGTACAGGCCACACCAGCATAACATAGCATCACTAGCAAGTACTGAAAATACAAATCTTCTCACTCTAATTGACCCGCTTAGAGGATTTGGGGTAGGGGAGCAGAATGAGTAGGGGGCTGGGGGAGATGGTCATGAAAATGCTAACGAGAACTTTAGATCGTGGACATCATGATAGACAGACATCAGAAGCCTCCCCATGCTCTCCTGTGACTTCGCATCTCTGGATGTCTCCTTCCTCATCAGATACTCACCCTGGCACTTAAAAGGCAAACGTTTGCCCACTTGACATTGACATGACAGGATGTCTCCCCCTTGCTCCTCTCTGCCTCCTCGTTTAGATAATAGACCTCTCAAAATTCATCTTTGAAGAGCTCTTCTTCAGCCTTTGGGAATTTCTCTTCTGTGCATGTAACTGCTCTCTGCCCCTGTACTCCCAGCTTGGCTGGAACACGGTCTCCAAGATACTTGGTAGAAAGGATCATCCTCGACCCACCGTTGTTCAGTGACAATGCCCTCGTGGTCCCCGGGGCCCCCATGTAAGACCTGGGGCCCTCAAGGGCACTCTTCTTTGGGCCAATCTTACCCTTTCCTCCAGCTCCGCCCTTACTCTTCCTATTATGTCTTGACAAAGACCTGCCTTTGAGGCCTGGAAGAAAATCCAGCCCAGTAAATTCTGCTTAATAACCAAGAGAAATAACACCTGTTGAAGTCTGGATTACCCTAGAATGTGAGACAGGAATTTGAATGCAAGTAGTTTACCTGATGGAGAAAGGCAACTCTGCAGAGGAGTGGGGGTGGTGGTGAGGGGAATGAGATGGGAAAGGGAGGAAAGGAGCCAAGGAAGGGCATGCTACCAAACCAGCTGCCACACTGGGCAGCTGGAGCTTAATCCCACTGGGATCCTCGGGGAGCTAGTATAGAAACACATCCCACAGTTGTTCCCAATGCAGGGGTGAGGGAGCTGGGGCATTTATACACCAATTCCCATCACTTATGGGTTGAAGGCTGCACCCAGCGGGTGTCCATTCCCGTGTACCTGGACTGCCGCACAGGTGGGCAAAGAGGGTTTCGGCAGCCAGAGAATGCCGTCCGGCTGCTGAAAATTAGCTGTGTGCCCTGAAGTGGTGAAGCTGAGGGGAGAGATATGGACAGCATCTGCTTCAATACCCCAAACCCAAAACTGGAAAACTGGCAGGCCAAGGCCTTCAGGTATGCTCTGCCTAGTCCACTTGGTATGTTTGAAAATAAATTTGAATTAAACACCAACAATGTGGAATGGGGAGATTTCACATAAAAACCCCATTTCTAGTTTCTGTTGAAAAAATAAAATCTGGCAACATTGGGCACACATTCCTGATTGACAATCATCGGCTAAAGGGCAGTTGCAGGGACAATGTCACTTGTATCTGTCCCCTGGGGGGCCCTGAGATACCTAAGTTTACAGCCCTCTGTTCTCGGCAGCCCTGAGCCCTCTATAAACAACATAAACACAGTGCACTCTGTATGTTTCATCTCTCCCTTCCAGAACTGTGAAGTCGATTACTCCGTCTTCCCCAGCTAGACCCTTTTGACCCCATTTGGCCTCTTGTCGATGGAAGGAACCAAGAGACTGGAGCCGTCAAGCTGTAACCAGACCCTAGAGCTATTACAAGTTCCCTCTTCTGGGTTAGGTGTGCTGATCTCAGATTTTTTTTTTTTAAGGACAAACTGCTCTTCATGAAGGCTCATGGCCACTGGGGGAAGCTAACAAATATTTCCCCTTTGCTCCCTTAGCCCTCTCCGTGAGGCTGCAGTGGCCTTATTTGTTTTCCTCGTAAGCTTGCCTCATCTTCTTTTTCTTAATATACTTGGTGTTAACGCTTAGGTTTTTCTAATAAGTAATTAAATCCCCCCACCATGAACTCCAGCTCCCTGGTGTTTCACTGGGAGAGTCTTTCAGCCCTCCAGGGAAGCCGGCACTGTTATTTATTGTTTTTGTTTCAAATCATTATTTAATCAAGAATGGGGAAAAAAGGCAACCTCTCACTTACACTTCAAAATTTAATTTCAGCTGAATTCTGAGATCAAGAGGCAGCACGGCCTAATAGGTTACAAAAATACAATCAAGAAGAGAATTCCAATTAAACTGAACAAGTCCATTTACGGAGCTTCAAATGGCCCCATGGAGAGAGATGGCTATAAATTTTTTTCCCTCCCTGCCATATGGGAGACTGGAAAATCTCATGTGAGGATAGAGTTGCATGGCAGAGCTTTTAGCTAGAGGGTTCTGGTTATTCCTTTAGAAAAATCCTTTTGTTGTACAAAGACATTAAGCTTATTTTCCTTGCTGTTGTTCATCTTCCTTAGCACACTAATTAGGAAGACAGCAAAAGAATGGATTCATTGACCTGTTGGGAGTTCATTTGGGAGGAGGGGGGAATGGAGAAAGAGAGGGAGGCCCCGCTAGGGATTGTGGGAAGAGGACAAAGTCCCTCAGGACAAGGCCGATTTCACAGGGCTGCAGATTGCAGTTGACCTTGGGTTGGGCAGGGTTGTCTGGCCTCCTCTTTCCTTCCCATCAGCTAGAGCCCGAGGGAGGAATGGGAGCTTCAAGCTCCCCCTTTCTCTGAAGCCTCAACCCACAGGTTGCCAAAGACATCTACATGGGTCCATGTGAGATCATTTTTTCACCGGGCCAAAGGGAAATGAGCAAAATAAGTTCAATGCAATGGGTCCATCCAGCGAAATGCATTTGATTTACAGGCCCATCTTTTCCTCGGAGGTCATGACCTTCCTCTCTCTTTGGTTGACAAAATGTCTCTTGAGTGGTATGAAATGGTAGTTTTCTTTTTTCTTTCTGTTTTCTCTTAGCGAAAGTAAAAGTTGACACTACTGTCCTTTCCCATTTTGAAAGGAAGGGGTCCTGGAAATCCATGAGTCTCCCATCATCCTTCTGCGCTTTGGCCCCTCTTTCTGAACTGCATGGCCTTGGATGCTGACCCGCCCACCGGGGCAGGAACTCGGAGCCCTTTGTGAAGTGGGCCAGCGCCCGAGTCGGGCTGAAGGCCAGGCTCCACCTTCCTGACGGGCCATGCACAGACTCTGCCTCGGCCTCGCATTCCCTCTCTACAAAAGGAGGACCAGTATCTGGCCTTTTTCCTAGGGTTGTTGGGAAGTTCACCTGAGATCTTGGATAGGATTAAGCTCTTTTGAGGCCAGATATACTCTGAAAGCATCATGCCTGGGCTTACGTGGAGTAAGTTTAACACAGCTGCTACAATGACAAGAACACTAGTGACTATGGCATATCGAGGGTTATGGACAAACGTTGACCTAAGCTCTTCACGCAGAAGCCCCATGATGGCGGGGACCTTGCCCATCTTGCTTACCCATTGCCTGGAACAATGTCTGGCACATAGTAGGTGCTTAATGAATATGCCTGAAGGAATGGATACCTCATTTCACTTCATCATTGGGCCAATATTACCCCAAGGTCCAGGTGAGGACACTAAGGTCCGGAGAAATGAATTGACATGAGGGAGGTCATTTAATTAGCACATGGACTCTGAGTCAGATTATCAGGGCTCAAATCTTAGCTTCTTAACAGTTGCCTTTTACTAAGTTTTTCTGAGCTGTGGTTTCCTTATCATTTACTGGGGATATTAGTGGGAGCTTCCTTGAAGAGCTGTTACCATAATGTAAGATGATACTTGTAAAGAATTTAGCATGGCACCTGGCATACAGTAGGTGCTCCATAGTTATTGGTGTTACCCACGGTAAACAGTGGATCAAAAACTCCCGAGTACCCAGATCTACCCTAAAGTCCATGTTTAAATCACTACCCTCTCTTGCCTCCTCCAGTTTGTCAATTTTGTTTGTTTTGGCTTGGCATATGCACAGGCATGTTTTTTAATTTTTAGGAGGTACTAGGGATTGAACCTGGGACCTTGTACATGGGAAACAGGCGCTCAACTACTGAGCTACATCTGCTCCCCAAGGACAGCTGTCTTTTTGAAAAATTTGGTTGTTGTTAGGAGGTACCAGAGATCGAGCCCAGGACCTCATACATGGAAAGCAGGCACTCAACCACTTAAGATGCATCTGCTCCCCCTACATGGTTTTTTTTTGGCAAGAGGTGTGTGATAACTGTTGGCACAGGCTAGGGGCAGGAGAAGGGAAAAGGGAACCTGCCCTTCTCCTTGGTCCAGCTTCAGGCTTGCTTAGCCTCCTTCCTGACTCCTCTCCTCTCCCGTCATGGAGGACTCCATGGAGAGCTGCGTGCAACTGGGAGAGGCCTCGGTCAGCCTTGGCCTTCACCTTCCCCCTCGTCCAGTCTACGCTCCTTGCTGGCTCTCAGAGTGAGCTCCTGGGCCCAGAACCACCATTCATACCAGCTTTCCTCCTTCCCATCTGTGTAACATTCATAAATCCCTCCACCTCTCTGAGCCTCAGTTGTCCCATCTACTAAATGGTGAGAATAATTGCGTCTACTGCAAAGAACTGTTTTTGAGGACCAAATGAGAAAAACATTGTGTGAAGTGTCTGACGGTGCCTGGCACGCAGTGGTGTTTCTCCTTCTTTCTCTCCACCAGGGCACCTCGAGCTGGTGAACTTTTACCCACCTTCAAAGCCCAGCTTAAATGGCCCCTCATTTGTAAAGATCCAGACAATGTTGTCTGGTCCTTCCTCTGTGGTCCCACCATATAGTACACATGCTCCCATCACCACCAGGGATGATAGTCAAAATATTCCACAACTGGTGTAGTGCGGGGACTGCCCCCTTCAGAAGGGAAGCTGGCCCTGGCACTAAAGCAGGGTTCCCCTTTAGTTGGTAGAGTTTGAGAAGGTCCAGGAAGTCCTAGAAGAATGGGATGGCTGGGTTGGCTGGGGGCTAGGGTGGGGGCAGTGCCTTTTTCCAACTGGAGTACTAGCCACCAGGGCTTACCAACTCGATCCCAGCCCTAATTTCAAGGCTTATCACACTGTAGTGCAACATTCTGTTGTACCATAACTAGCCTGTGAGCTCCTGGGGGCCCGGAAGAGTGTTTTTCTCATCTCTCTGTCCCCCCAGGGCTTTGCCTAGATGGGATGGTTGAGTGGAAATGAGGGACGTGAGTGAGGCTGTGAAAGGTCCCTAGACCTTTTCTGTAGACCCCTCCATTTGGATTTGGGCTCTGAGAGAACAAGAGAGTCTCAGGTTTCCTTAGCTCACCCGTTAGGATTTCAATAAGTCACTACCCCAAATTTGCATATTCATATATGCAGATATACCCCATTGATGCAATGTACCTGTCCTTCACCTTCTAAAGAACTGCCCATATGAAAAGCCTATAGTCCAATGAGGAAGGAGCAAGGCATAAAAGCCCCTTCCCACTCCAGCTCCTTTTCAAACCCAGAGCCCCATGTCTTGCCCAGCCAGATGGAGTCCCCTGCAAGTACTGTGCTCTTTCATCTCCAGGTCTGTGCACATGCTGGACCTTTCCCCTGAAATGGCATCTCCATGCCGACTCCCATCTTCATTTCCTCCTTTCATTGGCTAACTCCTGCTCACTCTTACTTTCTCAGTTAGCTGTCACCTTCTCTGCCCTAACCCTAAGCCCATTCCTGCCTGCTTAGCTTCCACTCTCTCTCAGCATCTCAGCTTCAATTGTTGTATATCATCTTTTACTATTTTGAACTTGTCTGTCTCACCCATTAAAAGTCAAATACTGTTTCTTTCTTATTCACTGGATTCCAGCACATTCTAGATGCTCAGTAGATACCGGTAGACTTGAATGAAGGGCTAAATGAGTGATTCAATGAAAGTGACTTTGCTGCTTTCTTTAACAGATAATAGAAAGCCTAGAAAAGTCTGGGGACCAGGAAATTGGAAAACCTTTGCCTTCTGCTCCAAACTGGTACCTTTTTCTATCTTCGCCTTTGGAAGAGAGAAGATGAGAAAGGGCCAGTATTGAGTATCCACAGAGACTAGGAATTGGGGACATTTGATGCTCCCAGGAACCGGGCAACCGTGAGTGGGTTGGGAGTCGTTATCTGGACTGCCACTGCCATCCTGGATGAAAGAAACTGGTCTGGGAGGCAGGGCCCAGGCTCTATTCTCTGATCAGCCCCTGACTTACCCTGGGCCTGGAATTTACACTTCTATCCCCATTCCCACCTCTACTATCACCACCACTGCCATTTCCACTGCTGCTACTGCGACTGGCACCACACATTATATGCATTTACTACTTGCATAGACAGTCTAAAATTATTACTTACATTACATCAGTGAATCGTCATAATAATCTTATGAGGTAGGTCCTGTAATTATTCACATTTTTCAGATATTGAGGAAACTGAGACACAGAGAGTTTATGGAATTTGCTGAAGGCTCCACAGTTAGTAAATGCAGAGCCAGGATCTTGGATGTTGTCCTTATACCTGCTAATAGTTTCTGAGCTTTTATACTGTGCAAAGTACAGGGCTCAACAGTTTACATTACTTTGTTTGTGTCCTAACAACAAGCTATTGAAGAAGCGACTGTTATTATCTGCATTTTTTTTTTTAAACAGATGAGACTGCAGCTCAGAAAGGTCTAAGTAACTACCCCAAGTTCAAGGCAGGATTTGACCACAAGTTTGTCATAATCTCATGTTGTAGCAACTCTGCCTTGCCACAGCCCAGGTAAATCATTTCTTTTCTGTGAGTCTCAGTTTCCCTTTTCATATCAAAGGCATTAAGCTAAGTGAGCTTTTAAGGCCTCTCCCTTTTAGGTATGGATGAGCTCCTGGCTTTAAGCTCCTCTATAGGGGCTGAAACCTTGGGGACCATCAAGATGTCTAACCCCAGCCCCAGGAACCTTTGTATCTTAGTCAAACTAGTACTTCACCAGTCAGTGTGGGAGGAGACACCCAGCTTTATGCAATAACTTGACAGATTATGACCTTGTTAGAAAACTATCCTGGCACTGAGAAAGTATAAGCCAGTTGCTCCCACTGGCACTTTTTTCTAAGGGTTGGTCATAGGATGGGCTGCCACAATATGATTAGGGAGACTGGACAGCCCCTTACTAAATTAAAAACATTATTCCTCCTCTTATTGCTACTTTCAAAAATTTATTTTTACCTTTGCAGCGACTGCCTCTGGAAGACAAGTGGGATAGTCACCCATTTTCCAGTTGGGGAAGCTGAGACTGGGAGATGTGAAATGATTTGTCCAATCAAGCCACAACTTGCACCCAGGCCTCTGGATTCGCTGCCATCCTGGGAAGATTCCTTCTTAGGATATTTGGGGAGAATGTAGTGGTCACTTGCTGTCTCTAAGACCTCAGTAATCATGGGCATCTCTACAAAGAAGGGAACTTGGAAGATCATGGTTGGAAAGGATTTGGGCAAAACTGGTCCATGATGATACAGGTATGCCTTGACTGATGAAGAAGAGTTTCCCATAATGCAGATAATAATCATTGTGTCAACCCTGCCCAACTCTTGTATATCACTGCCTTCCCCTCCTTGATCACTCTGCAAGCACCCCTGAGTTTTTTCTTCTACCACATCTTTCCTAAGGGAGAAGCCCCCTGAACTTTTCAAGTTCACTTGTAGCCAGAAGAGACTGTTCCCTTCACAGCTGTTGACTATAACTTTCAATCTCCTGTTTGTTTGTCTATCCCATTAGAAACTACAAAAGGTCTTCACATACTTTGTCGTATTTGATATTCCCAATAATCCCATATGGAAGTTGTATTAAGTTTACTAACAAGAAAACTGAGGATCAAAGAGGTTCATCAACTTGCCCAAAACAACACAACCAAGAAACTAGGATTTGCATTCAAATCCAGCTCCAAATCCCTTGCTCATGAAACTTTCTGGGGTAAACTGACTGAAGTCATCAAATTCCAGCCCTCCTCTATGACCTGGAGGAGTGTTGCAGGGTTCTGCTCAATGCCAGCTTTAGATTGGATTCCCTGTTGCCTTGCTTTGTGGCTTTGCCCCAGCCCTTAACCTCTCTGGACTTTTGGTCTTATCAGTGAAAGGGATGAGTGAGAGCAGCTGTGCTCTCCACTCCCAAGACCTTGTGCAGACAGGTGAGAGGACACAGGGCAAGTGCTGTGAGCTCTTTGGAGGAAAACTCATATAAATTTGACATCATTTTTTCTGGGTGGAATCAAATCCCATCTGCCAATCAATGCTTCTTGCCAGGTGGCTGAAAGCTGGAGTGCTTCTGTTACATCAGAGAACCCTCTTTTCCTTCCTCTCCAAAGAAATGTCCTACAGTGCCTTACACGTGAATTCTTGCAGTTGTCACTCTGGAGACCAATATTTATTTTTCCAACATTCCTCTGATAAAAGCCTGGGTATGTTAGCTTGTCTCTCCTCACCCCCAACCCCCAAGCCAAGAGCTGCCAGAGGCTGGCAAATGACCATTCGTTCATCAGTAATGAGGTCTGAAGCCAGTGGGATATTTTGCCCAAGACTGAGTTAAAATGTCATACGCTGCCCTGAGCTTGTGCCTCCACCTCCCCTGAGTGTCGTGGCCAGGGCTGTCAGAGGAGGCTGTGTGGAATACTTACTACACCCCTGGCCGACAGGAAGCTGAGCATCTGGAGGGGCTGGCTGGGTGGGCGGCCGGACCGGGCCTCGGGGCTGGCCTTGCAGAGGGTCTTGGAGCAGCGGTGGGAGTGCCTCCTGCGGGACTTCCGCCCTTCCTCGGGGGACCGGCCACGGTGCCTGGGGCAGGGGAGAGAGACCTGAGGGTCTGCTGAAGAGAAGCCTGACAGGGAGGTGGTTGAGGAACCAGTAGATTCTGAGAATGGGGGAGTGTGTGCTTGGGTGTGTTTGTGTATGTTCATATGTGACTCTGTCCTGGTCATGTTTGGTGGATGAAAGTTGGATTGTGTGTATATGCATCCATCCATCCATGCATCTGTGCATGCACGCCTCCATCCATCCACCAACCACGCCTCCATCCATCCACCAACCACACATCCATCCATCCAACTGTTCGTTCAACAAATGTTCATTTGTGTACCTGGCACTCTTCTGGGGACTGGGGGTACAGCTGTGAAGAGGACACGGTCCCGACCCTGCTTTGGTTTACTGTCCTCTGTCTGTCTCTCTGACTACATGTATGCCTGAGTGTGTCCCTCTGTGCTTCCGTGTGTGTCTATAAATGTAACTGTGTGCATAGCTGTGTACTTTTGTATATGTTACTTTGTTTCCCCCCCCCCATGAAATAGTAGCATCCTATTTATTATTGCCCCGCACTTTTGGAAAAAAAAAAAAAAGCTGCCTTCTGCAAGCTGGTTGGGTCAAGATCCGGGTTTCCTGTCTGTACTAGAAATCAAAGGAATGCCTGACTCCCTGGAAAGGGTATATTTGGACTCTGCATTCCTGTTAGCTCTCCAAGCTACAGTGGCAATAAAAATAATGCCCGATGGACTTGCATGGCACATATAAACTTTCTCAAGGTGCTTTCACAGTCCTCTCTACAGCTCAAAGAGATTACAGGGCAGGTATCACTTTTCTATTTTACAATGAGGGAGCTGAGGCTCAGAGACGTTTAGGGACCTGTCTGAGGTCACACAGCTTGAATGCGGCAAAACCAGGGCCAGGGCAGAGTTTTCTGTGCCTGTAGGAACTGGTGCCTCTGAGTCTTGCTCTGGAGTGTTCTTCTCTCTTCTGAGACCTTCCAGACCATTTCCATCTTGGGTCTGGAGTTGGAGTGCCAGCTCTTAAGCCTGCCCCCCTATCTGCCAGAGCATCCCTTGAACCAGTGAGCCCTGCCGGCAACACCCCAGGAAGTGTAAGAGCAGAAGAGGGCTGGGGCTGCAAGGCTGCGATGGCAACCCTTTCTCCACCAGGCAGGCTGAGGGGAGGGCAGGGCACAGCGCCCCATGGCACGTCTGCAAACAGGCCCCGGCCAGCGGGGGCTTAGCTGCCCAGAGCTGACTTGGCCTGGGGTGGAGGTGGAGGGCTGAGGCGGGGTCCCACTTACTGGTTGTGTCCCCCTGGTGGGACCCCTTTGCCTACCGTGACTCACACCCACGATGCAGTTCAGCTCAGCATGGCAGCGCCCTCTGTGGACCCCCAAGGACGTGCCGGCAGCTGAACGAGGGTGCCTCTTGTTCCCTGCAGCCAGGTGGCTGGGACACCGCAGGGACGCGCCTCCGCAAGAGGGGGCTGGAAGGAGCCCTCAGAGGGGGGGACCCCGTGGCGGGTGATATGGGGCGTGCTGAAGGAGCTGGGGCTTTGTTTTGATTCGGCTCTGTCGGGAAGTGGGGATGGCTGGGTACTGTGATGAATCTTACCTAGGTGGGGAGGCAAGACTGCGGCCGAGGCCGTCGTGGTGAGGAAGCAGGGGTCACTCACAGCAGCTCAGATTGGGGGGGTTTGGTCCCTTTGGCATTTCGGACAAGCTGCCTGTTTTGGTCTGGATTTAGGATTTCAGGGGGGTCTTGTTTTGTCCATGATGTTCACAGAGCGGTCTCGACTGACGTGGCCCTTCTGTGAAATCGCCGATGCGCAGCGCTCAGCGTGGACGGCGGCGAGCCAGCTCCGGGGTGCCGCGGGCTGCTTTGCTCCTTCTCAGTTGCTTCTCGCCTGGCTGCACATTTGCCTCATCTGGGGAGCTTTAAAAATCCCGCTGCCCTGGCCCCACCTCATCCCGATTTAATCACAATGTCTAGAGGGTGGATGCAGGCATGGGCTTTTTTCAAAACTTCCCAGGGGATCCCAAAATGCAGCCAAAGTGGGGAAGCACTGGTCTAGCTCTTCGTGTTATCGGGATGAATGAGAGAGAAAACGCATCTGAAATCACAGCACCACGCCACGGCTGCTTCTGCTTCTCCGTCTCATCCACAGGAGCGCCCTCCACCCCCTCTGCAGCCTGGGACAATGCATTAGCTTAGAGAGGGTCCAGGTTAGGAGAAAACTGACTGGAAAGGGTCTCAGAACTTGGTACTTCATGCTGTGTGACCTTTCACAGACTGCTTAGCCTCTCTGTGCTTAGAGGATCCCTCAATGGGAGTGCAAAATTGGCAGAGCCAGATGCCTTGGCTTGGGTCCTAGGTCTACCGCTTAGCCACGGGACTAGCAAGTTCCTTATGCCCTCTGTGCCTCAGCTCCCTCACCTTCAAAACGGGCATAGCAATACACCTCCTTCCAGGGATGCAGAGAGCTGGGCCGTGAAGCGTGCCCCTGGCGCTTGGGTGCAGAACTGTCCTGTGTTTCTGCAAATGGAGGCAGCCCGCCCCTTTGCTCTGCAGCCCTGTCTCTACAGGGACGTGGGGGCCGCGGCGGCAGGGGCTGCGCGCCGGCGGGGAGTGCAGCGGGAGCGGGACAGCGGGAGCAGATGCCGACCCTCCCCGGGCGGGGGCCCCCAGCAGCGTACCTGCTCTCACAGCTCGAGGGGCGCGACTCCGAGCTCGGGCACCGCGAGTGGCAGCGGTGATGCCGGTGGCGGCGCGACTTTCGGGGCCGGCTTCGAGACCTTGGAGGGACGGGAAGGAGCAAGTGAGCGAGGGTTCCATCTCGGGGCCCGCGTCTTCCTCTTGCCCCTGCCACCGTCCCTGCCCCCCCCACACACATTGATTACCCCAGCTTCTGCCTCGGTGGTCTGGGGTCTCTAATCAGCCGAGCTCCTCACAGGGGAGGGAAGCAGTGTGGACGATTCTGGACCCTTTCCCGCTGCCGGAAGCAGGTCTGACGAGGACCACCCCCTGGGCAGGGCCGCCCCCTCCACAGGTCGCCCCTCCCTCACCTAAGGCAGGATCCCAGGTTCAGAGAGGTCCGGGGCCATCTGGTACCCCAAGTGCGAGACTCAGCCAGGCACTGACATCACATCAACACAAGGGCCCGCGCCAAGGGAAGGAGCTGCTTTGCTTTCAGAATACTGGCGTGTGGTTAAAACTTTCAATCTAATATAGAAATATAGACTTCTACGTAAAATTCCTATTTTAAATGGAAATTCCCTTCAAAAAATATAAGACACGGGGACAACCAAAACACATTTGCAGACTAAGCTAGGCATTAGGTCACCAATTTGTAAAGTCAGATCTGGAATATTAAGCCAGGGTCTTAGCGTGGGCCAAAAGCCTTGCAGAGTAGCCTCTAAACATCAATGACAAAAAGCTGTGACCATTCCCACCCACCCTGCACAAACAGTAGCACCGTTACAGGTTACTACAGCTTTCCCTAAGTAATAACAATGACTGAGGAGGAGGAGGGGATTAAAGGCTATGCAAGAATGTCAATGGTTTGGGCCTAGCCAAGAAGCCAGCGGGAGTTACAGGTGACTCTATCAGGAGGTAGCCTGGTAATCCCACCAAGGACTCAGGGAGTCATCTAAGGTAATAATCAGACCATGTCCCTGCCCTCCTTAAACCTTCCCATTGCCCTTATGCCAGGCCCAAACTCTGAGCCTGATTCTCCTTTAGGAGCCAGTCCCTGCCTAGCCCTCCAACCCCATTGCCCACTGCTTGACATCTGCCCTGGACTGGTGTCCTGGCTCGCGTATTTCCCCGTTCATCGTGTTCTTCCTACCACGCAGGTGTGCAGGCTCTGCTCAGCGTTTTACTAAATGAACTCACCTACTCCGTGCAGCATTATGACTATATTATTATACAATGTATTATCACATGCAAATTATTTCCATCTTACAGATGAAGAAACTGAGGCACAGAGAGTGAAACAACTTGCTTAACCTGCAGCCTGAAATGGTCCCCTCCGGCCGTCATCCCCAACCCCGATGCCCCCATCTGCAGGAAATCCCACCCCCCCAGCCCTCCTTCCAGCGCCAGCGTTCCCACAATGCCCCGGGCTCCCACCTGCCCGTTGCTGTGACGCCTCCTGACTCCACTGTGCCGTGAGCTCCCCGAGGTCAGGAGATCGTCTGACTGACCTCAGGGCCCAGCCCACGGCCTGCCAGGTATTAGGGCCTCACTGAGGGATAATGACTACGAGGCCAAATCATTCAGTGGTCGCTTGTTTAGAAGCAGCTCTGGTCATGGGACTGGGCGGTGAAGAACCATGCTTGATCTCCCTCTCCTGACTCTCGTCTTTGGTTTGTATAACTTTTCTCAGCCCCTTCTAGCAATTTCTGGGACTCATCCAACCCTTGGCAGCAGGGAGGGCATCCACCTTGTTGCCCTCGGTTCTCCAGGGCCTGGGCCAGCCCCTGCCTCAGTGGCTGCCTAGACCGCAGGCTCACTGGACAAGCAACGCTGAGGGCTCAGAATACATGCTCTGTCTAGGAGCAGGCTGAAAGCACACTCGATAAATATGATCAGTCAGTGATCTGAACAGCTTGATGATCTGGAAGTTCTTCCCTGAGCTAACTCAAACCTCTACCGCTTTGTTCTGGAGCAGTCACCAGGCCCCTGTGGAGGTGGCTGAAATGGCCTCCTTTGCAAGAGCCTGGGATGAACACACCCTCTGGGGCCCTCCCTGTGCGCCCCCGTCTCCTCTTTTTCCCTCCCCGGTAGCCAGATGCCTTTTATCCCATTGCCTTTGATCCTTACTTTAGAAGCTTCTTGGTGGGAGATAAAATATGAGTTGATTGGAAAACACACGCACTAACATTGGCAGGGTATAAAGTAGGTGGGTTGTAACCAAATTTGCTTTTAATTTGGCTGGGAACTGAACTCTGCAGGCAGCGCTAGCTGATTTGAATTTCTACTACCAGCTATAAACCGTGAAACAGCTGGGGCCCCAAGACCGGGGACAGGAGTGTCACTGACATCTCCACATTGTATGCCCCGCAGCCAGGGCGTGCTCTCCCATGGATGCTTGCACAGGTGCAAACACGTGATCACGCCCCCATAACCACACGGGCACGTGCGGCGCACGCGCATGCACCCGTAAAACCACCACCCAACCCCTGTCCCCGTAGAGCGCCCAGATATACAAGCAGTGCACACGCAGAGTGCACAGATTCACACACATGGGGCAGACATCGCCCCTACGTGTGCATCCTTCCTGTTCGTGCACACGTAAGCACGGGAAGGCAGACGCGATGCATCTGTGTGTACACAAATATATACCCCAACCACAAAGTGTGGACTCGTACTGTAGACATTTGTACATACCATGGACGCAGATGTTTGCACCATGTAAAAATGTACAGACATTTAGAAACAATGTGCATGCTACACATATGCCCCCACTGCATACAAATATATACACAATGCACACACAGAACCACAGAGCTCACACACCACGGGCACAGCTGGCACACACATGCCAACACACACACGTCATATTCACAGCCCCGTGCACTCGTGTGTCCTAACCCACAGCTGCAAAACACACGCAGCTCCCTTTCTCTCCCTCCCTCCTCTTCTCCTTCACCCGCCCTCTCCCCCTTTCCCTGTTCACTCGGCAGCTCCCTCTGGCCTTCAGGAGGCCTGGCCCCCCACTTCTCAGACCTGGGAGAGTGCGGTCCGGGTAGTATCGACTTACTGTTTCTTGTGCCTCCTCTCTTCCTTTCTTTTGCTTTTTGGGCTAGAGGAGCTAAACAAGAAATGGGCAATTAACTGAAGATGTAAAATTCCAGTTACAGATAAAAATAAGCAAGTAGTTAAAATGCTTAACATCAGAGGGCCATGAGATCTGGGCAGTTTTGAAACAGACACCCATCACTGTCCAAGACCAGAAAAATCCCTGCCAACTTGTCGCCCCGCTGGTTCAGTTAGGGACACCGGCTCTCACCCAGACACTGGGAATGGGGGTGCTGGCGAAGGTCAGCTTGGGGAGGACACTAATAATTGTAGTGAAAAGGGCAGTGACAGCAGTCTCTGCCGTGCCATTTTAAAGCCTCTACCGTGGGCTGGGCATCCTGCTAAGTACTTTATGTGACTGATCTCAACTTATTCACATAAGCTGAGGTATAGGCACAGTATCAGTGCTCATTTCTTAACCCATTGGAGGTTCAGTTTCCTCCCTGTAAGATGGGAAGGATTAGCATACCCACTGTGCAGCCCTGGGGTGGGTGCAGGTTGGGGTGGGGTCGTGCTGCAGTCAACAGCCAGCAGGCGGTGGCTTTATCTGTGCTCAGCCCACGTTTCCATTATGTGTGGCCTCTCTCCCTTGGGCAGTTCTAGGGGGGCTTTGGTGGAGTGACCTGTGGGTCACATGTCGCTAGAGGGGCCGAAGCTGTTTATTTGGCTTGGTGGTTGGGGCTATTTCTCTACGGGCTCTGAGGCTCACAACCCAAGATTTCATCTGGTAAAACGGACAGGTGGGGCTGGGACTGCTGGAAGTGGAAAGCTGGTTTGGAACTTTCAGGGGAGGCAGCCCATTCCTTCACTTTGGAGGTGGGGAAACTGAGGCCCAGGAAGACGAAGGGGCGCGCCCAAGGACTGAGAAGTGACCATAGACTCTACCCAAAGCCTGGGTGGGAAAGCAGAGAGCTGAACCAAGCGACACGAGGCAACACGACTCTTACCTGTGCCTTCTCTTCTTGGAGAATGACCTGGTTAAAGAAAAAAAGAAGAGAAAGAGGGAGGGCGGGAAGGGGAGAAGGCAGGGGAAAAGAGGGAAGAAAGGGAGGGAGGGGACAAGGGAGGGAGAGAAGAAAGGGGGGAAAGAAATAAATACGGGTGCGTTTGAGGGTGTCTTCCCCCTGGAGTGAGGGTGGCTGTGTGTTTGTGGTCAGGCTTCCTGGGAGTGGGGACATCTAGACCGTCTTCCTAGAATGTGAGGATTTCCTAGGATACGAGGGTTGCGGGGGAGACCCTGGTTTGGATTCTGAACTGTCAGGCCGAAGCCTGCCAGTGCTTCAGGTGTCCGTAAGCCTGTCCCTAAGGAAGCAGGATAAGGGGGAGGGAGTGAGAGTGCGCCGCCCACCAGCCACTCCCTCGTCTTCTCTCTCCCTGGTTGTGGATCCTTCCTCCTCCTCCTCACCACCGTCCGGAGACAGCCAGCTTCCATATGTGGAGCTCAGACTCTGCCAGCCTGCGCTAAGCTTCCTTCGTGCTCACACGGTCTCATCCCATCTCCCCCCAAGCCCCAGGAAGTACTCGTAATAACCATTTTACAGACAGAGACGCCGAGTCTCCGAGAATTAGTTACGTGGCCCAGGGTCACACAGCTCCATCTATGCAATTCTTGCTCCTTCTTTTGGAGCTCTACTCAGGTGTCCCTTTCTCCAGGAAGCATTTCCGGGCCTTTTGGAGTGGGTCAGGCTGCCTCCTGTGCTTGCCTTACGGCATAAACGTTTCCATATTAAAATTACCCATTTTTTTCCCACTAAAATGTGAGTGACCGGGGTGTGGACGTAGCTCAAGCGGTTGAGCACCCGCTTCCCATGTATGAGGTCCTGGGTTCGATCCCTGGTACCGCCTAGAAACAAACCAATGGAAAGACCAACTCTCATTGGGGAGCGGATGTAGCTCAGGGGGCGAGTGCCTGCTTCCCGTGTAGGAGGTCCTGGGTTCCATTCCCAGTGCCTCCTTAAAAAAAAAGAAATGTGAGCAACCTGCAGGCAGGGACTTGGTCTTGGTCACTGTCGTGTGTCCTGGGCCCACAATGCACACACATGACACGATGGATGCTCAGTAAATAGCTGTGAGTAATGGGATTTTTTAAAACCCTAAAGCCTGGCTTACTGGAGGAATTAAAAAAACAGCAGAATTTCAATGCTATCCCAGTCTCATCCCCGCCTCCAGAGAATCATCGTGCCATCATTAACCAACCACCTTAAGAACTTGGAGGAACTGGACAAGGAGAAGGGCAGGGATCAGCAGGCGAGGGCTTGGGAAGGGTGGGCAGCAGGATTTCCCCCCTCCAGCCTCCCTTTTCAGGACCCTCCTCCCACAGCTGGAGCTCCGACCTCTGGGGTGACTGTAACTGGCAGGAAAAGCCTGTTTCCAATCTCGTGTCAAGTCTCTTTCTCACGAAATGAAACCCTTGAGAGAGAAGCCACTTAGCTTTCAGGATTCAGATACGGGAAAAGTGCCTCCCGTCCATCCCGCCCCTAGACTGGGACAAACTGCTCAGTGCGGGAAGCTGGCGGGGTGGCAGCCCAAAGCCACAGGTGGGCTCCTGCCTCTACGAAGGACGCCGTGTTGGGAAGGAGTTCTAACACCCAATAAACGGCGTCTCCCGGATTGGTTTGCCTGTGTCTTACATGAAACACAGGCTCAGAGGGCAGTCCCTTGGAAGGTCTGGGTGGGTGGTGGAGATACGCAAAGTGAGTGGGGGCCATTCTAAACACAGTGTAAGATGGCGCCACACCGTGGATGGGGAAAAGCCACAGTGGGGTATGATAGCCCAAATAACCTCTTACTGTTTGTTTGGTTGTTATTGACTTGCACAAGCAATCAGCAATTGATACAGGAAAATTGCAAGAGACAGATGAGCAAAAATAAAATACAAGCCACTCTTGACTGACCGTCTATGGTCAACGACAGTAAATATCTTCGCTTATCCTGGGAGCATCCAACTCCCTGCCTAGGGGGGCGAAACAGGCTTTGCAGATGGGAGTAAATGGGGAGCGCAGACTGGGCGGGGCCTGAGGCAAAGCCCAGCACCCGTGCGCCCTCTAATGCACAGCTGCTCCCCTGCTCCCCCTGATGGTTGCCTGTGGGAAAACTGGTCCAAAGAGGACAGAGCATCTGATTTTGCAGAGGAACTGGAAATCCGGATTTCTATATTGCAAAAATCTTCCAATTAGAAAACATTGACTTGGCTCATGTATCACAAATTTGAGCCCTCTGGTGTATATCCTTCTAGTCTTTTTTACCCCTAAAAAAAAAAGTGTGCACGTGTGAGTGTGCGTGTAGTGGAAGCCTTTGGAATGCATGCTCAGCTCCTAGCGAGCTCTGTCCCTGCCTCTGCACCCATAAAGCTGGGCAACCCCAACAGCCACAGCTTACAGTGTGGCCCTACAGGCTAGGGACCTGCTGGAGCAATAAGGAAGTCCCTTCCTTGAGAGTATGAAATAAGGAACAAGCCCCAGAGACCCGGTCTCTCCTTCAGGCTGAAGCTGCAGCATGGAGAGATGGGGCAGGGATGGAAAGGGAGGGAGCTGCCCATCCGGCTCGGGTGGCATCGTTTCCTCATTCCCGGACCCCGAGGCACGCTTGCCTTTTAATAATCATGCCCCCCTTCTGGTCTGAGTTAGCTTCAATGGGCATCTCGTCCTTGGAACAAATAATAGGGAGACAAGTATTTTATAGAAATGAAATGATAAGCTCCCAAATGACCTCCTGGTGCCATCCGCCCTTCCCCCTCCCAACCTCCCACAGTGTCCCTGTCGGCATTAAAAGGACACTACCTGTGCCGCTTATGTTTCTTGGAACTTTTCTTCTTCTTTTTCTTGACAGGCGATGGGCTATATGATGGGGACCTGCCGGGGGAGGGGAGACACCTTAGAGGGAGGCTCTCAGAAGCCAGGGCCAGTTTCCAAAGACCCTTCCCTGGCCCCCATACAGGGTCTCAGCCCCTTCAGTAACACATGTTAAGGATAATACCAAGACTGATATTCACTTGGAATTGCTTGGAACATTATCAAGCGTTTTCTAGGCATGGTCTCATTTAATCCTCCAGTTACTGCCTTCCTTTTAAAGACAAGAAAAGTAAGGTTCAGAGAGGTCAAGTGACTTGCCCAACTCACACAGCTAGAAGCAGATGAGCTGGGATTTAAACTGCGCTGCTGGATCCCGGCGACTTCACTCTCAGTCGCCACGTTGCCCATGGCTGCCCTCCCCAGTCGGGGGGAAAAGATTTCCTTTCATCTGTGGCTCTCCCCCCGAGCCACACTCCCCTTTTCATACTCTTTGTCTCTCTCCTCTGCCCCACTCTGGGGTCTCCCTGGTAAGACAGGGTTTCCGAAGGAATCGGGCAGTGGTTAGGGTGGGCAGTGCCATCAAGGAGCTACCGGAGAAACAGGCAGCCGAGGATGGTGACTGTCAATCACTCCAGACTGGAGTGCAGGGGACTGGCTTCCACTCTTGACTCTAACTCAGAGTCACCTTGGCAGGTCACTTCCCACCTCCAGTCCTCTTACCTCCTCACCAACAAAATACCAGGGTTTTAACAGATTGGGGATTGCAAATTCAACGCCTACAGTGGCCTCTCAGATAATATAGATGGGTTTAGGGGACCAGGTATAAGACAATAGGGAGTGGTGGGGACTGTAGAAAAGCAGGGAGCCCCTGACTGAAGGGGAAGCCTCCTTCTCAGGTCAGCGAGGGTCCCATGTGGGAATGCAGGCCTGGTTTTCCGGACCACCTGCCTTTTCAATAAGAAGCCAAAGATCCATATTTTCCTGTGCAATCTCCTGATTTTTTTAATGTTAGCTGCCAATTAAAAAGAAAAAAAAACTATTTTGCAAGTCAAATGAAACATATCTGCTGGGGGAAATGGCTGAGCAATAACCTGACCCTACTCCCAAAGAGGTGCTCAGTGGACATTTTGGAATGAATGAATGAATGAGTGAATGAATGAATCCTCATGCCCATGGTTTCCTTTTTTGAAGTGTTCTTTTTATTCTGAAAATCAGGAAGCTCAAGCCACTTGCCCCAAATCCACCCCCACCCCACAATGGCAGGGACTCAGTGCCCTCACCCGTTTTCACCCTGGTTCCTCTTCGGGCCTGTCCTCTCTCACCTAGGCTAGAGGAGTGACAGGGAAACCTGGAGCTGGGGACGGAGTCATCCAGAAGCCGCTCTCTGCTGCCCCCTGCAGGTTTCCATAAACACTGCCTCTGAAAGGAGGTTGGGGGAAGATTCTCAACTTGTCCCTATGGTTTTAGCCCACCCTCTGCTCAAGTAGTGGAAGCCTAGAAGCAGAGCTGGAAATATTTTCACATACAAAAATTGAAGGGGAACTGTACAGAGAAAAATTTATTTGCCATAACTGGTGAAAAAATAGAGTCCATTTTCCGTGGCATTTAACCCGGCATGTGGGTATAGTGGAACCAGCTGAGAAGTCTGGAATCAAGTCTCTGTAGGTCTGTCACCCCCTCTCTGAGCCCTTCTCTTCTCAGCTCTAAAATGGGGCTTATCATGCTTGCTTTGTAGTTGTGGTCAGTGGTAAAAGATCTAGCTTACAGCACTTAGCTCAGTCCTGGCACAGAGTAATTTCTCAAAAAAATTACCCACAGAATGATAACGACCAGGCTGCCTTTTAATTGGTCCTTTACTTTGTGCCAGCTGCTCTCACGTCCATTTTCTCATTGAATTCTCACAAAACCCCGCGAGGTGGGTATTATCACCATTTTATAGATGCGGAAAACGGGCACAGAGAGGTGAAGTGACTGGTCCACGGTCACACAGCTAGTAAAGAGGCAGAGAGGGGATTTGAACCCAGTGCCACCTGACTCCCAAACCCATATTATGCCTGTGTTTTCTTTTCCCCAGTCTTCAAGGTCTTGCCCCTCCCCTTGGGGCCCTCACCTCCTTCTCTTCTTCCGTGTAGATTTCTTTTTTTTCTTCTTTCCCCTGGAGGAAGGCGGCGGTGTCAAATCTCTGACACGGGAGGCGCTGGGGGAAACACAAGGTGGGCATTAGTAGCTGCAGGGTTCTCCAACCCCCGGCTGGGACTCTTGCAGCCCTGGAAGGACCCTGGTTTTGGAGGATTCCAGAACCCGTAGCGAATACTTGTCACGCTTCAGATTTAGTGCCTCAAATAAGGAGCTAATGCCGACCTAATGAGACAGGCGCTGTACGTTACCCAAACACCAATTGACTATTTAAAACAGTTATAGAGGTTAACTACTCCTTAATAGATTTATTATTGAATTTGCAAATGGCTTGCCTTGGTAAATAAATCTCTTTTTAAATAATTAATCGTCAGCTCAGCCCCCATCCTCCCCAATACATCGTGTCTGTAGTTTCTGCTGGAAATTTAATAGGAGACGGAAGGTATGTTAAATAGCAGCTGATATTAAAAGCATATTTGCCGAGGTCTAATGTAACAAGATACATATCTTATATTGCCTCACAGAACCTCAAAGACCTCCCGCTCTTCAGGAATAATTATTTCCTGTTCAATTAAATTCAAATGCCCAGGTTGCAGCTACACGAAGCCAAGTTATCTCCTTTTATAATTGGGACTGGCTTCAGGGATTTTTAAAACTCTATCCCATGACAAAGGGGGGTCGTTTTGGATGAAAAACTGCTTGGGAATTGAAACATGCCAACCCAGCTGAACTGCAATGGGTAAAATATAATATTACCACTATAATAATAATAATAAAATAACGAATAATAACTGTTACCATTATTAGCAGTAACACACATTCCTTTTATTACGTGCCAAGTGTTTTACATGCTTTGATACTCATGACAGCACTGTGAGACTGGAATGATTTTTCATTGTTCTCATTTTATAGGTTAAGGAAAGGGGACTCAGAAATTTGAACTGCCTCACCCTCGACCTCACAATTAGGAAGTGTCAGTGCTGGGATTTGAACCTAGGCTTGTGCGATTCTGATCCTGAGAGCTTTCCCTCAAAACTAGCTGCCTCCTCAAACTTGTTTGTATGACAGATCTCTTGGAAATTTCCCAACTATACAGAACATCATAAAATGTTGGAAAATTTAATTTCAGTCTAAGAATCTGGATCATTATGATTAGAAGAATGACAAAGAATGATTAAAATATGTATTATGGTCTCTGCATCGCTAGTAAATAAAAATCATAAATCTGTTTTTATATCTGTCTAGAATATTGTTAAGAGAGTCATTTTTAGCAGGTTAAAAATAAATGTCATAGGAATTAAAGTCCTAGCTATTTAACTACTATCCTATGTTACAAAGCACATCTAGGAAGTACCAGGAAGCAAACAGGCTCTTTGTATAAACGTGATGGGCCACTTCCAAGGTTTCCCTCCAACGAGACCTTGACACAGAGCAAGAGCCTAATAAATATTTGTTGAGTGACCAAATGAGCAATGAATGAATGAAATCATTTAGCTACTTGTTAACTCATCTTTCCTATAAACACTTCCTGGTGTAACAACTGCCAGGAATTTGAGAGAAAACATTTGAAGGAGAAATACTTAAAAAAAAAAAATCTTTTGGACATGTGTCTTGAAAAATAGGCAAAGGTCCCATTGTTTCAGCTGACCACACTGCCTTCTGGAACCCCCAGGTGCCAGAGGAGCAGGGTTTGAGAATCACTCTCTTAGACTCAGCTTTCAGTGACAGAATACTGAGAAAGCCCTTGGATTTGGATAGATTTTAGGTCTATGAGATGGGAATAATCAGCCCTCTCAATAACTCCCCAGGTAGGTCTGCGTTTCCTCCATCCTCTCTCTCCTCTGTTCCTGGTCTCCTAGTAATGCAACACAGAGAGACTGGGAGGTGCAGAAGGGTGGTTACATTCACGGTCGCTCTGTAAGCAGCAGGCGAGTTCAAGGTGGTTAAGTATGTGAAGGTTAAGTACGCAGTGGTCAGGTGTGCAGGGTTTAGATAGACAGCGGGTTAGATATGCAGTGATTCCACGTGCAGCACTTAGGTTCATAGTGTTTAAATGTGCCGTGGTGAAGTACGGAGCAGCGAATCATGCAGTGGCTACATCCCGGCAGCGTCGTGCGCAGCGGGTAGGTATGCAGAGTTTAAGTACAGCACGGTTACACGTGCCACGGTGAAGAGCGCAGTGGCTAAATAGGCACCAGGAAAGAATGTGGGTTCTGGAAACCGACAAACCTGGACTTACATTCTGGCTTTATTATTTTCTAGATCAGAGAGGTCTCTGAGCCTTGTTGTGGTCCTCTGTGAGATGTGAGTAAACTTAAGTACCTGTGCAATAGGCTCGTTGTGAGGAATAAAGAGGCTCACCCGTGTAATGTGCCCTGCCTTGGCGTAGAGCAAGCTCGCAGCGAATGGAGCATCTATTACAGTAATGACTTTTATGGTCACGATTATTATTGTCATCATTCTTGTGGTTTTTATCATGTCCGAGAGTCAGTCACAGGTAGGAGAAAGGAGCAAGGGGTCCAGACACTGATCGAGTTGACAATAAGGGATCATCTCTCAGGTTTTCTGGCTAGCACCTTCTTTTCTGGCTTTTTTTTTTCTCCCTTTCTAAGAATTTTTAAAAAATAATTTTTAAATTAAAGTTAATAGATTGCAAAGAACATTACAGTAAAAAACATTAAAAAACATAAAAAACATAAGAGGTTCCCATATACCCCACTCCCCAGCCCCCCACCCCATCATTTTTGTCAATTGTATTTTTTTTTGAAGATGTGTGCGTCAGAATCTTCTGGCTTCTTGGGACATGCACTGTCCTTTTTTGAGCACCTCTGGGCCATATGCCAGGATCTGTACGTGCCTAACCTGATTTGACCCTCACCCCACTCTGGAGAATTAGATCCTAGTATCCCCATTTGGTAGTTAGGAAAACTGAGGCCCAGGGGGGAAGAGTAACTTGCCAAGTTCTCTCAGTTAGTGAGTGGCAGCTTCCAGTTTTGAAGGCGTCTCTAAAACGTCCCCTGGGCATTCTGAGACACAATGCTTTGAAATTATAGAAATGTCCTCACACTCCTTTCTCTCCCCGTCTCTTTCAGCCTCTCCTGGAAACAATCCCTTTCCTGTTTCCTGGAGATAACTTGGCCAGATCTGATGTTGAGACTCATTTCTCCATGCTGAAAAGACTGAATTGTTTCTCCCTCATGGAAATCACAGCCTAATTAAAACCCATCATGGAGCCGGCAGCTTGGGAGGAGGGAAGGGCTTTGGACGCGCAAGCTCCCTAAGCTGCTTTCGCAAAATTCAGTAACCATGTCTCCTAGAACTGGAGTTCTCAACTAGGGGTCCTGGTTAAGGGGCTTCTGGAACCCTCTGAAATGGTACATGAATTTGGGGAATATACCTGGAACATTTTTATGGGGACAGACTGCTATATAATTTTCAGAGGGGTCCTCTAAATGGCTTTGAGCCTCTACCATAATAAATCAAGAATTCTGGGATGTAAGGAGAGAATTTGGACCAGGGACAGTGGCCCTCAGGCCTCATTCTGGCCCTGCTACCAACTGGCCTCAGTTTCCCCATCTGTAAAATGGCTTTGACACTCTGATTCAACAGAAGGAGAGAGGTGACATGTCTGGGAAGTTTTCCTGGCAAGGAAACTCATTTCATACCTTTAGCTGGGGAGTAGATTCAGGTCCAGGGCAGGAAGGGAGTGGAGAGCTAGTTTGAGGCTTCTAGACTAGGTAGAGAAGCTGAATTGTAAAGATAATGTTGTAAACAGAACCAGATCCTTCAGAGACCAAAGCGCAGTCAGGTTTTCTATGTGTGTGGTACAACATAGAAGTCAACAGAAGGCAGGGATGAGAGTGGCTGTTTCATTAGCATCAACAGAATCCTACGGTTTTTAGTCTAGGGCTTAAGATTGGAGAGACTGGAGTACAAATTCATGCTGCCATTTACTGGCTAAGATATTTAGGGCAAGTCACTTTACCCCTTCAGGCCTCAGAGACATGCTGTATCCTCAGATCCTAGCGCCCTGCCTGTCACACTGAAGGTGCTCGAAAATGCTGGCTGAGTAACTGAAGTCAGGAATGGATACAAAGGTCTGGAAGGCATTAGCCTGTTGAACTCAAAAGATTTGGGAGCCAGGGGCTCATAGATGGTCATCAGAACAAAGACCAAGGGGCGTCTTTCATTTAAGGGAGGGGTCAACAAACTACAGTCCCCGGGCCAAATCTAGCCCCCTCTTGCTTTTGTCAATAAAGCTTTCTTGGAATGCAGCTATGCCCAATTCTTTACACATTGTCTATGGTGGCTTTTGTGCTCAAAGCACGGGGTTGAGTAGTCTGTGAGCAGAAACTGTTTGGCCAACAAACCTAAGATCTCTATCTGGTCCTGACCCCTGATTTAAGGAAGAGCAAGGGGACCTTTCAGTGGAGTGGGGCGATGGGCCAGCAAGGCCAGCCTCCGTTCTGTGCCTCCAACCTCAGCTTTCCCACTGGACAAAGGTGGGAAAGGCCTGGACAAAGGTGGGCGGCAGCGTCTCACCTGCGTGCTCTGGCAGGACTGAGCTCCCGGCAGGCCTTGTCTCTGTCCCCGCGGCTCGTGCCCAAGGCCTCGGTGGCCAGGCGCTGAACCAGCTTCTCCGAGGGTCCATCCTGAGCTGGGGCCGTGGGGCCACTCTGGGGCTCTGCCCTACAGGGGGAGAAATAGGAAGGCAAAAGCGTTAGGATACGGCAGGAACACTTAAAGCTGACCAAATATTCCCAAAGACGTTCCAGTGTTTCCCAGCTTCCCTTCTGGCTAGGTTGAGGCAAAGAGGTTATAAGGTTTTTTTGGCCAATGGTCTCTGAATGGTAGTCTAGGAATTTTTTTCTTTCAGTTGGTACCAGGGATTGAACCTGGGACCTTGTACATGTGAAGCGGGCACTCAACCACTGAGCTACACCCGCTCCTACCACCTGAATGGGAATGACGTGTCATATCCAGTTAACGCAATCAAGGTCAGAATGTCTTCACCAGCTTTTTTTTTTTAAAGATTTATTTTATTTATCCCCCCAAATCCCCCTCCCCAGTTGTTTGCACTTGCTGTCTGCTCTCTGTGTCCATTTGTTGTGTCTCTCATTGTCTTTCCTCTTTGTGAATCCTTGTTGCAGCATCTTGTTGCGTCAGCTCGCTGTCTTGCTTGTCTTCTCCAGGAGATACTGGGAACTGAACCTGGGACCTCCTGTGTGGTAGATGGGAGCCCAATCACTTGAGCCCCATCTGCTTCCCTCTTCACCAGCTCTTACCTCCTCTGTTACACCAACTTTGGAGGCCACATATCCCGAAAGGTGAAGTTACTAGATGATGGAGAGATTCCTCGATCACATCAGACTTTGTATGAGAGAAATTAACTTTAATAAGGCCAAGCCACTGAGGTTTTTTTTTAATAATTAAAAAAAAAGATTTATTTCATTTATTTCTCTCCCCTTTTCCTCCTCCCCCCTCCGTTTTCTGCTTTCTGTGTCCATTCACTGTGTGTTCTTCTGTGTCTGCTTGCATTCTTGGTGGCACTGGGAATCTCTGTCTCTTTTTGTTGCATTATCTTGCTGCATCAGCTCTCTGTATGTGCAGCACCACTCCTGGGCAGGCTGTGTTTTTTTCACATGGGGCAGCTTTCCTTGTGGAGTGCACTACTTGTGTGTGGGGTTCCCCTACACAGGGGACACCCATGCGAGGCATGGCACTCCTTGCGCACGGCAGCCCTGCACGTGGGCCAGCTCATCACACAGGCCAGGAAGCCCTGGGTTTGAACCCTGGACCTTCTATATGGTAGGTGGACACACTATCAGTTGAGCCACATCTGCTTCCCAAGCCACTGAATTTTGTTACTGCAGCATAACCTATCCTATTCTGACTAAATCATAGGGAGAAGCTGGAAACTGGTATTTCATATCCTTTCTCAAGGCATAATTGGGTGCCAAAGCATGGTAAGATTTGTTTCAAACTCCCCTTTGCTATTTCTATTCCATTTCTCTGCTCTTTCTGTGTACAGGACAAATATACCTGGATTCAAATCCTATCTTTACTACCTAGTAGCTGCAGGACTTTGGGCCAGTTACTTAACCTCTCTGGGTCTTGGTTTCTTCAAGTAAAAAATAGGAAATAATATCTCCATATATTATTAAGTTGTTATGAAGATAAAATGAAATAATGTGTGCAAACAGAAAGACCTAAAAATGTCAGTTCCCCTTCCCTTCACTTTCCTGTGAACCAAACCTCCACCATCAAATCCTTAGCAGATATGCAGTCACATACTTCGGGTGGCAAGGCAGTTCCCACGAAGGCCTGAAGTTCCCTTCTCTGCAACTGACAACAGTGGGAAATCACCTACGTGTTCCACCTCCTTTTTCAGGCCCAGAGAGAGAAAGGATATTGCCTAGTCACACAGCCTTTAAAGAGATTGTCACTCAAATTAGCCGGCTCCTAGCCAACTTTTCGACCTGCCTTCAGACCCCAGGTCAAGCACGGATCAAAGGCACTGGCATCTATCATGCACCAAGCCCCTGCAGCCGGTGCATCAAGGTTGGTTTTATGGCTCAGGATGAATCCATCTGATAAGCCCCTTGCTCCTTAGGGCTGCCAGGAGAGCAGGCCATGCCCAGGCGATATTGAAGGAAAGGCAGGAAAACACACCTGTCATCATCAGTCATTTAGTGGCGCATCTTTCGAAGCAGAGCAAGGCGATACTTCAAGCCTGGGAGGAACTGAGATTCTAGCCAGGGCCCAGTCCCCCTTGCTGCCGACCCTGTGTTGCCAGGACTCCCCTCCATTCTATCCAGCCTCAGTTTTCTCTATACCATCCCTGCCCCACTTCTGGTTCCAATTCCACGTCTTTGCTTCTGCTGTCCTTGCTGTTCTCAGTCAACTAAGAGCTGGCAATTTCTGCCCTGCCCTAGCAAGGCTTGCCTCTTCCCATACTGGTCCTGGCTGTAGCTAACCCCATTCATCAATTCCAAGTCTCTGAGTGCCAGCAAGAAGAAGAGTGCCAACAACCTAGAAATGCCCCCCTTGATCATGGAGTTCATGCTATGGATGGGAGGGGGTCATAAACATTTAAGCAATAAATACCTGGCTTGCTGATAGTAATAACTTATGTTTAAAGCAGCATAATGGGGCTAGTGAATGGGAGAGGACAGCTACTATTTTGCAAACAGCAAGCAGGGAAGGCCTTGCTGAGAAGGTAATGAGGAATGGAGACTTAAGGAAAGAAGGACTAGCCTTGCAGTTTTTGGGGGTTTCAAAGTGTGTCCACAGATTACTTGCCTCCCCTGCCATCGCAAAATGGAACCGGATTCCCCTCCCCTAGAAAGTGGGATGGACTTCGTGGCTCAGTTGTAATGAGAACCATGTGGTAGAAGGGATAGTGTGTGACTTCTAAGACCAGGTCATACAAGGCAGCTTCCGCCTCCCCATCTTGGACTGGCCACTCTGGGCGAAGCCAGCCGCCATGTTGTGAGGACACTCAAGCGGCCACATGGAGACGCTCATGGGAAGAAGGTCTACAGCCTCCCACCCACAGCTGGCACCAACTTGCCAGCCATGGGAGGGCATCAACGCAGACGCAGGCCCTCTACCCCCAGGCGAGCCTTCAGATGACGGCAGCCCTGGCTGATATCTTGATGACAACCTTGTGACAGATTGCCCAGCCAGATTCCTGACTCACAGAAACTGTGAGGCATTAATAACTGTTTATTGTTGTTTTGTGCATGAAGATTTGGGATTATTTGTTACACAGTACAAAGGTATCTGCAGGAAGTGGGCTCCAGACAGAGGGAATGGCAATTTCAAAGATCCTGAGGTGGGAGCATTCATGGCACATACCAGGAAAGGCAAACAGGAGGTAGAGCAGTAAGAGGTGCAATCCGAGAGGAAGCAGGTGGAAAATGTCATTGTGCAAATCTTGGTAGGTCATGAGCAGACCTTTGGATTTTCCGTGGATGAAACTGACCAGAGGAGTGTCATGGTTTGAATCACACTGTAGAGGGCTCGTTCTGGTGGCTGTGAGACACTGGCCTGAGAGAAGCAAGGATGGAGACAGAGAGGCTGTTGCAATAGTCCTGGTGAGAGATGATGGTGCCTCAGAACAAAGGGCTAGCAATGGAGGCGGTGAGATGTGATTTGAGAGTTGAACTAACAGCATTTGCTACTGGGAGGAAGTGAGGTATGAGAGGAGAAGCAAGTTTTTGAGTCTGGGTCACTGGCAGGACAAAACCACCATCCACTGAGATGGAGAAGATGGCGCAGGGAGCAGGGTTTGGGGGTGATCTAACCCTTTTTGTAGGATCTGAATGTCCCTCTGCTACCCTTACGGAGGCTCTTAATAATCTGTATTGCTGCCATTTAATTGTCTTCTCTCACACTGGACTATGAGCTTCCAGAGAATAGGACCCTATCTATTCCAGAGAATAGGACCCTATCTTATTCCTCATGAGAACATTCATTCGGGTCAATAAGTTAGAAGGGACTTTTGAGATGATAAAGACTAATCCCTCCTGTTACAGTTTGGGGGAAAGTGAGGCCCAGAGAGGGTGAATAACCCCGCCAATGCCCCAGTCCACTCAGACTGCCCCATTCATGCCTCTTCTATTCTGTCTTGTGGTTATCTTAGAAAAGTGGTCGGTGAGTTTATCAGTGCACGCCTACTGCCCAGCAGAGCCTCGAGTTAGACACACACAACAATGCAATTTTAGACTCTCTGGCATCCTACGTAAAACCAGGACACAAATATAGAGCGAGCCTGGAGGCGCACCCTGAGCGCTGACGGGAGGCATTTGGCTCTGCATGATATTTGGCGAGCAGCGCTGGCAATGGGTGGAGGGTCCCCAGTGATTTGTGCTGCTGGAGGAAGCAGAGGCATGGGTTAACTTCAGTGGAGGGCAAGCTGGTGGGAGCTGCGGCCAGAGCACTGGAGGCAAAAGGCTTGGGGTGAGGATAGCCCCTCGCCATCGCTGCCAGCAGCGGGGGTCAGAATAGGAGAGGGTGAGGAAACATATGGCAGTGTCTGCTCGAATTGCTATAGCTTTATATTCCTCGATTGGTGGGTGGTTCTTTTCTCCCACAGTGCTGGTTTTGCTGTCCTGGTGTTGGGTACCCCACCTGGGATTTTGCCATCAAACAAACAAAAGTATAATTAATTCCACTGGGCAGGCAGGGAGTGGAAGGCAGAGGGGACTCCTTCATCGTGTCGTAGCACATCTAAACATCTTTTTTCCAAGACGTTCTAACTTCACCTCTCAGCTTAAAACTCACAGAGACTCAGAGAGCATCTAAATCGATGGTTCCTCAAAACTTACACAGCATCAGATGCCCCAAAGGGACTTTTAAAAATACAGATTCCCTGGCCCTGATGGTAATAAATCAGAATCACAAAGGGACAAAACCCTGAAATCTGCATCTTAAAGAAACATCCTGGGTAATTCTGCCTCCCATGGGACCAAGAATAAAATTCAAACTGACAGCCAGGCCTAATAAAGCATGACCTGGGCTCTGCCCACTGCTCCGCCCCACCTCCCATCCCCTCCCATTCCTTACACAGCTCTACTCGTGCTGTTCCTCAAATGGGTCAAACGCTTTCCTGTCCCAGGGCCTTTGTACTTGCTGTTCCCATCAGCTGGCGTGCTGTTCCTCCAGCTCTTTGCATGACTGGCTTCTTCTCTCCATTTAAGTCTCAGCTCAAATGTCATCTCCTCAGAAACCCCTTATCTAATCTTGCTCTCACTTCACCCTCTCGTGTCACAGCCAGTTTCATTTTCTTCCTAGCGCTTGTCATTATTGGAAATAGCCTGTTTAGATGTTTATTTGCTGGGTATTTGTCTTCCCAACTAGAATATAAGCACCAAGACAGTAGGTACTCCCTCTTTTCTTACCACTGAATCCCCAGGTATTATAGTGCTTAACATGGAGTAATGCTGCTCAGTAAATATTTGTTGAATGGATGAAAGAGGAATGAATGAATGAATCCTGGTGATCAGTTTGGTCTGGGAACCTCAGATCTGGGTCAGCCTCTCCTTGCAAACAAAGAAACCGGGGTTCGCGGGGTGGGGTGGGGTGCAGCGTGAGGCCGCACAGCAATTCAGCGGGGTGGACCTCAGCCCCGGCCCCCCCCCCAACCCCACCCAGCTTCCTTCTCTGCCTCTAGCTCTGCGTCCTTCCTAGCAACGCCTGGAGAAGAATTCTGTGCCCCATCCTCGCTGAGGAGTACCAGCAGCTGCCTCGTTTCCATCACACAGCTCTTCCATGTTGCATAAAAAATACTTAAAAGAAGGCGAGATCTTCGGGGGACAGCTAAAACAGCGAAGTCAAGGGCCGGCGCACTCCACTTCACAGAGTGGGGAGGGAGCCAGGAGCGCCGCTGGATTCATCAAGGCCTCCTCCTTCTGTTGCTGCTAATCAGCGACCTGGAGCGTCGAGGCTGCTCTCCGTCGCCATGGCAACCAACTGATTCAGCGCCTCCGATAAGAGTGGGGCTGAACTTTCTGCAAAACTCTCCAAGATGCCTGGCTCCCTCGCCGCTTCCCCCAGCAAAGCAGCCTGCTCACCGAGCCGACTGCCAGCTGCTCCCAACAAAGTGCTCCTTCGGCCCGGGGTTGCTTGCAAATCCTCACGCCCCAAAGCACTAGGAAGAGTTAAACACCATTTGGGGGCTTCGGCTGGGCCCCAGCCCCAGCCCACCTCTGCACAGAGAGGAGAGACGGAGGCTCCAGGAGGCAAGGGGTTTGCCCAGTCGACACCGTGCCTCGCATCCGGGCTGCAGCTTAGAACTGTGGCTTTCTGAGCCCCAGGGTAGCGCTCTCTCCACGTCACTTGGTCATCCCAGCAGCCAGTGTTCCGAGAGTGCCCGCCGCGGGCCAGACACTGGGCGAAGCGCCTCACCAGCGTGACTGCATTCGAGCCTCCCCGTCTCCACGCGGCAGATGGAGAAACCGAGACCTGGAGAGATCAAGAGGCGAGAGCAGCAGCTGCCCTCCCTCTGTATAAGAAGCTGCTGAGAACAAAGGGGAGCAATCTGGAGAAGACTTTAGGAATGCAAGGGAGGAACAAGAGGGACACAGGGCGAGTCTCAGTAATTTCCCTGGGATACGTACAGGGGCTTGACTCGCCTGTGGCAGAGGGGCTGTGTCTCAAGGTCTGGCCTGGGAATTACACTCCACAGATAGAAATGGCACTTGGCCATTAGATCCGGGACATCCCTGGCACTAACTGTCTGCATCCCATTAGAGGTCCTGTGTGTAGAGCGTTTCCTTATCCAGCATCTCAGTCGATGCCGATGCCCCCCTGTAAGATACGCAGCACGGTGCCACTGTCCTGTGACATGGATGGAGACGGCGGGGCCTAGAGAGACAGAGGGACTGGCTTCCCCTCCAGGAATCATGCCCGGGCACTTTGTTCCATGCCGGCACCCAGGGCTATGAATGATCCACCTTTGTCCTTTCCCTTGACCAGACACACGGCCCCGCCGGTGTCAGCCCAGCTCCTCACGCCTGTGCGTCCAACAGAAAGCCCCGGGCCCGCCATGGGTGGGCCAGCCCAGGGACAGGAGGGGCTTGGCGAATTTGTGCCTTGGCTCCTGGGACTTCAGGCTGGGCCACGTCAAAATCCTGACCTGAAGTCTTGGCACGCAAGTCCTTTTCAAGGTTAACCCAGTCCATTAAGTCTGGTTCCGGGTAATCCGCTGGGGCTGGGACTCTTTGAGCTTTGATATCACTGTTGGGGAAAGTGTAGGGGCTGAAGGGAGGGCCGGGGTCCAGGGAGCTGCGGTGGGGGCTGTCATTTGGATGGGGAGGGGGCATAGTCCTCATCTTAATAGAAACTGAATGAGAAATAAGAAGCACATTTATGATGCTGAATCTGCCTCATTATTCCATTCATATATTCCACACTTGTTTACTGAACATCTACTTATTATCAGGTTCCAAAGACTCAAAAGTAACCAAGATATGGTCCCTCCCTCAAGGAGGTCTCAGCCGGCAGTGACCGTGATGCCCCAAAGAAGTTGCAGTGTGGTGTAGTATGTTCTCCTTCTCTGGTTGAGAGAGGCTTGGAGGGCTGGGGAAGCACAGGGCGCCTCCCCTAGCCTGAGGAATGTGGGCAGGTGGGTGTGGGACGCGTCCTAGAAGATGAAAGGGAATGGGCCAGGAGTGTGGGGCAAGAAGGACTAGCATGTGCAGGGGCCCAGCTCTAGACCTTCATGTAACTGCAGAAGTGGGATCGGATTGGGGTGGGGGGTGGTGGAGAGGAGACTGGGGAGGAAGGCAGAGGCTGAATCCTGCAGGGCCACGGAGCAGGTGCGACAGGTGCATTCCAAACTTTACTGTGCACAGGAATCACCTGGGGATCTTGTTAGAAAACAAGCTGATTCCGTAAGTATGGGTTAGGGCCTGAGCTTCTGCATTTCTAACCCATTCCCAGGCGATACTGATCCTGCCGGTCCAGGGACCACACTTTGAGTAGCAAGACCATAGATTCTACCAAGGATTCAGACTTGACCTTGAGGACTGACCTACACAAACAAGCAGAACCCTCCACCATGCCCTTTCCTGAGGCAACCGGTAAGAATGGCTTAGTTCAGTTCTTAGAGCTGCGTGTGTGTATGCGGGTGTGTGGCAAACATTCTTGTATATTACAAATTGTCTGGTTCCCAAGTTCAGGTCAAAGGGCAAAGGAACCATATGGAGAAAAATCAGCTCAGCTTTTTTTAAGCGCAGCTCGGCCTCGCAGGTCAGGCTCCCAACCTGCCTGGGTTTCTAACCCTCATCACAGCACACATCCATCCACCGCCCTCCAATCAAGCCCAAGTGCAGTCGGTCACTTCTCCCTCCACGGGCCTTCCAGTCGATTGCCTATTTGCCTAGCGAGGGATCAAACCGCTAAGAAGGGTTGGATTGGGTTGTCAGGAATGCTGGAAATAGGAGCCACCCCCAACTTGGGAATGGGCTGCATTCCAACACGTCGTGTTCTCCTGCCTGAAAGGACTGCGCAAGGCAACGAGGTGACGCTGGGGAGGTGCACAGGTCCTGGAGGCCAACTATCTGGGTTCGAGGCCTGAACGCATCAAGCTGCATTCACGGGCAAGCGTGGCAGCTCTTACTCCAGCCCAGGGCACCTTCCGGACCTGTTAATCGGCTGGGATTGCAGACAGGGTTTGGATTTCTCCAGGCAGGCTGAGCTGCTGGTTCTATTTTCTTGTACTGAGAGGGATTGTGCTGGGTGAGTCCCTTTGGAGCATCACAGCCACTGCTGGAGGAGGGGCCAAGCAGGCCAGAGTCCTCCAGGAAGAGGGAAGCAGCCCTCAGCCCGCGAGGGGACAGGCCAGGGCAGAGGAGATGTGGGAGTGGGGACAGTGGCCCCCGGTGGTGCTGCCGGGGACCCACCCTTGTCCATCATTCAATAAATATTGACACCTCCAATGGGCAGGTCATATGCTGGGCACCGGGGATTTAACAAAAAAACAGACAAAAAAAAATCCCTGCCTGGTGGAGTTTGCAATATAATGGGGGAGGGAGGAGAGGGAAGGGCAGCAGCAAATTGACATAAGGAAATAGTACATACACAGACTATTTGAAGATGAGGAGGGCTGTAGAGAAAGGAAACAGAGCAGGGTCAGGGAGGCTGGCAATGCCACTGGGAAGGAGCTGTCAATTTAAAGTGGGTGGTCAGAGAAAGCCTTGCTGAGAAGGTGACATTTGAGCAAAGAATTGATGGAGATGAGGGAGTGAGCCTTGGGGAGGCCTGGGGGAAGAGCATAATAGGTGGTGGGCATAGCCAGTGCAAAGATCCTGGGGTGAGGAGCGGCAGGGAGGCCGGTGTGGCTGGAGCCGAGTGACAAAGGAAGCCTGGTGGGAGGTCAACTCAGAGAGGCTGTGAGGGGCTAGATCATGGATGGCCTTGTGGGCTATTGCTAGGCCTTGGCTTTTCCTCTGAGTGACAAGAGAAGCTACTGGAAGCTTCTGGGAGAAGGCACTTGATCTGACATGGCTTTTTATGTTTGATGATTTATTCATTTTAATTTTTATTGGAGAAGTTGTAGGTGTAGAGCAAGATCATGCAGCATTCCCACATATCTGCCCCCGTTTTTAGCATTTTGCATTAGTGTGGTACTTTTGATGCAAGGGATGAAGAGAATATTACTGTAATTACACTATTACCTATAGTCCATGGTTTACATGAGGAGTCCCTATTTCTGTTGTACAGTCCTGTGGCAGTTCTTTAAAAAGACCCTCTGGCATCTTGTGGAGGGATTGTGATAGGTGCAGGAAGATCAGAGAGAAATGACCGCAGGCGAGAGAAGACGGTGGCGGGGATCAGTGCTGCAGCTGCAGCAGTGGTGAGAAGCGGTCGGATTCTGGGCATATATTGCAAGTAGACTCAGAGTTTGCTGATGAGTTGGGTATGGAGTGTGAAAGGAGAAAAGCGGTTGAGGATGACTCCAAGGTTTCTGACTTGAGCAGCTGGAAGGACAGAGCTGCCTATTATGGAAGAGGGAAAAACTGCGGTTGGAGCAGGGTGTTGAGGAAGGGCGCTCTGGGGCTGAATTTTGGACTCGGTGTTTTTGAGGTATCAATTAGACATCGTTGTGGAGGTGTCAGGTAGCCAGTTGGGTACACAAAGACTGGATTTCAGAGAAGAGATCAGCGCTGGGGAAATCCATGTGGGAGATATTAGCATTTAGAAGGCAATTAAAGCCAGGGATTGGGTCATCTGGGGAGTGAGCTGGAGCTCTGGTTAGAGGGAGGCAGGCAGCTGGGGAGATGGGTAAGCTCTGATGGCATGGTGCCAGCGGGGTTTTGGAATAGCAAGATGGTGCAACAGAAGTGCCCACACTGGTGGACTGGCCCTTTAAATATACTCGTAAAGTGCCTGACTCCTCCCATTCATTCATTCAGATGCTGTGATTTGCTTGTTTATACCTGCATACTTGCATTCATAGGCTATTCATTTATTCACTCACTCATTCATTCTGCTAGGCATCATGTTATTTATGAGGGAAGGTCCTTTTCAAGATGAGCCTTTCCCTCAAGGAGCTCACAGTCCAGAGGGAGAGATGGAACGGGCACTTAAGAAGCTCCTAAACTGGGGGGAAAGTGGCCGAGAGAGGAGCAGTCCTGGAAGAGAGGGTATTCCTGCCTGGAGGAAACAAGACAGGCTGCATGGATACTGAGTTACTGCCCAAGGAGAGTTGGCAGAGCACGAGGAATAGACTCATCAGATGGACTCTGCCTGGCCACGCCCCAGCCAGGTGGCCTTGGGCCAGTCCCTTACCCTCTCTGGGCCTCGGCTTCCTCATCTGTAAAATGGAAACCACAAACTCGGAGCTGCAGTGAGGAGGATGTAAGTGGGTGCATGCCCAGGGCTTAGACAGTTCCTGGCACCTGGTGGCACTTTATCAACATATTTTCCAGGGACAAGCCACAATGGTCTCCAGCCTCACTTGCAAGGCTTGTCCCTCAGGACTCACTGCTGATCTTGATCCACTTTCCCCAAACAACCCAAGGCAAAGGATTCTGGGAAGGGGACGGGCAGGGAGGCTGGAGCGTCCTTAGTTGTGCCACAAAATCCTCCTTAGCCTGGGGCCTCGGCTACCCACCTCAGCCAAGCTTAGTAGCTACTTTAGAACTCAGAAATGGCCCTTTCCCCATTCCCTGCTCTGTCCTGGCTTCTCTTCTCTCAACAGCCCATGGTTTCATTTGTCTCCCTCCCATCAGAGTCACCAACTAGACCCTTTCATTAGCTAGGACTGCGGGCAGGGAGTTTCTAAGAAGATGGCACGGTCAGGAGTTTTGTGCTCCTGGGCACGCGCACACGCGTGCACACACACACACCTCCTTCCTGAGGCTGAGGCTTGGAAAAAAAATTTCCAACCAGCAGAGAGTGAGCTGAGTTGAAATCGGCAGAGAGGACAGAACAGCCAAGCCACAAATCTCTGTGGCAGGCGGCGAGCAGGCAGCGAGCTCCTGAGGTCTGGGCTTATTAGTTTTAAAATAACACAGCAGAGATGTGAGATAAAGGGCTTCAGCGGGGGAAGTTGTCAGACACCTTGCCTCACACCGTTGGAGCCACCGCAGGTACCTCCACGTCTCTCCTCCCAGGTCTGGAAGCTGACACTGCCAGTTCCGTCAGTGGCTGTGTTGTCAGACCACAGAGTCAGAGCCTGTTAGAGCTAGGCCAGCCCTTAGAGGACAAGCTGAGAGCCAGCACGAGCCCAGAGAAACTGAGGTTCAGGTGAGCGAGAGGCAGACTCCAAGACCCACAGGGCTTTCGAGGTAGAGCAGGGCCCGCTGCTCAATTCTGTAGCTGTAGGAGGAGATTCTAGACCCCCTTTTCAGGATGACATGAGTACTAGCTGCTACTGCCCCACAGATGCCCCTTCCGGTTGCTTATGCCCACCTCTGGGGACAGAGGGGAGCAGCCAACAGCCAATCACTACCTGACACAGGAGTACAAAGGACCCGGCTTCTTGCTCGAAGGTGGGATTAATTCTCTGGTACAGCTCAGAGACCACAGCTTCCCAGCAGTGGGGCTGAGGCTAGACTCCAGCTGAAACTGCACCTGTACATCATGTTCTTCTCCGGCCCCATCCTGCTTCTCTCTCCTTTTCTCCTGAGAGCATCCCACCAATAAGTCACGTGCACCCAAATCATTGTCTCAGGCTTGACTTCTGGTGAAGCCCCTCTAAGTCAGAGGCCTGGACCAAGTTTTTCTCGATCAAACTACTAAACACAAAACAATGGTTAAGTGCGATACTGTCTGAAGTCAGGCTGACATGGGTTTGAATCTCTGCTACTGCCTGGCTGTGTGAGCCACGGGAAGTTATTTAATATCACCGAGTCTTGGTTTTCCCATCTGTTCCACAGGGATGCTAATATTACCTACACTGCTTGTCCCATAAGGTTGTTACGATGATTACATGTAAAAGGCTTAGCACAGTTCTTGGACACATAGTAAGTGCTCAATACATATTATTTAATGATGATGATGATGATAGTGATGGTGATGATGATGTGTTGATGACAATGATTATGATGTGATGATGATGATGGTGATTATGAAGATGGTGGTGGTGATGATGGTGGTGGTGGTGATGATGATGGTGATTGTGATGATGATGATGGTGATTATGAAGATGGTGGTGGTGATGATGGTGGTGGTGGTGATGATGATGGTGATTGTGATGATGATGGTGGTGGTGGTGATGATGATGGTGATGGTGGTGATGATGATGGTGATTGTGATGATGATGGTGGTGGTGGTGATGATGATGGTGGTGGTGGTGATGATGATGGTGATTGTGATGATGATGGTGGTGGTGGTGATGATGATGGTGATGGTGGTGATGATGATGGTGATTGTGATGATGATGGTGGTGGTGGTGGTGATGATGGTGGTGGTGGTGATGATGATGGTGATTGTGATGATGATGATGGTGATTATGAAGATGGTGGTGGTGATGATGGTGGTGGTGGTGATGATGATGGTGGTGGTGGTGATGATGATGGTGGTGGTGGTGATGATGATGGTGGTGGTGGTGATGATGATGGTGGTGGTGGTGATGATGATGGTGATTGTGATGATGATGGTGGTGACTCCTATGATGTTGGTGATTGTGATGATGGTGGTGGTGGTGGTGATTGTGATAATGGTGTGATGATGATAATGATTATGATGATGGTAATGATCATGGTGACTGTTATGATGATGGTGATTGTGATGATGGTGGTGGTGGTGTGATGATGATGATGGTGATGATGATGAAGAGGGTATTCCCTTCCAACTCAACCAGTCAGCAGAAAGCTCTCAGAGACCTCTGCCTCTGCAGCTCCCACACCAATCATCAGGGAGTTTTCAAATCATGCCCTTTCCATTCAGAAAGTTTGGCCGCCCTCCTTTAGGCCAACACCAGGGGCCTCATCCTTTGACATTATCATTCTTCTCTGACAAAGGATTCCCTGTGGGAGAGAGGGATCCCTGGAGGGAGGCAGTGTTCTAAATTTACACGGGACGTGGCCATTTCTCAGGGCCGGTCCAGGCATCCAGCCGCCCCACCTGTAGGAAATAGCTCCTCCACCATGATTCTGCTGAAGGAGTTGATGAGAAAGGTCTGCTCCTCCACTGAGACTTTTATCTACCTTTTAAAAGTCAAACCCATTACCTCAGGATTGCAGGTTTATTAGAAAGTTTTATCTTTATTAGGTGGTCAGCTTCATGATTATCTTCCTCCAACTTTGATGGGTTTCCCTTAGCTCCAGGAGGACTTGGGAGTGTAGATTAGAGCAGAACGGACTGGAAGGTCTCAGGGCGGCCCCTCCCTTCTCACCATGTGGACAGACGGCTCTTTAAGCTGCATATTATAATTTCCCTCTTGACAAAGGGCAGGGATTGAACAACCAGGAGCCGCCAGAATGGAGTTTTGGAATCAGGCATACTCAAGCTTGGAAGCTGGTTCTGCTATTTTCAAGCTGTAGTCCTGGATGAGTCATTTCATCTCTCTTCTGCAAAACGAGGACAATGACCATGTCTAGCTCAAAGAGTGATCCACATAAAGTGCTTAACACCGCTTCTGTACAGAGTAAGCACTCAGTCAATGTTAGCTGCCCCTGAAATTGGAATTATCTATGGTAAATAGCCACTGGGACAGTCTGCCAACCTCACTTTGCTCAAGCACTGCCTAGAGTGCCCTCTCTTCCCTTCCCAACCAGAAGCCTCACTCATTCTTCAACTATCACACCCTCCTTTCCTCATGCCCACTTCCTACTACCTGTCTGCCCCCCACCCCACCAAAGGAATGAACTTTTTACTTCACCATGCTCTAGTGTCTCTTTGTAAACCTCTTCAAGGTATTGCTGCATGACCTTGGGCAAGGTCTTTCACCTATTTAAGCCTCAGTTTTCTCATTTTTATAATATGAGGATAATAATACCTTGTACATTGGGGTGGTTGGGGAAAATGTATATTTTTTAAGGTAAACCCAGTGTCTTATTATTGTAATCATAATCACAACCATTATTGGAAGAGGCTTGGTAGGTCTAATAGAAGAAAGGATTTCTGCTTAGTGAGAAGACTTATGGGTTATCCTTTCCCAGTTATCTCTGAGCAGTGCATGGCTTTCAGTCTGTCTGGGATTGCTTGGGTTGCCTGATGACAGGGGACTGGCCCCAAAGACCTCTGAAGAGACTGCCAATTCCAAGATTTGAGTGAGTCGTTTTCTCTTCTGGGTCTGAGTTGCCCCATCTTTTTACTGCTTTCTGAATACTTCGGGTGGGGTAGTACATTAAGGCACAGAACTACCACAAGGCCCATTAGCCCCTAATTTAAGGATGAGAGAAGTCTTATTGAGCACCTACTATGTGCCAAGCATATCAGGTATTTAAAGCCCATTATTTTATGCACGTCCCATCACAAAACCTTGAGGTGGCTGTCGTAAGGTCTGTTTTCAGATGAGACATCAGATGCCCAGTGAGGTGAAGTGACTTGCCTAAGGACACATAGCTACAAGGAAGGGAGGCAGAGCTCTCAAGGAACTGCAGCTGGGTGTACCTGGCCTCCAAACTGAGTAAGGCTACACAGTCGAGACAGACCGGGTTTACACAGCTTTGGGTATAATTACGTCCCTTTCCGTCCCTGTCTACACCACCCACGTGCTGGCTGGCGGGCCGCTCCCTGGGTTTCCTCTCCTGAGCCTGGCTCCCTGGCTGCTGCTGTCGGCACAGTCTATTGACCGTGACACTCAATCAATCAGCCAGCTTGCTCTGACAGCTGAAAAAATACCCCGTCGTCCAATTTTCCTTCCAGCACCTTTTCTGCAGGCCACGAAACCTCACTAATTTGGAATTTGCAATGATTTCTGACACAGACCCTGCATTTCTCATTCCAGTAAAGACGGCTGAATGAAATGTCACCTCATGGGCCCCTTGGGGCTTCTGAGCAAGGCCCTGGCAGCCCAAAGGCCCTGCTGCCTCTCCTCTCCTGGTTCCTTCTCCTGGTTCCTTCCACCTGCACCCATTTCCCTGCTGGGTTTTAGCTGGCAGTGCTATTATAAACACTCCCACCACTAACGAGGGTGAAGAGTCACCGGGCACCGGTGATATGCTGGGGCTGTTCTAAGTCTGTGCCTGTGTTTGGTCCCATAATCCTCACCTTAATCACTGGGACTGGTACAGTTACCAACGTCAAGAAACCGAGGCAAGAGGAGATCCTGCTAAGAGATGGTGGAGATGAACTTGAACCTCGGCAGTCTGGCTCCAGAGTCCATGATCTTCACTCCTGCACCGTAGAGCCTCTTGGGTTGGGCTGCTTGGGGGCTCCCTGTGGACCCTTTGAGCCCTTGTGGTGCCTCCCATTTTAAGCCTCTGAACGCATCACAAGCTGGGACAAGAGAGCGTTGTGTCCTTCTAGATCCCTGCTGTTGGTGTGTCGAGCAAGGGATTGGAAGTCAGTGGAAGAGCAGCCTTCTCTGTTCAGTCTACACCAGGGGATCTTTTTTTTTTAATAGTAGTATTTTTATTTATTTATTTCTCTCCCCTTCTCCCCCCCGCCCACCACCACCGCCTGCCCGCCCCAGTTGTCTGCTCTCTGTGTCCATTCGCTGTGTGCTCTTCTGTGACCACTTCTATCCTTATCGGTGGCACAGGAATCTGTGTTTCTTTTTGTTGCATCATCTTGCTGTGTCAGCTCTCTGTGTGTGCAGCACCATTCTTGGGCAGGCTGCACTTTCTTTTGCACTGGGCGGCTCTCCCTACGGGGTGCACTCCTTGTGCAGGGAGCTCCCCTACGTGGACACCCCTGCGTGGCACGGCACTCCTTGCGCGCATCAGCACTGCGTGTGGGCCAGCTCCACACGGGTCAAGGAAGCCCGGGGTTTGAACCGCGGACCTCCCGTGTGGTAGACGGACGCCCTAACCACTGGGCCAAGTCCACTTCCCTTCACCAGGGGATCTTAACCTTTTTTGTTCCATGGACCCTTTTGCCAGTCAGGTGAAAACCCCTTACTAAGTCCAAGCTATACTGTGTATTGTTTAATAAATATATCACACCCACACCAACACATCCCCACAAGAGCAATGTTTTTTTTTTTTTTTTGAATTTTAATTCAAGCTTATGGATCCCTGGTTAAGAACCCCTGGTCTACACAGGCATTGCTGGCAAGAGGCACAGAGCTGTCACAGAGAGACCGTGGTAAGGAGTTAGAGAAGGATCCTCCCTGGGTTCAGCCTCCCCTTGGAACCAACCGTCTAACCCAGGCTCCGGTTCCTCCCTGCAGCTGTTTTGCTCTATGCTGCTGGTCAAGATGAGAAACACCACTGGAAAGCCACGTGTTTATCCCAGTCACCCCTTCCCTGTGAAGAGGCTCTGTGGCAGCTTTTGTATATGCCCAGGGTGGACTTGCCTTTGTGGACTTGCAGTAGGGCACCCTCCTTGTCATGGAGGAAAAGCTGACCATTTGGGTTGACTTGGAATCCATTCAGCAAAATTTATTGATATGGCTGGATTCTTTCAATTATCCATTTGGCTGCTGGAGTGTAGACAAAGGCTTAGTCCCCTTTATGCATTTCTCTGAGACCCTAGTAGTGGAAACTGAGGATTGAGATGAGTGTGATGGCAGATTTTAAGCAACAGCCTTTAGACTGGTCAAACACCCCTCGGCCATATAGTGTAAATGCCATCTCAGGGGCTGTGCATTCATGGCCATATTTTTATGTGTGTCTGGTTGAGAATGTCTACCAGACAATACAGAATTGCATCCGGGGGCAGATCTATAAGGGTGGTGGAGTCTGACCCAGATGTTCTCCATACCCAGATGTTTCATAGAGCAGGTTCAGCTATGTCTAGGTTGACCACATTTCATTGTCCAAACTGAACCACTTTGGGGACTGAAAGGGACACTGACAATAGCTGACCTACACTGGGGTATAAGGTCACCCTGGTTATCTCTCTTTCCTGCTTTTGAGACGTGAGTGCCCAATAGTTTCCTCTACCTCCCCTCGCAGAAGTCCCACAGGCACCTCCAACTTAACGTGTCCAAACCTCAACACATCAGCTCCCCATCACCCAGGGTGTCCAAGCAGCACCCTGGCCAGCACCCTTGATCCTCTCTTTCTCTCACGCCCACATTGAGCCCCTCAGCAAATCTTGTCGATTCTAACTCCAAAGCAGCTCCGTATCCATTCCCCTCTCCCACTCTCCACCCACCTCAATAGCCGAGCCCCCATCATCTCTTGCCTCCCCAGCAGCGTCTTGCTTTCCCGCTCGCCCTGCCCAGCCCACGTCCCTCGCAGGAGGTAGTTATCGTTCCAATGCACAGATCCGATCAGGCCCCTCCCTTCTGCGGAGCCCTGAGATGCGAATCCAAGCTTCCCAGTGTGGCTCTCCTGGGCCTTCAACTCCGGCCCTGGCTGACCTCTCCTGCTTTGCCATTCTCAGCTGCTTCTCATGCACCAGGCTCGACTGGCCCAGAGTTCTGGCCGTGCCCTCAACAGGCATTGCATCTTGGCTGGCGTTGTTTTCTCTGCTGAGATGCAGCAGAATGTGGAGGTTTAAGGCTCCATCTGGGGTCGGACTGCAGGTTCAAACCCTGGCCTGCTGCTCTCTCATCTTGGGCAACTTACTTCACCTCTCTGGGCCTCAGCTCCTCACCTGGGAAACGATGACAATAGAGCCTACCCCGTAGGGTGATTGTGGGGATTCACAGTGAAAATATGCAAAGCTCTTGGAATAGTAAGTATTCTGTTTATTAAATAAGGAAATGGTGTCACTCATTTGCCTCCTTCAACCTATTATTTCCTATCCATTTTCTCAGATTTCAACTTAGATATCACATCCTCCAGGAAGCCTTCCACCAGGCTTCCACTTCTCTATGCTCACAGCTCCCCTCCATTTCAATTTAATTTCCACTTTCCCCCACCAGACTGTGAGCTCCTTGAGGCAGAGCCTGAGTCTTCTGCCCCATTATATCCTCAGGACCCAGGAAAGTGTGTGTCCAGTAAATATTTGCTGAATGTGAGAACTGATTGGATAAATGCCCCAACCCAACCATCCCGGGAGCGGTTAACTGGGGGGCAGGCAGTGGATGGCAGTGGGTCCCTCTCTGACCAACTGCAGACAGGTAATTGCTGCAGCCTGCTGGGGTACTTCCTGAGTCCCAGAACACCGATGCTTGCAAGAGATGCTTCTCCAGGACAGGCAGATACTGAAGGGCAGGTGGGTTTACTCCAAGGATGCTGCCCCCAGAAATGGTGCTGGGCTCTCCCTGGTTTTCTGCTGCAAGTGTCCAGCCATTCCCGTCCCATTCTAGAGGGTGCACCTCCCCGGCCCCAGGATGCTGAAGACACACTGATTTCCTCTGGTCCAAGTTCAAGAGCCTTCCAGAACCCCCCACTCCTACATACCTGCCTCTGCTTTCCTCTAGGTGTTTGATCCCCCACGCATCAAACCATCTCTGAACCCAGAGGCCTGAGTTCCAATTTTAGCTTTGTCACATAGGAGTTATGGGACTTTGAACAAATGAATTCGCCTCTCTGTACCTCAGTTTCCCCATTTGTGCAATTGAAAGCATCACTGTTCCCACTTCATAGAGCTATGGTAAGGATTCAGCGAGGTGAGGCGTTTTGTAAAGGGCATGGTCAATGGCAAGAGATCAATAAATGCTCTTTGAGACCTGGAAAAAAAGACTCCAAATTCCATGCCATTTGCGCTGTTCTCCCCGCTTTCAATGCCGTCTCCTTGTATGTTCCTGCATGACCGGGTCCTCCTGGTTGGCTCTCCTCCGTGTGTCTCGATGGCCCAGCGGCTCTGACCTCCTCCAGCACAGGTCCAGGCCATCCAGGACACCCAGCACAGTGGCCTGAGTCCCTTCTCCAAAGCATCCGCTGACCAGCAAACGTCCCCGGCAGTCGTGGAAATGGGACTGTTCTCTAATGCCAGGGATAAGGACTCAGGGGCAGGTCATTTATTGGTGCTGGGATCCCAGGGGGCTCTGGTGAGGAAGAAGGGAAAGGAGATGGGGAAAGTGGGGGGCCAACAGAGGTACATCATCAGGCACCTCGGGGGCTCTCTGGGAGCCCCCGTGATGCACTGGGGCTTGAGGGAGCAGGGTTTTCCTCCACCACGCCCAGCGGCCAGGGCAGGACAGCTGTTTCCCAGGGGCACGAATTCCTGCCCCTGTGCAGACGGGGTGCTGGGTGGTGGGAGAGAGCCTCGGCCAAGAGCCCAGGTGGCCTCAGTGGCAGTCCCACGCACCCTCAGGAGTGGTGGATGCTGGGGGGCTGTGGGCGGGGCAATGACAGCGCCTGCCGCTTCTGCTGCGGCTGCTCTGACTGTGCTGAGTCTACGGCTGCGCCCCAGTAAAAGGCCAGCCCCCAGCAAATCCTCATCTCCCTTAGAACTTTCACCAGGGGGTCCCAAAATCTGGGAAACCCTGTACTTCACCTTCCTTCTTCCCTTCCTTCCGCAGACCGTTCTTGAGTCTCTGTTTTGCTAAACACTCTGGATGTCAAGGTCAGGCAGATGTCAAGCCCCCACCCCACCCTAGCCCAAAGCCTCCTTCCAACAAAGCTCAGAAGGGGTGCACGCCCTGCTCAGGTCCTGCAGGCAGCGAGCAGCAAGCCGAGGCCCCTGCACCTTTGGCTTTAGGATCCCCTTCCAGGAGGATCCTGCCAGTGCAGCTTCCTCTAGCTGGAGCCCGGGGTGCAGCTGGCACGAGGAGGCGGTCAAGCTCAGGTGCAGGGTCCAGGGCTGGCCGCGAGAGATGCTTTCATCCCGCCACAGCCCCAGGCTGAAGCACCAGCCAGGCAGGCTTGGCTCAGCATTTCAAAAGGCATCCCTCTGCGCTGCGATGGTCTCAGGAAGAAAATAGGGTTTTACCTTTTGTTGCCATTTAAAAGAAAGGGGGGGAAACACAAACACATTCTCTTTCTCGCCAGAGAGGGGCCCATTGGAGAAGATCAATCAGATGTTTTTAGGTGAAGCCCCGACACGTCCACATTTCCTGAATTACAGCATCTGGAAAGGAGACGGGCGAGCCAGAAGGAGGGGTGGTGTGGCCAGGGCGGCGGAATGATGCACAGTGGGAAGGGGCTCCTCTTGGCTTGGTTTCAGGTGAGTTGCAGAGCCCTTCAGAGACCCCACTGAGGGTTCAGCCAGCGCCCAGCAGTGCCTGTGGGATAACGAGGCTTCCTGAGGCCCACAGGCAGGGCCAGGGGGCTGCAGACTCACGGGGACTGTCCCTTGCCTGCAGTGCATCTCAGCGGCTGTCAGCTGCAGTGGGACATGCTGACCCGTCACGGTCCATTGTAAGTTCTGCCCTGGGTTTGTTACTGATGATTATTAAAGACCAAAGTTTGGGCACGGTTTCCAACTAAAGTCAACATATAAATACAGGAAACGCCATCAATTCAGTTGATGGCAGTGCCTTTCAGCTGTTCAGGTGGTAACCTTGTCATTGCCCTTGATTTCTGTCTCTCAAACCCCAGCTCCAACCAAACTATCAGCAAATCTGCATGCGACCTTCAGAATATACCCAGAATCCGATCCCTCCTCCCCTCCTACATGGCTCGCAACCTGGTCCAAGCCCCGTCACCTCTCACTTGGATTGCTGCAAGAGCCTCCGAGCACGTCTCATCTCCCTGCGTCCTCACTCGCTCTTTTGCAGTCTATTCCCACAAGGCAGCAGGAGGGATCCTGCTAAAACCTGAGCCAGGTCACGCACTCCTCTGTTCACAGCTCTCTGCTGGCTCCCCTAAAGCCAAGGAATGACAAGACTCCCGCAGCCTGGCTTCTACTACTGGGCTGACTGCACTTCCTCTTCCTTTCTCCTCCGTCTTTTCCCTCTGGCTCCACTGGCCTCCTGGCTTTTCCTCTGACATGTTTGTTTTACTCCTGCCTCAGGGCCTTTGCACATACTGTTACCTTGGCCAGAAACACTCTTCCTCCAGATACCCACATGGCCTCTCCCCTCACCTCCCTCAAGTGTACTCAAGTGTCCCGTTCTCAGGGTGATCTCCCCTGACTTAAAATTACAGCTCTTCCCCATTGCACTCTAGGCTCCTTCTGCTTTATTTCCTTGCAGGGTGCATATTCCCTTCTAACATGATATAGTCATCTACATATGTGCTGTGTTTGCTGTATGAGGCCCCTTCCTCCCCTAGAAGGTAAGTTCAATCAGGGCAGGGGTTTTGCCTGTTTTGTTCACAGCTATCTCCCCAGCCCCTTTCCTGGAACACCGCAAGTGCTCAATTAATATCTGTTAACTTGACAAGCGAATAGATTCAAAGATTGTTCCTTCACCCTCAGGTGCCTTCTGTCATGCTTTCTTGAGCAGGAAAGAAAAGGGTGGGATTAAGTCAGAGTCAACGTTAAGAGACATGTCAACGTTGAGAACGCCAGCGTGGCGCAACCTCGGGCTTAGGCTCAGGGGCTGCGTCGTGTGTGTGGACATCATCTGTCGTAGGTCAGGTCTCGGGAAAAAAGACATGGAGGACACTTGGGCTGGAGCAGGAGAATGGGGTGGGTGGGTGCTGCAGAGCGGGCATTTGCTGCGTGACTTTAAGAAGTTGTCTCTGATTTTAGGCTTATCAGCTCACAAGCATAGTCATTAGCGTCAGGGGCTCACTGTTGAACCCTCACTCCCTCCCGGTCCCCGCCGCTGCACCTGGGAGACTGTCACTGCTCCCCTAGGGACCACAACAGAGCACCACTGGCCAGGAACCCAGTACCCCCCCTGCTGTGGTTTTTAATTGTTGCCACTATGAGTATATCCAAACATTGCCATGCACCCTGGATATATGTTCTGTACAGCTCCCTGTCAGCCATATATCACCTGTCAATGGTATCCCATACCAGTATCCCTCCATTGCCTTTGTTGAAACACTCTGTGATCCAGAACTCCCTGAAATTTGAAGCCCAATATAATGTCAGGGTCCCTTACTAGGAAATGGCATCTGAGACCGGCCGACGGTCACGCGTCCAGAGGGACTCTGACTCAGGTCCAGTTCTGCCACCAGGGGGTGGACCTGAGTGAATAGCATCGCTCCAGAAGCCTCCATGGTCCTGCCCAATGTGGGGCGAGAGGGAAGGCGCAGGGAAGGAGGGGCAGCATCCAGGAGCTTGAGCTTTGGGATTGAGGAGACGAGGCTGGATTCTGGGCTCAGCCATGACCAAGCTTCCGTTCCTTCCTCTGAAATGGGAATAATCCAACCCCACGGGATGCAGGGACGATGAAGTGGGCTATTCGATAGGCAATGGAAGGGAAACAGTAATCACATTTTTAACACTTATTTTGCAGTCATGGTCTAAGAGCTTTATGCAGGACTATCACTTTAATCCTCATCACGAAGCTAGAAAGACAACTTTATTATTCCTCCTATTTTACAGACAAGGAAGCTGAGGCACAGAAGAGTTAAGTAACTCCCCAAAGGTCACACAGCAGAGCCAGGTTTCAAAGACCTAAAACTAGCCCTGCCCCCTCCTCCCTCCCAAGCCCGTGGTCCAGGCACCACTCACACCAGCTACCAAAGGTCCAGGCTCCAGACTGGCCGGCACCCATTTTCCAGGCATGACCCTTCCTCTTTAAGAATCAGAGTTGGCCTGAACATCTGAGTGGAGAGGGGTGCCAGGTAGCTGAATTCGGGTTGATTAAATCAAGGAGAAAATCAATTACATTTAAATAAAGAAAAAAAGATTGGAAATCAGCCACAATGCCTTCTTAATTACAGCACCTAATCACTGGCTGGGGGAAAAAAAATAACTTCAGAACATGTTATTTCATATTCGGCCTTGTATAACTGAAACGAGAGGCTCCTAATGAAATCCACATTACCCCACTTGACTGGTAATAACGAGGCCATCCCGACAGTTTCTTGGGTGAAATGATGGGGCCTAACAACCAGAGTGTTTAAAGATGACAACATGGACGCTTCGGGATTTCATTGAGGGCGGCGCTGACGCCCCCAGGTGCAGCTCACAATTCTCCTGACAAAAAGCGTGACCACTGGGCAGGGCTAAGTGTGCCACGCAGCTGGCCGGCGTGATTCCGGGGGGTTCTCTGCACAGTTTATAGTCATTGCAAACACAGGAGGCTTGAGGAAGCTGCAAAGAAATTGCTCTAAGCTGCCCTGCCATTCAGATTCTGGATTAGAGCCTTCTAATTGGGCTCCTTGTCTTCCACTTCTCCCCTTCCAATCTCTCTCCTCCGCTGCATCTTTATAAAGCACCATCTCGCTGAGTCACTTCCTGGCTTAAAATCCTTCTCTGGATTCCCTTACTTCTCCAGGCTGTTCTTCCCTTGCCCGCATCCTTTGTTTGAAGCACACCAACCCAACTGGGTCCTCCAAATCTCTCACCTCCCTATGATTTCACGTCTTTGCACATGCACTTCCCTCAGCCTGAAACACTCTTCCCTGCTTTTCGCCACCTGCCTAACTCCTGCATCCCACCCTCCTGGACCACTCCCTGACCTGGCTGGGTCTGCAGCCCCTCTTCTATGCTTTCAGAGCAGCCTCGGTTTTCTCCTATCATGGCACCCATTGCCGTGAATGATCATGGTCTGTGAGTTCCACGAGCACAGGGACTGAGGTCTATGGGTTTGTTCTGTCCCCGGAACTAGCACAGTGTCTGGCTCAGAGTAGTGACTTTGTCAGTGTTGATTTGCCAGCAATGCTTGGGATCATCTGGGTGAGGCGCAGCCCTTTTTTTGCAAGGGTAGGTCATTAGAACCCCCACCTCTCCCCTCGGTGCCTTCCTGTCTTTTTAACTGTGGCCACGATGAGGCTCACAGTGGGCTTGTTCTTTTTTTTTTTAAAGATTTATTTTTATTTATTTAATTCCCCTCCCCTCCCCCGGTTGTCTGTTTTCTGTGTCTTTTTGCTGCGTCTTGTTTCTTTGTCCGCTTCTGTTGTCGTCAGCGGCACGGGAAGTGTGGGCGGCGCCATTCCTCGGCAGGCTGCTCCCTCCTTCGCGCTGGGCGGCTCTCCTTACGGGGTGCACTCCTTGCGCATGGGGCTCCCCTACGCGGGGGACACCCCTGCGTGGCAGGGCACTCCCTGCGCGCATCAGCACTGCGCATGGCCAGCTCCACACTTGTCAAGGAGGCCCGGGGCTTGAACCACGGACCTCCCATGTGGTAGACGGACGCCCTAACCACTGGGCCAAAGTCCGTTTCCTGTTGGCTTGTTCTTTTGGCCCTGTGAGGATGGGTGCAGCCGTGACCTGAGCTCTTGGAAATGGACATCCTTATTCAGTTATCCAGGCAGCCAGCTGCCGTTGATTGTACACCTGCAATTGTCTGGCATTGAGCTTCAGGAAGCTGAGTAGGGTGAGATCTCTGCCCTTCAATAGCTCACAGCTAGGGAGATAAAAGTGGATGTGCAAATGGCTGCTTAGGATACCAGTCCGTAAAGGATGAATAGATTCCTTTAGTGGCCCCTTTTATGAAGGAGGTTACAGATGCGCTGTGGCTTTCCCAAAGTCACAAGGAGGACACCTCATAGACATGTGAATACCATACATGTCACCTTTCTCCCCCAGGATGCTCAAGTCATCTTTGGGAGGAGGAGAGTCTTCAGAATCACCAGATAAGCCAGATCTGGTGGAGTCATTCCTCGGATGGGCAAGTTTGGGTGCATTTGGCAGTGCATGAGGTTTGGGCTAACATTAGGAAGTGAGCTAATGAGAGCCACAATGGCGCTAAGGAGTGAGGATTCAGAGACCAAGAACCCCACTTTTTGGGCATCTGCAAAAGTTCTACCTTATCGTATTGGAGAGCGAGTGTCTCCTGTAATCACACACTATTGCAGAAGCCAAGTGCTGAGCCGCCCACTGTATTCACTCATTCATTCATTCCACAAATACTTCTGGGGCATTGACTGTGTGCCAGGCAGTGTGCGAAGAACTTTCATGACATTCTATTACTTAACACACAACTCTTGAGTTAAAGCTTTGCAGATGCAGAACCAGGGGAAGAAAGGAAAATAATTTGCCCAGCAAGTTATAATTAATAATAATGATAACAGTTAACACTTGTGGATCATTTAGTACAAGCCCGGCATTGTGCTCAGCTAAGCTAACATGTCAAATTTAATCCTCACAACAAAGTAATGAGGTAGGTGCCACCGATAGCAACATTTCACAGATGAGGTGCCTGATGTTCGAGAAGGTAACGGTCCCAGTGTCAGGGGTTGGTATGTGGAGCCAGAAGCTTATTGGAGATCGGCTTGATTCCCAGCCCCAGGATTTCTCCATGTGCTCCGTGACTCACCCACACCAAATCAACTGGGAGGTTCTGTAAAATTCAGATTCCCAGGCCCACATCAGACTTCCAGCATCTGAGGGCAAGGCCTCAGGCCTCAGGAACCTGCGTGGTATACAAAGTCTTCAGGCGCTTCTTAACACTCCCTCAAGTTCAAGAATCTTGTCATCCCCTAAGTAGGGACCCAGCAGATTTACACAGAAACAAACCTATTCCATTTGCCTTTCGCACTCAGCTGATTTGGAAAAACATAATGAAAGGAAGAAAATCAGTGAAACTCTCCCTCGGTCCCTGGAGGGCTGCAAGGGATAGAAAATGAAGACAGCAAAGGCATTTTGATACCAGCACTCCAACAGATGTGTTTACGCAAGTTGGTTTGATTACAGGTGCTAAAAATATCTCTTTAAATTTAGGAGCCCAGAACATTTCCCAGTGCTTTACCAAAAGGCAGTTTTAAAAAAAATTTAATCCATTCCTAACCTCCATCTACTTCAGCCAGTTATTATTATTGATGCTGGAGCCCCAGAGTTTGTTATGGAGAATTATGATGGCAAATCACGGAGACATTGACTCTGATTGCACAGATTCTCAGTGCGTTCGGCTCCCCTCTCCCTGCCAGGCATTCCTCCGAGTCAGCAAAGCGCCAGCTGCACCCCTCAGCCTCCTTGGGGTGGCTGAACATCAGACCTCAACAGTCTTCCAAGGCAAATCTTTCATCCAGTGTGACCAGCCCCCTCTTGGTGGGGGGTGTGAAAAATATCTGTCATGATGTTTTTGGGCTTTATGTCTTTGAATCCCGAGACCTGAGAGGCTTAAAGACATAACTCGCAGATGAGGAAACTGAGGCCCAGGGGGTGACTTTCCCAAAGTGGCACAGCACGTGGTTGTCAGGGCTGTGTTATGATTTTCCAGCCACCTGACTGAGACCCCTTTGGGAACAAGTCTTACGCATCTTTACCTGCAGCTTCAACATGCAGATTAACAGGCACTAAACAAACATTTATGGAATTGGGTGGCAATGCCCATTTATACCAAACACCCTGATCCTCATTGATTCCTAAAGATGGTGCTTCTTATCATTTTGATCTCTGATTTTGTTTCTCCACCTAGAACTTGGGGATGAGAATATCCATTTCTTAGTGCTATTTCTAGTGAGCAATGAATGAAATACTGTGGATAAAGGGACCTAGATGGGGCCAGTAACATCAGAGGTGCCCAATACATGTGATTTTTTTCTTTTCCCTAAGTCCCAAGGCAAACAGTCAGAGGAAGGGAAAGTGAGAAGCAGGGCTCAGCCAAATGGGAAATCTTCACAATTCCTGCAAGTGCCTCGCCACTGCCACCACCATCAGCATCAGGAGTGTTATTCATAAATGAACCCAAACTCTGTGCCAGGCTTTTGGAAAGAATTTTTAAGCCAGTGACAGTCCTATCAGGCAGGCAGGCATTACAATGTCAGCGCTCAGATGAGAAAACGGATGCTCTGAGAGGTTCTACAGCTTGTTCAAGGCCACGCTAGCTCTCAAGTGGCAACTCCAGGGTCCAGTCCAGCTTGGAGCATGTACATCGCTACGCTCCATGAAAAATCGGAAATTCATTTTGCAAACTAACTCCCAGACTCCATTCCTTCCTTCTTTGCGTGTCCAGCTGAGACACACGCAAGCCTATTCTTTTGCTCACTCACTCCAATCACCATAAAATGGACATGTTGACCATCGGCTCCAGCTCACTTTTTTTTGTTCTCTTTAGGAGGCCATTAATGATTGTGGGCACTTGGGAATCCACCTGGGCTAGATTTCAGTCCAGACTCTGGCAGGCTCCGTGACCTCTGGGCAAAGCTTTGCACGCATCTGCTAGGAACGGTGGCCTCTCACAGGGCGGTTGTGAGCATTAGTTGAGAGAATGCGTGGGAAGTGCCTGCGACCCACGCAGGCTCCAGGCGTGCTGGTCAGCGGTGGTCACAGCAGCGGTCAGTCTTATTTGGAGGAGATGGCCTCCCTGCTCAGAGCCAGCCACCTGCCTGTAGCCAGAGCGGACTGGCTGACTGGCTGGCACTGGGGGTGTCGGACGTCTCCGTTCAATTACCTCCATCTGTGGGTAAAACAGCCCCAGCGTAATGGACTGATTAATCTCCTTATCACACGGAGCACACAGTGTAATTACATCAGAGAATTCAGATCCCCAAGCGCAACATCAATCAACGTGGAGAGGGCAGCTTCGCCCTCCCTTCCCTAACAGCTCAGGGGAAAGAAAGCCAGGCCTTCCTCGCTGGGCCCTGCCTCATCCTTCCCTCACATGCGAGATCATGACGAGGGTTGCCTGGGAGCTGCCAGGGAAGGCAGGGGAGAGGAGGGAGCCTACTTTTAGGTCAGCTACCTCTCAGGACCTGGGACAGCGGCCAGCTCCCTTATCAGCCTAGTGGCTGTGTGAGCTTAGAAGGAATAAGTAGGGAAGAAGTCACACTACATTAAAAAAAATATTTTTTTCTCTATTTAAAAAAAAAGCATGTTACATTAAAAAATATGAGGACCCCATATACTCCCCATCTCCCTCCCCTCACTCCTCCCACATTAGCAACCTCTTTCATTATCACAGCACATTCATTGCCTTTCGTGAATACATTTTGGAGCACTGCTGCACCACATGGATAATGATTTACATTGCAGTTTACACTCTCGCCCATTCCACACAGTGGGCCATGGCAGGACATACAATGTCCAGCATCTGTCCCTGCAGCACAACCCAGGACAACTCCAAGTCCTGAAAATGCCCCCACATCATATCTCTTCTTCCCTGTCCCTACCCTCAGCAGCTACCGTGGCCACTTTCTCCACATCAATGTTACAATTTCTTCCATTACTAATCACAATAGTTCCATAGTAGAATATCAGTAAGTCCACTCTAATCCATACTCTATTCCTCCATCCTGTGGACCTTAGAATGGTTTTGTCCACTCCACATTTATATCGAGAGGGGGCTTAGATTCCACATGGATGATGGATGCAATTCTCCTGCTTGCAGGTGTAGGCACTCTTGGCTCCCTGGTGTGGTGGTTGACCCTCTTCACTTCCCTGTTAGCTGGCCAAGGTAAGTCCAATATACTAGAATATAGGAGGTGCACGTCTGCTGAGGCTCAGGGCCTGGCTGTCATGGCTGGGCATAAGAGTAATGAATACAGATATCTTACATTGAATCCTTACCATTGTGAGAATATGATGCAAAGGCATTATCTCCTTTTGTCTTTAGGACAACCCCGGGAGGGAGGTACTGTCATTACCACCCATTATGCAGATGAGGAAACTGAGGTTTGGAGAAGTGAGGACTTCTCCAGGGTAAGCGGCAGAGCCAGGGTTCAAATGCGGCTGAAACCTGAGCTCTCCAACTCCACTCCTTCCCAGCCAGAGGTGCTGGGCCTGCTCAAAGGGGCTTCTAACTCCTTCCATCTCTCACTGAGGGCATACCCATATTTCTAGCCTAAGACTCAGCTATCCACTCCTCAAATAATTCACAAGCATCTAAGATGTGCCAGGCACTCAAATGCAAGCTCTGAAGATATGGCACCCACCCTGGAGAAGGTCAATGTCGATGTGGAGGATGCTCATCAAGACCTCCACCAGGAAACAATAATGATGACAGCTTGGGTGATCTGCACAGACGTCATGCTGTGCAAAAGAAACCAGACAGAAAAGACAGCAGTGTGTGATTCCCTTTTTTAAAAGAAAAAGAAACAAAAAGATTTATGAAAAGACAAAAATAGAAAGATAAAATGGCCATCAAAAACTTTTAATCAGTAATGAATTGCTAGAGATATTGCAGCCTATAATTTGTAGGAAACCATGAGCCCAGAGCATTTAAAAAGGGGCAGAGAGGGGCATTCTAAAGCACTTTTTCCTGACCCATGTGGCGATTCCGTTTTCATGAAGTTCTGGAACAGGCCAATCTAACCTATCATAAGCAAGCATCAGGGATTGATGGAGGAGGGACTTGAGGAAAACCTTCTGAGATGAAGAAGATGTTTTACACCTTGATAAGGTGTGGGTAGAGGGGTACATGCATTTGTCAAAACTCATTAAATAGTACACTTTGTTTTTTCTTAAAGATTTATTTTATTTATTTATTTTTCTCCCCTTCCCCCCCCACCCCAGTTGTCTGTTCTCTGTGTCTATTTGCTGTATCTTCTTTGTCTGCTTCTGTTGTTGTCAGTGGCACGGAAATTTGTGTTTCTTTTTGTTGTGTCATCTTGTTGTGTCAGCTCTCCATGTAGGCAGCGTTATTCTTGGGCAGACTGCCCTTTCTTTCACACTGGGCGGCTCTCCTTACAGGGTGCACTCCTTGCGCATGGGGCTCCCCTACACGGGGGACACCACTGCGTGGCACGGCACTCCTTGTGCCCATCAGCACTGCACATGGGCCAGCTCCACACTGGTCAAGGAGGCCCGGGTTTGAACTGCGGACCTCCCATGTGGTAGACAGACGCCCTAACCACTGGGCCAAGTCCACCACTGAATAGCACACTTTAGATGAGTGCATTTCATTGTTTGCAAACTTCGAAAAATACTGCAAATACTGAAAATTGAAATAAAAGAACAATGGTGGCAGTTGTGGTGTGCTTTGTATGTGCTCTAAGTCTTTACAAGTATCCATAAATGTATTTCTAGCAATGTTATTGAAGGTCAGGGAGGTTAAACGACTTGCCCAAGATTACACAGCTGGAAAATTCCAGAGCCAGGATTCCAACCCATATCTGTTTCTGACACCCAAATCCGTGGCTGAGAAATCACTCTGCTCACCTGCTTTGCCATAGATCCCACATTAAGATTCGGTTATATTTATTTATCCACTCCTTCAACCACTAAATGTTTGGTGGACCATGCACTGGAGCCAGGTTTGGAAGCACATGACTGAAAAGAGTCACCACACATGTGGGACAGACATGCAAGCTAGAGCTCACATCACAGTGTGAAGCAGTCCTTCCTGAGGCCCGGGCCCTGGGGAGGACCCACTAAGCATGCCTGGGGGAGGTGACACCCAAGAAAGCATCCTGCTCCATCAGCTCTTAACCCACCACGGATTCTATGCCTTTATTCATTCTCTGAGCCTTACACATGGAGGAAAGCATCTCTGACAGCAGGTCGGGGGAGTCCCAATAGCCCTTCCACTCTGTCTCTTGCCACCTGGTTCTCTTTTCAGGTGAAGGGGGAACATTTGCACACTCAGGCCTGAGGGAGATGGGGACAGGTCTTCAGAAGAGGGGAGAGTCTAAATAAAAATTAAAACAAGTCCTCAGTCCAGCCTTTTCCCTTCCAGGAGGGAAGCAAGAAGGTGGATTTACATCTCATTGGCCAAGGTTGTTCCAGGGATCAACAGGGGTCCGCAGCCACAACCTCGCGGCCCCGTGCAGGGAGGATACAGCCCACCGCTGGGTTCTCCTTTCTCACCCGGGCTTCTTTCCTTCCCAGGTTGGAAAATGCTGGCTCAGTCATAGGGACCCGCAGAGAGACTCAGCCCGGATCAGGTCTGAGGGGTACCATGAAACGGACGCTAGGGTCCCCAGCTGCTGGGTTACGTTTCATTCAGCGGAAACCATGGTTCCCAAATGCGCGCCCCGCAGTCAATGCCGAGCAACTGACTTCAGGACCTTGGAAAGCACCACCTGGAGCGCTAGATTCCTGGGCGCGTCCTTGGAGATTCCGATTTACTAGGTCAGGTGGGGGAGGGGTGGGCTGCCGCATCTACATTTAGAGTAAGCTTTCCAGGTGATTCTAGTGTGCAGCCGGGGGTGGGACCCATAGACAACAGGCTAAACCACCCAGTTTTCTCCACCTGTTCTGCTTTCCGTTCCCTTAAGTTGTGACTTTATATTTGGGACTGTCCTATTTCTATTTTTTGCCTCACCTTGGCCTTCCCCCGAGGATATCTCTCTGAGTACGAGCATTCTTCTCATGATCTCCCCCTTCTGCCACCTTGAATTCTCTCCTTTGGGTTTAGCACAGACTCCCAAATAACTGGCTCTCCAGAGCTACCCAAGCAGGAAAAAAAGACACCCCAAAGCTGTATCTTTGGGGAAAAGGTTTTAAGATGAGAATCAGAGAAACACAAAATCATAGCTCGTCGCTCTCCCTTACCCCAACCCTCGCACAGGGGTTTCTCCCAGACTCCAGACCTTTGTGCTTCCTTCTCCCCATCACCCCCCGCCTCTCCATTTCTAAAATCTCCTCTTCCTTTTAGGATCAATAAATGGGAACAAGTGCCGTTTTATCTCGCTGCTTTGGAAATCCATCAGCTGTTCCAGACACCTCGATGGCGGGTGCTGGGAGGGAGTCAGGCCTGAGCAGGAGTGATAGAAGCTCTGTGGCATGCTGAGTGTGGATTACCGAGCCCAGGGGTCCATCGCGGATGGGAGATAAATATCTAAAACTCCCAAAGCCATGGAAACAGCCGCTCTTCAAGGTGATTTTGCACACACACAAAAGGAAAAGAAAGTGGAGTTCAGATGAGGCCCCCACCCCCGCTGCAGCTACCCAGCCGTTCTCTGTACTTGCTGAAGGGCCCGCTTCAGAGAGGGAGGGTTGGAAGAGGGGGTCAAACAGAGAGGACGTGGCTGTGGCATAAGCAGGCTGCGTGAAGCCTGCCTTATCTCCCCTTTGTCCTCCAGCTCCCAGCCTGGGTCCTCATGCTGATGACGATGGCCATCATCACGATGCTGGCTGCCCTGCTGGCGCAAGCCAGCCACAGGTCTACATGATCTACAGGCATTCAATTCTCACAACAGCCCTGTGACACCGGTTCTGTGTTACCACTCTGGGCTTACAGATGGGAAAACTGAGGCAGAGGGAGGTTCACCAAATTGTCCTGGTTCACACAGCTGGGAGGTAGAGAGAACCAGGTTCTGAAGAGTCTGGATCTGGAACCTGATGCTTAAATATCAGGTTATGCTTCCACAGCCCTGGGCTCTGGCCCCACTTGGACATCCCCGGTGGATTTGTATTTTTTGACCATCTGCAAAGAATTTGCAACACATCTGGCAAAGTTAGTCCTAAAAAGAGATAGGTGTTTTTTTTTTTTTTGCCCTAATATCCCAAGGGCTATGCTAAAGGCTTCATGTGCATTCTCTCATTTAGTCTCCAAAACTACCTTCTGAAGTAGGCATTATTCTTATCCCCACTTTACAGTAAGAAAATTGAGGCTCAGAGAGATGAAATCACCTGCCCAAGGTCGTATAGAGTGTGGATGGAGGAGCTGGGATTCAAATCTCAGGGCTGCCGGTCTCTAGAACTGAAGCTCTGAACCAACAGATTCATGAATATGTAACAAACCATATTAGAGCAATTACAATAACACATAACATATTAAAAAGAACTGGGCTTCTAGGTCTTCTTTGTAAAAATGTTTATAGAGTGTCTTCATGTGTCAGGCCTGGGGATAAGATGTTGAGAAAAAAAAAGAATGGTTCCGCCTTCAAAAAGCTTACAGTCCAGTGGAAGATGCAAAAAGCAGTCATTTGTATAAAAATGTTCTTTTGTAACGTATGTCCATTCTTTTGTTATAAATGTCAATTTGTTACAAATTTGTAGCAAATGTACTACACCAATGCAAGGGGTTGATAATAGGGTGGTGTATGAGAACACTTTACCTTATGTGTGATTTTTCTGTAAACCTACAATTTTGCTAATAAAAATAATTTTTTCTAAAAGAAGTCATTGGAAGGAAAGTTCATGGTACTGAGGTATACTAGCTGGACTTAGACAGGGTTTACTGGAAGAGAGAGGACTGAGTGGGAAAATGGTGAGGGAATGCAAGAAGGGCAGGTGTTTGAACTTAAGAGCAGTGGAGAGCCCTCGACAGGACTCAGGCAGGGCAAGTTAGGCTCAGGCCCACTCTTTGGAAAGCTGCTTCTGGCTTCAGTGTAGAGAATAGTGTGGCAGGAAGAACAGAGCAGGGGCTGGAAGGCTGGTAGGAGGCCCTTGCAAGGTTCTGACAAGAGATGATGGCAGGTTGAAGAAAGAGGAAGGGACTGTGCAGCTTCTTCCTAGCACAAGTTCTTTTCCAGACAGCTATCAGTACTGCCAGCACAAGCAGGTGTGGATGATTTAGATAAATACATGCCTGCAACTTGAGGAAGCAGTATGTCTAGACTAGAGCAGAGGTTCTCAATCTTAAGTGTACATCAAACTCACCTGGAGGGCTTATTATAGCACCAATTGCCAGGCTCCATCCTTGGAGTTTCTGATTCAGCATGTCTGGGCTGGGACCTGAGAATTTGCATTCTAATAAGCTCCCAGATGATGTCGCTTCTGCTGACTTGGGGACCACATTTTGAGAATCAGTGATATAGACTCAAAAGCACCCAATTTACAGCCATATTAACTTGGAGCTGAGTCCAATTTCTTTCCCTGTTTAACCCTGGTAGAGCTGGATTAATTCTCCCACATTTTGGTTTTTTAATCTGTAAAACAGTATCAGTAATATCAACATTGCAAGTTTGTAGTATATTTATAGTAAATCAGGTACAAGGTCTATTGAAGTGTTTGGTACATAAAAGGGGCTCAGAGCAACAATCCCCCAAGTACAAGGATAAAGACCAGAGAAAAAGGATGGTCCAGTGATGGGCTCTTAATACTGATGACTATGCTCATGAGCCTGTGTGCTTGAAATTTCAATGAGGCCTAGAGCTGCAGGGTACCTAAGAGTTATCTCCTGAGAACCTCCATGTTGCTCAAATGTGGCCACTCTCTAAGCCACATTCAGCATGTAAATGCATTACCTTCCCCCCAGCGTGGGACATGACTCCCAGGGATGAGCCTCCCTGGTGTGAAGGGATTACTGCCAAGCAGCAGCTGGTGATGCAACTAGAAAATGGCCTTGAATAAAAGGGGGAAATGGTAAAGACAAATGAGTTTATATGGCTAAGAGACTTCAAAATGAGTCGGGAGGTCTTCAGAGGAATTGTGCTTATGCTCTTCTCAGCAGGATCTCACAGACAGCCAAAGTAGATACAACCCAAGGTGGTGGTGCTCCTGAGGGCTATGGAGACACCCAGGTCCTACGGTCATGACAGATGGCTCTGGAATTTGGTGTCTTGCCAGTGGGCTCTACTTTGGAATTTGTGCTCCTGAGTTTGATGGAGTTGGATTCAGATGTGACCTCTCTATGCATGCCACTTTTGTCACTTTTACTGAGTCTGTGGTTGGTGCTGGGGTTGGTGTATGTTCAGGAGACTTGAATTTCTGGACTGTCTATGTGCCAGCTGGGCCCTCAGCTTCAGTGGAGTTGCAACAACTGCTCCCTGGTTTGTTGGACTCACCCAGAGCTAACAGGAAGGCGAGGATGGTCAACCACCACACCAGGGAATCAAGAGAGTCTACAGCTGCAAGCAGAGAAGTCCATCCATTGCCATGTGGGAGCTAAGCCTCCTCTAGATTTAAAAGTGGAGTGGACATCGCCATCCCAGGGTCCTCAGGATGGAGGAATAAAATATGGATTAGAATAGACTTACTGGAATTCTAATATAGAATTATTGTGACTCTAGCCCTGGAAGAAATGATGTGGGACAGTGGCCACAGGAGTTCCTGAAAGCAGGGAGAGGGAAAAAGAGGTGTGATATTGGGGCATTATTGGGACTTGGCATTGTCCTGAATGATATTGCAGGGACAAATGCAGGACATTATATATCCTGCCATAACCCACTGAATGGACTGGGAGAGTATAAACTACGATGTAAACTATAATCCAGGCTGTGTAGCAATGCTCTAAAATGTACTCATCAAATGGAATGAATGTACCATGCTAATGAAAGAAGTTGTTGATATGGGAGGAGCGGGGTTGTGGGGAGTGGGGTATATGGGAACCTGTTATATTTTTTACTGTAACATTTTGTGTGATTTATGTATCTTTAAAAAAAAGATAATAAATTTTTTAAAAAAAATTATTGAGAAAGCCAAGTTTGGGGGAAATAGGGGGAAGCCTCAGTAAACAATAGCCATTGTTATTTATTTATTTATTTAGGTACTGGGGGCTAGAGATTGAACCTGAGACCTCATATGTGGGAAGTTGGTGTTCAGCCACTGAACTACATCAGCTTCCCTGAGTGTATTTTTTGGGTTTTTTTTGCTAGTTGTTTATTTATTTTTCTCAGAAGGCACCAGGAACCTAACCCAGGATCTCCCATGTGGGAGGTGGGTGCTCAACTGTTTGTGCCACATCTGCTCCTCATTGTTATTTTTATTACTCAAAATAAAAGTTTAAAGCAGTATTTATTTTCCTGATAGTGACCAGTAATACACTGGGGCTGAGACTGAAAAATGGTTTCTTCAGTGAGCATCCAAAGCCTGGGGCCACAAAAGCAACAACTAGCCGATATTAATGAATAATAACAAGAGCTTGATAAGACATTTTGAAGGATTACCTCTTTGTTAAGATTTCAAAGTCAGACAGTGGATTGGAGGCTCTTTCTTCTTCGTGGCTGCTAACTCTGCTTGTTTACTCATCCATCTATTAATTGCGCACTCCTTTACTAATTCAATAACTTACTCATCCATCTATCATTTATCCATCCATCTATCCCCTCACTCATCCATCCATCCCCTCAATCTACCCCCATGGATTTTTAAAACCCCACCTCTTGACTAAAAACTGTCTTAAGTGCTATGAAGTTCAATGGAAAAAACCCACAGTCAAATTGATCTGGCATTTGTGTGCCTTCTAGCATTCCTGATTGGCTGGTATTTCCGTATTTCAGTCAGGGAACCAGACTCACCTAGAGCTGGCATGTCCTTGTCCAACTGAAAACCAGAGGAGAGAGGTGGTGAAGGCCTGAGGTTCTGGAAATTAGACTGAACTGAGGTAGATTCCTGATTCCTGGGTCTACTACTTATTGGTTGGATGTCCTTGTACAAGTAAAAAACTTCTGTGAGCCTCAGTTTTCTTCTCTAGAAAATGGTGCTTTTAATAGTACCCACATCATCAGGTGGTTGTGAGGTAATTCACACATAAACATATACAAAGAGGTTAGCATGATTTCTGGTATAAATTAATTAAATGCTAAACAAATCATAAGTATTATTGTTATCAGTGGAACAGGGGGCATAAGCATTGATGGGATAATTTGCTCAGAAGATCTGTGTCTTCACTATCAGCTGAAGCCAAACTTTGCTTGTACAGCCATATTGCTTGGGGTCTCCCTGATAATAACCCTAAAAGAAGAAAGAGAAAGGTCTTCCCCCCCCCCCCACTCTGTTGGATAAATCGGTGTCTGTTTTGAGGAGCAAGGAAGAGCAGCATTTATCAAAATAATAATCTTATATTGATAAAGCACTTTCTGTATTTCAAAGCACATTTATGTCTTTCCCCTCATTGTATCCTGACAAAACCCTATGCTTTAAATAAGTAAGCTTTCCTTAGCCTCATTTTTAGAAGAAGGAGTCCAGCCTAGAGAGTTTAAATGGCTTGCCTGGAGTCATACTCCAAATCAGTAATGGGGCTGAGCCTGGTTTCTTAAACGTTCTTTCCAGTACACGATACATGGTAACCTAAATTCATTTTCTAGATTTCCCCCTTGTAATAAATAGGAAACCAGAAGACTTTGGCTGACTCCTGTGGTGTTTTATACTCTAATGCCATCACTGAAAAAAATACGTATAAAACTACATTTTTGGCTATTGTGAATTATTAATGACAAGCTCTTTAGCGTGTCAGTTCAATTCCTTTGTTTGAAACGTTCCTTTTGGCATCAGCAACAACACTGAAATAAATAGTTTACTTGCCAATAACATAGCTTGTTAAATTTTAATCAAACAGAGTATTGTAAGCACGTAGTTACTGGGATATACCCCCTAGGAATGAGAAAGATCACTTCAGAAAGGAATTAATAATGGGGCCTTTGGAAGCCAAAATGAAATAGCCAATGGAGGCTTGATGTGGATTATCCCTACTTGAGCTGTAAATCAATGGAGCTGGTCTCACCCTTCTCCCATGAAAGCGTCCTTGTTAATTATTTTTGGAAGAGAATAAGAACAATAAGATGTAGGGGTATTGTTTTGCTTCTTGTTTTCTTTTAAAAAATAAGAACTCTTCATATGATGCTTTGAGCATGAAGCCCAATGTCACTGTGTGTTTAAGCCCAGGGATCTGAAGTTGGCTTAGGAATGGTGACGAGAAGTCAGACCCATGACTTCCATTGATCTCTCTCTCTCTCTCTCTCTCTCCTTCTCCTTCCTTTTTTCTTTCTCTGACCCTTCATTCTCAAGAGAAAATAATGCCATAATTTGTGGTGATGATGCTCCTTACTTATTATCAGAAGACTGAAACTATTGAGTTCTTCTGTCAGTGGGAAGAGTTTTACACAGAACTATTCACTCTTACTCACAATATCCTCTTATGAGACAAATGGCTAGCGCTTGTGAGATGGTTGTGTTGTAGTTATAAGGGCTGTTAAGTAATATCTTAGGTTTCCTTCCAGGCACGTAGTAGGATTGCACATCCCCATTCTCTTGAATTTAGGCATCCTGTGATGACTTGCTTTGACTAATGAAGTGTGAATGAAATTGATGTGTGTAAATTTTGGATAGAAGACTTTACAGGCAAGTGTGTGATTCACCATTTTCCTCCCTGCCCCACCTCAGTAACTGCAGACATTCCAGATAGTAGAATGCAAATCTTCAGGAACACCTTGAACTGTAAGACTATTACCCCAACGTAGCCCAATTACACCATTGGGAATGGGCAGGCAAACATCCCAGACAAGGAAGGCATCCCTACTTACCAGTAGAGATTGATCTTTGCTGGGAAGCAGCTCAAAGATGGATGCACTTTGATGGACCACAATATCCAGAAAGGGTCCATTCTGTACTTTCTCTTGTACTTCAGGGATGTGTCTAAGTTTTCCCTTTCTTGTAAGCTTTCAAGAACTTTCAATGCACATTTCTTTCACTAAAGTTTCTGCATTCCTCTCCCCACCCCCAAAAGTCTGGATCTCTGTGAAAGACAACATGCAGCTGAGTCTCCTGCCAACCTGTGATCAACATATAATGTGAGCATGAAAAGAAACCTTTGCTATTTCAGGCCCCTGACATTTTGGGGTTTGTCCTTACTCACCACAATCAAGGCTATCCTTGCTGATACATGCAGTATAGAATCATGTGCATATATTACCATGGGAGTCACATGCATTTATGACCATGAGATCAAACCCAGGACTTCTAGGTATTTGGGGAAAGAGACTATAACTTGTTCATCTTTGAATATCCATTGCCTAGTAGAGTACCAAGTGTTTCGAGGATATCAGTAAATATTTTCAGAATGAATGATTCAGAAATACGACAGTCTAACCTTTGAAGTTAAATGGCTGAGATGATGATGTTGATGATTATGACGATGTCATTACTGATATTAGCATCTCCTGAAGGCTTACTACATGTCTTCCACTATGTTAAACAACTTATCATGCAACATATTATTCTGTCCTTACAATAATAAATCCAAAGTTAAGTACAAATGCTGTCCTCATTTTGCGTAGGAGAAAGCATGGCCATGGAGCAGGCAAGCCAATTGTCCAGGATCAAATCCAAATACATCTATTTCATTGATTCTCAATGGGGCTGTGTGTGACTTTGACCCTGAAAGGACAGTTGACAATATCTGAAGACATTTTTGGAACTCACAGTTGGAGGTGTGCAACAGGCATCAAGTGGATAGAAGCCAGGGAAGTTTCCAAATATACTACAATGCACAACAAAGAAATAGCTGGCCCAAAATGTCAATTGTACCAAGAAACCCTCATCTATTCCTAAAATATTCCTAACCACTAAGCTGAACTGTCTCAGGATACATCTATTTTTTCAAAAATCAGGGAGATAAAACTTCAAGATTCTCACTCAACATACTTGAAGATTTGTTGAAAATAAGTGCATTGCTGAATTGATAACATTAAAAAAGATGGAGTTACATACAACTTCCTAGGAGCACACATAACCCATAAAATGATAGACACTTGAAAGGTGACAAACTTAATAAGTCCAGTAGGTTGGGATGGCTGGAATTGCAGCCAGGTGGTTTTCATGATTGACGCCATTGCCGCCTTAAATTGTCAAACCGGCAGTCGCTGTCCTCGGTGCTGAACTCTGTCTGCCTCTCAGGGACATGAATCAGCAAAACTCCTGGGTTTTAGCACAAGTTCTGCCCACACGCCCAAGTGCACACGCAAGGCTACACCTTCTTTCTTTTCTAGCCTCCATCTCTCAAGGACATTCTGCCCCCTCCCTTGGAACAAGTTAATTAGTATGCGGGAAGCACTGCTATTTTTGAGTCCATCTTGAAGAATTTCCGGTCTGGGGTTTAACAGAGTGGTGATTGGTTTCCTTCCATTATTCATCCCTTCATCCTTCAAGGACTTTTCTGCACTGAGCACACAGCCCTGACACATATGTGGATGCACGTGCGTGCGTGCGTGTGCAATAAGAAGTGCAGGAAGGGGGAAGGAATACTCAGATGAGATCAGGAAGAAGTGTTCCTAAAGGAGGATGTGGAGTGGGGGTGAAGTCATGGGGTGTTAGGCTTCGTTCTCAAAGGAAATAAGCCAGAGAACAAGATTTGGTTAGCAAATGGAGATTACGTTCCTCTCTTCCATCTCAGACCATGAGACAGGTTGATAAGATATTTGATAAGAGCAGGAGTGAGCTGATCTCATCCAAAGCCTGTCTTTGAAGGTCATTATGTCCTTCAGGAAACTGGAAGGCTTGGAATGTGAAATGTGGAGGGCCCAGCATATGAGGTAATTCTCTGAGGCTTAGGATAGGATGGGAAGTGGGGTGCCACAGAGATTAAGTCCCTGTACCATTCTTAGACTTCTTTGGATCAAAGATGTTACAGGTAATTCAAAAGGGAGGCCCACTAATTTCTACCTCTTTGGCCTCTATTGAATATACACACATATAGTTTTCCTTGCCATATAAATATTTGGAAATGCTTCCACAGATACATACGAAATTTATCATGGGTATTCGACAGTGTGAGCATGTCATATCAATAGCCACTTCTCCTTTGGCTATATGGTACTCCTGGGAAAATTTTCATTTGGCTTTGTTTTGTTTTGCTGTTTTGATCATCTATCCACCAGAGAAAGTAATTCCAAGGTGAAATGGGCTGTGCTTCATAGATCTGGAAGGGGTTTTCAGGCCTCAGTTTTCTCAGATACCATTTCACTCTCCTTTGATACCCATTAAGTTAATGGAATATTCAAAGAGGAAAGGGCTTTGTTGTGGACTGAATCACATCTCCCACAAAAGGCATGTGCAGGTCCCAACCCTGGTCCTGTGGGTGTGAGCTTATTTGTGAATGGGACCTTTGAAGATGTTGTTAGTGAAGCTGTGCCCAAACTGAGTGAGGGTGGGCCTTAATCCAACAGGGCTGACGTTCTTATAAACAAAGGAAACCGAGCATGGAAAGAGAGAAGCCATGGGAAGCAGCAAGAAGCTGGAAGTCAAAGGAATCCAGAAAAGAAAGAAGAACCCACCATGTGCATTGCCATGTGACAGAACAGCCAAGGACCAAGGATCACCAGCAGCCAGCCCCAGAATGACAGTCTTCGGGGAAAAAAAACATAGCCTTGCTGACCCCTCGATTATGGGCTTCTCCTAGCCTTAACCACAAGCCAGTAAATTCCTGTTGTTTAAGTCAACACAGTATGTTATTTGTTTTAGCAACTGGGAAATTAAGACAGGCTCCAGTCACTTCGTTTTATAGATGGAGAAAGTGAAGTCTAGAAAAATGAGCTAAAATCCACACAAAGTCACTTTTAGCCTCTTGGTGGCAGTGCTTGGGCCAGACTTGCGCCCCCCACCCTAGAGCTGCTTCCACAACATTAATCATGGCTTCTCGGTGTCCAGAGGATTGGATTGGCATCGAGCAGAGAACTGGCTTGTGAGCCAAGCAGCACAAAGCCCCCTTTGACCCCAGCATGGAGGGACCACACACCCTCTCTCCTTTCCCCAGAGATGCTGGGCACATCAGTTTTGGAATCTCTCCTGTCCTGGAGAGAGATGGTCTTGGCTTACCAGGATCTGATAAAGATTTTCTTGGAGAAAGAAACAAGGGAGAAGTTGAGAGTCAGTTTAACATTGACACAAGACGGAGAAGATGCAATTGTCTAAAACCTGCTGTGGCTCCCCACTTCCTTTGAGGTAAGGCCACAGCCCTTTAGGTGGGCTTATGATCCTCTCAAACATCCTCTTTTCCACTCCCAACTTCCACCCCACTCTCTAGGCAGATAGTCATTTCCCTAGGTGGGCCAGGTCCCCTCCCACCTTCAGTCTTTGCACACCCTGGCGTCACTCCCCATCATTCTTCTTCTCTTTCATGGCCAACTCCTGCTTATTCCTTATTTAATTCTAATCAGCATTTCCTCTAGAAGCTTTCCCTGCCCCCCCCCAAGTCATACATAAGTGTCCTTCTTCAGTGGTCCTATCATTCAGGGAGAGACAAACAGGTAAGCTCTTATCTGGTATCTGCATCTGGTTGGCCCAGTGTTGTAGTCCCAGAATCTAGTTCAGTGCCTGTCACAATGAATGGATGAATGAATGAATGTCACTTTCAGTCTATCAGTAGAATTGGGAAGAGACTGAATGTGAAGGATAAGAGGGGTCATGGGTAAGGAAGGGGGCACTTGATTGGTAGAATCAATGTTTCTTGAGACAAGCCCCAAATAGAAGTGGTTTCAGGACTGAGGGCCATCCAAGAGGCTGTGAATTGCTGCTCTGTTGCTCATAGTCCTTGTGCTTGCTGGGCACGGAGGAGGGCCGGGCGGAGGTGTCTCCAGCTAAATAGCTGCAATCTAGGGAGAGGTAATTGCAGGATTTGAAGGCAACTTTTTCCGTGCCTGGCTCGGCTCAGATGGAAAAGCGATCATAGACCTCTCAACTGGAGAGCTTGCTGAGTGTCAGAGGCAGCTGGAGGGCTGGAGGGGGCCCAATTCGGCTGCCATATGCAGGGACAACCTTGGCGATAAGGTGAAAGGTGAGGAGGGGTAAGGTTTCTGGAGACGAAAGTGGGAGGGTGGGAGAGAGAGAGGGGGTTGAGGCTGAGCTCCAGGCAGAAGACGACTGGCTGATTCTTCTCCAACACCAGGGAGTATGAGAAGAGATGGAGAAGGGGGAGAGATCTCTGACAGCAGCTCACACTTCTGAAGGTCACGCATGTGTTCATCTCTGGAAACCTTCTGTATTAGGAAGGAACCACTTCCAGCAGAAGTGTTAGAGACGGGGCCAGGCAACCAATGGGTTGTGAACTTGGACTTTTGCCTCTGACTACCTAGATTCTAATTCCAGTTTGCCACCTGTGGGCTGAGTGACCTGGGGGTAGTCACTTAACCTCTTTAAGTCTCAGCCTACTCCTCTGTAAAACAGAGACACCAGCAGCAGGCTCAGGAGGTACCTAATCCACTGCCATGAGGATGAAAATTGAGATAATCCACCAAAGGCACTTACTACAGTGTCTTGCACAAAATCTGGGCTTGATAAATTTATTGTTGTTAGTGCATTAAGGGTTATTATTTACGTATGTGTTTCTAGTACCCCTAGCAATACCTGGCACATAGATCTTAAAAAACTATGGTATGAATGAATGGACGAATGAGTAAATCAAGGAAGCATTTATTTTGGGATGAGGTGGCTACATGCCTTGCCTCCACTGCTCCTTCTGTTTGGAATTCCCCTCCCCTTCTTATCCAGGGGCTGCCTACCCATAGATGAAGACTCAGATCAGAGGGTCTATTTTTCAGGAGTCATCCTTCCTGGCACCACGCTAGGAAGACACCATTTTGTGCCTCTATCTAAAAGCAGCTGTGAGGGATAGAAAGAGCCCTGCACCAAGATTTCTCATTCCTGTTCTGTTCCTAACTGTGAGAGTGACCTTGAGGGGAAAAAACAAAAACCTTGAGGCTTTGTGTCTCTATCTTATTGCCTGATGAATGGGGGTGATGATGCTTACCACATCACATTGCTGCAAACGTGTCTCTCCTCCAAAAGTATTTATTAAGTGCCTCTTATGGCTCAGGCACTGGACCAGGCTCTGGGGTGAGTTTTGTGAACAAGATGGGCAAGGTCTCTGTTATGATGGAGCCCACAATTTAGCACTGGAGAAATAAGGCAACACATGCCTTTAAAAATGCGTATGCAATTAATTGTAGGATAGGTGCGGGGAAGGAGGAAGGGTGGGCAACTAGGAGAGAGACTGGAGTGAAAGCTGAAGGGTAAGAAGGAAACGGCCATGGAAAAGAGGGCTAGGGAAGAGCATCCCAGAGGGAACAGCATTTGCAAAGCCCCGGAGGCAGGGGAGAGAGCCTAGTGGGTGTAAAGAACCGAAAAAAGCAAAATGGGAAAGGGAACGAGTGGAAGACAAGGAGGTCAGAGAGGTGGGCAGGCACCGGATCTGGAAAAGCCCTGCAGAGCATGGCAAAGAGATTTTAAAGGAGACAAGGGATGTGCGCTCTCTTGATAAATGGTAAAGCCCCATGGAAATGTTAACATAAGACTTGGCTGTGGACCTGTCAAAAGCCTGTTGGTTTTTCCATTGGCAAGGTGGGATTACATCATCGCCAGTTTCTCTGCCTACCTGCTGTCCCCCTCCCCGGTATAGTGTTGGGTGTGACATCACCTTGGAAGAGAAATCAAGTAACATCTCTACACGGCAGCACAGTATGCCCAAGCCTTACGGAGACCACACCAGGCAGGCTGGCCCTGGTTATGCCAGCACTTAGACAAGGCTGAGCTGTTATCAAAGGGGAGGAAGCATCCTGCAGACTGTTTTGGAACCATGATGTATGTGGCTATTCTGGGCCTGGTGGGAGGGAAGCTGGGAGGGGGGCTGGCCGGAAGAGTAGAGTTATTTCAGGACATTGCAGCAGGCAATTTGTAGCCTGGGTACACAGAGCAAATCGGGGTAGGCTGGACGGGCCCTGAGGCCCTGAGTTGCTGGAAGCTAAAGGACATCCCATATGGCCCCGGAAGACACCTGTTCTGTTGTAAGGCAGTACAGTCTCGGCGCTGGAGGCAGGTGGGGCTGGCACTGATGCCTGCTGAGTAACCTTGGGCAGGTGTCCACCCCTAGGTGCCGGGCATGTTGCCAAGCAACTTACATGCATGAGCTCATTGAATCCTCCCAACACAGGCTCTGTATTCCCACGATACAGATGAGGAGACTGAAGCTCAGGGAGGTTAAGTGACTTGCTATATGGTGCTGCTAGTATTAGAGGCAGAACCAGGATTTGAACTCAGCTCTCCAGACCCCATGCTGTTTGCTGTGTATTCTCCTTCCTTCTCATTGCACTCCACAGGACAGGGTCATCAGTTTGTGAAGGTACAGCTGAAGCCCTCAGCACAGTGCTGGGCACTTTCTGACACCGTTTATTGAGTGCAGACCAAATGCATGGCGCTTTACTCTCGCTGGAGGACAAAGGCAAGTGTTAAAAATCCAGCAGGGCCTGGCTCAGTATGGATTTTGAGAGGACTACTAGCCATTTGGAAAAATGCTAGACTAAAGTGTGTTTTTCATAGAAGCCATAGAGAGAAAAAAAATGCCACAATGTTACATTTATAAATAACACTATTGCATGTGCTCTTTAGTATAGTCTTGTGAGGCATGTGGGGAAGGTGTCACTGTCCCTACCTAACAGCTGAAGACACTGAGAACCATTAGAGTTTATGGGGCTCCCCAAGGTCACAGAGCAAAGTCGTGGAAATGATCAAGCCCAGCCTGGTCCTTCCCGACATAGGCCTCCAGCCAATGGATCTTCCCAGTGAAGATTATAAATAAGATTTCATGGGGGGGTGGGGCACAATTTTTCCTGCCTACTATCCATTTGCTCTTCTTGGGGTATGAGCAGCAGATTCTTCTCTGAAGAACCAGCCCTTTCTCTAATCCTGTCCACCCGATTCAGGCAGAGGTGGCCTCACCCCAGCTCTAGGGATGAGCATTTGCTCCAGCCGGGGCCAATCAAAGCATCTCGTGTCCCTGAGCACAGTGACTGGTTCAGAGATGGATACCTGTCCAAACCGAGCCAATCGGCACCAGTGAAACTCAACTCTGCAACTTTTATGAAATCATTGGGAGGGAATCCTCCTTTGCTAGAAGTTGCTAAAAGGGGTAAGATGTAAGCTTGGCGTTCCTGGAGACATTCTTGTCACCATAAAAGGGGAGATGGCCTGAGAATGGAACCAACTTACAGGAGAATAAAACAGAAATGGAGAGAGGTCAGGAGAATAAAACAGAAATGGAGAGAGGTACATTATTTAAGCTCCTGGATCCAGCCAGACCTGAAGTTCTTATACTTTTCAGTTGTGAAAGCCATCGTTACTGTGGGTTTTTGTACTTTGTAACCAAAGGATTTCTAATTAATACAATCACCTTCATCATCAGTAACAAAAATTTACTGAACGTCTACAAAGTATGGGAGCTTCTCTTACCTATGAGAATGGTTAAGTGCATGCCCAGTGGAAACAGTCTGTCTGCGTTTGAGGTCTGCCTCTGCTGCTTTCTGATTGTGTGACTTTTGATACAGTACTTTATCTTTCTGTTTCTCACCTGTAAAATAGGGATAATGGTATCCCCTACCTCACTGAATCACCGGGAACACTAAATGAGATGATACATGCCCAGTACTTAGAACAGCACCTGGCACAGGGTGAATGGTCAGTAAATGTTACTTTTGGGATGTTGAGCAGAAAGAAGTTTGTTTTCCCCCAAACCTGGGACCCTTAGCAGCACCATATGCACATACTGATGTGCAAGTCACACATTAACCACAATGAGAATTGCCATTTATTGATCCTCTACTATGTGCCTTATACAGTTATTTTACATTAACCACATGAGATAGGTAATTTATTACTCCCACTTAATTGGCTACTAAGCTGAGACCAAGAGAGTCAAAAAGACTTGCTCCACACAACACAGCTAGTAAATGATGGAGCCGGCATTTACCCAGGCTTGCTTTCTCCAAAGTCACATTTCCTGTAAAACATGTTTCCCAAACCTCAGCTGTTCACCCAAGACTAATCATGATTTATTGTCCATGTATGCATGTGTCTTCTATGCTGTAATTTGCTTCATATTATTCTTTAAATTGACTTAATTTTGACTTAATACATCCAGTTAAAAGGGAAAACTTGCATTACAATTGTAAATGGATAACGAGTGCCCTGTTCAGAAATAGAAGAGAGCCTTAAAAATAGACATCATGAAAACAAAAGAAGATTATTAAATCCCAGGTATGTACTGCTAACTGCCCCAGGCCCTGAGCCTGACACCTGATCCCTCTTTTTGGTAAGGAAGGAAGATTTGCAGGTGTTGAGTGGTGGTAAAACACACTAGGCCCAAACTGAGACAATTCTTTGACAACTGGGAGAATAGAAAGTGAATTGAAAAAAAAAAAAAGAAAGGGAATTGAAAGGGCGATCACTTTCTCACCATGGGATTCTGTGATATTTCCTGCAGCATCCATGGGGCCACCTAAAATCTTTCAGACTAATGATAATATGGAGACAAAACCTTGGAAAACACAGTGCCCCAAACTCCAATTTATATATTCCTACTACCCCCACCATATTCATTCTCACCCCAGCACTCAACAGTTAGGCATTTTAGTTCATCTTCATGTTGGTACTTGGTTGGAAATAAGCTAAGCTAAAAAAAATCTTCAATTCACATAGGTCTTTTCCCAGGTGAGTCTTGGAAACACTGTATTGCACACTGACATTTACACCTACTTCAATTACCACAAGACAGACACACAAGAGAGTTAGTTGTCCTGATCAACTGATACTCATGCGCTGTCTCTTTTGGATGAGCCAGCTCACACTCACTGCTACGGAAGCCAACCGTGACCATACAACAAGGGCAGTCACAATTACCATGGCGATATATTCGAAATGAGGCAGGTGATATAATTCTCCTTGGAGAATGGCATCAAACAGATGACTGGAGCACAATGCATCTGATTCAGGCCCTTGGGAGAAAGACTTCACATTAAACCAAATAGACTCCCAAGAACCAGAAAGAGGAGAATGAAAAATAAATGCCAGCCAAGCTCTGAAATGGTACGGTCCAGCCGAGTGGATCATTGAGTCCAGATCTAGACACTTTAAATGCTTCTTCCCAAACACCAAGTCTTTCCCAAGGTCACAAAGAAAGTAAAAGAATTACATACAGATCCAAGAGGCAGGGGGATTGTTTGATATTACATGCCATGCCTGACAATCCTGTAAAGTAGCATTTCCCAGAATGTGCTCCATTTAACACTGATTCCACAATTTAATAATAGTTGCTTGTAGATGAAACTCATATGTGTGAGTGAGAAGAAAAGATTCAGAGGTGGTTTGTTACACAGCACTATTGTGACAGTAGCTGACTGATACACATGCTTGCTAAATGTCACAGTACGAGTACTACATCATGAAATATTTGTTGGACTCTATTATTATTCTTATTTTGCAGATAAGGAAACTGAGAACTGAGAGTTTCAGAGATTTGCCCAGGTCATCTGGCAAGGAAACAGCACAGCCAAGCCATAACCATTGATTTGTGTGCTGGAAGGGTCCACACTCTCTTATACCCCAGGCTATACTGTCTCCTTACACCAGTGAAATGGAAGGCCAGATCGTACGCAGATAATTCAGGCTCAGGAACTGCCCAGATCATCAGTGTTCTGGATATTTCCAGAGAGAATGGGAAATGGAGGATTCAGGCAACATGGTGAAATTTCAAACTAACAGAAAACAATAACACACAGGCCAAAAAAGACCTGGGTTCTGATCTTGGTTTCGCCACACACCGACCAGGTGTCCTTGATGAAGTTCTCTCCCTTCTCTGGATCTCAGAACAATGGCGGTGCACAGAAGCGTTGGTGAAAATCATTTATGTAATGCCCATTAAGCTCTAGGCTGTTTCTTTAATCCATACAATGATCCTCCCAGGGTCAGCTGACAAACTGAGGCTCAGTGAGGTTAAGTAAATTGCTCAAGGTCAGACAGCTGGAATTCAAACCCAGTTTTCCAGATTTATTCTAGGGCTTGGGGGTCCCTTCCAGCTCCAGGATTCTCTGAGTGAGCTTCAGTGTGGACAGAAGCCAACGAGCTCCTCTCCCTGGCTGAGGGGCCAGACTCTGCCCTCCCCCTTCTGTCCCCCGGGGCCCCTGGCAAAGGCTCTTTGGTAAGGGGAGCAGCGACCTCTGCTTCCCTGTCATTCTGTCCAGGCCTGACTGAGAAAAGATAAAAGGTCCTGAGAACCAGCCCTGCGATAATTAATGGTGCCCAAAGCTGGCCTCTTTTCCCCATCGGTGGGTCTCTTGAATTGTTAATTATTTTCTTTATAAAAATAATTAGTCCCAATCAAGGCAGAAGCTCTTCAGAATTACAGCTCATTAGCTGTGCATGCACTTCTTCAGTTCTATAAAAAGGCCTGTGGCGCCGATGACAAGTCCAGGCCCCTGGAATCAGCATTAGAGGCCAACCCCGCCTGTGACCCAGCCGACGACCGGTGGCCGCCCTGACCTGGCTTCCATAATTGCAGATGGGCGTGGGGGCCGCGTCTGCGTGTGCCGGGCGGGCGGCGGGGTGCTCCAGAGGCCGGGGAGTTCCAAAGCCTGGGCTGAAACACCCTCTGTCCTTTCTCCTCCTCAAAGGGGAGGTATTTTCATCAAAGATACAGCTGAAGGTTAAGCGGGAAGGAACAAGCCAGGCGGAGCTGGTAATGAGCGAAGATTCCTGACCAGGGATTCTGGAGTCCCAGGAAGTCCTGAGCCAGCAGGCAGCCCTGGATTCCAATCCCAACTCTGCCTGCACCGGCTGCACATGGCGTTGGGAGCATCCACCTGTCATCCTTGGCCTCCACCCATCACCCTTGGCCTCCACACCCAGCCGCACCGGCAACCAGAGCTAACCCAAAGGTCTCCCGTGTTCGGCACCAGCCCCAGTCCTGAGCATTTCTTCCCTATCATCTCATTCAATCCTTGTGAACAATGTGATGCAGGAGTTAGAGTCATGTCCATTTTACAGATGAAGAAACTGAGGCACGGCAGTGTGGATTAACTCACCCAAGGTCACTGAGTGGGTGGAGCAGGTGTCCAAGCCCTGCACTCCAGTTTCCTGGGTCCATGCTCATGACCATGAGTCCACACTGCCCTTCTCAAATGCTAGCTAAGGACAGCCCCCAGCCCCCAGCTCTGCTGGGTGCCGCAGGGGCTGTAAAGTATCAGGCACGTTGTGCCTCATTTTTTTCTAGATACTTCCCATAGAGTCTCAGCTCCCTGGTTCCTTGCAGCACCCTTTGAAATGGGGACGATCTTGACCTGCGTTCTGCAGATGAGGAAGTGAGGGTCCAGATGGGTGACATGACCTGGCTGAGGCCACACAGCTGCGTGTCGTTTGGTCCAAAGCCTATGCCCATAACCACTGCACCACCGTGTCCGCAGGGCCTGCTGTGGGCTCAAGCCTTGGCCTGGGAGGCAGGACAAGCAGCTCTGGAAGCTTCGCCGCTGACCCCTCATGGCGGGCCTCTGCCTCCACCTCCCCTCTCCTCCCCTGGGCCCAGACTTCCCATCTGTGAAAGGAAGAGTCTCGACTCCATAAAACCTCGGGGTCCTTGCAGCTGTGTGGCGCTACCAGCCCGTGTCTCCCGAACCCGCCCTCCTCTTTTTCCAAGGTACCACCAAGGAGCTGCTTCTCTGCGCTGACCCCTGCCATCTGGCTGGGGACGGCATCGCTGACATAGAAGGGCTTCCTTCAGGGGGTGGGAAATGGGCTGGGGCCGGCAGGACCTGGTGCCACCCTAGTGCCAGGAGTCCAGAGGGGGCCAGCAGTCAGGAGAGTCAGGGGACGTGTGTGTGTGTGTTTACCAAATTTGTTTGTCCCCTACACCTTTTCTTCTCTCCCCGTGTCCTCCTTCTTGCTCATCCTTTCTTTGATTTTGCTCTCCTTGTCAATTAGCCTCTGTTGCTCTGACCCCTCTGGGTTCCTTAACTTCCCAGAGCTAATCTCCCCGTTGCTATATTAATTCAGTTCCTTGTCCCTCTTTAACTCTCTCCCTATCTCCTGCCCCTTCTTGCCCCTTCTCCCAATCCCTCACCTCCCGTCCAGCTCTTGTTCTTGTTCTTTATGACCTTTCTCTCCCTCTCTTCTCTTTCTTCCACCCCCATCCATCTCCTCTCTCTATTCTCTCCTCCATCCATCCTCTCTCTCGCTCTCCACCCTCCCCATCTCCCATTACCCTGCACTACCACTTTTTCTTCTCAGATCTTTCATTTGCTGCTGTTTGCAAAGGCTGGTGGTGTCCTTGGTGGGTGGCAAATCCCACACTTCAGAGGTTTGAATCAAATCAAACTGCAACTGAATTACACTAATAAACCAATTAAATGCCATTCAAAAAGTAATTTCTGTTGCATCCCTCATATTTATTGCAAATCTTGTTTCTCTATCATGCTGCCTTCTCTTGTGCCTGCCCCATCTCTCCTCTTCCTCTCTTCTTTCACTCTTCTTTTTTCTTTCTTCTTTATCCCCTGCCCCTTTCTCCTTCCCTTTCCCACCAGGCCTGACTGCAGCCACCCCACTGCACAACCCGCTTCCTGAACTTGAGATTCAAACTCCTTTACAGGCAGTTGGTCAGATGGAAAGAGCACTGAACAGTGAAGTCAGGAGACTTGACCTCTAACTTTTGGCCCTGCCACTTATTGGCTGCATGTTCTTGGGAAAATCATGGTGTTTTTCTAAGACTCGTTTTATCTGCCAAATAAGGTCACTGGAGCAGGTGACTTCCACGGTCACGTCGAGCTCCTGAAGTCTGCAGTTCATGACTGATGCTGTCAGAGGACACCAAAGTTTCCTGGAGTTTGAGGGCCCCGGAGAGGACACTTGGTCTTTCTCCTTAGCTTGAAGGGAGCTCCCCAGTAGGATTAAGCCATTTGGAGCAGAGTGATAGATATTTTTCACTCTCTCCTTTCACTGAGGATGCTGTATCCGTCTGACCACCCACCAGGGCATTGATTCACCTCCATCCCATTATTCCCATTTTACAGATGGGAGTCTTGACACTAAGTGATTTTCAATCAAGAATCTAATGAGGCATTGGTGGGACTCTATTTGCATCCCAGATCCCTCCAAAAACACAAAAGCAACCCACAAAGACTAAAGAAATCAGAGGTGCTGATCTGGGGACAGAGCTCTTCCTACCACCTTACTCTGCTTATCAATTAAGATATGATATAAATTATATAAAAACAATTGATATGAGTAAGATGATTGAAGTATTTACATCTCTACCGTTTTACTGCATCTTCCTCATGTCTCTGTAAGATTAGTGCAGGGCTATCATTTCCACTTGACAGATAAGGGAACTTGGGCATAGATGAGTTAAGGGTGGACCCAAAGTTACACAGATTAGATTTTCAACTAGAATTCCGACCACTTAATTAGACCCAGATGGAAGTGGATGTGAATCCCAGTTCTGTGCTAACTCATTGCCCTGGGCAAATGGCTTCACCGCTCCATGCCTCAGTTTCCTCACTTGTCTAATGGGGGTAATATGAGTACCTCTCATGACATTATCATGGGATCAAATAAACTAATGTATAGAAGAAGCTTAATATGATGCCTGGATCACCATGAGCGGTCAGCGAAGGGCAGCCTCACCATGGGAGGTGTGGGGACAGGAGTCTTGTCCCTCCTTTCCTGGGTTGTCTCTTAGGGAGGTGACTTCCACCCACTCCCTCTCCATCCTGAGGAGGTTTAAGGGACATTTATGGCCTCCTCTCCACCCCATGCTCACTCAGGTCCATGGAATGACCTAGGCTGTGTTTCTTTGGTGTGGAGCACCACTGGATACAAAGGCAGTGCATGTGCTCCATGAGCTGGCTCTTGCCCCATGTGTGGCGGGTGAGGCAATCTCTCTTCCCAGCCACATCTGAAAACATTGGGTCTCTACTTCCAGAATTTGATTCAGGAACCAAAGAAAAATGTACCAGTTCAGGCTCAGACCCCAGTCTCAGGTTTTACGGCAACTTTCCCAAGTTTGGCACTGGGCATTTGTAAAACAGCGTTTTGCTTTTCATCTGGTTATGAACCATCCTGGTAGGGTGTTCAACCTCCTGATTTGCCCAGGTCTGAGGGGCTTCTGGGTACAGGGCTTTCTGTACCCAAACCAGGAAAGCCCTGGGAAACCAGAACGAGTTGGTCACCCTACACACATTGGCCAAAATGTGGAAGTGATGAGTTGTATCCTAAACTCTTTGAATAATAATAATAATAATGGTAAACATGAAAATTACAGGATATTTGAAACATGCAATTAAAAAGCTATAAAGGGAAGTGGATATGGCTCAATGGATAGAGCTTCTACCTAACATATAGGAGGTCCAGGGTTCAATACCAAGGGCCTCCTGGCCCGTGTGGCAAGCTGGCCCATGTGGAGTGTCACCCCACACAGGGGTGCCCCCCACACAAGCAGTGGCCCCTGCGCAATGGAGTGCAACCCTATGCAGGAGAGCAGACTGCCCAGGAGTGGTGCTACATACACACAGAGCTGATGCAGCAAGATGATGCAACAAAAAAGAGACACAGAGAAGAGACAATATGAGACGCAGCGAACTAGGGAGCTGAGGTGGAGCAAGAGAATGATCTTGATCCTCCAGAAGGTCCAAGGTTGGGTTCTCAGAGCCGCCTAACAAGAATATAGCAGACAAAGAGGAACACACAGCGAATGGACACAGAGAGCAGACAACAGAAGCAGGGGAAGGGGGAGAAATAAGGGGAAAAAAAGCCATAGAGAGGAAGACTGGTGTCTTCTATAATCCCATCACCCAGGGACCCCAGCCTGGACCTCCAGGAGAAACCCTTCCAGGTGCTCAAGGACTCAGCATCTACAAAGGCAGGAAAATGGAGCCTCCTGGGTGCTGTGCAGTGGTCGGGTGGCCCCGTGCCCACCGTGATATCCAAGGGGGGCAGGAGAAAGCTCTGAGCAGAACATGGGCTGTCAGTACAGTTCTCAATGATAAGAAATTATTTGACCCAATTTTTAGAATGTTCCAAAAAGTAAGACCCGAGATGACTCCTATTGTGCTTGAGCCTGGACTCAGCCCTCAACTCCTGAATTTCCCTGGCTTCTGTTCTGTGCCCTTGTGTTTAGAGAATGTCGGGATATGGGACTGAGGCAGACAAGACCTGTTATCTTGATCACTGGTGATAGACATGAGCAACTAAAGGCCAGTTCAGCTCCTCTTCTGCAGCCTCTTGTCTACCGTCTTAATGGTATGTATTTGGAGCTGAAGGCGCAGTGAGAGAGGACTGGCTTTCTAGGGATGGGCTGAGTGGCCAGTGGAATATCCATGAACAAATTCCCAGGGTACCACCCCCTTATAACATTCCATGAAGATGTAAAAATGAAAAGGCAAAAAAAATAAATAAATAAAGATGCAGAGCATGAAGCTAGGATACATAAAATTATCTCATCGGAAGGCGAGAAAGGGCACACGGGTAATGAAGAAAACCTTGCTGAGTTGAAGAATGTCTTCTGTCTGCAAGGCGAACAGACTTAGCAAGTTACAGGTACACACTATGAGAAGAGAAAAACACAGGTGCAGAAGCAAGTCCATAAGCAAAGCAGGGCAGAAAGGTGACTTGTCTGTCCCTGCTAGACTAAAACTCAGTGAAGGTGTCTCCAGCACCCACCAAAGTGTTTGTTGAATAAAGAAACTAATGGCTATACTAGCATTAGTAGTTCCTACCCATGGGAGTCAAAGATAATAGTATTACTACTTCCTACCCACGATACATTATCAGCCACAATCATACCTCATTGACCTGCCGGACAGGAAGGGAATATTATTACCCAAATTTTACAGCTAAGGAAACTGAGGTTCAGGAGAGCGATGCCAGGGAAACCAAGTTTATGTATCTGGCAAATGGTAGAGCTGGCATGAGAGCCCAGGGGTCTCAACTCCCTGGATTCAGGCCTTGAGTACTCAGAAGCAGCCCCAAAATATTTTCATGCCTTCCTTCCCTTTCTCTTTAGCAAATACATTACAGGGGTTTTGCCACGCGCCCAGGCAGCACGTCTATAAACCAGCTGTCCCCATGGTGATCTCAGTCTGGGAGGCCTAATGGACACCCACGGGGTACACATATAAATAAGTCAGCCCATGTTGACCCAAAAGAAATTCCCTATGATAACGTGGCCTTTGGCCATGAAATCTTGATTCACGCAGATCTATTTCCTTGGTGGGCTGGGGATAATTTTTCACCCAGGCTGTAATGTGTGGGGAACTGACATCCATAAAAATCCAGCAGAGATCCACTCCTCATTCTGAAGTGTTAGCGGTAACCTCCCGCCCCCCCCCCCCCCCCCCAGTCTCCTCTCCAGCCCCACCTACAAGGCTCCACTATCTATTTTGTGTTCAGGACAGAAAAATCTATTTTCTGATAATGGTCCTTAACTCCTGGCATTTTGCAGTCCTAAGATCTCCTGCCTTCCTCTCTCCCTCCCTCCTCCTTTCCCTCTTCCTGCCCCTCCACCCCCTCCCTCCTAGCCCTCCTCCCCTGCCTCTCTTATTTTCTCTGGATTTTAGCAAGAGAGGACAATCCAGTGGCCCCACTTGAGAAGTGGGAATAAAAACACAGGGAAGGAGGAGGGAAAACTTCTTGTTTCCACAAACAGGAGGTAGGAGCGCTGGCTTGTCTCTGACACCCCCTTGGTGCTCCCACCATAACCCATTTCTAGGCTTTTTCAGAAATGAGACAAATATTCTTGGGGTGCTCTCCCTCCCCAGAGGAGTGGGTGACAGGAGGAAGGAACTTGTCGAGGACAGCACCCGGGCATCATGCCGGGCCTCAGGCATCCCTGGAGGGTGTGGGGCCCTGCCAGGAAGCCTGGCCGCAGCTGCTTCGCGGGAGGGTGGGGAATCCAAACGCAAAGCACAAGAGGGTGCCGCAGACAAGCACGGGCAGGGTCGCTCGCCTCTTTGCCCCGCGTCTTTTCCCTTTCTTCTCTCCTCTCTTCACTCAACTGCTTATTTTCCCCTTTGCTGCCTTTAAAGCTGGAAAATTATTCCCACGCGCCCCACTTAAAATAAGACGGGCCATCAAGAACTCCCCCAGGGCGACATCCGTCTTCTTTCCCTTTTGCTCCCCGAGCTTCTACTGAAATGACCAACAGGACGTGAACATAGAGGAAACCCTGTGTCCTTCCTTGAGTTGACAATAAGACACGCTGTGTTGAGGCTACCATGCCAAATCCAGAGGAGCTGGAGAGTATCAGCAGGATGGACATGATGGGGCAAGGGTGGAATAAGACTCAAGCCCAGCTGCAGACCCCTAGGGGCCTGGGGGCAAGTGGAAGAGACCCTGGAGAACCTTACGAACACCAACAGAGGCAGGGAGGGCCTCAAGGGCATCTGGGGACAATTTCACAACCCACCTGTACCTTTGGAAAGTGGGGCAGAGCGAGTGGCCCCGCCTAGCTGAGCCCGCCGTGGCACTTATTCCTGGGGTCCTTGGAACGTGAACAAACTACGGGTATTGCAGTGACGATGCTGAACCACGATAGGGGTCACCGCTGGCTCCCCACAAACAAGAAAAAGAAACCCTTTCACCCAAGGCAAAACTTGCCAAAGCTATCCTTGGCTCTGACTACCTTTCTCATCTCCTAGCAACTGAATCTCTGGAAAGGAAAAGGAAAATTATAATAAATCCAAATTCTTCTCTTTCCCCTTTATCCAGCCTGAAATACCAGTCAAAGATCTACTGAGTCCCTCTTAGAACCAACCCTCACAGGCTTCCAAGTTAGGATAAGCAGGGACCTTCCCGTGTAAGCTTGAGCAAACAGAGAAATACGTTTGGCCATATGGAATGACTCAAAGTTCAAAAGAAGGGGATAAAGAAGAAGGCTCAATATAGATTTCCTATAAGAAAAAAGGTGAGCAATATTCTTGGTTAGATTAAAGAAGACATTGCATCTATGTAAGGAGAAGAGATAATCCAAGAGAGGTAGCTATGAAATGTAGAAAATGCCATGGAAATGGAAAAACATGTTGGCCGAACTAAAAGTAAAGTTGCAAATAGAAGCATTAAACAGACTGTGAATGTGGGGGGATCAAATTTCAAAAGTACAGATAAACTCCAGAAAATCTCCCATAATTCAGAAGCATGTAAAAGGAAAAAGTAAAGAGACAGAGAATTGGGTCCACAATATCCAGTACCACAGATTGGGAAAGAGAGGAGTGAACACTAAGAAATAACGAAGAAAGCTTTGCTTAGCTAAAGAATGATTTTTGTTTGTAAATCAAATAAACTTAACAAGTTCCAGGAAAAAAATAATGATAAGAGACAAGCACCTAGGTATCTTTGTAAAATTTTTGAAACAAGGCAGGGGAGAAAGGTTACTACTAAGAAAAAGAAGAAAAAAACAAGACAGCCTCAGACCTCCTCTACAACACAAAACACAAAGAATGATGTAGATTTGAGGGGGAAATTATTTAATCCAGGGATTATATATTCAATGAAACTAAATTTCCAATTGAAGAGAAAAATATACATGAGGGTTAAAAGTTTAAAATTGTGCCTTCTGAAAAAAATTATTTAAAGATACCCTGCAGTCCAAGTAAGAAATTAACCAAAATAAAGAACATATGACTGGGGAGTTTGTGGTGTAAAACAATTGGAAACAAAGAATGAAACAATGTAGCATATTTTCAATCTAACTTGCTATAGTTATAAAACAAAATAAATAAAAAATGAAAAGGAAAATAAATACTGATGAAATATAATGAGATTGAAGTTCCAGATACAATGAATAAAATAGGAAAACAAAGTGGGTAGAAGGCAGATGAAACTATGTTTACCTTTATGTCTTATATAAGTAGGATATTTTTAAAAAATGGTTTTCTATCTGGTAATAATAAGTTGGCTATTTTTATTATTAAGTAGAGTATAAAAATAAAAGTATGAAAATGAAAATTAAAAATATATAACAAGCAGATTAAAATATTTTCCAACAATGTATTTAAAAATAAACCTTAAGTTATCACTAGTGAGGTGGAATGGGGAGGGACAAAATGCAGCCAAATCACTAGAAAAATCAAGAGAAAAGAAAATACAGTTCATGTAGTAGAAGATATGACATGAAGTGAATTTTAAAGAAACATGAAAATCAATCCTCAAAGAATAAGATCTTACATTGTTTATGACTATAATTGTGAAGGGGTTAAATTCCACTATTAAAGTACCAATATTCTCAGTTGTGGGTCAAAAATAAAGCATCCAAATCTATTATATGCTTTTAGCAATGGATAAACCTTGTAAATGGCACAAAATGGTTGAAAATAAAGGTATGACCAAAGATAGATCAGATAATTTCAAACCAAAGAAAACCTGGGATGAAAATATCAGTAAACATGGAATTCAAAGTAAAAGGAAACAATATTCCAAGAGATGGTTTTGCATGGACAGGAGGAAGTTCAAGCCATAATGAAGATACAATCCGGTAGAGGTTTAAGGATTGAATAGCATAGTTTCAAAAGGTATAAAGCAGGGACGCAGATGTGGCTCAAGTGAAGGGGCCTCCTCCTACCATGTGGGAAGACCTGGGTTCAATCCCTGGTGAAAAACAAGAAGAGAAAGCGTGCCTGCACTGCAAGCCAGTGTCAGTGTAGTGAGTCAAATGCCAGCACAGCGAGCCAAGTGCCCACACTAGGGCCTGGTTGGCAAGCCAAGTGCCTGTGTGGTGAGCTGAGTACCCATGCAAATGCCCACGTAGTGAGCCAGTGCCTGTGTGGCAAGTCAGTGCCTGCATGGCGAGCCGAGTGCCCATGTGGCAAGCCGAGTACCCATGCTCGTGCCTGCGTGGCAGCTGAGCGCCTGTGCAGTGAGCCAGTGCCCACGCAAGTGAGTCACCCAGCAAGATGATGACACAACAAAAGAGAGACAAAGGGGAGAGGCAAGGTGAAGCACAGCAGAAACCAGGAACTGAGGTTGACAGGGAACCTCTCTCCACATCAGAGGTCCCCAGGATTGAGTCCTAGTGAATCCTAGCGGAGAAAGACAAGAAGAGAAGACAAAAAGAGAAATAGATACAGAAGATCACACAGTAAATGGACACAGACAGCAAAAACAGCAGGGTGGAGGAAGGGACAAGAGGAGGGGGAGGGAGAAAGTATAAAGCAAAAATTATGAAAGATAAAAGGAATTTTATTAGAATATCTTAACTTTATTAAATAATTTTGTTAGAATACTTTAGTACTCTTCAACAAATGAAGTAGGCAAATATTAGGAAGCTTGAGTAGTACGTCTGTATTAGATTTTTAGCCTTCTGAAGAAGAAACATTATTCTTGAATCAATGGATCTTAGAAATAAATCCCCAAACTCAGAAATTCTCCACCTAGGATGGAGGCTAGGATGCCCCACCTAGATAAGCAGATTTGGCTCAACTGATAGTGAGCCCACCTACCACATGGGAGGTCCAGGTTCAAACCCAGGGCCTCCTGACCTATGTGATGAGCAGGCTCGTGCACAGTGCTGATGCATGCAAGGAGTGCTGTGCCACACAGGGGTATCTCCCACATAGGGGAGCCCCACGCACAAGGAGTGCACCCCTCAAGGAGAGCTGCCATGCACGAAAAAACTGCAGCCTGCCCAGCAATGGCGCCACACACACGGAGAGCTGGTGCAGCAAGATGACGCAACAAAAAGAGACACAGATTCCCAGTGTTGCTGACAATGCAAGCCGACAGAATACACAGCGAATGGACACAGAGAGCAGACAACTGGGGGAAGGGGAGAGAAATAAATTTAAAAATAAACAAATCTTTAAAAAAAAAAAAAAGGAATGAAGGATGTGTTCTCCCAGCCACTGGGAGTCAGCTCTCAGCCCTCTGCAGGGGGGCCTCCATTGCAGGGTTGAAAGCTATGTCCTTGAGGCAGCCTTTACTCATGGACTGATGGCATGAGGGACGAAAGGTCTGTTTTCTTCCACCTACTCCAGACAACTCTGAAGGGTCTTCCTGGCTTCAGGACTCTCTGTGTGATGGCCTAAGTCCTCCACCAAGGCCCCGTTTCAGCTCAACCTCTCCCTCTGCCCAGGCCTGCTTCCTTCCCTTCCGCAAGTGTTGACTTTGATCTCAAGGTCACTTGCTCATGAAGCACCTGCCCACTAATCTCCATCTCGGGTTCTGCTTCTCAGGGAACTAAACCTGAGAAAACAGACCATATAAACTAGAATCATCTCTAAAATATTTAAACAAGAAAATCGGAAGGATATATAGGAATGTATTTATTCTGTATAGATATCAGACCAAAACTCAAAACCTTAATTGTAGATGACCTTGAAGTTATTGCCACTGAAAAAAATATGTGCTGCTAATTCTGTACTCAGAAGCAAATTCATAGCCTTAAATGCTTTTCCTATTACAGAAGAAAGAATGAAAAATCAATACATGAAGAAAAGTCAATCCAAAAAAGTGGGAAAAGAAAACCACACACACTCAAAAATGTCTAAGGAGATAAGGAAAATACAGTTTTTTGAAATGCATACTGGAGTGTATTGGGGTGAAATGACATAAATCCTAAAGTTTTCTTTAAAATACCTTGGCAAATAAAACAAAGGAAAAAGAGAAAGATGAAGCAAATGTGGCAAAATCTTGACGGCTGTATAGGGTGATGAGTAAATATACAGGGCCCATTATACTAGTCTCCCTAATGTTAAGTGTGTTTGAACATTTTCATAACAAAAAAGAAAAAAGAAAAAGAGAAGAAAGGAGTAATAACAAGTAAATGAAGACATTAGTGAATTAGAAAAAAAATTATAAGCCAATAGAATTGATATATAAATACAAAAATTGGTTCTTGGAAAAATCAACAATAAAATAGATGATTCATCACATCTAATCAAGGATATAAGAGAGAGTAAATGAATGCATGTAATTAGGAATATAATTACAAATCAAAAGTTAGATTTAGGGTTATTCTTATAACTTTTTGCTGATAAAATTTTAACTCCCAATGAAATGTTTGTGGGGGGAATATAAATTATCATATCAGCACAGGATGTAGAAGAGTTGGCTAGACCACTGATGGTAGAGAACCTGAGTGTGAACAACAGTTACAGAGTCAACTCCGCTAAGAACTTTGGACCCAGTGTCACTCAAGGGTAAGATCTTTCAAATTTCCAAAAACCAACAAACTTTATAAGAACATGGACAAAGGGGGAGTGGATGTGGCTCAAGTGATTGGGTTCCCATCTACCATATGGGGGAGTCCCAGGTTTGATTCCTGGGGCCTCCTGGTGAAGGCAAGTTGGCCAGCTCAGAGAGCTGGTGACCCGTGAGGAGAGATGGCCCACACGGAGAGCTGGCACAACAAGACAACGCAAAAACAAAAAAGAGACACAGAGGAAAAAGACAACAAGAAACACAGAAACCAGGGAACTGAAGTGGCTCAAGCAATTGAGTGCCTTTCTCCCACATTGGAAGGTCCCAACTTTGGTCCCTGGTGCCTTCTAAAGAGTAGACAAGAAAAGAAGACAAGCAGACAAGAAGAGAAGACAAGCAGACACAGAAGAATGGGCAGCAAATGGATGCAGAGAGCAGACAGCAAGCTCAAGAGGCAAGGGGTGGGGGTAAATAAAAATAATAAATTTTTTTTAAAAACATAGGAAAAGGTGGAAGTTCCTCAAAGGACTTAATGAGATCAGCATAACTTTAGTACCAAAAAATAAAATAATCAACCAATTTCACATTAAATATAATTGCCGAAATCCTAAATAAAACATTAGCAAATGGGGACTGAAATCTGCGAGATAAATGTACCATGACCAATGAGACTTATCCCAAAAGCCAAACAGGAAAAAATATTGGTATTGTTATATTACTATCCCTGTCCCTGAGCCAACACCCATTTATTTTAAATGTTCCTGCACTAGGAATTAATTTGATAAAGAATTCTCCTTCTAACCAGCAAGGAATGTCACGTTTATTGGTGAAACACTAGGGCATTCTTGAAAATGACACCCATCCCTTTTATTTCACAATTTGCCTCGGAAGTTTTCCTTAATCAATAAAGCAGAAAACTGAAATAACAGGATCAGCACTTCTACCTCCGTTCTTCCCCTCCACACCAGGAGAGCAGCTCTGATACCCCTTCCTGGAAGGTGGGCCACTCGTTTCCAGGCAGGAATCAACGTAGCGAGAAGCTGGTATATCCCCACTCAGGAGAGAGAGGTGGGGAAAGATGAATCACGGAAGAGCTAAATAATGAAACCCTGAAATAACTAGAAAAAATACCTAAGATGATAACCTACCTGATTTTGCACATTAAAGAAATAAAAGCAAATGAAAAATCATAAAGTAAAATATATTTGGATTTGACAATGTAAAAATTCAATATTTTTTATAAATTTCATTAACAAGATTTTAAAACTAATGACAAAGCTGGAAAAATACCTAAAACACATATGACAAACCAATGGTCAATAAAACCCTTGTATCAAAAAAGGATGAACGGCCCTTTAAAAAAAATGGGTAAAATACATAAATTAGCAATTTACGAAGAGAAGAGATACATTGACTAATTAATAAATGAAAGAAAAACTACATTTGTTTTCAAAGAAATACAAATATGAAAAAAATACCATTGTTTCCCTACTAAATTGAAAAGGATTTTTAAAAATGAAAACAGGCGGTGTGGGAGAACAAGCAGCTAGGCCCTCTCTTTTACTGCTAGTGGGAAGACAAACTCATGCAACTTCCAGGGGATAATTCATCCATAAATTTCAAAAGCCTAAAAACGGTTCCTATCACTGTCCATGGCAGTTCCACTTCTAGAATGTGGTGGGCCGAGACTAAGATGGTCCCCAACGATCCCCGCCCCTTGGCGTTCACGCCCTTGTGTAAGCCCCTCCCCCTGAGTGCGGGTGGGACCTGTGACTTGCTTTCAAAAGCGATTAAAAGAAGGGACGCTGTGATCAAGGTACAGCTGACTGTGCCTTTCATCCTTCCCTTGCTGCCTCTGATGAAGGCAGATATCAGGCGCTGAGCTCTTCCACGGAGAGCTCCACGTGGCAAGGAAATGCGGGAGGTCTCAGGTCAAGAGCCAGCAAGGACCTAAATCCTGCCAACAACTGCTTAAATGCTTAAATGAAATTGGAAGCAGATCCTTCCCCAGCTGATTCTTTGGATGAGCTCTGACCGCCACCTGGATTGCAGTTGCGAGAGACCCTGAAGCATCAGACCCTGCTAAGCCCAATCCAGAGAAACTGTGAGATAACAAGTGTGTGATTTTTTAGGAGGCTAAATGTGTGGCAATTTGTTACACAGCATTGATACATAAGGATTTACTGTAAGGAGATTATCGTTGATGTGTACAAAGATCTGGACACAAAGAAGTCCATTGCAACATTTTTATTATTGGGAACATTTGGAAACAGCCTAAATGTCAATGAATAGAAGAAATCAATTACGATATAGGTAAACTATGTGAAATTACCATTTTTGTGGGTTAAAACGGACAAATATCACTAATTTTATATATTTCAACGGAATGCATTCATATAGACATTAAAATAGCATTCATGAAAAATATTTTGCAATAGAAATTTTCATGATCTCTTGTTAAGTGAGAAAAGCAGCTGAAAACTATGAAAATATTTCAATTTGCAAGAAGAGAGATGTACAAATATGTGTAGAAAAAAAGACTGTGGCTATATCAATAAGAAGTTAATAGTGTTTATCTTTGAATTACGAGATTTTACGTGATTTTTCTTTCCCCCTTTTTTTCTGTATTGTCCACAATGGACAGATATTATTTTTTATAGTCAAAGAGCAAAGCTAATTAATGAAAGTTGACAGTGGAATAAGTTCCTAAGCCAAAACTAAACTGTCTGTTTAGAACACGGTCCCTTGTTTCTCACAAATTGTTCTGCCTGATTTCCTGGGCTTACAGACTCACTGAGAGTGTGTTCACAAGTGTCCTGTGATAGCATCAACAGTGCTACAGGATTAGCTCGCTGCTTTCCGGAAATCTGTCATCCCTCCCTGGTGGACAGATCCTTTCTCATCCTGCAGCACAGCCAGGTTCTTTGAATCACTCTCTGCAAATCCCTTGGTTTCTGACATTTCATGGTGCTGGGCAATAGAGGGAATTTTGAGGAAAATGTACTGGCTGAAAGAATGTGGAAAATCACTATGTATTTTTCTCTCGCCTTTCAGGTACCTCTGGCCTTCTGTCGCTGTTCAGTTTCATCTGTTACCCAGCTAATGACCCTATTAGAAAGCTGAAATGCTCTCCGGCTTACGTGAACGGCTGATGGATTTTCTCTCTCAGACCCAAGAAATGCCTTGGGACAGCTGCATGGGTCCCTGAGGGATGGGCCATTAGCTGGGAGGTCGTCCTCCCGGAGAAACACATCCCCCTGCATCAGCATGCACTCCTGTCACGTTTACCAGGTGCATCTGCTTGTGGTCTTTCCTGACCATGCCGTGTCCGCATTTACTCCGAGGCTTGCACTCCCTAGAGGAGAAAGGGCTCCGAGAGACAGGATTTCGGCAAGTCTCATTACAACCAAAGCATATGTTGACACTACAGGAAGAAATGGGCGTAGGAGAAGGGTCAAGTGGTGACTATCTACATTTTCTCTTACTAAGAAAGGACTTAGACTTTGATATAAAATAGTAGTTGCCAGGGGCTCAGAAGTGGGGGCTGAATAGGTGGAGCACAGAGCATTGCTAGGGTGGCGGAATTGTTCTATATGAACCAGCAACGACGGGACGCATGGCATTATATATTTGTCAACGCCTATAAAACCGTGCAGCACAAAGTGTAAACCATATGTAAACGATAGTCTCTGGTTAGTAGCAAGTCTTCAATAGTGGCTCATCAATTGTAACAAACGTACTACGCTAGTGTGAGTACTTAATAGGGGAAACTGTGTGTTGGGGTGTGTGTGTGGGGGGGGGAATTATATGGGAATTTCCTATACTTTTGGTGTAATTTTTCTGTAACTCGAAAACCTCTCTTAAAATAAAGTTCATGATTACAAAAAAGAGAAAGGGCTTAGTATACTTTAACGTTAAAACCAAGCCTAAGTGGTGAGGAGATGGACACAAGAACCATTTCTGTTTGACTCACCAAGCACCTAGGACCATTCCTGGCACACAGTGGGCTCCTAACTGGTGGTTGTGGAATGAATCAACATCTAGATGGAAGAACATGAAGAATTACTAGCACATTCTTCCTTAGTTTGGAATTTTCACCTGTTGGTCCAGCGTCTAATCTTGGTGACCGCCTAGAATAAACCTCTCTTCTGTATACAGGTTTTCAGGTATTTGCTGACAATGCTTGTGTCTTTGTGCCATCCCTTTTTACTCTCTGATAAAGGAGAACTCGCTGTCCTTGTTCTTGGCTTTGATTTAGTAAGTTAAAATGGGAATAAGGGAGCAGGGTCTGGAGGAAGTATCTCTAAGTCATGCTCCTCCTTCTCACTTTAGGAAGCTGGATGGGGCAATGCCTACCCATCCCCTCTCATGAAAAAATCATATTGAGCTGTTCTTCGCCTTTGCATATGGGGGGTAAAACTTCCTCACCCATATCTGCCTTTTCCAGTTGGGGGCTCCTTAATCAGCCCCATCCTGCGTCTGAATCCCTGCTATTTTCCTATACTCCAGGAAGTGCAGGAAGCAATTCAGTGTCTGCCCAGCCCTCCACCACCCCCCGCCCCTCGTGACTGTGTCCTCACCACAATCCCTTCCACGATGTAGAAACCCGAGGCGTGGCTGTTTACATTGTTATAACATGGCAAGTCCAGTGTCCCTCTAGTCATGCCTAAAGCCTGGGATGGCTGATCCAAATTAATTTTCCTGCAAGGTTTCTTCCTCCCCGAGGAAATCTTCTCAGAGTATGCCAGCCCACCCTCTTCTATCCTTCTAAATTTGCGGTGCATTTAGATCTGGGGGCAGCATGGTGTAGGGGACACAGCATGGCCTCTGGGGTCAGGCTGCACCAGGTGTGGGCAGGTGAGTTGCCTGCTCTGAGCCAGTTTCCACATCTGCAAAATGGGGACTGTAATTCCAAGGCAGTGGTTCTCAAAGTGTGGACTGCAGATCATCATTGCCAGCTGGGAACTTGTTAGAAATGTAAATCCTCAGGGCCCACACCAGTTCTACTGAATCAAAAACTCTGCAACCTGTACTTGAACAAGCCCTCCAGGTGATTCCAGTACATGCCAAGTTTGGTTAGGGATAATGCATGTAAGACACCTGCATATAAAATGTTTAAGAAACTTGGCTACTATCATCCTGAAAGTATGCCACTTGACTTGATGCTATCCTATATTTATTGACCTCTAGAGGAGCAGTTAAGAGTGCAGGCTCTGTGTAACCAGTGTAGGGTCTCGTCTGGGGTGATAAGTTCTAGTTATGGATAATGGTGAGGGTAGCGCAGTGTGATTAACCTAGTGAATGGTATGCTTGGGAGTGGTTGAGATGGGAAGTTTATGTTGTATACAGGGTCCTGCAATATTAAAAAAACAGCAACTGAAGAGACAGTGACTACTAAATGTAATATATGATCCTGGACTAGATCTAATAATGGAGGAGAAAAGGTCCAAAAAACATTACTGGGACATATGAAAAATTTGAATGTAGACTAAAACATTTTTATCAATGTTAAAGTTCTTGAACTTAGTAACTACTTAAGGTTGTTACATAAGTGAATATCCTCGTTCTTAGGAAATGTAAATGGAAGCATTAGGTGTTCAAGGAGCACAGTATATACAACCTACTTTCAAATATTTAGAAAATTGATGGATGGATGGATGGGTGGGTGGGTGGATGGATGGATAAAATGATACAGCAAAAGTGGCAAAATATTAAAATTGGTGGATCTGGGTATCTAGGGGTGCATGGGCATTTTGGAGTTCTCTGAATGGGTTTTGCATTTTTTTTAAAGTTTGAAAGGATTTCAAAATAAAAAGTTTAAGAAAAAAGATAGTACAGGCTCTGGAGTTAGACTGCCCTAAATTTCATTTATACCATCTCTGTGGTTTGGGGTGAGTTGCTATCTCTCTGTGCCTTCTTATCTACAATAGGGAGATAATGATAGTAATAGCAAATACTTTGTTATTTGTTGAGACATGTAGAATACGTACCCCACTGCCTGGCATATAATAAGTGCCCCACCAAAGTTTTCTATTATTCTCATCTCTAGTTGTGTTAGTTTCTCCTTGGTTATATCAAAAGCTCTTCAAAGCAGAGATGATATCTAGATCATTTATGTCCTCCACAATGATTTGTGTTATGCAGGGTATACAGCAAGAGCCCAACTAATGCTTGTAGATCTGACTCTCATTGACCCATACATTAATATCCTACAAGTTAAGATCCCTGGTTTTCCCATTAACAGGTAACCTGAGTTAACATCAAAGAGGAAAATTGTCATCAACAAAAGGAAGAAATGATCTTGGAGGAAGACCTGGGATTACTCTTTACTCTGCCATCTCCTAGCCATATGACTTTAAGACCCCATTTCTTTATCTACAAAATAGGGATTGTGCTTTGTATGAATTTAGAGACACAAAACTCTGACTCAAATTGTTGCAAACCACAAGTAAATATACGGTCTTAATTCCAGGTAGTGCAGCAGCCAGGTGGGCTCCAGGGCAGTTGAGCCGGCAGGCCCCAGGTCCTTGCCACCTTCCCGTTCTCCCTTCCGTGGCACAATGCTGTGCTCTCAGGCGGCCCCTCTCCTTATTTCAAGATGGCAGACACACCCGGACACCACAATGTCCAGAGAAAGAAAGGGACCACCTCTTGCTGTGACTCCTCCTTAGGAGGGAGAGAAACCTTTCCCAGAAGACCTCTCTCCGTGTCTCATATGCCCATTCCTGAAGCACGTGCAGGTGAGAGAATGCAATTACCATGATTAGGTTAGGCGGATCACCCGGGTGATGGGGGCAGATTGGGAGTTCATCAGTGCCACTGCCGAGAACCAAATTCACATGGTTGTTGTAGCAATGAAACGAGATCATTGTGCCATACGTGATGTCCAGCATATACATGACACTTGAGAGATGCTGTCCTCATTTTCTCTTTTCCTCTCTCTTTCATCTCATATAGAGTCACCAGGTTTCAAGCATCCAAGCTCCTTAATGTGACTTCGATTTGTCCATTTCTCTGCATGACTCCATCACACACCCCACCTCCAGGTCGACATCACCTCTCTCCTGAACCTCCTCAGCAACCCACAATTGTCTTTCCTGATTCTCTCATTGATCCCATCCTACTCATTGGCTCCACAGTAGCCAGAGTGATTTTTCAATATACCACAAAATGCTTAAAACTTTCAATGGCTTCCCATTAGCCCTAGAAGAAAATCAAATCCAGATGTGGTGGCCATGACCATGTGTCTCTCAGACTTCCAACCACAGGGACCATTTTGACGAAGGACCTCAAATGCTGAGCTCTGATCTTTATGCAAGGTCACAGTTCCCTCGGCCTGGGGCTGGGTGGCAGGGATACTAAGGAAGGTGAACACGAGGGATTCCTTGGACGGCTGACGTTGGCCAAGGGCTCCCAACAGCATGGCCAGCCTTCCTTAGACTGCACCCCACTTTTCTCTCAGGCAATTCTCCTAGTATAATCCTTCTATGGGTAATCTTGTCTTGGTGTCTGCTTCTAGGAAGGCCAAGACTAACACACCAGGGCATGGTATGAAAAGTTTTCCATAACCTCGACTCTGTCCACCTGCCCAGCCTCATCTCTCACTGCCTACCCTTCTCACTAGATACTCCAACCACCCGAAATACCTACAGTTCTCTTCTTAGGTGCTGTCACCACATGCTCGTCTTTTGTTCCCACACCACTCCCACACCTACATTCCCAGTCTCAGTGTAAGCGTCCTTTCTTCTAGAATTTTCTATCCTCCCTCCTCTTACATGCACACATACCAGGGCTACATGCCTCTGCTCTGGATGCCCAGAACACTCTTCCCAAACCCCCATTAAAGCACCATCACTCTCTATTTTAATTTTGATGCACGTGCCCCCCATAAAGAATCCGAGCTGCACAGGGGGCAAGAGCATGTTAGCCTCCTTCCTCTAGGCTGTCCAGTGCCCGGAATGGGACCTGACACACAGCAAGTGTTGGCTGATCGGGGATTCTTTTCTTCTGCCCATGGCCCCAGTACCCACCTGGGGAGGCACAGAGCATCCCCGAGAGAGAGCCTACAAAAGAGATGCGTGTTACACGTTCCCAACATCCACCCGGCTTGGATAGAGAGGGATCTGGAAAAGCTCCTAACGCCCAGAGATCAAGCTTAGAGACCTAGCCGGCCTGTCCATCCCTGGGTTTAGGCAGGAGCAGGTCTCTGCCCCAGGGAGGTTCCCTTTAAATGTGTGTCAATCATGCTCTGGCAAATCCGGGATTAACAGATCAAAGCGGACAAGCTGCCTATCAGGGGAGGGGGCAGCTCTGGCAGCGAGCTGGAGCAGGGCAGGGCCGGCCAGGGCTTACAGGAGATGGTTGGAGTGGAAGACACACAAAGCAGTCTGTGCGCTGCACAAAGGCACCCGGCCAGGGGGCGTAGGGCTGCCACCCCTCCCCCAGTCCCTCCTTCAGTCTGCGTGCCCTGCTGTGAGGCTGAGCCGCCAGATTCAACCCCCCCCCCCCCCAGAGAGGGCATCTTTGGGTGCAGAGATGCTACGAACCAGCAGCAACCCTGGGCAAGGAGGGGCCGCTCTGGGGAAGGAACTTGGGCTGAAGGCCGGCAGACTTGGCCCCACCTTGCTGGGTGTCCCTGGGAAGTCATCTCCTTCCTGGGCTATTTTTGAACCCATGATGGACCAGGCACTGAGATGTGGCCTGAGAATGCAGCAAAGTGCTCTCCGAATGCATGAATAGATGGGGCAAACGGGCATCCAACAAGCCAGCACTCCTGAATGACGACAGCTCTAATACGTCCTATGAAGAAAAGTCTAGGGTTCCAGAAGAGAGGATTCTAGGGAGAGTCTCCTTTGCAAGAAGACAAGGAATTGTTCAGGAGGAAGTATGAGTCAGCGTTAGCTAGAAGGTGGGCAAAAATGGGTAAGAAAGGATTTGGGCTAGGAACAGCGTTTATCCTTTCAAAACGGTTCCCTATCTATTTATGAAATACTTACCCTCTTATGTGTTGGGTGTGTGGGACAATGAAGAAAGGGAGAGAAGTCCAGTAAGTGAGGAGCAAAGAGGGGAAGAGGAGAATGGAATGAGTTCTAGTGAAAGGTGGAGGCAGGCGCCTGGCTAGTCAGGGCTTTGTAGGGCAGAGGAGGGGTTTGTAGAAAGACTTTGGAAGGTTTCAAGTGGCCGCTGGCAGGATCCGATCTGCCCGTGGAGATCCCTCTGGCTGCTCTGGGGAAATACTCAATGCCTGTCTGCTCCTGCTGGGGTGATGGCAGGGCTGCCCTACCTCTGCTCACCTTTGGCCAGGTAACCTGTATCCTCTTTCTTGATGAGAACCAGAGGAGCTACTGTCTTTCAGGATCTCAGGTTCCATGGTTCCCCACGCCCAGGGGGCACCCCTGCTCTAATGGACCAGTAGCCATAACCTTATCACTCAACGGCAAATGCATTCCCAGGGCTTGCCCCTTTGCAAAGTTATCTACTTGCATTTTGTGATCCAAGGGATGGTTCATAAGCTCGAGTTTGTCACTGAGGCGAACACTTCATTTTCCACCCAGCAGACAATCCCTTATTTGTGGCTATTGTGCTTCATCAGGGAGAGCTGGGACCTCTCTCATCCCAAGGAAATCAGTCTTGATTGATCGAAGCTAATCATGGAAAGTCCATTCTCCTTGCCAGTGACTGGTTTAGGTAAAGGAATGTTACATAACTCTGAGGGCCCTTGAGGAAAGGTTTTCCTTGTTCTTGAAAAAGGACATAAGAAAGGATGCTGTTCCATTGTGTCTGCCTGTGATGGCTGGAGATGCTGCAGCCCTCTTGCAGTGGTGAGGGAAAACACCATTAACACTCTGAGGATAGAACAGGCAAAGGTGGAAAGAACCTGAGGTCTAGATGAGTTGCTGAATTAACCAAACCTTCCTCAGGATATTTTTTTACATGGAAGAATACATTTCTTTTATTAAGTAAGCCATTTTCAGTTGTGTTTTCTGGGACCTACAGCCAAAAGCATTTAATTGGTGCAGTTTCTCTTTTTCTGGGCCTGAGTTGGAGATGTAGGTCATAAATCTTTATAAATTTTACAATCCCTCTGTCTATAATAGGTAGGGATGTGGTTAGCAAGTCAGCCCCATGATATATGAAATCAATGTCTTATAAAGCTTCCCTCCTTGGTATCATGTAAACATTCAAATATGGTGTGATCAGGAAGTTCTCCTAGGCACCTGGCTTAAATATCTACTGCTGCTCCAGGGGCTCTTCCTGGGTGAAGGAAGACCTTTCCAGGTCACCTCTGTTCCTCAAACAACTGCCCAGAAACTTGACCCCTTGGGTGGTGACCTTGGCTGTGGCTGGACCTCTAGCACCTATGCCAGTGCCGTCACCAAGTTGGTCTTGATAAAGGTTTTATTTTTAAGAAACAAACACGAAATCTTTACCAGAAGGTCTGGTGGAGGTCTCTCTCTTAGAGAAAAACAAAACAAATTAAAAAACCCCAACAAACTAAAATCAAGCATTTCTGTCTTTTGACTGAGTCACAAATGCAACCATTGCTATAGTTTTAGTTCAGGCCTGGCGTTCCCAGCGGGACTGGGAATAACTGGATTTCTCAGCCCCGTGGAGGGGAAAGGCTCCCCAAAATACGGTTCTGGCAGCAATGGCCACCAGGGGGCAGTGGTGCACCCACGGACAGGTCCTGGGGCCTTGGGAACTTCTAGTCCACCCAGCCTCCAGGCCACCCAAAGCGGCCCAGGGGTGCCACTTTTTTTGAACACACACCGTGAAGAGAGCACACCCCTCCCCAGCTCCAAGTCAGCTGATCTCCCCTGATGGTCTTTCTGCCGGACTCCTGTGGCTCCTATTTTCTGCTTTGAATTAGACGTAGTCATTTGCCTACAGGTTTCATCTCCTCTGGGAGATACAAGGTCCATTCCTTTCTGTTTTAAATAAAATATAACATACATACAGAAAAGGGCCCAATTCACAAAGTTCGAGCTCAGGGAATTTCCAACGGGTTAAGAACAGAATATTCTCAAGGCCAGACGTCCCCCCACGGCCACTGTCGATGCGAGCTAAACCCCACACTCAGGCGTGAGGTTGCTGCAGGCAGGCGGCTCCCATCTCCCTTGCCCGCCTTCTCACCCACAGGTCAGCCTGTCCTGCCTCTGTGCTGAAGGTAAAGGGAAGCACGTTTGTGCCTGGCTTCTTGGATTCAGTACTGGTTGTAAGATTCTATATGTCGTTGCCTATAGAAGTAGTTAATTTGATAGATGAAGAAACTAAGGCTGAGAGAGAGGAATTACAAAGCCACCTTGATGTGGGCTATGGGTGGAAGGCTCTTTGTCTCTTCAGAGATAACTAAGTTGTTTGACTTGTGGGTGTGGAACGGTGAGAGGCTGCAGTCCTGCCCTTAGGGACTGGCAGCGGCTCCAGTCCCAGGAAATGTTTAACAATGCAAGGGCTATAAACTTTAAGTATTTAGGGGAAATGCAAAAACCAAATACGCTAAAGGCTTATCTAGAATGTCTGGAGTCCATGCTAAAAGCTTACCTAAGATGTGGAAGATATATGCTAATTGAAGCCTATTGAGAACTGAAACAAAGGGACCATTTGGCCTTTCCTCTCTGTATAAAAGACGTTTGAAAATCTTGTTCAGGGCTCGGGATTCAAACTGAAAGCTCCCGAGTCCGGCCGGCCGTCAATAAACCATTTTTCCTTCTCAAAATCATTCCTGAGTCCTGGCCTCTCTATACTCAAATAATTGAACTTCTCTTAAATTCCACAACAACCTAGCCAACCAACAAAGCTCACCCCTCCTCCCTGTCACCTCTAGGGGTCACTGTCCTGCTGCAGCAACAGCACCCTTCCGTGGGGGTGAGATGGGGGGGGGGGGGGGTAGGGGGAGACCAGCACCTTCCTTTCCGCCCAGGAGGGACATTTTCTCTTTGGAAAAGACCACTTCATTCTTTTTTTTTTTTTAAGACCTTCCTCATTCTGCACTTCAAAATAAACTCCTCTTTATTTCCCCAGCTCTTTCCTTCCTGCGCTCTCGATATAAAACCTTTCGCCAACACCGCTTGCAATTACCACCGAGAGAAATATCTATTCTGGGCGATTCATTTGTGCTTTCCCGGGACCTGTCTTTAACACACCTGAATGATCCTCTCTGGGACAGCCTCCCTTCTGAGCAGCCCCTCTTCAGGGCCACCAGCTCTGACTTCCCCCGTTCCATCCAGACGCCCGTCCTTTCCATGATTTCATTCCTTGCACTGTTGGAAATGGATCCCTGGACCCAGCCTGTGCTGATAAGACGAAGGCCTCTTCCCTGCCTGGGGCCGCTGGGGTTCAATGGGAGCCTCTTTTACTTCCGTGAGATATTTAGATAGCAGTTTTCGTCCACACCACCGGTCTCTTTGCCTCCGCTTAGAGTGAAGATAAGCAACTGACTATTGGATCAGGAGGTAGGTAGGAGTGTGTGTCTGTGAGGTGGCGGCTATGTGCTGAATCAGAACTTTAACCCCAGGTTGGTAACTGATTCAAAGTGGGGCCTTGAGAATGCCAGGTGCTCACCCTTGACCTCAGGGTACAATACAAGCCGTAAAAGGAAGGGGACGTGCGCCCAGGGGGCAGTCCACGAGGGGCATTCTCCCTCAGCTGGGCAAGCTGCATCCTGCACAAGGATGCCCTGTGGAGGGGGAAAGTGGGGGTTCCAGTCGAGCTCGAAGCTCTCACCAAGCTGGGTGCCAGAGCCAGGGGTCCCTTTTCCTATTCACACAAAGTCACTGGGATGGGGTTCGGGGCCTTCATCAAGACCCTGAAACTGGAAGCAAATTTTTGCAGGTGGGTCATTTTTCTGGTGCACGACATTGGCTTCCCAAGAGGCCCGAGACCCATGGAAGGATCCAGAGCCCTTAATTTGCACGGTCTCCCTGGCCCTTGGCTTTCCTGCCATTCCGTAAGTTTGTTCCCCTTTCCTTTCCCCTTTGCCCATCTCCTCTAGCTCTGATCAAAAACCAAGGAGCCCACCCCTCCAAGTGACACAGCTGGAAAAAGGAGGCTGCCCCAGCAGCCAGGAAATGGTTTCATTTCTCGGTTAAGCAGTTTGACTCCAGGGATATTTATGGGCAGGGAAAGGCACTGCTAGGAAGGGTGGGGTGAGAAATTAATAAGACGTGTTATCTGGGGAGGCAGCAGGGTGCAGAGGCAGCTGCTGCCAGAGAGGGCCAGAAGCTCCTGTTCTGGGTTTCTGGCTGAAAGTGAGAAATGAAAACCACTGCACTGGAGGTGACTGGTGGTGGGGAAATCCAACACCCTGGGAGCTTTCGGGACTTCCTAGCATCCCCTTTTTGTTCAGGCTGATTGGAAGAAAGGAGAGCAGGCTCCAACTCCCGGGGGGGCTGGCAGAAAACCCATGATTTCAACCCAGGACTTGGTCATTCACACTGCAGAAAGGATTTTGTGCCCAACACTTCTTAAGCCTCCATTAAATATTTAAGTAGCTGGCCCCCGGAGCATTTAAATTAGGATTTGATTTATGTCAGATTGATTTACACATCACCTTTGCCAATTAACCTCGCAGGGAACGTGGAATTGGGGCCGGGAGATTCATCTGCTTAGCTGGGGGGAGCAAACCTGGAGGATGATGGAGACTCTGGGGGCTGAATCCCCACGTTGGAGCTGCGTGTTCTGGGAGACTTCCCTGTGCTCGACCCCTTTCTACTCGAGCTTCGTCAAGTTCTGGTCTTTTGCAGCCCCACCATTCTCAAGGAGACATGTGACATTTCAGCCAGCGGAGTGATGGCAGAATTGATTACCACAGTCCCCAGGTCTTCATAGAACTCTAGGGAATTTGAAAGCAGATATGCCCACTCTAAGTAAATTTAGTGCATGGAAATTCCAACCAACAACAGCGCGAATTAGGTAGAGTAATTCTTTCCATACCCAGAATATTGCCACAGGATTCTTTTTCAATACTAGTGGCCACCGAGCGTTTTCAATGTAATTCATTCATTCTTTAGGTGCCTGAGCAAATTCATCTCTCTCTCCATTCCCCTTTCCCTTTTCCTCACAATAATTATAGTGGCTCATGCTGTGCCCTAGCACTGGGCTAAGCATTTTACTGACATCTCATTTACTATTAACAACCCTGTTAAGTTAATTCTCCCCCACGGTGCAGATGAGGAAATTGAGGCTCAGATGGGTTAAGTAACTTGTCCAAAGTTGCACAGCAGGTAAGTGGCAAAGTCAGGATTTGAACCCAGGTCAGTCTGAGTCCCAGAGGTTGGGACAGGGCAAAGTTAGCACTCTGAGGGAGGTGGAAGCAGCAGGACTGAGGGGGTGAGGTAGAACCACTTCACTAGTGGGTTGACTACGCATGTCGAGGGTGGGAAGGGGAAGTTCAAAGAGAGGGTCCCCGCTGGAGTAAAGGTGAGACGAACCCCTCCCCAATGGATGCCAGACACCTTCACTCCCAGCTTCCCATTCAAAGGACTCTGCTCCTTGTGTGTTGCTTAGAAGAATCTTCAGATCCCCAGATTCTAGGCTCCCGTTTGATTTGCATAGCCACGCCCACCCACACACCCACGTGCCTCCTCCCCTGCTTCCCAGAACCCTCCTCTCTCGACATCTCCACCTCCTCCTGCTTCCGTCACCCTCAGGTCAGGGAACACAGCGGCTGCCACCCACAGAGCATACGTATGCTGAATCCTCAGCCCAGACTCGAAGTCCACAGTCTTGAGAGGACTCAGGCAAAAGCTCCAAAAGAGTGTGTCCTGAGAGAGGGCAAATTTTTTCCCCCAGTTTTAAAGTTCCCTGATTCTCTACCTGAAACTTTTGTCTGTTTCAAAATGGAAAAAGCAAATTCCAGAAAGGGAGAGTGTCTTATCCATGAGCGAGAGACTAATGGGCAGAAGAACTGGATTTCAAGCACTCAATTCATTCATTCAACAAAGCTTTATTGAACAGCTACCATGTGCCAGTCATAAGGAGCTGGAGACACAACCTCCGGCAGCTTACAGTCTCGGCTGTAGACGGGATGGCTCCCATCTTAAGGAATTTTTTAAATGGTGGGGATATTAAGTTGGCCATTTATTTTACAAGCATTTATAATTGTACTTTCCATAATCCAGAACCCAAAGTATTTACAGAGATTATTTCCTCAAAATAACCCTATAAGGTCAGATACTCTTTTATCTCCATTTCACAGATGAGGAAACTGAGGTACAGAAATGTGAAGTAAGTGGCAGAGCTGGGATTCAGACTCACACCGTGCATCTGCAGTATACTACCTCATTTGGCCTTTCCCAACCACAACAGCAAGACATTGTAAACGAAAATAAACATTACCAATATTCTCCTCAAAACTGACAGTAAAATAGGTAAATATATACATGTATCCGTAAAGAACGCATAACTGGAACTAAGAAACCTGAATGACACACAGCAGTCGAGACGATAGAAAACACAGATTTGGAGCCACTTCCTTTCCCAGGGTAGCTGTTGTTAAACCACACATTTGGGTATGTGTCTCCAGGCAGGCAAAGAGAAAAAGAAAAAGTCTAGGTTGTATCATTTTTATAATTCCTGAGTAGAAAACTGGTTAGTTCTTCTGGGGAAATAACCACAGTCTCCCAATTGTTTTTTGTTATCCTTTTGAAAAAAAACAAAATCAAATAGTCCTGAACCCTGAGCCCTTGAAGGCAAAGAGCACAGTGTGCTCATCTCTCTGAAGCGTTGTCTGCTAGAGGGGAACAGTGGGGGGCGCGTTACTATCTGGGGAGCCAGGAAGGGCTTCTCTGAGGAGGCGACATTTTCGCTGACAATTGTAGAATGAGGAGGAGCCACCGATCTGGGGGACAAACAGGCCAGGGTGAAGTGTGAAGACCTTAAGTCAGGAATGATCGTGAACCAGGGTGAAGTGTGAAGATCTTAAGTCAGGGATGAGCGTGACGTGTAGCAGGCACGGCAAGGAGACCAGTGTGGCTGCGGGAGGGCGAGGGAGAGGAGGGGAGGGCGAGAGCAGGGGGGAGAGGGAGGCCGGCCGGGCATCTGGGGCTTCATTCAAAGCACAGTGGTGCAGGTTCTGAGCACAGAAGTGACGCGAGCTGGTTTGCTGTTGACATGGTCGCTTTGGCCACCGCGTGCGGTGCAGCTCGGAGGGGGGTGAACCATGTAAAGAGCGAGCACGCGACTAGGTGGCTGTCCCCATCGGCCAGATGAGAGATGGCGGCAGCTCGCCTGGGCCAGCGCGTGGGGCTGGAGGAAATGGATTCAGGCTGTATTTTGAATTTAGACCTGATAGGCCTCCTGCTGGATTATGTGCTTGAGAGACAAAGGCTACTCCTTTAGTCCAAGGTATCACGTTGTTCATCTATCTACCTGCGGCTGGCGTTGTTTTTCGCTCAACAAATACCTCGGCCCTCTTTCCATGTCCGGACATACGCTTCGGCCTCTTTCATTTTAACATGCCCTCCATGTTCTGGGCAGATCACAATTTATTCTTTATACATTACCCCATGGCTGGACACTTAGGATGTCTCGAATTTCTCACAGTTATGGCAATGCTGCAAAAAATATTAATTCAATCACTCGTTTCTTCTACAAATTTCTTGAGTGGAATTGGAGCATAGGTCTGAGGTGCTCTCCAGGCTAGAAGGTACATCCAGCTCGGTTGTGGAGTCCTTCCACTCTAACAGGAATTCTGAGCCAATGAAGCATTAACTTCCCCTTGTCTATCCCACCCCGGCCTCTGGGAGACGGTATTCTAGTTTCTGACTCTATGAATTTGCTTATTCTAATGATCTCCTATCAGTGAGAAATTGCACTCTCGGTCCTCTTGTGTCTGGCTTGTTTCACTCAACACAAGGTCTCCAAGGGCCATCCGCGTTGTTCGTTGTATTGGAACTTCATTCCTTCTAATAGCTGAATAGTATTCCACAGATTGCCTATACCACCTTGTGTGTGTATCTTCTTGCCATACCATACCCCACTGTTTCAGGGGCCAGAGGTTTGCTAGACACCCCTATGCAGAGAAGCCCATCCCTTCCCCACTCTCTGAAGATGAACCGTCCCAGAGGAACCCCCTGCCTCCTTCCCCCCTCTCTACTTCCTGTGCCTTCCCAAATTTAAAAATTGCAGTTCCTGGGGGCCATATGTGTCTGGTCTTTAGAAACAGGAAGTGGCATTTTGGGAATGGGGACCCGGCTGCCAACTACAGCTTGGATCTGGGAACTAGCCTGATGTTCCTTGGAGACAGTTTAGCTTCCCTCTCACACATACCCTCCTTAGAACCCAGGGCCAGCCGGGGAGATTAGAGCCTCGTACCTGCCTGACTCATAACTCTCCATCTGTGACAGCATGGCATTCTCAGTAGGGAGAGAAAAAGAGAGAGGGTGGAAGAGAAAGAATCTCGCTTTACTTTCTAGCCTTTCTCCAAAAGCAACCTACAATTCTTTTCGGCCTGCTCTGCATCTCTATCTTTATCAAAAACAAACAAAAAGCTGTTTATGAGGCAACATGTTTGACAGATAGAAGGATAATTGCCGTACTATGCAAAGAACTCTTCAAATATGAAAGAACCACCTAATTCTATTGAGCAGATGAAAGATATGAAGAGGTATGCAATCACCGAAAAATACAAAATGGCCAGCAAGCATGCAAAGATGCACGCCCTCCATCATTAGAGAAAGGAAAATTAAAACAAGCGCACACTACTTCCAACTCTCCAAATGACATGGGTGAAAGAGCTTGATAATTCCCGATCTTATGAAAATCAGGGAAAAGGATTCTCTGACCCCAGGGCAGGGGGTGCAAACTATTAGTGCCACGCAATTTGACAATATCTTCTTCTAGCTATGCCACTTCTGGGTATTTATAGTATAGCTATACTTCCAAAGTGAACAAAGTGGGCAAAGAAAAATGCACTTATTGTAGTATTGTTTACTGCAGCAAAAATCCTGAAAACAGCCTATTGTGAATCAATAGGACATCGATTAAATAAATAAATGATGATACATCTATATAATAGAATACTATGTAGCCACGAAAAGAACAGGGTAGCTCTAAATATAGTTACATGCAGAAAAAAAAACTAAGATACAAAAGTTAAGTTTCCCAATATAATAGTTTTCATGTGAAACATTTCTGAAAGAATGCATAAGAAGGCACAATAGTAGTTGCCGCTACAAAATTAAGATGAAAAAACTAAGTTTTTTTACATTGCCACATGGTTGTTTTAAAAGCCATTATCAGGAAGCGGATTTGGCTCAATCAGTAGAGCATCTGCCTACCATACTGAAGGTCCAGGGTTCAAACCCAGGGCCTCCTGACCCATGTGATGAGCTGGCCCACGAGCAGTGCTGATGTGCACGAGGAGTGCCGTGCCACACAGTGGTGTCCCCCTCATAGGGGAGCCCCACGTGCAAGGAGTGTGCCCTGTAAAGAGAGCCGCCCAGTGCAAAAAAAAGTTCAGTCTGCCAAGGAGTGGCGCTGCACACATGGAGAGCTGATGCAGCAAGATGACGCAACAAAAAGGGACACAGATTTCCGGTGATGCTGGCAAGAATACAAGTGGACACAGAAGAACATACAGCGAATGGACAGAGAGAGCAGACAACTGGGGGAGGGGATGGGAGGGGGTGGAAGGGGAGAGAAATAAATAAATCTTTTTAAAATAATAAAAAAATAAAAGCCATTATCATGTCTTCCTTTTATGATTAAAACTTGTTTAAAAGATATTTAATGCCAAGCAGATCCCCCAATACTGGACTCAGAATCTGGAAATTAGAACATTTGAGTCCTAACCCCAGTTCGCATTCTCTTTATCCCGATGTTACATTGGATTAATTGTTCACCCTCTCCAGGCTTGAACTTCTCATCATGGAGCCAGAGATGCTGCCAGTCTGTTGGTGATGTCATTGATGTTGACGTTTTTCAGTCTACTGGATGGACAAACAGGTGGAGAAAAGTAAGCTGTCTTATTGTTTGGCTCCAAAGTTTGTTTTGTCTGTTACTCATGTGCAAACATTGATCTGATTTCTTGGACACCATGCCACCTACATATGGAAACAGTGATATTTCTCTACCACGAAAGCCTACCTGGAGATGCCAGAGGGTGATCCAATTTTCACCCATCACCTGTGACCTAGTTTCCAAGTCTACCTGTGACCTAGTGCATGCTGGGAGTAAATAGCATCACCTGCAAGGCTGATCTAAAACACCTGGTGAAGTAGAGCATCTAGCTCTCTGGAGCCTTCCCTAAAGTTTAGAAGGTAATTGGGTCGGTCTGTGTGTGGTGGAGATGGTGAATGTCAGCAGAGGCAGTCATCAAGCAGTGGGAAAGACATCATCAATAGAGACTAAAAAAAAAGAAAAAAGCCGAGACACGCTTTAGTGACTTAACTGACAAAGAGCAGTAAAGAAACTCTGGAACTCTGCAGGGTCCTTACAGAGAAATAGCAAGAAATCATGTGGGTTAAAGAACCAAGGTGGAAGCCACAATGGGGATGAAGGAAGCAGCTGGCAGGAGCGCAGCTGAAGGAAGAGGGAGTGCTCCCAAGCAGACCAAGGTCATTTGGGGGGGTCCACTGAATATCAAAGAAGGAGACAGACAAGTTGAAGAACAGGAAAAAACAGGAAAGAAAAGATTGATGTCAATCTGCCCTATAATTCCAGGTGGGGAAGGGAAGGCAGGTAGAAAAGGCTGAATGTGGAAGCAGGGACTGTCGGCAGCAGAGAAGGTTCACAGAGAGCTTCCACTCCGAGCAATGTTGCTAAGCCAGGGGACATCCCTGGGAATTCTGTCACGGGAACCTTGATTAGAAAGTCGCCTGGGCCAGGGCCAGCTCAGAGGCCATGTGATGATGGAGTTTGGAGCTGCCGTGAGTGGGACGCTGTCTGACTCATCTCCATCCTCAGGAACTGGCCCTCAGTGAGGGTGCAGGAAACACTTGCGCGAACGAGCAAATGGTGCCCATTCGTGTTGGAGTGGACATTTTTAGGGAAACTGACCTTCCAAGACTAATAGCTCATAGAAGGGGAAAAAACAACAACAACAACAAAAAAACCCACGGCACACACACACATTGGGCAAGCATCTCTAGATCAGTGGTTCTCAACGAGGAGTGATTTTGCCTCCTAGGGGACATTTTTAATAGTCTGTAGACATTTCTGGTTGTCAAAACAGGCTGGGTGGTGGGGGGCTACCGGCTTCTAACGGGGGAGGCCAGGGAAGCTGCTAAACCTCCACAGGACAACCTCCCACAACAAAGAATTATCTGCCTCCCAAACGTCAACCGCACCAAGATTGAAAACCTGTCTTTGGAAAGCCTAAGCTTCTTCACAGAACTTTTTTTCCTACTTCTGTTTTCTACCTACTTTTTTTGGTTTTTGAATTAGCTTTATATACATAACCAAGACAGAAAGAAATCCTGTAATTTATGAAAGCATTCTCATAAAACATGTAAGCCGCAGAGGTGAATCTAAAACATCCTCTTCTCCCCTTTCCACTGTGGTAATGCTGTCGTTAGCAGCTTGGTGTATATACTTTGAGACATTTTTCTATAGGTATTTATTTATCTATGGATACAGTGTTCTTTTGCATAATGTATACATAGTATATTCAGAATTCGTTGGTGTATGCATATTGTATAAAATCGTATCATCTGTGTGTCATTCTGCAACTTGTTTTTTCCCTCTCACAGCCTCTTAGAGATCTATCAATACACGTGAACCTTCCACATGGAACTTGTGCACTGTATTCCATAGTCCTGCATCTTCCACAGTTTATTTAGCCGCCGCCTCCCATTGAAAGCATGTGGGTTACTTTCAGTTTTTCCTTATTCATGAACATGGTTGCAGTGAACTCTCCCGAGCTAACCTCCTTGTTTCTCTAGAACTGACACCAAGAACAGGCTGTATGCAGAATTTATTTTTAATTTTGATAAATGCAGGAATATCATGCTCCCAAAAGGCTGCACCAGTTTACACTCCCACCAGCAATATGCGGGCATAACCATTTTCCCCACATCCTCGCCAGCATGTGATATTATCACACTCTTTATTTATTGCCGATCTGAAGGGTGTGACTTGCCTAGTCTCGACCCCAACTTCTAAAGGAGACAAGCCGCTCCTTTGCCTCCACTGTAAGGGCTGACACTTTCCACCCGGCCCCAGCCACTCTGAGTAGTTCCCCTCAGAAAACCTTTTCTGAGCACCTACTGTGGGCTAGGTGCTGAACTTGAAGCCATCCTGAGAAAACATGCTCCCACTGGCGATCACTCACGAAACCTTAGAACATACGATTATGGTAGTGGGACAAAAGAACTGAGAAAGAAAGAGAAAAAAAGTGCTGACTGACATGCATGGAAGGGTAGACTCTGGAAAAGTGGCTTGAAGCAATTGGTGTTTGGGTCCTACTCACGATTTGCTGTTTTGCTGGTTTTTAAAAAAATATTTTTGTGAGTTGGTTTCCTTGCTTATTGTCTCCTACCACTCCCCACCCCCACTCCAAGGAGGGGGCAGAGATCACATCTGTTATATGTTCTTTTATACCTCCGGCTTCTAGCATGGTGCCTGGTATACAACAGGCACTCAGGAAACATTCAGTGTTTGAATGAGTGATCTTCTCTGAAACAAAAACCCTCATGAGGTCAGTGTAAGTGTTATCTCTATTTGACTCAGAAGAACCCATTCAGCTCAGAGAGGTAGAGTAGTTGACCCAAGGTCACACAGCCAGCAACAAGCAGAGCCAGAATTAGAACCCAGATTGTAGTCTGAAGTCCTGCTCTTAACACCAGGGCAAACAGGCAGCCCTAATGGCTGAGTGAGAGAAGGTCACTTAGGAAAGGGGACAAAAATGGCAACCTTTCCAAATCATTTCTGCAGCCCTGGATCTGAGAAGGTCTGATTCCCCGCGGTGGGAGCGGGTACCTCCTTTCCTCCCCATCAGCTGGGACACCCCATCCCTCGCTTGTCTTCGCCTCTCTCGTTGAATTCTTTCTCTTCCCTGCCTGCCTCTCCCCCAGCGCGTCCTCCAGTCCCAGGGGACTGCGGGAGACTGCCACTCGGCCAGATAATTGAAGTCCCCCTCCTGTTGGCCCCTCGGGCGGAGCCCCGCCAGCAGCTGCTCAGCTGAGCGGGCCTGGGAGGGCTGCGGCTGTGAGTGCACGCGCGTGCGCGCTGGCCCGCGTGCGCCCCGTCTCGCCCGCCTCTTTGGGCTGGGGCCACGGATTCATTACCGATTTTTCCTTGGTGGCGCTGAGAGGAGGGGAGGGGAGCGGGTCCAGATGGCAGACAGGCGGGTGGCTGTCGGCCCTGCCTCCTGCTCTCACTAAGCAGATGCCCCAGGAACAAGGGCCCTGGAGGCAGGGCGGGATTAGACGGGAAACTCCGTATCAATTAGTGTCAAAGGCGGGAGCGCTGGGAGGGGGAGGGGCGGCCTGCCTGCTCTGGCTGGTGGGGGGGGGGGCGCCCCAACAGTGCAGCCCACCGGGGGGGGGTGGTTAATGCACATCTTCAAGAGGGGGCGAGGGCTGGGAGTGACGGGCTTGCGGTCCGAAATAATCAAAGGCAACAGCCTAACCCTAATACACAGCCCGGGAAACTGAGGCCAGGACAGAAGGCAGTTGCTGGAGGTCCTAGAGTGGGTCTTGGGATAGGGCTAATTAGACAACACTCTCCTGTAACTGTAACAAGGCCAAGAATTCCAGCAACTATGAAATAGGATTAGCTTCCCTTAGGGAGCCCCCACCACTTGCCAGTCAATTGAGGGCAACCTCTCAGCTCATCCAATAACCCCCTGCCTGATGAGCTGGACCTTTATAGCCTCGTTTTATGGATGTAGAAACTGAGGCTCAGAGAGGGGAAGCAGGCTGCCCAAAGTCACACAGCCAGTGGGGACAGGGTTGAACTTCTTACCAAGATCCGAGCCAGCCTAACAAGAGGCTTACCTGGCCCCTCTGGAGTGTCAGGGCCACACTGGTTTGGAGGGCTGATGCTCCTACAGCCCCACTGCTTTCACCCTGAAAAGAGAATTGAATTTCAAGTCCCAAGACCAAAATTCAAGGTCGGGCTCTATTATTTATAATGTGACCCTGGGCAAGGGGCCGACCCTCTGAATTTATTTTCTCCTCTATCATACCAGTGCCATCCAACAATGGGGGGTTGGTTAAATTAATTTGGACCTATACCCATAATGGAATACTATGCAGACATTAAAAAGGATGATGGATGGATATTTCTTGGCATGGGAAGATACTCAGGCTGTGGTAATACATTTTAAAAAGTAGTCTGGAATATACAAACATGCCCAATGTTATCCCATTTTGATAACAACCAAGAGGGATAGTGGGAGCGGGGGCAGAGAGGGAGAGAGAACGAGTGAGTGTGAGTCTAAAAGGATAAACCCCCTAGATATTAATGGTCTCCAGTGAAAATCTTTTTCTTCATCATTATTTAAAAAAATCAGTATAAATAAAAGTTACAAATATTGAACAGGTGTCCTGTTACCAGTCTTGTCCTGCTTTGAGTATTGTGAGGATCCATAGTCAGTGCCCTTCACATGCAAGGGATGGGTTCTCTCTAGGATGGAGAATGATAGAATGTGGGCCAGGGTCTCATCTACAGCTGAGTTAGAGACCCAGCATCTTCCTTGGGCCAGGATTGGGCTAGGCCAAAGCCAAAACGAACAAGCTGAGGGGCTGCCGGGTAGGGAAGGGTTAATGTGCGAATCCATAAGGCTGACCTGGGGTGGCCCACTTAGGCGGCCATCTGCCAGCAGGCCTGCAGCTGCCAATCCCAGGCGGGCGGGCCTTCTCCCTGGCTCCGCCCAGCCCACACAGCTTGGAGCAGCCCCGATGCCTCTGCCTTCTCGGCGTGTCCAGCCAGGGGCTCTGGCCCGGCAGAGTTATCTCATCTCATCCCCATCAGCAGCACTGGCATCCCAGGCAATGGATGTAACCAACTCTTGTTGCTAATTTGGGCGTTGGAGGGACGCCCATTTTGCAGCTAAGGACACTAAGCCCCAGAGAAACTCCAGGACTTGGCTCAGGGTCCCAGCACTCCTCAGGAGACAGTCCAGGCTCCTGGAGGAAACAGCCGCACCTCCACCCATCCTGCCTGGATAGGCACCCACAGGCACTAACTCACCCAAGAGAAGTTGAGGAGCTAGAGGGGGCCCATTCCAGGACCCATCCCCAGGAACTCAGGACAGTGGGGCTGTAGGAGAGCAGAAGAGCACTGTGGGCTGGGAGTCTAGGAAGCGGGTTCGAATCCCTGCTCTGCCTCACCACTGGGCCCCATGAGCTGGTCTGTCTGGAAAGATCTCACAGGGACGGTCCAATCCATCCAGTGCAGAAAATCCAAAACCTCCGCCCACTTCCGCCCCAGGGAAAGAAGTTGAGCAGGGCTGCTGCAGCATTTCCCCTCCAGCACTGCCTCCTCTCACCCTGTAGTCAGCGATTCCTGGTAGATGGAAAGTGGAGAGAAATGAGTTAACTCGAGGGGCAGATGGGGGAGGCACAGAATCCTCCCTGCAACCTGCTCAGATGTCAGGCTGAGCAGCTCAGGACCGGCAGCCAAAGGCAGCAGCGAGAGAACCGAAAGCTCCCAGAACAGATGGGCCAGTCGGGGCACAGGGGGATGAAATGACCATCATAATCATAATATCTCAAATTCCTCTGGTGCATTCCCAAATTCAAAGCTTGTTCAAATCCATTATCCTAATGGAATCTCACAACTCCCCTGGACAGTAGATGGCCAGGGGCTGTGAGACCCATCTGGCAAGAGGAGGCATCTAAACTCAGAGAGGTTAAGAGGTTTGCTCAAGGTCACACAGCGCCGTGACTATCAGAACAGTCCAAAGGAGAATCAGGTCTCCTAACTCAGCCATCAATGGATTTGTTATTGTATCCCCCTTTTCCTCGCCTGGGGGCCTGGCGTGTTGATGTATGTATATAAATTAGTAATACAATAGCAACAGCAATCACGATAAGACTAACATGGACTGAGCGCTTACTATCTGACAGGCACTAATTAACATTCTCTCCCTTAACGCTCACCTTGACCCTGCAGGAGGCAGGCATGACCTTGAGCTCCAATTGACAGATGCAGGAGTGAAGGCCCACATGATCACGCTGAAGGGCACAGCTGTAAAACAGTGGACTGAGATGGAAACATAGATCTCCCCATCTCTTCACCACCAACTGATGTGCCCAATAATTGTTGATCATTAGAATCACCAGGCGAGCTTTTAAAAAAATCCCCAACCCTAGGTCTCATTGCAAATCAATCAAATCAGAATGTCTGGGCCTGGCAGCCAGGCATCGGTATTTTTTAAAGCTCCCCTGGTGATTCCAAAATGCACTACACTCTCCCCAGGGACTGTTCCATCTATCAGGTCAAAAGATCCCAGGGTCAGCCAAGTTTCTGTTGGTTTTCCTACCTCTAAAATGGGGCCCCTCTGGCTTTGACAGACCAGGATCCATTCTTTCTAGGCTCTGGCCAGGGAAGTGTTAATCCCCTGAGTGCTTTCAGCCTGGTGCTCCAGAAAGCTGGCTGCTCCCCATTGCTCCCTCTCCTTCTCTCCCCAGAATCAGCCAGAGTTTGGGGAGCTGACATGGAGCCTGTTGTGAAACTTTTATCATGTTTATTTCAAATTAGGCTTTCATGCAACAGCAAACGCTGGAATCAGAAGCCCCAGGGACTATGATGGTGCTAGCAGCGTGTTTCATCTTCTCTGGGTGAATTAGTTGGGTGCCCCGAAATGCAATGAAATGATAATGAGTGGGGAACCTGGGGTAAGCGGAGGGATCAGAGGAAAATGAATCCTGGAAGAAGAGTCCACAGCTTGATGGGAACCAAGACACTTCTATTTTTCAAGCTCGGGAAATCAACCCCACTTCTGTCTTTGAAATTGTCCCCCACTTCTTCAGCAGGAAGCAAAATGCCTTCTCTGTGATGCTTCTCCTTTCTGAATATGGGAAGTAGTGTGTAAAGAGTCTCCTTCCTGGGTTTGAGGTTGGCTATCTGCTGGCCAGTTGAATGGGCTTGGACCAGGTTCTGCGACCACTTGGGCCAAATTCCTTGTTGTAAAATAAGGGTGGAGTCCCTTCTGGCCTTCACCTTCCTTTTGCTAAGAGGAGGCTGCTTGTCCCAACAGACCTGTGAATCACAGGATCCAAGTGAATGCATAAATCCCAAGAAAACAAGGTCTCTTCCCAAAGTTCTCTGCTGCAGCCTCCCTCCCCTTCTCTGGAACAGATGCCATCAGAAGCCGCAGTGCTTTGGGGACCTCCTTGGAACTCACAACCCTGGTCCACAAATGTTTTGGGCACTAAGGGGAGGCTTTGGGGACTGTGAAGACTGGGAATCAAATGTATAATGAGCCATGCCCTAGAGCAGGTGGGTATCAGAGTGGTGGGGAGTGACCCCAAGGCTCAGTTAAGGACAAACCTTGAATCTGTGGAACATAAAAACCATAGAATCTTACGTTCTCGGAATCTCAGAACAAAGGGCATAGCCAGCTGTGCGGGGCCTAAAGCTTTTGCAATTTTGGAGGCCTTCCATAAGAAAAAGCATGTAAAATTTCAAAACCAAGATTAAATTCCAAAGTGAGTATTCAGAAAGAGAAGAAATCACAACACACTCCATATTTTTAAAAGCTTAGACAAGCATTCAAAATCCAGAATACAACGTCATTTTTTGTGTTTGGAGTATAACAGCCTGGAACACCTCTCCACTTTTTGACTGCAAATTCCAATTGCCTCTTCAGTTGACAATTTGGTAATATCATCCACAGAGAGAATAGAAAGCTAATTCAGCGTCTCCTCTATCATGGTTTGTTTAGGCGGCTTTGAGGAGGAAGGGGGCGTGTAGCTGAGAGGTCCAAAGGTCCAGTTGTGATATGAAAGTGGAGGACATGCTTGCAAATGTCTGTGAACCACATAAATATATCCACTGAATCAACTGTATACCCAAATCAACTTCCCTTAGTAGATCCCAAACTGCCTGTAGCTATGCCGACATCATCCAACACTGGGAAAAGTGGCATGGAGGGAAGTTGGGGAAGAGCCAGCAGACCTGATTATGTCTAAGAAAGCTTGCATCTTCAGATTTTACAAGAACGTATCACAATGGGAACACATTTCTAGGACCCTTCTCAGGGCCTTGGAAGGGGACCACGTAAGTGAGGGACTCTGAAGTGCAAGCATTGCTGACTTCATGGCAAATTTTCCTCTGCTTAAATTCATGGCGTCTGCGGCCATCAGAAGCAGGGGACCTCAGACGAGGAGCCATACAAGCTTACAAATGTGGAATCACTGAACCATGACTCAAAGGAGCACAGAACCTTAAAGTCCTTCAGAATATTATCATCTCTAATTTGAAAATGGATGTAGAGATCTATCAACTCCTTCAACCTTCTCCCACTATTGCCCATACCAAGAAGGTGCAGGGGGCTGGGAGGGGAAGGGGAATGCAGAGAATCCAAGTTTCCTCTTGGGATGCCACTCGAGGTAGGCTACATCCGAAGAGCCACGTGATGATCTCCTGAAATAAAACATTGGTCCTGTGCAAGCATGTCGAGGAGTGCCGACGTGTCTGCTTCTGAGAAGGCACAAAGGAAGATGTGTGTGACCCTCAGAAGCACTTTAAAGGCACTTTTATGGACAGAAGGGATGGAGGGAGGGAGGAATGAAGGCAAGAAAGAAACTATTAGACCTGGGGCTTGTCCTTGGCAGAAGTGCCTGAAAAGTGCACTTGTTTTATTGATATCCAATGCCCTCCTTCTGTGCCCTGGCTGCCAAGAGTCCCCCTTGCTCCCCGCTACACTTTCTCATGTGTGTCATCAAGGCCAGCCATACTTTCCTCCCCAATCCAGACCTTGCCCCATCCTTAAGAGATGTCCCTCTCTTGGGTCCCTGCCCCCAGGGTCCTGCCTTCTCCTTTCCAAGGGGCTCAGCATCTGACCTCTGCTGCTGTGTTCAGTGGGTGCAGCTGGGTGCATGCCTTCACAGGCTCTTCACGGGCATTGTGATGGGGGCTTTGTGCAGCCGTGCTCCCTTCCAAAGAAGAGGAAGTGATGGTGGAATCTCAAGCCACGGCAGCAAGCCCCTAAGGGATTTGGGAGGACACGGGGCCTTCCAGTGCCCCTCTGATCTCTCTGCTACCTCTTCAGGGGGCTTCTTTTTGGAGCTGTGCTGGGCGTGGTATTTTAGCTACAGGTAGATATCCGTGAATGGAAGGCACATCATTTTTACTCGGTGACTTCTCCTGCATCATAACCTCTGGCAGCTTTGCCTGTTTCACAATCTCAAACCCTTGGGGGAAACAGAGTAGGGAAAATAGAAATGGAAAACATATATAAAATTGCCCTCATTTTTGAAAGTCAGACATCTACGCAACTGCTGACTTCAGTCTTTTGCAGCATGTCTGTGGAGGACCAAGAATTAAAAGATGCCACATGGCCATGGGTACTGGGGCTTAGGACAATGATGGAGACTATGAGGGTCCAGAGCTGTTCCAGTTTTGGGCTTTGAACAAACGGCACTGATGGTGGAGGGGACAGGAACGAGGAGAGCACAGTCTAAGCGGATGAGCTCAATCCACAGGCCCCTGGTCCTTGACCACAAACTAGCAAAGTCTTCCCACATGCCCAAGTGTCTGATAGTCCTGGCACCCATTCTCAGACCACCTAAGGATTTTGGAAGAATGAATGCCTTTAGTCCTGCACCCAAGCCTGCTCCTTGAGGTCAGGGATTGTATCCAGTTCACTGTCCCATCCCCAGTGCCTAACGCCATCATATAACATAACACACACTCAATAAGTACGCTGACTGGATGCACCAGTGAATGAATGGGACACCCCTATCCTTCAGCCTGCAAAGGAAAAACAATCAGGGGGGGATGACTCCCCCAAAATCAAAGAGAAACCTTCCAAGAGATGAATATGTTTTGTCCATTTTCTTTTTTTGTCATTGACATTTGTTTGGCACTGTGGCATGCCAGGCACTGGGTAAGCACCTTGTCTATCACTAATTTAGTCCTCTCAATAACATTTTGATGATTGCACTTCACATGGGAAGTGTGGGCTAGTGGCTAGGAGTGCAGGCTTTAGAGTCAGACCTACATTCAGATCTTTGGCTCCAGCAGTTTGTAGCTGTGTGATGTGGATCAGTGAGGGCCTCACTTCCTTAGCTATCAAAAAGGAGTAACAATACATACTTGACAGAGTTAATGTACTATATATATTAATGCATGCAAAGAATTTAGCATAGTCCACAGTTCACTGTAAATGTTCAATAAATAGTTGTTGCTATTGTTTTTCCTACCCTCTTCCATCCACCTGGAGAAAGAACTTAGCAGGGAGGCCCCAGATGCCCACCCTATGCGATTCCCAGAATCAGAAGCAATCCCCATCTGTGGGAGAGGCTGGCTATGTGTTCACCAACACGTGCCCCCTGGGCCTTTCCAACAAGACTCACTACTAGACTATACTTTCTAGTTCTCTTGCACATAGGTGGGACCTTGTGACTAGTTTTCACCAGTGGAATGCAAATAGGGTGGTGGGTCCCTTCCAGGCTGAGGCAGTTAAGAGTGAGTGGGGGGAAGCGGATGCAGCTCAAGAGATTGGGCTCTCATCTACCATATGGGAGAAGTGGCCTGCGTGGAGAGCTGATGCAAAAAGATGACGCAACAAAAAAGACACACAGAGGAAAAAGATAACAAGAAACATGCAAACCAGGGAGCTGAGGTGGCTCGAGTGATTAAGTGCCTCTCTCCCACTTTGGAAGTTCACAGGATCCATTCCTGGTGCCTCCTGAAGAGAAGACAAGTAGATGCAGAAGAACATGCAGCAAATGGACACGGGGAGCAGTCAGTGAAAGTAAGAGCCAAGGGGGGGGCGGAATAAATAAAATAAAATAACTCTTAAAATAAAAAAGCAATTTACTGTCCCCAGCTTCCAGCTGGATTCTGCCACATAACCCTGAAGCTGTGTTAGGAAGATGGGTCCTACATGAACTAATGAAGCAAAGCCCTCCTCCAACACACAAAGGACTAAGATATGAGCAAGAGATGAATTTATCTTATTAAATTATTGAGATCCCAGAGTTTATCTATTATAACCTTTGGTCTTATCTACCCTAACTACATTGTCCCCATTTGAGGACATCATGTAACATCCATGATGACATCTGTTCTTATTTGAATCCTATGGTCTACACAGCCAGCAGTCACTCCCTCATGGTGAGAGAACATGTTCCTTGGTAGAAAAGGAGTGCTAGGAATGGAGTCCAATGAGCTGAAGGGTTCATAAGAAAGACGAGAGTGAAAGAAAGCCCCCACCTCTCTAGGTTCCCCCACTGATCAAATAACCCTAATACTTGGACAATGCTAAACTTCTACTTAGGTCAGACTCTGGTGAAATGCCTCCATCCCTAGCTGTTTCTTGAAAAAAAAAATCAGAACACATATAATCACAGCCCAAGGATAAGGCTGGGCATGACTAGATGAGTTGTAATCACAAAATCTATTTTCCAATGGTAAATATATTTTCTGAGTTCTTCTTTTTGCCTTTGTTTTCCTATGGGTGCCTCTTACACCTAGAAACACTTTACCCAGATCCTGGCTAAAGCTCCTGCCTGTCCTTGCCAAATGGAATCCACCACCACCCAGGTTTCTGCTTTAGCACAGGGTCCACTAGGGTCAAACACTTGGGATATTTCGTGGTTCCTAACACAGCAAAGGGTTCTGCCAGTGGCTCATTACCCAGGGGGTGAGGAGGAGATGCTGAGATTACTTCCTGTGTTGGTGTCACTCCTAGTTACAGATGACCAGACTAACTCCAGCCAGCAGCCTTGCAACTGCCCACTCTTATCCTAAGAACCAACAAGAGCAGTATTTGCTCACCCCTGTGCAATGACAGACAGGCCATGTAGTTTGGTAGCTACAGTGTATTGTACTTCTTCAATGTGCCAGGGACTCATCTCCTAGGATGATGACTTAGCCACCGTGGAAGAGAGTTACTTCCCCCAATTTATAGATGAGTAAATTGAGGCTTGTGAAGTGAAATACAGTACAGCACAGTGATGACTTTGCAGTACACTTCACAGAAAGGAAATGCCTTCCCAACTTGAAGCATCATTTTCCAGGTGTCAACGGATGTGAAGGAAAACCGATACCTGTTCCACCTACCTTATAGTACTAGAACTCAGCTGAAGGGCAAGAATACATACACAGCATTTGGAAAACATGTAACACTACATAACTGCAAATTTTTAATTAATGAGTTAATTGTTTATTTGACAAGGAGGTAGTATCTCATGCAGTTTAAGAGCATGGACTCTGGAATCAGATGAGACTGGGTTTGACGAGACTGTGCTCTCTGACCCTCAGTTTCCTCATGTTTGAAATGGAAATAAGAATAGTTCCCTGTCTCATAGGGTATTGTGAGGTCTAAAAAAGTTAGTACATACAAAATACCCAATGCAATTTCTGACATCATACTGTTGTTATAAAGAACCTTATTAGCCTTAGTCTTCTCATCTGTGAAACAGAGAAAACGAATTCTACCCATCTCCTACTGGTTTCATCATTTGAAACTCTTTAAAAATGCAATACGCCAATTCTGCAGGTAATATAAATCACCCCACACTAAACATAAACATAGGCCAAGATGCGGCAGGAGAGGATTAGGCTCCCTGGGATCACCTCTCCCTGCTACCTTCTCTTCCCTCCTCTTCCGTGTTCCAAGCAGGATGAGGCTGGAGAGCCCCAGCAGCAGATCCGGCACTGCTAGCCTTCCATACCCTGCTGGCAGACACAGAACCAGAAATAGCTCCTTCCAGGCAGGCTGCTGCCCTCCTCCTCACCCGCTTCAGCTCCCTGACTTGCCTGGGGAGATCATGAAATGTGTCTGCTTAGTTTGGCGTTTCTGGAGTCAGCAGTGGGCAGGCAGGTCCCTTCTGGTAGAACCCACCACCCTGAGGCTCCTCATGCCCCACCAGAGAGCATAAGGAATGTTCCTGCCCCGCATTAACCCAGATTGTCTGTTTTGTCTTCCAGATCCCACCCAGCAGCCCACTCCTCCAGCATTCACTGAGTCAACAAAGGTTTGTGCCTACAACTGAAAGCAGGAGAATTGCATCCAGCATCCATGTGGAATCTAAGCCCCCTCTTGATGTAGATGTGGAGTGGACACAACCATTCTAAGGTCCACAGATGGAGGAATGGAGTATGGAATAGAGTGGACTTACTGATATTCTACTCATGAACTATTGTGATTAGTAATCGAAGAAAATGTGGCATTGGTGTGGAGAAAGTGGCCATGGTGGCTGCTGGGGGTAGGGAGTGGGAGGAAGAGATGAGATGTGAGGGCATTTTCGGGACTTGGAGTTGTCCTGGGTGGTGCTGCAGGGACAGTTACCGGACATTGTATGTCCTCCTATGGCCCACTGGGTGGACTGTGGGAGAGGGTGGGCTATGATGTGGACCACTGACCATGAGGTGCAGTGCTGCTCAGAGATGTATTCACCAAATGCAAGGAATGTCGCATGATGATTGAGGAGAGTGTTATTATGGGGGAGGAGTGGGGTGAGGGGGTTGGGGGGTATATGGGGACCTCATATTTTTTTAATGTAATATTAATAAAATAAAAACAACAACAACAAAGATTTGTTGCACACCTGGCTTGGGCCATGCACTGGACTAGATGATTCCCATTAGAGGAATGACCAGATCTCTTTCATCTCTAAGCCACCCCTCCCAGGGTGTCTAGCCTAGTGCCTGTTCACAGTTCTAGGTAAACATGTGCTGGGCACCAGCTGTGCCCTAGCTCCATGTTAGATGCGGGAAGAACAGAGAAAAAATGAGACATAGCCCTGGAGCCAAATATATACATTCACACCCTCATTAAGAGGTTCTGGGACTGCTCCTCTATTGACATTTCTATTCATCAACCTGATGGTTACCAAATTTAACAGTAAGTGTCGAGCTGGTTAGCCCCTGACCAGCTTCTGTAGCCTTGGGCAGGTGACTTCACCTTTCTGAGGCTCTGTTTTCTCTCTCTAAAATGTGGGTGGTAATGCCTACTGCACAAGACTACAGGGAACATTAATCAGGAAAATTATGTAAAGAGCATGGCACCAACAGCATCGAGAGTTGGTACTTGATCCGATCCTCTCAAAAGCCATTAGCATCCCTTCTCCAGGAATGAAAAATACACAGCACCCGTGCTATCACCTCCCTTTCCTGTGCCAATGACAGACATTATTAATCAATGAAAGCACTCCTTGATACTGATCCCAGATGTAGCCTCCAAAGCCATCTCCATAGAGTGCCCCAGGCAACTGCTAAATGAATGATGTTGTTGACACTCTCTATGAAACTTTTTTGCCACCCAGTCCTTACCTACTCAGTCGCATAGTTCTGCAGCTTTGCTAACCCGGTAGGGAATGCCTGTCTTCTCTGTATTTTTTTTTCAGGTTTAACCTCCCCAAAGAGAGAACCTTATGCTCTTTGGGCACAGATGCATGGAGGTGGTACCCATTAAGTGCCATTACTGACTGGTGTGCCCCTAATCAACTAACTTGGATCCCATTCTGTGGACTTGATGAATGAACTTGGGCAAGTCACTCCTCCTCTCTAGAAAATTGGTAATTTTTTTTTCCCTCACAGGTAGTGTGTCTTGTATGACCTGGTGGTCAAAATCTTGACTGTTGGATTCTTACAAGCTTGGGGTTAAATCCTGGACCCACTCTCCGACTGTGTTATCTTAGGGAAGTCACATACCATCCTAGTACTCTAGCTTCCTCTCCTGGAAATCAGAGATAATAGTCCCCATCTCATGTGCAAGGGGCTATTTTAAGATATTGATTTATTTGCTTTTTCTTCCCTGTATTTTCCCCTTTTCTTTTTTAGCATTTAAGCAGGTGTAGGCTCTACCCTTATTGCCTCAGGGCAGCATGCATCAATCAGGGTTGAAAAGAGGAAGGGAACGAGAATGATTCCAGCTTTTGCTTTTCGTAAAAGTCAAAGCCCGTAGGGGAAGAGGATTTATGGACATAGGAGAGAGTCTTGAAGAAACACAAAAGAAGGATTTCCCCAGAGTAGAGAGAGATCACTTCTGGGCTCAGGAGAGAAGAGGCCAGAAAGGTCCCACAGGAGCTGGGAGGATGGACATCGCGATGGTAACGCGTGTGGAGTGATGGCCACTTGCCGGAGCGCTCCCAAGCTGGGCAACCCTGGGCAAGTAAAATAACCTTTCTGGGCCTTGCAATATAAGGATGATTCCACCCACTCTACAAGTAAATGCAAGGAAGTGCACAAGGTTGGCAAATCCTGGTGCTTAAATGTCTACCTACCCCCTACCCCACTCCTGCCTCAACACGTACTGTGCAGCTGGTGGCCCTCTGGGGGTGCCATCTTTGAATTCAGCTCTGGCTGAGAACACGTATGATTAACTATTACACTACTAGCTCTTGTGCCCTGGTCAGAGGGTTAGCTCTCTTCCACGGATGTCGATAAGGTTCAATAATCCTCTTGCTGGGAAGAGCACTTCTTGCATGGAAGTCACATCCCAGGGGGCTGATTCCTTCTGAGCGATTTCCCAGTAGTGGTGGGAGGGGATCATCAACACCCTGCCAACAAATCACCTGCTCCAAGACGTCAGTCTCCCTTCTCTCCCCAAGCCCGGTCTTGGGGTGAGCTTCTGCTGAAGGGACCCCCTAGAAACCTGGGAGCAGAACAACTTGGTGTCACACAGTGTCATCTGAGTTCCATACCTTGCCCCTGGGGAAGAAAAAGTATTGGGTGGGAGAGAATCACAGGCGATAGTAGCAAGTGCATCTGGGCTCTAATCCCACCTCTGAGCCTGATGAGGTGATAACCTTGGCCAAGGTGCTAGAACTCACTGAATCTCATCTGCCATCTATAAAAAGAAGACAGTGCTATCTACTGGACTGAGTTAGGGTGAGAAATCAGTGAAATAATAACTCCAAACTACCCAGCATAGGGCTTAGTCTAAGAGGGTATGGCATTGCTCTAATGTGTGTGACCTTGGGTAAGTCAATGTACCTGCCTGGGCCTTTATTCCCTTTTCTGGCAATATTAGCTTCTGCCCTGCCTGGTAATAGCTAGTTATTTATAGCATATCTCTCCAACTAAGATGCAAAAGCAACTTGAAGGGAGATAAGATTTTAAATATCATTATGCTTTGCGTGTATTGGAAGCTCAATGCTGGATGAAGGCATGGGTGAACAATCAGAAGGGAGATGTGAATTGTCTTTCTGCAAGTTAAAGCAAAAGGGATCATGACAATTGTGATTCTGTTTCTGATAGGAATGAATACACGGGATCATTCCAATCTTCATAGTAAAAGGCTTCAGAGAAGAAAAGCAATCCTAAGAAATGCTTGAATTCTTTGGGATCACAATCATTTAGATGTCTTGGAAAGAACTCCCAAGATTTGGGAGACCAAGTTCAGCCAGGCTTTACATCTGTGTCATCTTAGAAAAGAAATTCTTTGAACCTCCCTTCTCCATCTGTAAAATGGTGGCTGAGACCCATGAATTCTGAGATTTAGGATTTTAAGTTTTGGGGTCAGGGGTATAATCCCAGTGTCTTTTCAACCCCCACCCACCCATTGAGAGGATTCCTTTGTGAATATGAGTCTGAATGGTCAATTATAGCAGGAATCAGTGACCTCCCAAAACGAGGGATTGTCACCCTTATTTCACAGCTAAGAGCACTGAGGCTCAGGACAGCAATGTGAGCTGCCCAAGGGCCACACAGCTAGCAGGTGGTGGAAGAGAATGAAAACTCAGGCACATGAGCTATAGAGCTGGAACTCTTGCCACTCTGCTTGCAGGGTAGCTAGTACTTGCTGGGTACCCGGGAGTCACTGCTTTTATTAGGGTTGAAGGTTGGGGTAGGGGGTGTAGAGCAGCTAAACTTTCCAGGAAGAGAGAGGAGTGGGGTGGTAAATACCAGGGTTGCTTGGATGGCATTTGCTTTTGCCACCAAGGAGGGGTCCCCACGGCAGCACTTCCAGTCTGCGTTCCTCTGGAATCAAATCTTGCATTCAAACCATCACATGGGGGCACTTTGGGAGTTGATTTGTTAAAGGGCCTTAAATGCCGTAGATCTGGGGTGGAACAGCCGGTATTCTGGAGGAATGGCCAGTGGGTGGCCATCCGGTTCATTCTTTTGTGTCTTCCCTAGAACCTACAGGTGCTTACAATAACCTCCTCGGCTACGGCGTCCATTGACTATGAGATCTCGGGGAAGTCACTGAAGTGCTCTGAGCTGGATCCCTTCTGTAGAATGAAGAGTCCAGGAGGGTGGGACTAGGAGACTCTTAAGGCCGCCTCTAAGTCTGAGTTGCCAAGAGGCCTTTTGATGGGGCTCGTACAGAACCAGGACTCCCCACGGAAGGAAGGTTTCCTGACCCCCATTCCCCCCGCGGCAGTTTGCAGTCTGTTTCCTCTCAACCAGACCCCCTCAGGGAGGACGTGCCATAGTGGTTCTTCCTAAGGTTCCTGAGTTCTGGGTCCCCTGTCAGTTTTGGGGGCCTACCCATCCCTCATCACTCCATGACCATTAGATAGGGAGTCACTCTATGAGACGCTCCGCTCAGGAAGTGGTTGAAAAGGGCATAACGCTTGTGCTTAGTCATAGGGTGTAGGGAGAGAGGGCTTGGGGATCGCTCTGCCAATGCCACTACCACCCCCCCCCCCCCCCCCGGGATTCCTGCTCAGTGCACAAGCCCTTGGTGGCAGAGAGAGATCTGGTGAGGGCCCTGGACTTGGAGCCAAGAAGGCCCAGTGGTCCATGCCCGGCAACGGCAAGACTAATGATACACCTTTATCTCATGGTGTGACTCTGGGCAAAACATGTCTGAATCTCACTCGTCCCGTATGTAAAATGGGAGTAGACCTGCCTTCTTTCCCAAGGACTTCTGAGCAGCGTGGAGTCTGGACTGGCTGTCAGTGGCTCCTATTCCAGCCGTGGCTCTGGCATTAACCCTTGATGCCCCACTGTAAAGTGAAGACGCTGTATTTGAGTTCTCCCAAGGTCCCCTCTGGCCATCCCATCCTGTGACTGTAGACTAAATGTCCCAATGAGGTGAGGAAGGTTTGTAAAGAACTGACCACATCAAGTGCTCTGAGGATGGTGACCTCCCACTGTTCCTGCCGGAAGCAAATTGTTCACAGGCACCAGTGCCCCTGCTGCACCACTGCTCAGACACTTAACTCCTCCAGGAGGGGGCTGGGGCCCCAAGTCACCTGCCACCTGGGCAGGGAAGGGAATCTGGGGCAGATGGGCAGCCAAACAAAAGTCTGTTATCAGCTGGAGGCTCTGAAATCTGAGCCCAGGAACAGCCAGAGCTGCTCACCTGCTCTGCTCAGCACAGGCTGGGCACAGATGGACATGCCCCCAGGGCCCCAGACCAGGCTGTGGGCAGCATATGCCACGGGAGGCCCTGGTGGGGCAGAGGGCCACATCTCCTGGTGCGGGGAGGGACAAGAGGGAGCAGATATCTGGTCACCTAAGGGCAGCAGGGAAGTCCAAACAGGAACCGCCGCTCCACCAACCCCAGAGCTCACCCCAGGCTGACGCCCGCTTGCTCCACAGCTGGAAACAATCCCTCCCCCTTTGTGGGTCTCATTCTACACCTATGTAAAGTGAGAAGCTGAATGAGATCTGGGGCCCCAAAGGTTTCTAATACCATAACTCACTCATTCACTGAGAATGAAACCCCAATCAATATACATGTATTTATTTATTAAGTACATATATGCACTATTTTCCACTATACCGTGCATGTTATAAACACAGCCTGCATGCCTCCCCTGTCTCCACGTGTAGAATCAGGACGCTGGATGATCTCAGGTCCTTTCAGTTCTAAATTTCTGCTGCTGTACCTCCACGGGTCTCTGGGTTTCCTCCCCTGTATAATGTACTTAAGCCTGTATTGCCCTCATTAATTTTCATTTAATGAATATTTAAAGATGACCAACCAGAGGCTGCTGTGCTAATCACTGGGGATATAGCGAGGAACAAGATAGACAGGGTTTCCCACCCTTAGCAGTCCAGACGTTTTTCCTGCAAATCAGAGAAGAAACGTTGCAGTTTTTGTGGGTCCAAGAGGTTGAATATTGGCAATTCTGTATGGATCAGACAATTACTCGTAAGTGTGATTAGATGAGGGGGAAGTGCTATGTTGACACATTCAACCAACATTTGTTCAGTCCCTTGTCGTGTGTCAGACGAAAGAGATCCAATGGTGGGCACACAGACACGGTCCCCATTCTCATGATGCTCACGGCCGACTGGGCGAGGCAGGGCTTTAATCACCTATCTCACAAATCAATAGAAAATTACAAATGTGTCGAGTACCATGAAGAGTTACTGGGGTGACAGGAAAAGTTGATAATGGGGGATGGGACTGGAGCACCCTGGAAGGAGCCCCTGAGCATGAGGGACTTGAGTGGAGATCTGAAAGTGGAATTGGTATAAATTAGGCACCAAGGGAGAGGGAGCACGTCCCTGCAGCATGTGCAAAGGCCCTGTGGCAGAAAGAAGCGTGGAAAATTTGAGTAGCTAAAAGGAGCTGGGTGCAGCTGAGCAGAGAGAATGAAGGGCCGTGTTTTAGAAATGATCCTGGGTAGGGGCTGGGCCTGGCAGAGATGGAGAGGCTTCAGCGGGGAGTCGGCTCTGTAGTGGGGGACGTGGCTCAAGTGATAGAGCTTCCGCCTACCATATGGAAGACCTGGGTTGGGTCCCTGGGGCCTCCTCATGAAAAAGAAGAAGAGAAAGCGTTCCTGCACAGCAAGCCAGTGCCCATGTGAGTGCCCCTGTGGTGAGCCAGTGCCCCATAAAAAGTCTCCAGGATTGAATCCCAGTGAATCCTAGAGGAGAGAAAATGAGAAGAGAAGATGACACAGACAGCAAAAGCAGCAGGGTGGGAGGAGAGGAATGGGGGAAAATAAATAAATCTTGAAAAAAGTAAAAAACCTAGTGGGAAAGCTGTGGAGGGCTTAGGATGGGGTTGAGGGGCAGGCTTTCCACCATCTGACTTGTTTTTCAAAGAGGTTCCCTGGCTCGATGTGGAGGATGGCTAAGGGGTTAAGGGTGAAGAAAGCCCGTATGCTGGAGTGGGTATGGGTGGGATTACAATAGTGATTTCCCTAAGCAGACTGGACAGGTGTCCATAGAACAAGAGGAGCAAAACAAAACAAAAATGCCCCCAACCTGAAAACCACGATGACAGGAAGTACAGCAGGTACAAGAGGACATATTTGCCCTTGGAAGGACCTGAGTTCCGATGCCGGTTCCCTCACAAACTGTGACCTTGGACAAGCCACACCTCACCTCCCTGGTCTCAGGGTCCTCATCTACGAAATGCATCCCAATTCTGACCTACCAGCCTCACGTCCTTGAGCAGGTCACGTCTACTCTCTGAGCCTCAGTTTCCTCATCTGTAGAATAGGGTTTTAAAAAATACCTCTCTCCTAGAGTTATGGGGCACGCAGAGTCAGGGTACAGACATGGCATGTCTAGCCCAGGGCGGGGCACATAGGAACTTTAGGAGGTCAGCACACACTCCCACGTGAGTGAGCGTGCACACCTGCCAGGAGCACGCACACGCCAATCCCAGAAGGCACCTCTCCTCCCCCAGGAGTGGTAACTAACTGCCTTGAACCTCCCAGCTCACTTGCCTAAGCTTCGCTTTTAGTGAAGCCAGAGAACTGATCATCGGCTGGTGAGTCCACGCGGCTGTCAGCAGGATGTAAGCCCTGGGAATCCAGCAACTGGGGGATTCTCCTGATGAGAAACATTTGCGTCCAGAGGATCTTAATATTTGTTTTGAACAGACACACGTAGACGTGAATTACTTAATGAGTGTTTTAGGGTTCGGCATTGTTCCTGTGTTTGGTTTGGCTTTGTCTCGATGACATCTTAATTCGGTGTTTTACTTCATGGAGCTCCGCACACAGGCTGTGGCATACGGGAGCTCCCTCGGCAAAATCTCAAACGGAGAGAGAACGAGAAAGAGAGAGCGTGAGAGAGCAGAATGTAGCTTCAAGAGCAGGCAGTGAAGAGGTGTTCTCGGGGGTGAAGGAAGTTTGCATGCATGGATACGGGAGATAGACCGACCCCTCGCTGCCGTGGAAACAAGATTTGTCACTGCTGTTTGGCAGTCGAAACAGTGTCTTCTTTCAATGTCCTAATCTGATTGATCACAATCAGAGAGATTGCAAATTTCATGTTTGTCCATAACACACGGAGGGCCCCCGTCAAGCTTCTGACACCGTTCAAAGTCATCCCTGACTGCATTAGAGCCAGGGGACAGGAGCCAAGAGAAGCAGAGTGGCGTCACGACCCTGCCTGAGAGCAGGAGTCCACCTGGAAGCAGCCCCTTCTCCCGGCTGGGGAGCAGAGGATCTGGGAAGTCCTTAACTGCCCCGTCTGTCTCCTGCTTCCGTCCTGCGGATCATTGCCTGTCCCTCTCCCTCTGACTCCCTCTGGTCTAGCCACACTGGCCTCCTCGCTATTCCTCAAAGGCGATTAGCCTGCTTCCATGCTAATCCTTGGCTTTGGAGATGCTCTTCCTTCTGGCTTGAACACTTTCCCCTCTGCAATTTTGAAAAAGAATCCATAAGTTCCCCTCGTGGCTTGCCCCCTTCCGTCGTCCAGTTCCTGGCTTGCCCCGCCCAAGGAATCAGCCCCTCCTCTCATCCCCTTTACCTTTCTTTAAAGCATTTATTACCATCTGGCATTACATTATGTATTGGTTTGGTTTTTTTCATTGTCCTTCTTGCCCGTGAGAGCAGGACTGCATGTGGTTCACTGCTGTACTGAGTAGGAGCACAATGAAATTGTTGAAAAAATGAATGAAAGTAAAACGACTTTTTTTTTTTTTAGTCACATGCAGCTTCATTCCCCTGTGGTTCTGATATCCTCAACCTTTGTGAGTCACCCCAAGTCCCATCACTGGGGGTGGCTCAGGGAAGGCAGATGGGATTTCATATTAGCCAGTTAGAGCATGAAGGATGAGAAGCCCGACGCCCACCCCAGAGCCTGCATCCCGGAGCCAAAGGCAGGGGAGCTGGGAATTCTCTATTCCATGGGCAGGTGGTTCCTTCCAGAGCCCCCTGCATTATTGGGAAAAGAAAAGACCTTTCTTGAGACCCTACTGGGGACAATGGCTCCATTTATTCTGATTTCTTGCATTGGTAGGTAAAGCTGATCAGAAAGAATCATCCCTGATGTCCAGATCAGATAACTTAGGATATAACTGAGACTCCCTGACTCAGCCGGGCTCTCTGCCTCCTCTGTGTGATCTCTATTCCTTCTTATATGCTCTTGTCATGCCTCCTCATTTTTGTGTCTACCTTTGCCGCTAAACTTGGGGGGATTGCGTCTCATTCATCTTTCTCTCCCGAAAGGGCCCAGCATGGAGTAATAATAAAAAGTGTAATTTATTATTAATAGCATGAGCTAACATTGACGGAGCCCTTACTGAGTGCCAAAGAGCACTTTCCATAAAGTAACTCATTCAGTCCTCCCAGCAGCTCCAGGAGGTGGCTGCTATTAATAGCCCGGTGCTATAGATGAGAAAACCGAGACTGAGAAGGTCAACTCACTTGCAAAATTCACGTAGCCAAGAAGAGTTTGCCAACAGGAAAGAGAAACCTTTCTTTCGATGAGTCTGCCATGGCGGGGTGTGTGTGTGTGATTTTCTAAACAGTCTAAAAGTCCCCAGTGGCCACAGGAATGCCCAAGCTCAAGAATGAACAGAGCACATTGGGATGGGCAAGGCCAAGGACCCCAGCATCCCAGAGGCTTCCAGGGACTTGGCCCTTCCCCCTCTGCAAGTCACCAGGTAGCCTGTGTCACAGTAACAGGAGCACCTGCTCCTGGAGGGCTTGCTCCCTGCAGCCGCTGGGCCCTGCTCTTTGTACAAATTATCCTTCTCTACTCTTGCTACCACCCCATGAGATGACTATCTGAGGCAGAGAGATGGGATGTGCCTTGCCGTTCCCACAGTGAGGAAATGGCAAAGCAGGATTTGAGCCTGGGTGCTTCTGACTTCAGAGCCCAAATTCTTAACCACTACACTCTACTACCTCCATCTCAGAAATATTCTCTCACAGGTCAGAGAAAGACATAGGAACAAACAATGAAAGGACTCTGGTTTTGTTAAGCTCCTGCCAATGCTTCCATCTCACAGAAGGTAAATACAGCCATTCTGAAAGAAAGGCTATTTTAAAAGTGGCGTGTCCCTGTGCTATACCTGAGCTGTTCGTGGAGCAGAAGGCACAGTCCAGGCTTCTTTTCCCATGAAAAGAGTTAGGTTTTTAGGGATTCCTCGCCTCCCTTTCCTATTTGTACGGAGGTACCGAGGATTGAACCCATGACCTCATCCATGGAAAGTAGGCACTCAACCACTGAGCTACATCCACTCCCCAATGAGAGTTGGGCTTTTTTGTTTGTTCTTAGGAGGTACTGGGGATTGAACCTGGGACATTGTACATGGGAGGCAGGTGCTCAACCACTTGAGCTACATCTGCTCCTGCCACCTCCTCCCCTTTAGATGGTCTAGAGTAGGGATGAGTTAGCCCTTGCACCTAAAAGGCACATTCAGGCAGCATTTAAAGCTCCCCTTTGCCCCATGCCAGCTGACATGTCTACTTCCCCAGCCAACCAGATGTACACTAGCAAGAGTCAATCCTATTTGCAGTGTCTCTCTCTTGGGTTGCATTGTTCAGAGTCCCCATCAGGTCAGGATTGGGGAGGGGGCTAGGTAAGTGCTAATCTGTTGGTGGTTTTGGACCAGGGGTCCTCATTCAATTAATGCATCCAACCTTCACTGAGCATCACCCCACCCTGGTTCTCTAAGGTACCATGTTTGCCAAATGAATACAGCAGAGTGTCAGAAAAGATCTCCCACTGACCCTTGTACCTCATTCAACAGATTTCACCTTTCAGAAGGAGAAAGGTTTGACCCAAGCAATAAACTCGCTTGCCAGAGAAAAACGTTCATTCTTCTGCAGGACAAGCCTTCTCCGTGGCCCTGGGTACACTGGCTCTGAACACAGGGTGTTGGGAAATCGGCTCCCAACAGCCCCTCACCCAGCTCCAGGGGATGGACTCAGCACAAATGTGTTAACTGATCTCTTGGCACAAAGGGGAGTCTGAATTAAATGATTCAAAGGCGTTTTTTCCCTGCCTTCCATTTTGGCTATCTTTCCCTTCCTGCGGTACAATCTCTAACAGTTTGGAATTTATGATCCTTTGGATGGGGACTGGCCTGAAATCGGCTCTAAACTATTTTGCACAGAAAGGATTTTCCAAGAAAATTAATAACTTGCCAAATGAGATATAAAGGGAATGCCAGTTCTAGGCCTTTATGAACACACTCATGTATTAACAAACAATTGATATGCTAATTTCAAGTGATTTTTGCATGTTCATTAAGTCTTTAGCTGCTATTCGTAGATATCGTTATTGTGGCTTGGGCTGGCCTATGCTAGTGTTTCACTCTGAACAGAAACTTCTTAAGTACAAACTCCTGTGGACCAAGCAATTCACAAAGAGAATGAACTTAACGCCGCGCAAAATGACTAGACTTCTTTGGTGGGGCCACTTCAAGTATCTTGCTGAGCTAAGCTGGCTCCCTTCCAGCTGGAATAGCATGAGGTTTGACAATGGAGAACCTATATCCTGATTTGTCTGGGATAGTCCCTGTTAGGTCTCCTGTCCTGCAATAATTACTAACCAGCAACCCCTTTCACTCTCAACTGTGCTCTGGTTCAGACCAAGAATTACTTAGTGATTCTAGATTTGATGGAACCCAGGAGTTAAAATTGTGACTTTTGGAGAGTCTGAACCCTGTCTAGACTGAGTACAACGTCACCTCTATGCAAACCAAAAGAATGCTCCATAAGAATTCTGAAGCGGGATAACCCTTCACTACCACCACTCCCAAGTGACAGATCAGAAAGCAGGGAGAGGCAATGAGCAAGCAGATCTCTCCCCTCCAGCCCCCTCCAGCTCATGCCTCATAATTCTACCTCAGTGTAGTTAGTTGCCTGTCTGGAGTTGAAATCTTACCATTTTTACTATCAGCATTAGCTGGGGGGGAGAAACGGGTACCCACAGAGAACAAAACACTGGAAGAAATCGTAGATTTCCTTCTGCCACCATAAGCTCTGCAATATTTGTTTTATTAGAGCCACAGTTTATCAAATATCCACCAGGCACCCCATGCTGGGAAGAGTACTTTACCTCACTCAAACCTCAAGACCCATTCTCTGAGGCGGCAAATATTCTTATTCCTATTTGGAAAGATAACGAAACAGGCTCAGCAAGGTCGAGCCACTCACCCAAGACATTCAGCAAGGGAATGGGAGAGCCAGGACGGGAAGCCAGCTTTGTCTGACACTCAGGCTGAGCTCTTAACCACTGTGATATACTGCCTCCCACTCTGCTTCACTGTTCTGACATTTGAGTCAGACATCTGCTTGCAATTTGATACATTATAAAGCTATTGCCTCATCAAGTATGCCTCAAGGGTGGGGGAGGAAGGGGAGGGAGGAGTAGGGGAGGTTTTGCTTGGAGTGCAGTTGTATGATGTATGCATATTGCTGTGAAATCAGCAAATTGAATAAATGCTTCCAGCCGAATGTATACTTCTGTCCTGGTACTAAATTATCTTTGGAGAGAGACTTAAAATATCCTGGAGGAGTTCATTCAGGGGGTGGCCCTCATTTATAAACACATATTAAGAGTGTAACCAATAGACCAGCTGGTGGTTCATCCGTCCCTTCCCCCATCTCCCTGCAGACAGCTACTTGGGCAGATCTGCTGCCTGTGAGCTGGGCTTGACTCACGGAACTAAACAACATTTCTGATGCAGCCGAGCCCTAGATTGCTTCCAGAGGAAGCTACTGGGAGGAGATGCTATGCCGGGGTCCTCCCCCCTAAGAGCTCTACTTTGGAAACATAGCATTTTCACCTTTTAGTAAGAAGTACATCAGAAAGGAGATGGAAATGGACTGTCACTGGATGTGGCGAGCCTGGGTGAGAATGGGGAGGCTTCAGGTTTTGTAGCCAGTCTGTTCAAAGGCAACCCCAACCCAGCCTTTCCCGAGGACTTTGATACAAATGCTCCCTGCTCATTTCTACCCCCAATCCAGTAGTAAATCTGTAAAACTAGACTCTTCTACTGAGAGACCATGCCCATCACAAAAGTATTGAAGAGGATCCTTCCAGCCCAGGGGTTCTGAACAAGGGGTCTATGAACTTGAATTGAAAATTAAACAAACAAACATTATTCTTGTGGGGATGGGTTGGTGTGGGTGGTGTGATATATTTACTAACTATTGCACAGAATAATGTGGACTTAGTAAGGGGTCTGTGGGTTTTCACCTGACTGGTAAAGGGGTCCATGGAACAAAAAAGGTTAAGATCCCCTGTTCCAGCCTGACATAAATCAGGGGCTTGCGGCTCACACTTTCACTCAGGACTGATTTCCAGGGGGAAGGAGACCCAAGATATTAAAAGACACCAAGAGTGAGGTGCCGCCTGTGGGTCCAGGAAGAGGTGGCTACTGTGAGAATCTCAGATGGATTCAGTCAGGATTTTCACAAAGCTACAGAAGGCATGGGGGTTGAGAGACCTGTGGGCAATTCAGAATCTGAACAAGAAATGGGCATGAAAGCACCACACTAAGAAGCAAAGGATGAAGGTACCAGGCAGGGTGGGCAATAGACAGGCCTTTTCAGCATTAGAACACTGCCAGGAATCTGATCTCCTCTCCCTGCACTGCTGAAACAGGTAGAAGACTCTGGACCAAATGCCACCCATCTAGTTTCTGACGAAATTTCCTCTCTGGTCCTTTCTACAAGGGCATTTCCTTTGGTCAACGCAGCACCTGATGTACCAACAGAATGTGCACTCCAAAGGTAGACTGGATGGCAGAAACTCAGAGGTAAAACCACTGACGTCAAAACTCTCCACAAAGAAATCCATTCCAAGCAGAGAAATATCTGCTTTCCATAGCATTTGGTGTTATTGTTCCCCTTCTCCAGCTTGTGTCAGTGCCTGTCCCCTCCCTCCTGTCCGCAAAGACTGGCTGCTGCTGCCTCTTGCAGCCTGCTACACCCTGCTGGCCCATCAGGTCTCTAGTCCATCCGTCCCCAACACGGTGCACCCATTTTTCTAGAGACCTGTATGAGCCAAGTCTCTATCAAACGGTGAAGGGAAAAGTTCTCCAGCCTGGGTGTGATTTTTAGATCCGATCCCATCAGCCCTCCACCCCATTCACACTGGAAAGTTCAGATTCAGTTGTGGCAGAACAGGCATTCTCTCTGAAACACTTTTCAAGACATGTTTTCAATCTACTCCCTAATGCAGCCTGCCAGGATTAATCAATCTCCCAAGTGGTCCCCCCTGGGCCACTTCTTTCTTTTTCTCCTGCCGAACCACTCATCCAATGCCAGCAAAAGATGGGTTTTCATACTGCCTTGATTTTCCCTGACAGAGGGCACAGCCTTTTCCCTTTCATTCTCAAACTCTTCTAAATTGAATGATTTATGAAAAGAATTGGATTTTTCTGTCTTGGAATGCCTCCATCCCCCCCCCCTCAACACACACCTCATCTCCTTTTTGCCCCACAACCTGTTCTCCCTCTTTCTTCCTCCCTTGAATTTCTTCCCTTATTCTTCCGACCTCTCACCACTTCCACCGCCATTGCTGAGTTCAAAGCAATCAGCTACTTTTGAATAATCGAATAAAACTCTTCCAAGATCGTCTTCATGGTCTTGGGAGTCTCCTCCCTGACTCTTGAGCTCAGAATCTTGGGTTTGGGTGCAGAAGAGGAGAGAATTCTGGAGCAGCCACCAGAAAGGCGTGGAGGAGGGTGCTGTTTTGGGTGTATTTGAGGGAGCAGCATATGGGCTTTTGTCAAAATGTTCAGAGCTCGCTAGTTTCTGAGCTGAGTATAAAAACGGGCTGCTGTCTCTGAACATTGCCTCAGCTAGTTAAGCACTCACCTTCCCTTCTTGTACAACAATCCCATCCACCAGAGACCCACCATTCCTTCCTCCCCCTCCTGCCCTCTGAGCCCTGTGACACCAAGAAAAGTTTCTCAGTCACCCTAAGAAAGTCACCGCCGATCCTAAGAAAGCAAAACGCGGCTGCCAGCAGTCAAGTGCCCCTCCCCAAGAAGAGCCCGCTGCTCTTTGCTAGCTCCCACCCCACACAAGCAGTGAGTCCCCAGGGTCCAGCGGGAGACACCGAGCAGTGCCGGGAAAAGGCAGACGCCCTGGCCCAGGCGCCTATATCCACCCCTCAGGGCTCTGGGGCACGGGCCAGGAGGAGGATCACCAGGGGCTCCCCTTGGGGGAAGGAGGTCATTACCTTGGCAGAGGCTTGCGGGCCGTGATACTGGCGACAATGATGCTCTCGGGACGCGGGGTGGCCACCGCTCTGAAGGTTCCTCGCCAGAACTTCTCAAAAAGCTGCTTCTCGCCTTGCTGAACGCTCGCCATGGCCAACCCGAAGGGGCCGGGGGCCGGGCGCTGTCCGAAGTGCTGAAACGCGGCTTCCAAATCGGGGCGCACCCAGTTCCGGGCCCCGTCCGCGGGAAACAGGAGGGGTGGGGAGGGAGAGAAAGGGGTTCAGGGCGGGGGCGGGGGCGCCTCAGTCGGGGCAGGCAGCGGAGAAAGAAGGCTTGTCCGCCGGCTTTCTTGCCCTGCTGGGCTGGCTCTGGGCTGCTCCCTGAGCCGGCCGAGGGCTGGCTTTCTCGGCAGCGCCAGGAGAGCAGAGGCGATGGGGTCGACCGTGTGTGCGGGCGCGTGTGAGCTCCGGCGCGCCCGGGTTTTGTCTCTCGCACAATGTGACGTTGGAAGAGGAGGCTGGTCGCGCGAGCTGCACTTTCCTCCCCCCTCTCCGTCTTTCCTCCTCCCCCCAGCCCCCGCCTCCTCCCGCTCAGCCTCCTGCCGCCATCTGCATAACAAAAGCCCGCAGGTCTTGGGAGGAGAAAGGGCGGGGCATGCGCCTGTCACCCGGGCCCCAGGGCGACAGAGTTGCAGCGCTGACCCTCCTGCGACGCAATCCCGGCACCCCAAACTGAATCCGGCAGGAGAATCTGCTTTCCCAGCGCTCCCTCTCCTCCCCCTCCAGCGGGCCCCAGCCCCGCCTTCCTTGCGTGCCTTCGGGATCCGACCACCTCCCTTCTCAACCCCGTCAGAAGTCTTGCAGAGGACCTAATATTGAAGGAGAGGCAAAAAAACTTAACCTATCCTCCCAAACCAATCCGCCCCTCTCACTTCGGGAGACGGGCAAAGGGGGGTCGCCTGCGTTGCTCCATGCGCCCGGGGGCCGTGAGATCCCCACCGCCCAGAAAGTGCCATCTGATGGACAATCCCTCCCCAATTCAGCTTCTCGCCATCTGCCGAGCCCGGCCCGCGCCCGCGGAGGGGCGCAGCGTTACATCTGTCCATGCGGCGCTGTAAGGGACATCTCTTTTGTGCCTCGCAGCCAGCCTTCCCAACGTCCTCGCTGCCAGGCCCTTCCAAAGAGAGGGGGACAGCAACCCCCGCCCCCCAACCATCCGCAGCCACTCCTGGCCGTTCGGCTTCAGGCACTTTCTTAACACTGCTAGTCTGGGGAAGAGAGTCCGTTTTAGAAAAGAAAGGCTTACAGGGAGAGGTTGGGGGAGAGGCACTGGGGATTACAGGAGGGTTGCCTTTTGGTCGCTCCTCCCCATCTCCTCCCTCTTCCCAGTTCAGTCCTAATCCCAGCAGGTGGAGGCTTAGAATCCTAAATAAACCTCAGAGAGAGAGAGCATCTGGGGTGGAATTTCTCTTGTTCCCCTACCCCGGGCTTAAGAAAGACAACAGTTGTGGACCCTTCACCCATCTCTCTCTAGTTGCCCCCATGGCTGTCAACTCCTGGAAGGAGGCGTCACTGAGTCTTAAAAGCCTCCCAGCACCAGGCACCAGGTTCTAGCCACAGCAGGAATAAACCCAGGCTCTTTGCTGATGCTGATGGCAGTCGGTACCCAAGGGACCAGGCCACTAATGTGAACTTGAGAAATCTTTAAAAGGGAACAGGAGGCCAACAGGGGAGAAAGGGGAGGAGGAAGCAGAGAGAACAAGGCGAGGGAGGGGGAGAAGGTCGAAAGAACCCTGGAGTAACAGAGTGTGGGTTCAGAAGGGTATATATTTGGTTATGTGTGTATTTGGAATTTCACACGCTAATTTATAGGAGGCCCTTAGACTGCTGCTTGCTCTGCAGTGACCCCTTCTGGTCGACAGCTAGAGATGCATCTCCTGGCTTCTAGGTGGGTAGCCGCAGGCGGTGGGAAAGGACTTGGGAATTTAGAGGTGGAAAAAAGTGGAGTCCACCATCCCCTCCCAGGCATTCCCATTCCCTAACTGCTCTCAAGCTCTGTTTTCCACCCTGAAGTCGATGTCTTTTTAAATTTGTTAAGAGCTATCTCCTTAAGGAGGCTGAAATTATTCTTAGCTAGGACATTTAGGGTCTGAATTGTCACTTGTAGGAGTCTGTCCCATGAGTTTAATCGACATCTCCCAGCTGTGTTCTTAAACCCCTAGCAAGTTGGTAAAGCTTCATTCCCACGACATTGCCTCTTTTGAACTACCCAGCAGCAGATGAGGTGGGAGAGGAAGCTGCTCTTCCCTAAGTGACTTGCCCAAGGTGACACTGAGGACACAAATGAGGCCGGTGAAAATTATTTTCTGTTTTTGCTCGGGGGGCGGGAGAGGTCCTTAGGCTCTTGGACATACCAGGGTGGAAGAGTAAAAGCCAGGGTCACGTACTTAGAAGTGCATGCTGTTGAAGCGTCTAAATAAGGGTCTTGGGTAATGAGTCTGGCACTGGAGCCAGACTGTCTGGATTCAAGTTCCAGCTCTGCTATTTCCCAGTTGTGTGGTCTTGGAGGAGTGAACACCTCTGCACACTTCAGTGTCTTCGTGGGTAACAGGGTCCCTTCCCTGAAGGAGCTCACTGTCTAATTCGCCTTCTGGATCCCCATCACCTACTGTTTGTTCTCTTTCCACCCTATCAGAGTGACTTAGACTTTAGGTCTGGCTTCCCAATATGCCCCAAAGTCCAGTTCCTTCAGCCCTTTATCAAACTATAACCATCTTGTGTCTTGTTCCCTCGGGGTACTGCTCCTGATTTCCCAGGAATAAGCCAGCCCACGCCACAAGCTGAGACCTATCTCTATGCTGGACTATGAATGCAAATATATGGCACGATTGCTGCTTCTCCTCTGTACAGAGCTGAGGGCAGGCAGCACTAATCCATCATGGCACTCTTTCTGGGACATAGTCTCAGAATCCTTCTCAACACAGTCTTCTAGATAGCCAGAGCTAATTAACTGAAGTTGACATTTCAGATAAAATCAATTGTCTAGAGGTGCTTCTTTACCTAATTGCTGGTGCTTTTTTCATTTTAACCAAGGGGACACCAAAGAGAAGTGGTTCTAGGATTTTCAAATTAAGGTACTCTAGAGTGGAACCCAAAGAGGCGGCATCTCCAATGCAGAAAGTGCTACCGCTCCTACTGAGGCAGTTCAAATCCCACCTCAATGACCTCACTATGTTACCTGTGTAAACCCCTTAATCTCTCTGTGTTCAGGACTCCTGAGTACAATGTGACTAATCATTGTCCACCAGCACCAAGAGCTATCAAAGGAACTTGACAGTCTGCACCCATTTCCCAAAGTCCAGTGAACAGCGTGAGACTCAAATAATTATTGATATGGTGGGAAATATGATCATGAGACCAATTCATCTGACTTTGTGCCTTTCGACAGGATGGAGCTAAGCAATTCAAATAATAAGATTCTGTATATTTTTATATAGACGGGGATACAAATAATGATTGCATAATTCAGGGTTTAACAATCTTCACTACTTGGATGTTCTACCTTGCAAAGAATCTAAATCCCACTTTCTGCCATTTATTGTCTGTTCCTCTTCTAGAACATAGACACGCACTGCTTCAAATGCACCTAGACTAACAGGAACAAACCAGGAATTCTCCTTCCCTGGTTGCATAGTTCCTGTGGTTCTCTAAGACAAAGGCATTCATTACCATTGCCATTGCTCAGGTAATAGTAATAGCTATACTTATAAAGCATAGGTTACTATGCGTGTTAAACCCTTGACAAACATCATTTCATAGTAACTTCTATGAGAAAGGAACTATTATTGCCTGAATTTTGCTATTGGGAAACTGAGACTCAGAATGGTAGAGCCACTTGCCCAGAGTTGCACAGTTAGCAAGGGGTAGTCTTGTTTCACACCCAGGTCTGTCTTACTCTAAACTCCAAGCTCTTAACCTCTGCTACACTGACTTGCAGCAGCAGAATCAGAAAAGTGTAACATTAGGTGAGTATGTGCCTGCCTCCAGCCTGTCTATAAGTTGTGTCCGCATCTAGAGCAGCCTGTCAAAAAGTCTACATAACCACAAAGATGCTACTTTCAGAGGCTGCTGCCTCTTCCTGCAGGAGTGGCAAAAACTACTTGCCTTGAACTGCCAAGTCTGGAAACTGGTATTTTGTTGGTAGTTGGCAGGACAGTATAGGAATCTCCAAGGCTACCATATTGATTTTCTTGTAGGGAAAAAAGCTGAAGAATGTCTGGAGCTGGGCAGGAAGCTGCCCAACATAAAATCCTGAATAAAGGGCCATCCCTCCCCCCAAAACAATTGCACCAGCCACCCAACTGGCCTTCCTGCTACTAGCTACTAAAATTTCACCCTCTAGACTCCCTCTTGGACATTTCCCCCTCTAATGACTCCATAAAATTGGTAGGATAAGCACCAAACTCCTTTACCTCACCCATAAAGCTCTTGTGATCTGGTCCCTGTATTCTTCTCTGTCTCCTCTGTCTTTGTCCTTGAACTTCACCTTCCAAATTGCTCGTGATTCATCCCCATAATCCCATACTGTTCCAGGATTCTCTGAATCATTTTTACCTCTGACTTCTCTGTCCATTTGAAAAACTCCTATTCATCCCTCAAAACTCCATAATCACATCATCTCAGAAGTTTTATCTGACCCATCCCTATCCTTCCAGATTCACAATAAAAACTTCCTTTCTTCTTTGGCCTCCTCTGAAAATTGTTGTTATTGTTTCAGCACCAATAAGGACACTAATGACAATTGATTGAAAAGCATCAAACATGTTTAAATCCGGGAGCTCACCATATGGATAAAAAACCTCTGTAGTGCCTTAGAAGTATGCTTGAAAACCAACTCATTATTTCAGAGATTCAGAGACTTTTAGGCACCTTGCCCCATCCACCTTATTCCCTTCCTCTCTGCAGGGAATCAAAATATATATGGTATATCCTTCTATTTTTAAAGAAAATGTTTCTCATTCAAAATTATTCTATTTTTTAGAAGTGTATATAGTAAATAAGAGCCTGATAGGCAAAGATGCTACAGAAATCCTAATAATAGTATTCAAACCACTAAAGTCTGGGGCACATTGTATTAGCTCTGTGTGTAATAATCCGATATTGACTTTTCCAAGGATAGAAAGGGTTAGATCTGAAATCTGATGTGGCAGCTATTCTGTGCAGAGGTGTATGACACAGCTCCTATACATACAAGCACCATGCGTTTCAGCATAGCCATACCAGGGACATCTCATCTACTGTTCTAAATTTGTATGATGTTTACATGTGGATGTACAAATTCACATTCTTACATACAGGAAGATAGAAAGAGAACTTGCCAAAGAGAATCCAGTTTTACATCTAAAAGCTTTCCACCATCTGTTGTGTTCACCTTATTTACTCATGTGTGTGTGTGCATGTGTATGACGTGTGTTTGTGTAGACATATGATATATTGTATTACCTCAAGTGCCTTTTGATTTTAAAGATAGGCTGCAATTTCTGAATGTGGCTTGCTTTTTCTTGTCTCTTACTTCTTTTCTATTGACTGGAATTCAGAATTCTCTTCTGGAATGCGTTGCAGCAGAAGACAAAGGCAACTGACCTTTGGTTCGAGAGAAACACAAGAGGACAAGAAAGAGAAAAACCAAGGCTGGTCATACACCCTCAAAGAAAGTAGGACTGGAGGCAGGAGGGCCAGGAGAGAAATCAGGCATCTCCTGCAGCCAGAGGCATTGGGGAAAGCTCTCTCTCTGCATCAGCACCCTCCCTTCCCTGCCCTGGTTTGGATGTTGCAGAAATAATTACCAAACAAATCGATAGTCAGTGTTGTGATGTGACCATGGTAGTTAATGCATCATTTTCCTCCTGGAAACTTAGTTTGCCTTACAAGGCAATCTGGATTCCGTGCAAGCTACTGACAACTCATAAGTCCAGAATAACTTCTGGAGCATTTAATCTTTCCACTCTGTACAAGCGCTTTATGTACATTTTCACATTCAATTCTCACAGCGGCTCCTTGAAGCAAGTTCTGTAAAAAGGGAAGGGACTTGTCTGAGGTCATACAGCCAGTATGTCTAAAGCAAATCCTTTATTTTGGGGGATGGTGGTGGTGGTGGTGAGGGCTGGCACTTAGAATAAATGTGTCATAGAATTTTGCCACTAAAAAAGTGTTAAATGTTCTTTTTAAAATCCCTCTCAACCAGACTCAATGGAAAATGGCCTAGGGTTATTATTCAGGAATTTGAGCAACAAACTTATGCCTCTCAGCCCTATCTCCTTCAAGGCGAACTTTTTATTTATTTATTTTCAGGAGGTACCAGGGATTGAACCTGGGACCTTGTGCGTGGAAGGCAGGCCCTCAACCCACAGAGCTACATCTGCTCCCCCTAAGGAGAACTTTAGATGAGGCTGAGCCATGCACTGAGGTCTTAAAGTCTTGGGAATCCTGATTGTCACTGAATTTGGGCAACTCTTACTCCTAACTCTGGGCCTCAGTCTTCCCATCTCTGAAACGAAGGGGTCAGATTCTCAGAGGTTGCAAACTACTGAGCCACATCTGGCCTAAGATGTATTTAGAAATAGAGAACCTGACTGACTGTAAGTCAGGCAAAGGCTCCCCACTTTTTCCACAGACCCCACTGCTCCTAATCACGTCTCTTCTAGCCTTCCTCCTGTATATACACTTCCTCCCTGGACTCTGTAGGCATCTGTGTTTGCTTGAGGATTTCTAAGGGCTCCCCCAGGGGTGACATGCTATCGTTTCTTTTTTTCTTTCTTTAGAATTTTCAGCAAAATAGTCTTAAGGATAGCAGAAATGAGCATTTGTCAACCCATGACTACCTTGCACTGGGTTGAGCACTTTACATGCATCCTCTTGTTCTACCCTCCTAACAACCCAAGGAGGCAGCTACTCTTGTGATCCACCTCTTGTGGATCAGGGAGAGGCAGCGTCTTGCCCAAGATCATACAGGTGATAAGTGGAGAGGCCAGGATTTAGAGCCAGGTCTGTCTTAGCCCAAGGAGTGATGTTAAAAAGACTTGACTGGTTTGGCATGGAGCTGGCCAATCAGATGGATGGGCATGGGTCAGTGGGGGTCCCAGAGAAAAGGCTGTGGTGGTCAGGTCAGTGCGTGGGCACAGAGAAGCAGCGCTGCATGAGTGGAATGGGAGTGTTTCAGTATTAGCCATCCGGTGTGATCGTTCCTGTGCTCTCTTTACACTCCGCTCACCTGTGTCATGCTGGGTCAGAGGCACTGGAGCCTTCTTTAGAAACTGTGATTGAGCAAACACAAAGAACATGGTGCTGAGCACGTGGCAGCAATTTCGGGTGATTCTGATGGTCGGCAAGGTCTCCGAAGAGATGGGGAGGGGGGAAATTCAGAAGTAATAGCCAGACTCCCTGCTCTCAGAAACTTATCAACAAGGGACGTGCAAAGGCAGACGTTCAACACTAATTCCGGGGGTTTCCACCTGAGTTGCAGGGACCACTTCATATCGCTCTGGCCCCAAACCACAGAGAGTGTGGCTGACTCCTAGAAAAGTAATGTGAATCACATGCCCTTTCAAAGGATCATAGTACATTTGCAAAATTGATTGGGCACAGACTATGCGCCAGGGATTGTACCAAGTGCTGAGGCTTCAATGAGTAGTAAGAAAACGTTCTGCCCTCGACAGGCTCACAATTCAGCAGGGAGACAGACAAGTGCACTGGCTCCAATATTATGGGATAATACCAGAGAGCTGAGGAGGCACAAAGAAGGAGCACTTTTCCCTGTGCTGAGATAATCAGAGAAAACGAGAACCAAAGTATGAGCTCTCCAGGCTAGGGAGGCAGGAGGGAGGGAGGGAACACTGCAGCGAGAGCTCTCCACGAAGACTCAGCAGTAAGTCAGAGCACATCCTGCTTGGGGTAGGGCAGGGCTTCTCTCCAAGGGCGGTCTCTAGACCAGAAGCACCAGCATCTCCTGGGAACTTGTTAGAAATGCAAATTCTCAGGCTCCCCTCTGAACTTAATGAATTGGACATTCGGAGATGGGAGTGGTTTAGCAAACTCTCCAGGTGATTCTGCCAGTTATTTTCTATGCCAAATGTTTAAGTTTGAGAAACATTGGAGTACGGAATTTGATGGCTGAGTCGTCAGAAATATGGTTGGGAGAAAAGGTGGGAACTGGGTCATAATTAGCCTTACGTGACCAGGATTCTTTAAAGTAAAAGTAGCCTTTGAAGAAGTGCAAGAAGAACAGTGGCATGACACTTGCATTTTACCTTCATAAATGTTCCTCCAAATTCCTGAGCTAATTCCTGCTTCTAAGGCTTTGCAGTTGTTGTTCCCTTTGCGTGGAACACTCTAGGCCCAGATTATAAAAACATCATTAATGGCTCCTTCTCATGATTCAGCTCTCAGCTCAAATGCTTCCTCCTCTGATCATAGCACAAAGGGTTCTTCTCATTCCCATCCCCCATCAGCTCGTTTTTATGTTCTTAGTGCTCTTCCCTCCACCTGCACTCATCTTGTTTATAAAGTGCTTATCCCCTGTGCATTACCACTGCCCAGTGTGCCTCTCAGCACGTAGTAGGTCCTTCAATAGCTAAATGCAGTGAATGAAAGAAGCATGTTGCCCACAACTCCCATGTTAAAATACCCATAATGGCCATCAAAGTATCTAGACGCTGGGACATCAGAGCGGGGGACTGCTCAGCCAGGTGGGTACCTGGGAGGACTTCCAGGAAGAGGCAGGCTTTGGGTTCTCTTCTGCACAGGAAGGTGAGGTGGACAGGAAAGGAAGAGGGCATTTCAGAAAGAAGATTCAGAACAAACTGAGGAGCCGGAACGAGTAAGTTGACGGCAAGCAGCCTGGGGGATTAGCTGTGTTCGAGCAAACGAGAGAAGGAGAAGAATGAGGAAGGGGTGTGGGGAGCAGGAAGGCAGGGATGAGGGACAAGGGAAGGGCCCGTCAGGAACTCGGACACCTTGGATGAGCGCCCCCTTCCGGGTCCTTCCTCAAGGCATCGTGGAACCATCTGTCCATCTACCCACCCAGCCCACCCACTTAGGTCCCTCGCCCCTTCAAAGCCAGAAAGGAGCGTTCTAGACATCAGGCTTTCACAAGCAGGTAGCGCTTTTTAAACGTCATTAACTAGAATGAATAGAAGCTGCCAGTTCTTTTCTATGTCAAGTGTAGACCTTTTTATTTTTATTTTTTAAGAATCACCTATCATAAATTATCATCATCCTTTCACAAAAGGAAGCACATTTTAAACCCCAAATGTAGGAAAGACATTATCTCAGAAGAAAGAATATACCCCTAAATTGCCTGCATTTCACTTGCTAAAAAACAGCATTGTCTATATTATGGTGGTGGTTTTTATTTTCCTCTTCTCAGAAAAAGAGCTACATCAGACCAGGAATAAGCATTTTGAGACAATGCCCTGGATACTATGTAGCTAGTCCCCAAAGAAGGCTGTAGTGGGGGAGTAAATGAATTTATTTAAATAAATAGCAAAGCCAGTGGTTCCTTATCCAGCCTGGAGAGTCAAGTCAAATTTACAGAATCACTAATCCTGTGGTGTTATCTGGACTTACTTCATTTTACATGTTAAGGAACTGAAGCCCAGAGAGGGCTCTGCATCTATCTAAGGTCACACAGCACAGAGGAGGCAAGTGATTTATAACTTGATTCCCTGACTTTCTATCAACTCCAGACAGTGAGGTTAACAAAGGGAGGAGAAAAACCAGAGGCATCTGATCAAGGAGAGGGCTGGGTCTTTCCTGGTCGGAAAAGTCCACTCTTGGTTATTCACCGTTTCTAATACCGAGTCAAGGGCACACACAGTCGAGTTTCTATGACTGTAAGTCTAAGAGGCTGAATGAGGAGAACAGTGTGGAAGAATGGAGGCCAGGGGTGGACAGGAATAAACTCTAACGATTTTTCTCAAATGCTTGGGAGAAGGCATCTACATGCTGGCAGAAGTTAGGAACCCAAGAAAATTTATTTTGGCTTCAGAGCTCTGGGCTAATCCTATAAAATAAAGGCTTCCCCCTAAGTAAATTAAAAGCTAAATTAGGAGGGAGAAGATCCTCATCCATGAGTTCAACGTGCGCACTAGTACAGCCCGAGAGGTAGAAGAGCTTCCTCGGTGTGGACTCGGGATGGAGATCAAAGACCTGGATGCAAATCCCTGGCTCTTCCACTTACAAATTTTGAGACTTCTGATAAGTCAGAGACTCTCAGAGCCTCAGTTGAACCAGTCCTCTCCAGCGCTTCTCAAGAGTCCCGTTAAGATGCAGGTTCTGACTCAGTAGGTCTAAAGTGGGGCCAGAGAGTCTAACTTCTAACCCGCTTGTAGGTGATGCCACTGAAGCTGGTCCCCAGACCACACTTTGAGTAACTAGGCTTTAAAAAGTCTAGCCCAGGGCCTGGTCTTACCCAGATGAAGTGCTTGATAAAAGTCAGCTGAAAAGTAATAATGATGGTCAATGGGTGCTGGAGGAAGGGGGTGTGGTCCAGCGGTAGGAGGAAGTCCACAAAGCCTCGTCTTATCCACTAGCTGATTTCCCAAGGCCTGATTGTACTGATCACGGTGAACTAGAGCCCCTTGTCAGGAACTTAGCCAGAGTCTCAAGTTCATACACGGGGTTTGGGCCACATAGGAATTAAAATGACAAGGCTTAGAAGTGAATTTTTGGAGACAATGTTGGGGCACTCCATTCATCCATTTAAACAGAAAATATTGCTGAGAACCTCCTAGAGCACAGAGCTGCCCTAGGCACTGCTGATCTAGATGGAACCATCAGCTCTGCCCTCAAGGAATCCACAGTCCAATGGGAAGAGGGCACATGATTAACAGGCAGAATCCAGAATTCAGAATGCCTGGTGGTCTCATGCGGGACGATTTTTTTTTGGGGGGTGGGACCCCTAATCCAGCCAGAGGGATTACCAGAAGGATCCCAGGGGAGGGGATGGCTGGGCTTTCTTGAAGGGTAAATAAGAGTTATCCAGGAGAGGGGGTAGGTGCAGAGGGGGGAGCGTAAGCAAAGGCAGGGGGTCAGGAGAGAACATTGCCTATTCCCAGAAGTAGTTCAGCTCATGGAGCAGGAATGTAGCCAGAGAAGACACTGGAGATGGAGAAAAGAGCTTGGCTGTCACACTATAGCTTTTGTGCTTCTTTGTGAAGCCAGAGATCTATGAGTTTCAAGAGTCAAGGAAGCCCCTGAAGGCCAGGTTGTTTTTATATGCATTACCGTGGATAATACCACCAGGTTTCCATCAGATTCTCAAAGGGATTCCAGATCCCTAACTAGGTAAGAATACCTGGTAGCTCGGGATGGGATTTGAGCATTCTATTCAGGTAAAGAAATGTCCTACACATGGCTGTGGAGGGTTTGGCGGTAGACGGAGAACAAACATCAGTTCTGTCTGCCTGAAACACTCTTTCTCACCCCAACTGCCATCCACATCACACCGAGTTAATTCTTACTCATCCTTCAGATCTCAACTCAAAATATCCCTCCCATTGAGAAGACTTGCCTGACTTCCCCCAGGAAGTCATCCCCCCTCCCATAGCATCTCTAAAACAATTGCCACACTTAGTAATTACATAATGAATCCTGTAATTCCCCACTCAGGTTTATCTTCACCCCTCCCATCTGCTAGAATAAGTTCTCCTTGTGGGAAGATTTCGCCTGGCTCGTTCAAAACTGCAATCCCAACGCCCTGCAGAGGGCCTGGCACAAGGAGGGCTTTAATAAATACTATTGAGTGATTGCAGGAATATTTGGACGCGTGGATGAGCCAGCGGATTCACACAGCTGATTATTACCACCTGAGTTCTCCCCCGTTCCTCCATATCTGTCACCCGATTCTTCATTTTGTATTTATGACCCTTGCAGACCATAGGGTCATAGTCCCTAGAACTGTGGAAAAGAGCTGAAGTAGAGAAATGAGCGAGCCAGGCAGGGTTCAAATGGATGTTTTCAATCACTTTGTGAGTTGGTACAGCCCAGGTACACATCCCGGGGTCTTTCCAAGGTGGGCAGTAAACACCATCGTTGACCAGCACCAGCAGATCCTAACTCCTGTGCTGGACACCCTGACACCTGTTTTTCAATGAGTGACTGCCTGATTTAGCTTATTCCTTCTGAGCTGACAGGAGGATGGGAAGACTTTCCTACATTCTATACCATGCAGAGAGAAGAGAAGAAAAATAGCTACATTCCAATAGCTGCTTTATATTTAATATTCATATTAGAGTTTAGTATTATTAGAGTAGGGATGAGTAGCTCTGAAGGCAGAGAGCCTTCAAGTGGATGTGAACTGGGCAGCATCAGCTTCCCTGCTCTAACTACCCACTGATAACCATGACTTCTGAAGCCTTCACCTTACCTACTGAGCCTCTGTTTCCTTATCTGGAAAGTAGATAACAGTATTTATCTGGTAGAGTTGAGGGGAGGAGGACACACAATACTGCATACAAAGCCTCTGTCTCTATGATTTCCTTCTCCTGTACACTAGTCCACACTTCCAAGCGGACAGAACTGGTGGACGCCAATTCTAGGCAGCCCCACCAATGCAAAGGGCAGAAAGGGAAGCTCTGGGTCAGAGGGTTGCAGAAAAGGCGTGGAACGAAAAAGCAAGAACCCACGGAGAAGGGCCTTAGGGTTTCAACAGCCGGAAAGGTTGGATTCTGCGTCATGAGCCAACCGGGAACTTTCAATGTCTTTGCCATGCTGTAAGCACTTTCCCTTTAGACCTTTTCTTTTGTTTTTTAAAAGCTGATGGAATAGGAGAGAAGAAGGGAAGGAAGCCACTCTTAATTTCTTCAAAGGCAACCCAAATTTGATCCCTTTTGTGAATGGCTCAAGATAAAAACTCCACTTCAGTCTGCTTTCTGTGATTAAACAACTCTCTTGTTTGTCAAATAGCAGGGAGAAGAGAAGAAAGGGAAGCTCTTGTCGCTGTTAAGTGCTCCCAAAGTGTTCTCCCTCCCAGCTTCCAACGGTTTAGGTGCAGCCCACACAGACAAATGAAATCTCAAGATGGGAGGCAAAACTGGGTTTTGGCCACCTAGAATAGAAGACAACTTGGGGATGGGGTTAAGGGACCTGAAGAGCCCCCATAGGGGTGTGGAATCCTCAAATGGGGAGAATCTAGGACCCTTGTAGCCTGTCCCCTGTGGCTTTTAGGGACATTGTGGAATTTGGAACCAGCCCAGGTGGGAGAGACTCTATTCCATGACATTTTCCATACAAGAAATCATCTGCTTGAGCAAAACAAATAGACTGCCTGGAAAGTTTTTGTTGTTGTTGGGTGGGGGTGGGCTAACCAATCCATCTTGCCCAACCAAAATTAAATTTCCGCTTAGGACTGTGGGAACTTGGGTTTTCATGGGAAGCAAGAGCTTTTTACTCAAATCACTCTTAACCTTGAACATTGTAGTTGAAATTTAAATATTTAGGACATACTAAAAGAACCATTCATTTCCTCTACCTGAAAGGCCCTCCCCCTACTTACTTCTCACCTTGAAGCTATCTCAGTCTTTCTGTCCTGCCCACCCAGATCATTTTGTCTGAACTCCTGGAAAAGCCCTTTTCCTATGAGGTGATGCATTGCCATCAGTATCATTGTTCACAAACATTTCCCTGACCAGATTGAATTTTTGAGGTTAGAAACCAAGCAAGTTTCCTTCATCTCTACAAGTCCAGCATAGGGTTTGATGCTTAAGAGGAACTTGGTATTTCCTAAATGAAATGTTAGGAAGCCATTAACACTTTAGCATGAATTATCTTTGACTGCAATTTTCCAAAAGGCGGTCCGTAGCACAGAAAAATAAAGTCTGTGTAGGGGAGTTTCTCATGAAGCTCAAATTATTCCACCCGAAGGATTACCTCTTTTCCCTGAGACTTCTTCAGAATAAGAGTCATTTATGGTATAAATTTTAAAAGAGGGAAGTGGATTTGGCTCAACTGATAGAGCGTCCGCCTATCAAACCCAGAGTTCAAACCCAGGGCCTCCTGACCCGTAGTGAGCTGGTCCACGCACAGTGCTGATGCGCACAAGGAGTGCGCCCTGTATGGAGAGCCACCCTATGTGAAAAAAGTGCAGCCTACCCAGGAGTGGCACCACACACACGGAGAGCTTATGCAGCAAGATGACGCAACAAAAAGAGATACAGATTCTTGGTGCTGCTGACAAGAATACAAGTGGACACAGAAGAATACACAGCGAATGGACACAGAGAGCAGACAACTGGTGGGGGGCAGGGGAGAGAAATAAAAATAAATAAATCTTTAAAAAATTTTTTAAAAAATATATTTATTTGGCCAAAGAGAGAACTGGCAACCCCCTTGCAGAGAGATACATCAAAATGGGAATCTCAACCAAGGAAATGCAGTAATCCTTGATATGGAATTCTCTGAGTATAACTGCTTTATGAGATAGTAGAGAAAAAAAGCAGAATCAGAGGGAATGTAACCTGGGATGGGTACTTTTTTGTTTTTGTTTTTTTTAGGATGGGTAAGTTTTGATCGGAGGGAGTGAAAAGAACTGCAGCATGAGACGTCACAGGAGGTACATGTCTTCCAAATAAAAGGGCTTAAAGGAGGGTGGGGGAGGGTTACGTGTTCAGTTTTGCCACCACCCAAAGATATGTTGAAGTTCTCAACCCAGTGCCTGTGAAAGTGGCCTACCTTAGAAACCGGGTCTTTGCAGATCTAACCAAGAGGAGGCCATACTGGGTTAGGGTGGGCCCTAACCCAAGGACTGGTATCCTTATAGGAAGAGGACAGACACGAGGAAAAGAAGGCCATGTGAAGATGGAGGTGAAGGTCGGAGAGCTGCATCCACAAGCCAAGAGCCCCAAGGATTGCCGGCAAACGCCAGAAGCGAGACCAGGCAGGGAAGGATCCTCCCCTGCAGTTTCAGAGGGAGCCCAGCCCTTGCTTTTGAACTTCTGGCTCTCAGGACCTTAAGACAATGCATTTCTGCTGTTTTAAGCCACTGAGCTTGCAGAGCTTTGCTGTGACAGCCCTAGGAAACGAAGACAGGGAGAAAACAACAACAACAAAAAAATTAAAAAACCAAACCTGCCCACTTCCCAACTTACCTAGGATGTAACCCCACCATCCCAGAGTTCAAGGTCTTAATTCACTTGACTTGTGAGGCCCTATTGCCCAGTTTCCTCCCTCCAGTTGCTCAGGTCAACAACCTCCTTCAAAAAAGAACAATGAGGCACAAGGAGGGATGTCCACCCCACTGACCTCCAAGGACTGTCCGGTCTTTAGAAGCCAAGCCAGCCCCTCCCTCTGCATGCAAACTGCTGTACCAGTGCCCCAAGCAAATTCTGGGAACTCGCCCTTGCCTTGAGTTTGGAATTACATTTCTGTAAATAGAGTTCCCTGAACCTCCTCGGCTCCATTGACCACACATTCAGTCATTGTGAGGTCATTCCCCCGCCCTTTGCCTGCTCTTGCTCCCCTTTGTGTTGCAGCCTAGATGGACACGTCTGTCACTTTTAAGTCCCTATTGCTCATTTGTCACAGCCCACAGCCAGGAAGAGACGAGTGAAAGGGCCAGAATGAATGTGTTGCCACCAAGAAGACGATTTTGACATTTTAAAAATTCCCCATCTCTTGGGGTCATCATGCCCACTCCCATCTCAGAAATGATAGTAACAACAACAATAATAAAATAATAATAGTAATAGAAACTACATATTTAAGTACTATACAAGAGCTTGCCATGTGAGTGGTTTTCTGCTAAGCACTGTACATGCATTATTTCATTTAATTTCCAGAACAAATCTATGGGGAGATATTATTCTTTTACAGACGAGGGAACTGAGGCTCCGAAAAGTGAAGTCACTTGCCCAAGGAGTTTCACCCCAGCTGGTAAGTGGCAAAGCTGGAGATCAGAAAGCTGGTTTTCCTGATTCCAAATTTCTGTGCTTAACGGTGATGGTTGGGTTTACATGTCACCTTGGCTAGGTTCTGGTGTCTGGTTAGTTGTTTGGTCAAACACTGGCCTAGTTGTTGCTGTGGAGGTTTTTTTGTAGATGAGATTAACATGTGCAATCGTTTGACTTTCCGTAAAGCTGGTTACCCTCAATGACATGGGTGGGTCCCAACCAATCGGTTGGTCTTAAGAGAGAACTGAGGGTTCCAGGGATCAGACTCAAGACTGTACTGTCCCTTCCTTCCTGAGTTTCTAGCCTAAGATTCAGACTCAAGTCTTCAGCATCACTCTTCCCAGTATTGCCAGCCTCCGGCCTGCCCTATGGAATTCCAACTTGCCAGGCCCCACAATCGTGTGAGCCAGTTCCTTATAATAAATCTCTTTACATACATACAGTTGATTTTGTTTCTCTGGAGAACCCTGACTGACACATTGATCCTACTCAATACTGTGCCCATTCAACCACCTTTGAAGGCTCCTAGCTGTCCACAGGACGGAGCTTCAGCTTTTACCACGTGCTCTGGAGACACTTGGAGGCCTGGCCCCCCTCTGCCTACACCACCTGGCCCTTCACTGATGCCCTCCTGGAACCCTCCTTGGCACTAGGCGGGAGTCCCTGTTCCTCAAGAAGTCTCACCTCTGAGCTTCTCCCCACACTTCCAGCATGCAGCTTTCCTATCCGAATCCTACCCACATTGCAAGCGTGGGCTCCAGTCTCACCTTTCTCAGCACACCAGGTCCAAGGAGTTCAGCTTCATCTCAATCTCATAACACTTGGGATATGAATGAATCATGTAGCCCCTCCCACAGATGACCCTGAGTTGTTATGCAATTGTCCCTAACGTGGGTGTTTCATCTCCTCATCTTGACAGACACCCACAGGAGGAGCTGTGATGTCACTGCACAGGTGTCTCTTATATCACCTTACTGGGAACACGGATGTCCCATCAATGTTTGCCAGATCCCCTTCTACTCCTCTTTCTTCCTCTTCCTTCTTCTGAAATCTCCTTCCCCATTCGCTCCTCATCCTCTTCCTTTGGTATTTCTTTCCCTTCCTGTGTTTCCCTCTGCTCCCCTCTGCATTTTGAAGTCTGATAGGCAGCTTCTGACATGGCTCCCAGTGACTCCTGTCTCCTGAGAGTCACAGCCTTGGGTGATTGCCTCCCTCTGAATGTGGACTAGACCTATTGTCTTGCTCCTAATGAACAGAATACAGCAAAGGTGAGGGCGTGGCACTTCCATGATCAGGTCCACACTACTGTGACTCCCTCCTGCTTGCACTCTCTTCCTGGCACTCTTTCTTGTCATCTCTCTTGCTCACGCCACCGAAGGCAGTTTCCATGCTGTTAAATGCTCTATGGCGAGGCCCATATGGCGAAGAACCAAGCCGTTGGCTCTGGCCAACAGCTACAAAGAACTAAGGCCTCAGTCCAACAGCCCACAAGGAACTGAATCCTGCCAACAATCTGTGAGGGAGCCTGGAAGAGGATGCACCCGAGTTGAGCCTTGAGATGACTGTAGCCCTGGCCAAGAACTTGGTTACAACCTGTGAGTGACCCCAAATCAGAGAACCCAGCTAAGTCATGTGAGATAATAAATGTGTTCTGTTTATAGTGGCTAAGCTTGGGAGTAATTTGTTACATAATAATAATCAATAGCGAATACATTAAGTATTCATTTACATTTGTTGGACACAAACTATGTACTGGTGCCTGTGTTAAAAGATGAGGCACTTTGATGAATCAGACATGCTGCTCTAATTGAGAAGCTCTAGCCAATTTAGGACTTGAAAAGAGAGACATGTTATCAGATCATTGTAGTATCATATTTTGAGAGTTCTAATAGGGAAAGCAAGAGAGACCTAATAGAGCTGTGTAGAAAGAGACTCCTTCTGCTTGGGAGAATTTAAGAAGGCTCCAAAAAGGAGGTGCCTGCTGAGCTAGGACTTGGAGAACAAGTGGAAGATCATCAAACTGAGGGAGCTGAAGGAGAAATGGGGAGAAGGAATTCTAAGCAAAAGGGACATCATGGGCAAAGACATGATGGCATGAAGAGGCTGGTAATCTCACTGAATCCTTACAACAGTCCTATCAAATGGAAAATTCCCATTCATAGGGGAGGACACTGAGGCTCAGAGAGTAGAAGCAACTTGCTTAGGGTCACAGAGGAAATAATAGCTGAGCTGGGTTTTGAACATTGATCTGTTTGAGTTTGAACTGCTCTGTCAATCATCCAGTGTCTGTGTCATGTCTGTAATATGCAAATCTGAAGGGGAGGGGCTTCCAGTTGGGCATGGGCCTGGGTTCAAATCCCCTGAACATCAGGGTCCACATCAGTAAACTGAAGATAATCATAGCACCTAACTCATAGGATCAATGTGACAATCTGTAGAAGGTAGTAGCAGTGAGGGAGAAAGAATAAATGAAGCTGGTTGAGTCAGGGCCCCAGTAAGTCTCTTCATGTAAAAATCCAGTAATGAGGAAGGTGGAGAAGAGGGAGAGACTAGGCAGCCTCCTCAATTTTCCTCAAGACTTTGGATTTCAGATTCCCTTATATCTTTAAACCCAATTCCCTATTTTCTGGAAACAACCTGATGTCAGTTGTGGGGGAAAGGGGAACATTTATTCCCCAATCCTCATGTTTCCCTATAAGGGGACCTCCAATAGAGGGACATTTCTAAACTTTTGCTCCACCTGATTGGTGCATCTGGAAGGAACAGAACATGCTCAGCTCAGATTACCTTCCCCCTGCCCCCCAATCTCGGGATCTGCTTGCTGCAGAGAAGGTGCATTCTGAGCTTAGCAGAGCAGACTTTGTCCCACAGCTTTGCCTGAAGTAGGTGTGGGGGAAGAGTTCAATTCAGAAAAGTATTAGCAAGCCATGTCCTCCAAAAGAGCTTTTTTATTAGTGATAAAGCCAACACTTTGATTTCCATCTAACTGACTCTTTTGTTTCTGTTTACTCTTCTCTTTTTATGTTGCTCATTTCAATTCTTCATAGGTCTTCTTGTGATTCCAGATGGCCACACCAAGCAAACTTTCTGCAAAGATAGCTCTTCCGATGGCTTTCTTCTCCCCTGATATTCTGGCTCCCCACCCACCCAGGTCCTGAATTATGGAGCAATTTGGCAGCTTCCATGCCGTACCCTCTGCCAACCCTGCAGACACCCCAGCTCATCCAAGTCTTGTCTAATTACCACTTGGCCAATAACCATTCTTGCAATTTCTTCATGTCTGGTAAATGTTCCAACTTCTCCACTTTGTCTCTCTCATTGAAGTCTTCAGGAAAAAAAAAACAACAAGCTGGGTAAGGCTGGCATTTCTGAATCATCATTAATTTCAAGCTTGTCTTCTTTTATTAGCTGTCCTACATTCACACTGAGAACTCTTTTCTCCTTGATGCATTTGAAAACCTCCATTTAATTTTCTTTCTCATCACTGAGCTAGGACTAACTTGGACCAACTTACTCCAATAATGTCCTTGCCAGAGCAGCAGGCAACACAGCCTCGGCGCGGGGGTTCCCAGGTGTGGAACCCTGCAAGTCCTCATAACATCTTTTCCAAGGGCTGGCTGCTCTTCTGTCTGTTCTGAAGGACTTGCCAAGAATTGCTTTTCTGAACTAATCAGAGGTGGGCAAAAGTCACCCGAAGGGCACTGATGATGTACACATTTATATTTACGGAGTGAGGAAGGAAGGTGCTCAGCCAGCCTTTCTCCCATGAACACTTAGGAAATGATTTCCTATTCTCCCTCCAGATGAGCCATCTTGCCACCAGCAGAGAAGTGTTTTATGGAAGAGGGGAAGAGCAGGTCTGGAGTCTGATTCTCAGCATCTCTGTACAGGAGAGTGTGGTATGGTGATGGAAATGTTGTATAATCGACACCGTCTGATACGGTAGCCATAAGGGGCTGTTGAGCACTTGAAATGTAGCTAGTGTGACTGAAGAGCTAAATTTTAACTTAATTTTAATTAATTTGAATGTAAATAGCAACATGTGAATACAGGTGTATTGGACAGTGTGGTTCTAAAGGATGTTATTTTGGGCGTATCTGGACCTCCCTCCTTTACATTAGTCATGGTTCTTTATGAGTCATGGGATAACATAAAGAAAGGCAAGGGCCATCTGACTCGCAGAGCACTGGGTCAGTGTGTGGCTATCACGGTGCCCCACATCATGGGAGCTATACTGTGGTGGCTGCTTCATGTACTTGTCACAAATTGGTGGCCCTTAGGTTGAATCCAGCCTGTAGATATGTTTGAGCTATACAATTAAACAAAAAAATTAATTAGTTGCTGACATTTAAAGATCAGGAGATTTCACCTAGAGATTCAGATTTCCAGTTTCTCTGGATAAATCAGAAAAGCCCACCTGGCAACTTTCAGATGGACGCAAGCAGTGGCAGAGTCTCCTGTCCACACAGCCGGGGTTCTGCAGTTTGCCACAGACCCCGCCATTCCTCATGGTCTCAACAGCCCTGCAGGCATTTGGGTTGGTTCGCCATTGTGTCATGGTTATAAGCACGGCCTTTGCTTGGCCTCAGACAATCTGAGTTCAAATCCCATCGCTGTGTCTAGCAATCCGTGTGACCTTGAGCAGCTGCTCACCTCCCAGAGCCTCAGCCTCCTCCTAAGTAAAGTGGTGGTGGTATTACAATGTACTCAGGGGGCCTGTTGTAAGGATTCAGCGAGTCAAGGCTGGTAAAACTCTCGATATAGAGCCAGGCCTGGGGTGAGTGCTCATTATCTGGTAGGTGTTAGAAGGGGAAGCCAGAGGAAGAGACAAGAAGGTAAGGTGAGGGAAGAAGGGTGGGGGCATAAAATCTCCTGTTCTTTTTCCAAACAAATCTAAGACCAAGAAAGGAGAGAAAAATACTCTTTCTCCAGTGAAAGATTCCCTAATCCCCTCCAGCTTTAGCTTCCTCCCAGCATAATACCTAACCACCCACATTGTAAACTGAGAATGGGGCAACTGGGAGGGGATGTGTGAACAAAAGCAAGGAAATCAATCAGCTGGCCCCTGGGACCTTTGCCTCCAGTCGCAACCTTTGCCCTGGGAACCAGTTCTCCTTCCCACTCTTTGGGATCTTGTGACAGAAGCACCAAAAGGTCTGGGTTTCATAAAACCTGTTGGGGCTCAAGTCCCTCCCCCATGTCCAGCATCAGTATTCAGAAACGGTCTCAGTGTGACCTAGTGTGTACGTGTCGATCAGAGTAAAGTCGAACTCTTCTAAGACAAATGGAGGTAAGTGAAGGTTTGTGAGAAATTAAGAAATGCAGAAGAGAGAACTTGGTTAAATTTTCAAGCAGTAATGATCTCAGATTCCCGTTGCTTAATTTTGCAGAGTTTCTCAAAATTGATCCAAGGACCATGTAACTCAGAATCTGCTGGGGGAAGGCTATTGAAATGCAGATTCCAGGGCCTTGCAACCAGATACTTGGATTCAGTCCATTTATGGTTGGGCTTAGACTATCTGCATTTTGGAGATATAACTGACTTATATGAATCATTTAATCAAGGCATGGTCATACTGCGGGAGCATAGTTAGCAGTTGGTAAAAATGGTTCATCCTACCTCCTACCTCTGGAGAAGGGTAGGGGCCACTACAAATGTGAGTAGTCAGCGAAGACTTCTCAGAGGAGGAAGGCCTTCTGCAGGGTCTTGAAGTATCTGGAAAGGGGCCATATACCAAATATTTACTGAACATCTACTATGTGCCAACTTTGTTCTAGGCTCTGGGGATAGATGATTCTCATGGATCTAGTTGGGATAGACAGGCAATACACAAACTATTTAGCTTGGGAGATGGTGATTAGTGATGAGAGGAAAAACAAAGCAGATACTTTTGGCAGAAGTGTGTTTCAAGTTTAGCTGTAATATGATGTGCCTGGATCCCTGTCCAGAAGTCCGATCTAAGAGGGAGGCCCCCCAACATGGTAAACCATCCAATTTCATATCTATGCATCCATCGTCAACCCACCAATCCACCAACCCACCCATCCATCCGTCCAATCTTCCATTCTACCATCTTTCTGCCTTATCTATACTCCCCAATATGGTAGCCTTTCTTCCTCCATTTATTTATTCAAGCTACATCACCAACTCTGTGCTAGACCCTCTAAGAAGTTCTGGATATACAACAGTGAACAATATAGACATCATCACTGTCCTTGAGGTGCTCACACATCAGAGGCAGAGGGATAACTGCAATACAAACCTGTCTCTTCACTGCCTAAAAGTCCACCGACAGAAATACATCCATTTGAGTTCATCAGCACTCTCTTGTTAATTCAGTAAATATTGAATTCAATAAAAATTCAGTAAAATTCTATTTCTGGTGCTAAATAGACACTGGAGATAAAATGATAGATTTTTGGAGTTCACATCTCCCCTATATCTCACTAGAGACTTAACAATATTCTCTTCCCAGGCTCAAATAAGGTAGTATAGTAGAGTATGCCAGACATCATTCCAGACTTTGGAATCAGCCAGATATGGGTTTGTATCCAAGCTCTGCAATGGACTCTGAGACCTGGAGCAAGGTATTTAACCACTCTGAGCCTCAGTTTCTTTCTCTCTAAAATGGCAGTAACAATACCTAGTTACAATGGTTGTGAGAATTAAACAAAATCATGGATATAATCAACATAGGTACTCAGTAGATGTTTGCTCTGGATATCACAGCAGCCTCTGAGGCAGGGCCAATCAGATGATAATAAGTATGATCAAGAATTTGGAGTGCTTTCTCACTACAAGGCTTCTAAATACATTACATACATTATCTTTTTTATATTTATGAAGTATCTTCCCCACCTCCCCAGCCTTTCCATTTCAATTTTCTGGCTTCTTTTTTGTCTACTTAGTTGGATTTTTTTGTTTGTTTTTGGTTTTAATTTTTTCAATCACTCCCAGGGAAGCATTTAAGACCCAAGATAGTATGAGAAAGAGACTATAACCCTGCTGGGGGAAAACTTGCATCTTCCTTCCCCTCCGTAGTCCCCTATCCACATTTTGTACATTGGCCCAGGGAAGCCTGGAAGAAGTGTCTAGAGGGAACGGTACTTCTGTCACCCACAACACATGTGTTTCCAGGTCCCCTTTTAAGTGGCCTAGTCTCAGTCCCTGTCATTGCTACCGGCTTTTTGTATTAATAGCTACATTTCCTCCCATGCCATTGGCAGGTAAGAGCCGCTTCCCTTCCCAGGGATTGGAGAGGGGAGACAACAAGGCGTTGTTATCATGGAAACCACGTCTTCCCCTCGGCCCCAAGGGGCACTTCTGGAAATGGTTCGGAATTTGATCACAGTTTTCAAGCATAAGAACCGTGGTTAAAAGCTGTTATTTCCTTGCTTCTGATAAACGGTTGTCGAGAAGCTGCCTGCTCTGGTTTCTCTGGGGGAGATTGGATTGGGGGAGCACGTAGGTCAGGAGAATGGGAGCTGATGACAAGATGGGGAGTCCCCGAGCTCGGGCCTCAGCAGCACCCCACGCTGCGGTGACGGTTTGGAGGCATTCCTACCTGGCTCCTTGTCAAGAGCACAACGGTCAAAGGGACGCTGAGGTTACAGTGTGCGTGTGTGTCTTTGTGGGGAGTAAGTGCTTCACCCTCTCACGTTCAAAAAGAGATTCAGTTTTAAGTGTGGAACTGAAACACCTGGGTAAGAATGATCAACTCTGAGGGTCTTGAAAAAGAATTAATTCCACATACAGGGTATGAAAACTCACATATCTGTAGGCACGAGGAAGAAAACACCATTAAAGCAAGTTGAAATGAGCATGGTGAGGCTTTGGGGGAATGGGAGTCCCAAAACCCCATCTGCAGGGGAGGCAGCCCCCAGCTGCTTGTTGCCAGGTAGGTCTCTAGCTCCGGCACTGGCCAATGAACCAAATTTTCAGGAAAAGCCAGAAATCTGGAACTGTGGGTGAAATTTCCTGAATCCAAACATTTTAAATCACATTACAGGCCACATAAAACAAGCCTGGAGGTCAAATCCAGTCCATTCATTCCAGTTGGCAAACTCTGCTACAACCACTGAAAAGAAACCTGAAACTCCAAAGGCAGGGGGCAACTTTATTATATAGCATCAATAACCACCACAACAAACAAGATAAAAAGAATACCTATGGTTTACTGAGTACTTACTATGTGCTTAGCAATTTGGTGGTGTGATTCTATTAAGTCCTCACCACAACCCTGAAGGTGCAGAAATTACCACCCCAACTTTCAGATGAGAAAGCTGAGGCATATCAAGGTTAAGTCACTTGGCCAAGGTCACACTTTGCTGCCCTGGAGCCCCTGCAGATGAAGCAATCATTTCCTCCTGTGTTCTCTGTTAGCCCAAAGGCCCAGCTACCTCCGAAGCCTTCTTCCCCTCCTCCTCCAAAATTTTGCCTCACTACCTGTGATGGTCTTAGTCTAAAGCAGCTATTCTCATTTGGGGACAATTTTGACTCTTGGGGACATTTGGCAATGACTGAAGACATTTTTGGTTGCCATAGCCAGTGGAGGGGGTGGTGTGCTACTGGCATCTAGTGGGTGGGGGCCAGGGACGCTGCTAAGTATCCTACAAAGCACAGGACAGCCCCCGGGACAGAGTTATCCAGACTGAAAATATCAATAATGCTGTGCCTGAGAAACTCTCGTTGGAAAGGATTAGGGGCAGGATTGCTGCAGGCTGGGGCGTTACTAGGGAGATGAGAAGAGGAGGAGGATGAGAACTGAACGCCGGAGATAGTACTTGTCAGAGCAGCTCTCTCATTACAGAACCTGTATGATTTAGCAAGTGCTCTCAGCTGCATGGTCTCCCTGGAGTTTCAAGAGGGCAATATATCTTTTAGTTGCCATTTGACAGAAAAGGAAACTGAGGCTCAGAGAAGGAGAGGAATTTTCCTGGAGGCTTCATTAACAGCATTCCACATTATTTATTGGGGGTTTATACTCAACGCTGTCTTAGGGCTACAGCAGTGAATAGCCTCTGCCCACCGTGGAGCTGATATTCTAAAGGTCAAAGACAGAAAATAGAAAAGCAAACAAAAGTGAAATAATTTCAGCTGAAGATGACCAATCGGAGAAACATAAATCGGAGTGCTAAGATAGCTGGGGATGGAGAGTTAACTTTGATGGTGTGGTCAAGGAAGAGGTGACATTCGGGCTGATTCCTGAAAGGTGAGATGGGAGAAAAAGGTTTCTGACAGAGGGAGCAACCAGTGCAAAGACTCCCGTGTCTGCACAAGTGTGACTTACTTGAAAACGCGAGAAGGCCCATGCCTTCGATTGGATTCCCTGGAACAGACTCCAAACCTGGGGTTTTTACCCAAAGATTTCAGGGAGTCCATGAGCTTGAGTTGAAAAAAAAAAAAGACACCAGTCAACCTATTATCTTCATTTTCTCTGACCTCTAACTGAAATCTAGCATTTCCTTCCCTTGTGAATGTATGCAATAAATAAATTACAATAATATTCATTTCATCTGCTGGCAAAGGTCTCCGGGGAAGAAAAAAGGTTAAGAACCCTAGCTGAGACAGTGATTGAGATCACAAGGTTTGTTAGGGGATGCTCTCCAAAACAGCACTGTAACCAAGTGAGGGAAAGAGAGAACTTCTACAGCAATACAGTGGCAACAGAGATCTCAGCTGATCCCACGGGAGCTCGGATGGTCCTTCAGAGTAGTCACAGATGGAGGGAAGGAGACTGTACCTGTATACCACCCCATGTAGTCACTGGGCCTTAATGAGGGGCATAATCATGGTTGAGACAGTTTGCTTCAGGAGGGAAGGAAGCTGTGAGCTGTCAGCAGCCAGCACTCCAGGCTGGAGTTAACCTTCAGGTGTGACTTCACCTTCAGTGTGACTTTCATGCATGGTCTTTGTAAATGGTGCCTCCTGGTGTGTACGATCCATGCTTCGGTACACAGAGGCCTTGGGGACAATGGAAGAAGGTCCTGCAGTCAGGAAGTGTTGAGCTGGTATGCAGACCTTGGAATGAGGCCCTGGCAACAGGAAGGAGATTGTCCGAACCAGCCAATGGAGCACCTCCCAGACTCCTTCTGAGGATTCTCCATGGCAGAAGTCGTCCCAACTCTCTCTGTCCTTATGAGCAACCATGGCACTGAGGCTGTTCTCTCTTCATTTTTGCAGACCCAGCATGAGCTTTGTCCTGGTCCTTTGTTCTTGCTCTACTTCCAGTAAGCTGGATGTCCCTGCACAAGTTTCTCTGTGGCTCAATACTCCATTGGTAGAAAGGGGCTCCTTCTCTCCTCCCTCATCAGAAAGCTTCCAGGGGCATAAGCAGGAGAAAACAAATTTGAGAACTCAAGAGAAAGGTCCTGGGTATAGGAGGTGGCACCAAAGGAGGAATTAAAGGATTTACTGGTGCTGATGTCCCAAGAAGCTCCATAAAGGCGTGAAGGACAGTAGGGCTTCTGACCACTATTTCCACTTCTCTGTTTTCTGGACATGGGCTAGGATTGCACTTCCTGACATCCTTGAAGTTAGACGTGGTCATATGACTTGACTCAGTCAACAAAATGGGAGCAGATGTGATGGTGGGAGCATTTAAGAGCCAGTGAGATTCCCCATGCTGATGTTCTAGAAGGTTCATATATGAGGATGACATGGGCAGAGACCCCCACCAACCCATGACAGACACGTGCTGGGAGTGAAGAATAAAGCTGTGTTGGGTTAAATCAGAGATTTGGGGATTTTTGTTAGAGCATCAACACCGAAACTGCCCTGACAGATATTCCAGGCTTGGTTGTGGTGGGCGAGGCTCTGGAGCTGTGCCTGCCCCTTCACAGCTCTGCCTGGGAGACTTTCCCTTTCCCAGGGCAACTCAGCTGGGCGAGTGGTACTTTCAGGATTTCCAAAAGTCCTTGATGATGATCTTCCCTGTAGCAGCCCAAACCAGTCCCTCGATATAAGGTACTGGCAAGCCATTTTCTCAGACCTAATAATATGACACTTTGTAGACACTGAATGAATACTTGGATTGTGGAGTGAATTTTAACCCACGAAAAGAGAGCGGAGCCACTCGGTCTTATTTGGCGATGGCTGGTGAGGGAGGTACTGACGAGATGTTTGAGGGATTCTTACCCCAGGCCAGACTGAATTAAAGGAACCCCTGGGCTGATCGATCCACCTCCCTCTTTCGGGAGAACCAAGGCCTAGAGAAGGTCATCGAGCTTGTTAATGCAAGAGTAGCGAAAGGAAGCCGGGTCATCTGACGGCCAGACAAAGCTCTTTCTGGCATACCACCTACTCACAATTACCACAGATGTTAAACCCAGTGTTTAACCATGACCAGTGCCCAACAATCACTGATAATTCTGACCAAGGTCTATTGGAAACAAAAATGGTCATGTTCAGTAAAAACACCCCATCAATTTCCCCATTGGTTCAGTCTGCTCTTGGCAGGAGCTGCCCTTACACCTAATTTGCACTAAGAGTTCCTATTTTGTATTTGTATAGAGTATCACTCAAACATCATACCAGTCAGGTGGATTGGACAAGAAAATTAATTTATCCCTGTGACCAGTGGTGGAATGATACACAGAAATGTTGAGCAAGGTTGAGTGGTTTGTTTAAGGCTAGTGTGTGACTGGGAGCTAAAATCTGGGGTATTATGACTCTGGGCTAAGTATCTGTCCCCTCTGCTAACACTTAAGTATTAACTATCTGCCAGGGACTTCACCAAGAATTTTACATGCCTCTATCTATCTATCTACCTATCTATCTATCTATCTATCTATCTATCTATCTATCTATCTATCTATCATCTATTTATTTATAAGAGGTACCTGGGATTCAACCCAGAACCTCGTACATGGGAAGTAGGCACTCAACCACCAAGCTACATCTGCTCCCCATTGCCTGTTTTTGTAAATAAAGTTTTACTGGCACACAGCCACACCCACTTGCTTACATACTGTCTATGGCTGTGGTTGTGCTTTATTGGCAGCATTGTGTAGTTGTGACAGACTATATGGCCTGCAAAACCCCATATACTATCTGGCCCTTGATATAAAAGTTTTGCTGGCCCTTGCTGTAAGAGAAAAGAGAGATGACCAATTCTGAAAATGACCCAAATTCCAGGCTTCTTTCTGGCCCCATTGCTGATCGACTCTTGCCCCAAATCATTGGGGTGATGGACCCAGGAGATCAGATGGTAGCGATGACAGTAGCAATACTGTGACCTGGGTACCAACTATGGGCACAGGGCTGATCATCTCCAGTTCCCCCCACAAGCCCCCTTAACATTAGCCCCTTTATAGATGATGATCTTGAGGCCCACAGAGGTCACGTGGCAAACCCAAAATCAGTTATCTAGCAGGGCTCAAACGCGGGCATGGGTATGTCCAAAGCCCCTAGCCACCTGTGTGTGTAAACAGAATGGGTCCTGCAGCCTGGTAATTCTTCCACAAATAGAGTGCTCTTCTCTCCCTTGACCAGGGCTCCCACCCCTGTAAACCAGTTAAGAAGCTCCCACCGGGCCGGAAAGGCCTGGTGGCTTTTTTCAGAACCAGTCTCTCTGCCTCAGACAGCACGCGTTGGTTCCAGTTCCAATAGTTGCCAAGCCGCTAGCTCGGCCCCGCCTTGGGGAGCTGGTGCGGCTTTCAGACCATCCCACCCCCAGCAGCCCAGCAGCTGATATTTACACAGCACTTGGCAATCTCCCTCGGTTAATCCAGCGTGTTCCCTGGTCACTTCTCATTAAACTGAGCGTAGCCTCCTTTTCACTTGTTCTGAATTAAAGAGTCACTTCTCCGAGCAAGGGATCATAGGTGGAAAGTGCTAGCACAAAGCTTGGGAAGCGAGGGAAAGACCAGGGGAGAGACTCCCCCCAGCTCCCACCTCCTTGCCCGGATCCACAATAACACTGCCACTCACCACTCCCAACCTGTACCCCCTCCTCAAGTTAAATAAAAACGATTCCCAAGATCTCAGGGATTCTTAAAATCTGAGGGTATCTGGCTCAGCTTGCACAGGAGAATAGTCCACAACAGCGTTTGGATGTACAAATGTTTCCTGGTGTTTCCTGGTGTTCCCAGGCCAGCCAATTATCCCGGCTGTGCAGCTGAAGCCCACCCGGGATGTCTTCGAGAGCCCTGGCCCACCAGCAGCCTTGCTGCTCTGATTTCAGCTGTCCCTGGTCGAGGGGTCCAGAGCCCCAGCTATTCCTTCTCCCCAGCTTGATCTCAGACCATAAAAGCCAAATGCCTCCCCGAGGCCTTCAGTGACAGACGAATTGCTGCCCCAGCACCGGTGAAATGGTTTCCGGCCTCCCAGTGGCTGCAAATCCAGCAGCAAGAGAAAAAGGAGCCTGCACATTTAGCAGAAAGGATTTGGGTTGAAATCCCCCAGCTACGTGACTCTGGGCCCAGTGATTTAGTGCCTCTGAGCCTCTGTCTCTTCGCTCATAAAACGGGTTGTCATGTGGGGCTGTCTTCTAGATGCAATTAAATGGCATGATGATATTTTTACATAGTGCCCCGAACATGTTGGGGGCTCAGACTGTGAGATCCGAATCACAGCTGAGTCTTCCTTGCTGGGCTGAGTGCTTGTGCGCTCCAGACTCAGGGCCCTTCTGGGGGAGGAGGCTGGTGCTTACTCCAGCCTGTTCTTTCAGACTGTGGGAAACCATGTCATTTCTCAGGGCTTCACCGAGATGCTCTGAAGACACAACAAATAAATCTATAACAACCTTATAGGTGACGGGAAGAGCACTGGACCAGGAGTCACACAGACTTAGGTTTGAGTCCTGCTCTGCCTTTTATTAGGTGTATGATTCTGGTTGTCATTGACCTCAGAGCCTAAGCACAAATGAAGCATACCATAGACGTTTGTTAAATGGAAAAAATGAAAGAATGAAGTGAAGGAGTGAATGATGGATCTCTTGCTCATCAGTAAAATTATATCTATTCCTGAAAAATCCCAAATAATGGGATATAGTTGCGCAGTGTTTTGCAGTTTCAAAATTACTTGGGATGCAGTAGGGCTGGTTTGACATGTGATCTTAGAAAGTTACATAATCCCTCTAAGCCTTCCCATTTTTAATACGGGAATAGTAGGAATCCTCACTGTGGCAGCCAGCATCCAAGGCAGTGCCCAGGGATTCTTGCTCTTGGTATTCAAGTTCTTGTGTAGTCCCCTTCAAAGGTGAAGAAGGCTGACTGCTCTGCCAATAGGATATGGCAGATACAATGACGTGTGGCTTCTGAGCCAAAATCATAAAGCACCTACCAGTCTCTGCCTTGTTTTCTTAGGTCCCTTGTCTGGGGTAGCCAGCAACTGTGTCATAAGGACACACAAGCAGTCATTTGGGGAGGGTCACATGGCAAGGAGCTGAAGCCTCCTGCCTCCTGCCCACAGCAACTTGCCAGCCATGTGAGTGAAAAACCATGAAAGGGGACCCTCCGACCCCCGCTGAGCCTCCAGAGGGCTGAAACCACACGAGGAATCCTGGGCCAGGACCACTGGGCTAAATCACTCCCCAATTCCTGACCCACGGAAACCATGAGTGAAGTAGTAAGGGTTTCTTGCTACTTGAAGATGTTAAGTTTGGAGGTGACTTGTTATGCAGCAATAAGCAGCCTCGCGCGGCACTGTGAAGTTAAATGCGTGTGAAAGCTCCACCTTGCACAGTGCCTGGCCCACAATAACAGCTCAGGAAATTTCCATTATTATTACATTTGACTTAAAGAGAGATTCTTTGCTCTGCTTCAAAGACCCAGGAGGGTGTGTCTGTAAGAACATGTATTGGAAGAGGCATCGATGAACTGCTTTAAAGCACAGGTTCAAAAACAAAATCTTTCTATTACCCAAGGTAAACAGAAGGCAAATGAGGCACACAAAAGCCCAAAAGGCCGAAGGTTCTTTGCAGCATTGTAAAGATTTAGGTATACTAATAACAGGGACTGTGAGGCCACATTAAATACAAACCAGGAAGCGGGGACATTCAGATCACTGTTTAAATGGGCATATGATGGCGGTTACCTGTATTTTATGGTCTATAAACTGCTTATGGAATTTTCTCCTTTAATTCCCACAGTCGCCCCAGTAGGCTGGTTATTCTTATGTCCATTTAATGGATGGGATAACTGAGCTTAGAGGTTTGAGGCAACCTTCCCAAGAACATATAGTCATTAGGAGCTATTGATGGGTTTCAAAACCATGGCTATAAGTCTTCTTGACTCTGGCTGAGCTCAGAGCTCCTCCTATGACACCAGGCTCCAGTGTCTTCCTGTCTGGGGTCTTAGCTTCACTGATATATAGAGTTTGAGAAGAAAGAAACTAGGGACCAAATAGTTACAAGCTTAATGCACAAGGCCATTTTTCAAATGAGAGAAGCAAGCCAATTGCAGGTAAAACAATGCAGTTCTCTTGATAAACATGAATTCCCTCTTTTGATTAAGGGATGGATAGAGAGTGAGATTTTCTACCATAGCTAAAACAACAGCACACATGCAACAATACATAGCAAATGACACTGGGCCTCAGAGGTGGGGAGGCAATCGGGACTGGTGAGGACTCAAACAAAATTAAAAGGACTTAGCTCCAATCAGTTTTTGCTATGCAGGAATATAAACCCAGGACTGCTAGATGGTCTACGTTTTCAAGAGAAGTCAGAAACTGTATTTCATAGAAATTCTCCCCAATTTTAAAAATTGGCTTGAAGAAAAACAAAACACTGTGAGCCAAACACACATCTATAGGCTAAATTTAGCCCACCAGCCACTGTTCAGTGACCCCTGGGGTAGATAATTTGCAAGGTCCCGTCCTGCTTTAGGATGTCTGTCTCGATCAGTTCTCAGCATGCACTATTTGTTTACACGAGATACCAGGCAGCCTTATAAATATTCCAAACGGTTTTCATGTGCTGATGTGAGCTGTTTCTTCAAATAGATTCCAGCCTTGCTGAGGGCAGGGCCCGGGTCCCAGGCTTGCTATGGGTCTCTGTTTCTGACTCTCCGGGTATAAGGGGCAGCCCCTCAGGTTGACAACTCATCTGTGGCTGGGGCAGGGATCCGGGCTGAGTGATTCTCCCGAGCACTGGTTCTGGAGACCTGTGAGCCCTGCATCATTTGGGGGGAGCTCTGGCTCTTCGGAGGGCAGCTTCCATCACTCCCGGTGTTCCAGGAAAGTGAGGCAAGTGAATTGAGGTTAATGCCTTCCACTCACATCATGTCTGCCAGATTTATAAATGAGGCCTCTGTTTCCTTGGGGAATCCTGCCTGCTGCCAGGGAGATGTGGCTGCTTTTGCAGAGGGAAATGACTTCCTCCAAATCATCTCAAATGAATGAGCAGCTTTCCTTGGGGTCTCCAATCTGTCACGTCCGTGACTTTGAATGACACATGCATCACAGCACGGCTTTGGAGCCGCCCTTCCTGGGTTCAAATCCCAACTCCTTCATTTACTGCCGGCAAAACTGGGATTGGATCTTAAGCCCTCTGACTTCTTTGATGCTTCTTGGTCATCCCCGTATCTGTAATGGTGAAGGATCATTCTGTAAAAATATAGCTCATGGGAGCAGATGTGGCTCACGCAGTTGAGTATCTGCTTCCCACATGGGAGGTCCCAGGTTTGGGTCCCAAAGTCTCCTAGAAAAAAAAAAACAATAAAAAAACAAAACAAATGGAAAAACCAACTCAGAGGAACTGATGTGGCTCAGTGGTTGAACCCCAGCTTCCCACATTTGAGGTCCTGGGTTCAATCAGCCCCTGGTACCTCAAAAAAATATATATATATATATAACACTCATATTCTCTGTCCTCGAGGATCATATAATTCAATAGAGGTCATGGAACAAAAAAGTTACAAAGGTTCAATATAGAAATGAGAAATTATGGTCTAAAGCAGTCAATGACCATTAGCTAGTGACTTGTGCAAATAGAAGAACCATAAGAGCGGAAAGGAGGAGGAAAAGAGCACAGTGAGTTCCATGAAGGGGAGAGCACGGGTAAGGCTTTAAAAAGAGTCAGCACTCGTGGACAATCAGGACTCTGGGCAGTGACCTGAGGAACATCGATGAAAAATGCTGTTGCCCCATTGAAGAAGACAAGGTTCAAAATGGTTAGAAGCACAGATTATGGAGCCAGACCATTTGAATCTTGAATTTGCCACAGGACTCACAGTTGCCAGTGACAGAGAGCCAGTGCAAACCAGCTTGAACAGAAAGAGACTTTACCGGCTTGCATAAGAGGGGGTAGCTCAGAGAATAGATTGTGGGAATTAGGGCAACTCTTGGGACCTAAGAAACTGGAGGCCACTGGGATTGCCCCAATCGGTCCAACTCACTGCAGCTTCTCTCAGTCCAGCTTCACACTCTCCTGCTGCAGACAGGCTTTCTCCTTGTGGCAGGCCAACAGCTCCTGGAAGCTTTGGATAATGGTCTTCAAGTTCCATGACTCTAGAGAAAAAGCTGTTTCTTCTCCAGCTCTAATTTTTAAAAAACCCAGAGAAAAGCTCTGATTGGCTTGCCTTGGTCACGTGCCTTTCACTGGTTCTTCTCAATGACCAAGTAGGGTGATCCTGTGATTGGACAGGCTTGGGTCATGGGATGGAGACCTGGAGTTGACAGCTTTATCAGAACAGAACAGTGTTTGTGGTGATGTTGGAGGGAGAGATTTCCACTGTCCCAAGAAGGATAAGCTATTTGTTAATGCTTTTTTTTTTTGCAAAGACATTAGAAATAATCTAGCCCAATGGTTCCTACATCTGGGTGCACTTGTTAAAATGCAGATTCCCAGGTATCACCCAAAGTACTAAACCAGGCTCCAGGGACTGGAGCCCAGAATGCTGTGTTTTTAACCACCTTTCCAGGTGATTCCAGTGATCAGCTAGGTATGGGAACCACTGGTCTATCCCAGTCCTGTCATTTTACTGAGAAAGAAACTGAGGCACAGAGAGGAAAACAACGCACCCAAAGTCAAACACAAGGATATAACAGAAGAGGAGTAAGACCTGAGTTCTACGTCACAGTCCCCTGTGCATTCTCCTTGCAGTTCACTGCCTTCTCAGACTTTCAGTGTCTCCCCAGTCCAGAGAAAGGAGTGTGAGAGGGAGAAGGACCCCATGAGTCATCCTTGCAACTGGATTTCCCTAAAGGGATTCTCTAACTCTGCTCCCCCAAACACACACAGACACTCTTCCTCTCTCTCTAATAGCTGTGACTCCCCCAAACACAACTGCCATCTGGCAAACAGGACGCAGAGACAGAGTGGACTGTAGCCAACTTGGCATCATGTGATGGTGTGACAGCTGGAAGCATTTTGTGGATCCCAGAAAAGATGGTGTCCTTGGAGCTAATCCATTCCTGTGCGTGTAAACCTATTGTAGCTGGGAACTCTTGATTAAATTATTCCTGTTGAGGGCCACTGATTAGATTGCACTTTTGACCCAGGGTGGGTCTTAATCCTCTGACCAGAGTCCTTTATAAACGGAGGACTAAAAACAGCAGGCAGAAAAAAATGGCAGAAAAGGAAGAGAGGCCTCCAGAAGTTGATAAGCCCGGGGCGGGGGGAGGGAAAAGCCACAGGCCAGGAGGAAAGAAGAGAGAAGAGCCAACTGCATTGTGCCCTGCCATGTCCTTGTCACCCACAGCCGAGTTCAGAGAGAAAGCATCTTTAGATGACGCCTGCAGCTGCAACTTGGTGAGACAGCATCTCCTAATGATGCCGTGGTTTGGACACATTCACGGCCTCAGAACTGTAAGCTTTTAGCTTAATAAATTCCCATTTTAAGAGCCAACACATTTCTGGTACATTGCTCCAGGTAGCCTTTAGCAAATGAAAATAGATGGGATTTAGAAGAGGGCGCTCCTGGTGGGGGGATGTAAAGGAGCAAAGGCCCGGAGGCAGGAATGGGGATGGCAAGTACAAAGAAAGAGAACAGCAGTGACTAGGATGGGAAGGGGAAGAAAGGGCAGACCAGGACAAATAAGGCCGAGGTGTGATCATGATTAGTGCCGCGTTCCGGGCTGAGGAATGCGCCAAGGAGAAGGGATTGTGACCTTCTGAAGTCCCTTTTGTGTTTACATAAACCCAAGGAAATTCCCTTTAAAATAGAGAAGTCGTTCAGTGGTCTGCCAAATAAAAATATGAATCAATTTAGTTTTTTGACAGCTCTGACTTACGTAACAATCAAATTCCATCATTAGAGCTTTGAAAATGTTTTGAAAGATGGTCTTGTGGCGCCAACGCAAAATGTTTTTTGCAACACAAGCCCTGGGATATGCACCTTCCGAAAAGTGTTCCAGGTGGGAAAAAATAAAGTCAGGAGAGTCTGTCATCTCTTTCCCCCTTCACGGAACATCTCAATGATCATTCAGCTATTAAAGCCTCTGAGAAGTCCTCCAGGCAAGATACCCATTAAACTTCACTGAATTCAGTGTTCCCAAATTTCAATCACAGAAATCCTTTCTTAGTCCTGCCCTGATGGAGTCAGTTACCCTACCTGGGATGAGGGAGGGTTTTGCATGCCCCAATTTAGCCTTGTCAGGTAAATCTGATAGAAAACAAAGAGACATGGGTACAGCTATAGAACAGCTTCTCTATTTTGGAAGGAATACCATTTAAAATCTGTCCTACTTTCTCATGGCACATGCTTGATGGATTCATGTACAGATGTGCATTTCATAATTCAGAGGCTAGCACTAAAAAGTAACAGAACACTCTACAATAGAAGGAGGGGGTATAGATCCTGATTAATTTTGCAATGTGAAGAATCACTGCCGCATTTGCCTGTCTTCCAGGATCTGGTGTTTGCTTAAGCATTTCCACCAATAGTCCCTGTCTCTCTCTTCTTTGCTAGCATCTCCACCATCACCTAAGGTGCACCGTGGCTACAAGGCTTCACACCTGGGTGGGCATCTGTTGCTTGACCTGATGTGCATTCACTCCCCTTCCTGTCATAGGAGCATCCACAATTTTCTTTGAGAACTCATCCCCTTTCCACTCCTTCGTCTATGTGATTCTGGTGGGGTTGATATCCCTTTCCCTTCTAAGGACGAGCATGAGACCCAGATCGAGCCAATCAGCATGTTCCCCTCTCTGACCACAATGATTGGTTCAGTCTTGGGCACATGATCCATATTGATCCAATCAGAGTCAATTCTGGGATTTTACTAGGACCAGCAAGAAACAAAGAGTCTCTTTCCCTTAGACTTACTTAGATGGTGGGATGTATGCTTACAGGTGTTCAGAGAACCTAACTGAAAATGAAGGTAGAGGCTAAGTCAAGGTTGAAGGGTGGAGGAAAAGACTGAGTGCAGATGACTTCATGTGGACCCCTAGATCTAGCCATTCCTGAAGTTTATGTTCCCCTAGAAAATATTGCCTTACATGAGCTAAAAACATTTTTAATCCCTTTGAACTGAGTTAGCTTCTGTTATTTTTTTATTTTTAAAGCTTCTATTAAAGCATTTATGTGCACCTCAGTGCAAAGGTTTATTGGAGGGTAAAACCTGTGAAGGAAAAGGGATGAGAGCAACGTTGGACAGAAGAGTTTGTCAGACTGCAATGCAGAGCCGATAAAGTCTCCACCAGCCAATGCGGTGCTCTAGAGGTAAAAATGCTCACTGGAGTCCTGCTTGTATGGAAATGGCCGGGCCCAAGTACCTAGTACTTAAAAGCAAAGGGGGACTCTGAAGAAGTTAACAGCAGAAGTCTGCCAGCCAACCACACTTACAGGGGATCTGAGTGATAGATAGCTGTGTCTGCCACAACTCCCAAATGGAAAGAGCTCTTTTTCTTTTTTAACTTTATAAATAATCCATGTCCCTTGTAAAAATTTGAACAACATAGAAAAGTAAATGGAGAAAAGTAAAAGTCACATCAAACTGCTAGTAATTTGGAAAACATTCTCTTGTATGTTTTTCTATGTATATGCATATTTTATATAAATGGCACATAACACAGCCAGTTTTTGTTGTTAATTTAAATAAACCTCATCTATTTTTACCCCTTTTTTAGTTTACTACTTCTCCACTCCTCCCTGCTCTCTCCTAGATAACCAATATCAATAATCTAGAGCACAAACATCTTATAGCTTATCAGCACATAAAAGTTTTAAGAGTGATTTCACATAGCAGAAAATTTTTTTATCACTCTCGTAACCACCACCTTGTCAGATGGCAATGCAAACAATGCCCCCATTTCCAAAGGAGAAAGCTAAAAGCCCGTAGAGATTAGGTGCTTATCCAAGAAATTCACTCAGTTTGGAGTTGACTGAGCCAGGGTTCAAAATTCTGGACTTCTCATACAGTGTCCTTCCCCTCAAATGCCCTGTCCCTAACACCCTCCAGGTGCCCTTCCTACTGATTAAGTGCATCTAACTCCTGTCTGTCCCTGGGAACATATCAGGTAGTGACCTTCCCATCCCACAGAGTAATCAAGCTAAGCTCTGATGACCATTCATCAGGGTCAGGGTTGAATGGATTTTTGTGCTGCAAAAGGAGGTACTGCAGTGCCACAGAAGGCATCAGTGCAGTCTTGTCAGCAATTCAGTATCTATCGACAGACAAGCAGTCTAGCCATGTCAGTTCCTGTGTTCACACAACCTCACCCTCCAAGTAGCAGGCAGTATTCAGAGGGTTGCCTGGTCTTTTTTTTTTCCCTCCAGATTTTCTATTTTGCACTGCACTTCCATGGAATGGCAAACACTGGGCCCATTAAAAAAGCAGAGACAAATGACAATACGATGGTAATAGCCCATATTTATAATCCACGTGAACTGCTTCGGCCAGGGAGTAGTGGCAAACGTGCTTGTTAGGATGTGAGGAGGTTCTTTTACTGGATGACTTGGCAGAAGGGTAGACATGCCAATTAAGCAATGCTATCAGAGATGCTCAGTGCATCTAGTTATTTGATTTATTTTTCAAACTCTCAAGCATGGACCTGTATTAGCAAAGAGGAAAGGTTCCAATGTTAGCCAGACTTGGATTCAAATATTGGTCCCTCTTCCACCTGGCTTCGTGTACTTGGGCAAGTCATTTAACTTTCATTTAACTCAGCTTCTGCTTGTTCCATCTGTAAACTATGATCATGCCTGCCTTATGACTGAGGCTTAAGTGAGATAATATAGAGAATCACCCAACCTCTGTGAGACACATAGCAAGAGCTATAACAAGTATTATTTGTTTAAATTACTACTACTGTTCTCTTGCTAGTGTTATAAACTCAAGTGCTATAGAGACTTCTGGGGCCAAAGGAGTTCCCATTAAACTGACCTAAGCCTTGACTCTAATCCCCATGCACCTGGGTTCACTCCATTTTGCATTATCAAATGGATGCTCTCTTAGCAAATATTTTAAACCCATGTTTCACAAAGTATAAAAATAGTAGATCTGCGGAATATTAATGATAGTTGTTGCTGGAAAAACTGAATTGCTGAGTGAATACGTTTGGGAGACAGTTAAACCAACTGAGATGGATTTCCTCCCTGCAGGACTTGTCAGAGCCTTTCATACCCCAATAGGACTTGTGTCTCTCTAAGAGGCAGATATAATAACTAGGAATCATGACTGTTTTAGTTGCAAATGGCAGGAATCCAGCTGAATTTTGTTTAGGCAAAAAGATTTTATTGGTTTATGTAACTGTAAACCCTAGAGTTGTATATAACATGTAACTGATCCAGGAGTTCAAATTATGCCATTTGATCTCTTCCTCCCTCTCTCCTACTTCCCCTTTCCCTCCCTCCTTCTCTCCTTATCTATTGGAACATCTTTTCTCCGTGTGGCTTCATTATTAGGTTTTTGCATGTGGCAGCAGTATTGCTTCATGCTAGTCTCAAGCTTACAATCTATGATCCAGAGAAAGTGCCTTTCCCAGCTGACATATCTTAGGTCATGGCTCCGTGTCTGATTTAATCTTGGTGGTCAGGGGTGTGGAGTGTCTGATTGGTCAGACAAACATGAACTAAGCAGAAAAGAAGAAAGGCTTTTCCCCCAAAGAAGAGTTGCTATGGTGACAAAAAGCATTTAACCACTCCAAATCCTCAGCATCTTACCAGGCTAGTGTTCTAAGTAAGAAACTTGGGGAAATGCTGATTTTGTGCAAACCCGGTCCCAACAGAGGAAAAAGAAATCACTATTTTGAGCTGCCATTTTCGAGTGTCTATTATGTGTCTGTTCCTGTTTAGGGAACTTGGACACAGAGATGAATGAAACAGTCATTGCTCCTGAAGGTCACAGTCTGGGAAGCAATGGTCTGAGACAGACAGGAAGAAACTAATGACAAGGAACCATTCTAGATTCTATCACAGACGTAGGAATAAACTGCCACAGGAACAAGGAGGAGGACGGGGCCGGTCTTCCTGGGTGAGGACTGCAAAGCTTCACAGGGCAAGTTTGAGAAGAGCAGGTGTTCTTGGCATAGGGAACCACCTAAGCCTCGGTGGTCTAATAGCTCATGGCTTAATCTGGAAGTGAATGACAGTTGTGTGATTCCAGGGCTGACTACATGGTCAGGCAAGAGACGGAGTTGGCAGCCGGGTTGACTCCTGACTCAAACCGTCTCTTTTCCAGTGTCCCTCTTGGCAGTCTTCTTCAAACCCTGTGGACCCTGTTGCTTTGTGTCTACTCAGCAAGCTACCTCATTTGCCCTTTCTCTGTTAAGAGATGTTTTCCTCATTTCCATGGGTTATCATATGACCCAGGCTAAGTCAATCACATTTTATATTTTCTTGAGATTGGCCTAGGGGTAGGCATGTGACCCAAACACAGCCACTCGGTGTCTTTGTCTTGTTTATATAGAGATGTTTGGAAAGAGTACTAATTACTCTAGGTAATTAGTTAAAAATATGAATCTGGGACTGTCCCAGTATCCTTTTATTTTACATGCTTTTGTAAATTTACAAAGGTTTCTGCCCCTTGCTCTCTAAAATGGTTTCTTCCACATTCACCTGGCTGCTAGAAAAAGCTCTTTGTAGGTTCTGGAGAAGACTAGGAAGACTGTATTATGTAGAAGGAAGTGGTGCAGCCAGTATATTCAGTCTTTGGAACATAGCCTAATGACAATGTCCTGCTCCTCGGGTCAAGCCTCATCCTCTCTCTTCTGGGGACACTCACCTACCTTGAATCCCTGCCTTCATCTTTGCCTGTACCTCCAATCTATCCTTTACATCTCAAAAGGAAGGCCTCTTGAGAGCCCAAATATGGTCATGTCACTTGTTGCTAAAACCAAGGTGTGTCACCTGCAAGGTGTATCCTAGCTCCTCACCTTTGTCTATAAGGCCCTCCAAGCTTTGGCTTCTGAACACTGTCCCAGCCTCACTCCCTACTGCCCAATTTTCCTTCCACCAACAATAAATGGCTTATACTTTTCTTTCTTTTTTTTTTTTCTGTGTTTAGGAATTTTAATAATATAGTGGGAGAGAAAGAACATGAGCAGATGAAGTAAGCTGAGCAAATCACAGAACAAATAAGCCAAATGCAAATGTGATCCTAAATTCCCTAAGAAAATACAGTAAGGGTAGGAACAGAGACTGAAAAAGGAAGGTCCCTTGAAGGGTGTGTTATTTGAGTTGGTCCCAGAGAGAAGTAAGAATGAATTAGAAAAAGGCTCTTCCTGGTGGAGTCTTAGAACTCGAAACCCAGGTCTTCGGGAGGGTGGGATCCTTAGGGATGAACCATTCTAGTATGTTTTCGAAACTTCCTGGGAAACTCTTTAAACAGAATCTTATCATTCAATGTCATATCAAGAAGGACATACAAATTAAAACCATACGAGCAACCACTATACACCCTCTAAAATGACCAGAATAATAATATTAATTTAAAAACTCTGAAAATACTAAATGCTGGTGAGGATTCAAAGGAACTAAACTCTCATACATTGCCAGTGGGAACGTATACTAATACAAACACTTTAGAAAAGTTTAGCAGTTTCTTAAAAAGTTAAACATGGCTTACCATATGACACAGCAATCCCACTCCTAGGTGGAATTACCCAAGAGAACTGAAAATTTAGGTTTACCAAAAATAAACAAACAAACAAGAACCCCAAACAGACAAACCCAAACTGTAATTAAGTGTTTATAGCGGCTTTATTTATTGTTGCCCTAAAATGGAAATGACCCAAATGTCCTTCAGTGGGTAAACGGATAAACCTGGACCATCAGCAATGAAAAGGGCTGGGCTACTGATACACGCAGCAACATAATGAATCCCCAGTGCATTACATTAAGTGAAAGGAACCAGATTCAAAAGTATATGATTCCATTTACGTGACATCCTGGAGATGGGTGAAACAGATTTGGGCAGAATCTGGAATGGATAGAAAAACAATGGTTTCCAGGGGCTTGGATAGAGCTGAATACGGGGGCACTAGGGAAGTTTGGTGAATTACCTAAATATTCTATATCTTGATTGTTGTAGTAGCTACATGACTTATGTGTTTGTTAAAACATAGCACTGAACACTAAAAAGGGCACATCTTTATTGTATATAAATTACACGTCAGTGAGCCTGGCTATAAGTAAGTCTTATGTGCAGTTACAATTTTCAGAAGTAGAGCTACTTGGCATCTTCCTGTCTTGTCCCTGAGCTTTTCCTTTGCTTAACCGTAGGGCCACTTAGACTTAAACAAACACCTTTATATTTAAAAATGAAAAACATTGGTGCTCCAAGGGAGGAAGGGACTCCAACCTGAAGTTCCTCTCTGGGTGGTGGAGGAGATGGGACAGACCACCTTGATGGTACAGAACCTGCCCAATGAACCGAGGTTCTCTGTGTCACACCTGGAGGTGGCAATGACTGTCACGTCTAGGACTGCAACCAGATAATCTCAGAAATAGGCCTGGGCGTAGCTAGGAAAGGAAAGGTGAGACTAGAAAGGCATCAGGCAGGGTAGGCGCAGTACTGGAGAAACTGAACTTTCACAACTCTTGCTCATCATGGGCATTAAATATGGTGCCACCCTGGTTACCTTCTGAACGCAACTAAAACCTTGGTACCAACAACCTTATTTTCCTGAACGTATTCTCTCACATTTACTTTCAAAAAGTTAAGATTAGTCACCCAGGCTGCTTATTTTGCTTCTCCAGTAAAATCTAGACTTTATTTGCCTATCACTATGCCATCAATAACCCATACAATAATAAAGAAAAATGGTTGAATCCTTTCCCACTTGTATCACACTAAAAATGTCTTTCTTGGAAAATATTTCTGATAATGAATAAAGTATCTTTCAGATTCATCCTTTAAAGGGGGTTTCTCTGCAACAGGGGTTTGCTGATTAGTATGAGTCGTGAGCTCTGGCTGGAGGCTTTCCCACATGCAAAACAACGTATTTTTCACAGGTATGAGGTACCTGAGGGTGAATAAGGTTTGACCTCAATTGAAAGCTTTTCCACCGGCTTGACATTTAGAGAGTTTCTCCTTAGCATGAATTTTGGATCTTCAATGAGTTTTGAGTCTGGCCTGAAACCTTTTTCCCATTCATTACATCCAAAGGATTTCTCACCACTGGGAATTGTATGATGCAAAGCAAGGTTTGCGCTGTGACTGAAGGCTTTGCCATGCTCTTACACACATAGCACTTCTCTCCAGTGTGAATTTGTCCATGTGGCATAAACCTGGAGCCACGAACAAAGGCTGGGTCACAATTTTTGCCTGTATGGGGATTCCCTCCATTATGAATTCTCTGATGCTGAGGTTTGACCTCCAGCTAAAGGCTTTCCCACAATCACCACAGTCACAGGGTTTCTCTCCAGTGTATACTCTCTGGTGTAGGGAGAGCTGTGAGCACCAGCTGAAGGCTTGCCCACATTCAATGCATTGATGGGGTTTATCTCTCCAATACGAACCTTCTGAGGCTGAACAGTAGGTGAACTCCTATGCAGGGCTCTGCTGCACTCATTACAAACCTAAGGTTTTCCTCCAGCGTGAATCCTTAGGTGTTCAGTAAGGTGGGAGTTAGAGCCAAAGGCTCTGCCACATTCATTACATACATAGAGTTTCTCTTCAGAATGAATCCTGTGGTAAAGAGGTTTGAATTTTGACCGAAGGCCTTCCCACACTAATTGCATTTATGGGGTTTCTTTCCAGTTAGAATTCTCTGTAGTTGGATAAGGTTTGAACTTCGACTGAAGGCCTTCCCACATTGAATACATTCAAGGGGTTTCTCTCCAGTATGAATTATCTGATATTGTGTTAACTGTGGACTCTGGCTCAATGCTTTTCCATACTCATATTTTGTAAGGTTTCTGTCCTGGGTGAATTATACAATGCCGAATAGGAGTTGAGCTTTGATTAACAGCCTTCAATCATATCTAAAAGATTCTTCTCTGGCATGAACTCTCTGGTGGAGAAGGAGGTAGGATTTGATCCCAAAAGTTTTCCCACATTCATTGCATTTGAATGGCTTATTTCCAGTGTGAACTAGGTGCTGAATAAGATTGGACCTGTGAGTAAAGGCTTGCCCACTCTGACCACATTCATAAGGTTTTCAAGGCGATGTCTACTTTATTTGAAGGTTTTGCTACATGTATCACATTTAAAGACATTCTCTACTATTTAATTTCTTTGGTTCAGGTTCAAATTTCTATCAAATGCACCACACTCCTGGGTTCTTTCTCCTGGACATCTTTTCCTACACATGACAGGTACTTTTTCATTTTGGGGGGGGTCTCTTCAAACTCTGCCCAACAGAACTTCCCAGATGCCCATCTGGTTTACTGCTGTGATCCCAAACTTTCTGCAACTTGGGAGCCTATTGATTGCCCCTTGAAAGTCTTCTTGATACCAATTATGGGTTTTTCACTTCTTCAGAATATTTCTGATTTGGGATGGATAGTTCCTTCTCAGTCTCAGTCTCAAAATAGGGAAACAATGATCCAGTTACTGGGTGACTTCTCATCAGAAACCATGGAGGTCAGAAGAGAGTGGAAAAATAGTGCTGCCCTGAAGCTTCTCAGGACCTCTGGCTCCTCAGCTCCCAGAAGATTCTGGACCCACAGCTCTTCCCCTTGCTCCATTTGGGAGCTCAGCTCTGGCTTAGGGACAGGGAATCGCAGCCAGGCCATGTTCCTGTAGTTCTCTAGCATCACGTGCCTGTAGAATGCCCACTGTTGTGGGCTCAGCTGCTGCCCTTCTGCTTGGGGCCCGGCTGGGGCAGGACTGGCATCCTGGGGGTGCAGCTGCCTCTGAGCAGGGCTGGTGCCCGGCGGGATCCTGTGCACCTGTGCCCAGGACCACAGGCTGCACCCCACAGGGTGGTCCCCACTGGCCCCATTGAAGGTGGTGGCAAAGGTGCCTCACATGTGGGCTGTGGCCCTAGTTGATTGCATGTTTCCTGGCATGAGGAGGTGGCCGCAGGGCAGGGGCTGAGAGCCCATGGATGGCACCAGAGTCCAGGAGAGTGGGCACTTTTCTATATATAACATTTTGTAGCTTCTTTTTCTCTTGGGAAAAGTTCCACACACCCTTTGAAACTCAACAGTGGTGTCTTCATTACTTTCAGCTTAGGTAGCCCAGAAGGACTTGCCTGTACCTCTATCACCACACTGCTCTCTGTTGTATGACAGTCTGCTTGGGCATCTGCCATCCCATGAGGGCTAGGGCCCTCCTGTCTTCTTCTCCCACACCCCCCATCCAATTCGCATGCAAATATTTTCAGCTTTACCTTCAAAATATAGTCCCAACCCAACCAATGAGGGACACCACCAACTACCTTTGTCTAAGCCACCCTCGCTTCTCATATGGGCTGTTGCATTAGCATTGACTCCGTCCTGGCCACTTCTCAGACTATTGTCAAGATACCAGCCAAAATGAACCCATAAAAATGTAAGTCACATCTTGTTGGTCATCTGCTCAAAACCTTAAATCGGGATGTTCACTCATTTGGACAAAGATTTAAGTCTCTACGATCGCCTACATGATTGAGATGCCCATTCCTGTCTGACATGTATTATTCTCTCTGCTCATGCCACACCAGAACCAGGGGCTCCTTTGCAGTAGCTGGAGCCTGTCAGAAATTTTCCCACCTCAGGAAGCCTGGATTGTTCTTCTACAAGGTTCACTCACTCACCACCTCCAAGTTCTTTTGCTCAAATGTCACTTCTCAGTCAGGCCTTCTCAGACACCCTATTTAAAACTACAAGCCCATCTTCAATACTCTCTATTCCCCTTTATTGTTGTCTAAAATTTGTAGCATTTATGACAATCTAATTTACTAAATATTTTATTGACATTTATTTGATTTGTCATGTGTCTCCCAAGTCTCCATCTCCAGAAGATAAGCTCCCTAATGACATTGAGTTTTCAGAGTTTTGTTCACTGATTTATTTCCAGGGCCTAAAACAGTGCTGATGCAGAGTATATGTTCAAAAACTATTTTTCAAAGAAACAAACAAAAAAAAAGGAATAGCAAATTATTTGACTACCAACTACCTAGCACACTGTAGTCACTCAAGATAATTTATTGGATAAATAAATTAAAGCTTCTGATAAGCTTAATAGTTTTGTCCTGGCATTTTCATGTTTCTCAATCCTCGAGGTTCTAGGTCTCCACTTTCCTAATCAATTGTCCACGGAATTTTTGCCAGTCTCTGATATGATTCTATCTACTGCCTTCTGCAGTAGTAAGAATAATGAGTAGTTGACAATGAGAGGTAATATCCTGACCGACAAAGCTAGTCCCTTTCAGAAGTCTGTTATTCTTATTGACACAAAGCTAGGTAATGGCCCTATCCTTTATCATGAGTTTCTTATGTCTTAGGCAGGGCATTCATCTGCATGTAAACCTAATTAAAGACTTTGGATTCTAGGAGTCTATAAAAATGGCTGGGTGGGGATAAATTGATGCTGAAATCATCAGGTTAGTCCTCAGAGCATATGGGAAATATATGTGAATTAAAACAGGATTCCGTACAAATAGAGGTATGCACAAAATATGCCTCCACTCAACCTCTATGAGGTCTATGGAATGCCTGGCATTAAGGAATAATAATGAACATCAGCACAGAACTTTATAGTTTGTAATATTCTTTCACATGCATGATTTCATTGGGCCATTGCAGAAAAAGAGCGTTCGTATTTTTATTGTGGCAGCTGTTTTATTGTTCCCAATTATTTGCTGCCTTCCCTGTAAGAGGGTTATTTGACCCTGCCCACAACCATGTGACTTGTATTGCCTCTTTGTGGGAGAAGTATAATATCCCTGCCCACAGGGCAAATGGAATGTGCAGTGGTGACTACAGGGGATGTCTAAGCCATCACTTCTTTTCCCTCAGGCACAAGACCAGGATAGCAAGTGGATATTCCTCCATCCTGGATCCCAGAATGCAGAATCCATGTAGAGAAGAGACACACAGCTATAGCTGAGAGCTGATCCACAGCTACCATGACATGTGAGTGAGAAATGAACCTCTGTTGCTGTAAGCCATAGATTTGGGGCTGTCTGTTATCATAGTATAATCAGCCTAAGCTGCCTGACACACCTATTATACAGATAGAGAATCTAAGGTTTAAAGCCGTTAGTGACTTTGCTAGTCACTTATCTAGTAAGTAGCAGAGCCGGAACTCAAACTCAGGATGACTCACTCCCAAACTCACAGTCATTCTGGTTTAAGAATATCTCCCTTGGGCACAAATGAAAATGAAGGCACAATATACCAAAACTTATGTGAGAAGGGGGAAAAGTCATATGTATGGACATCTATATTTAAAAAGAAGAAAGATCTCAAATTAATAACCTAACTTTACATCTTGAGGAATTAAAAAGAAGAGCAACGTAAACCCCAAAGTTAGCAGAAGGAAGGAAATAATGGAGACTAGAGTGGAGATAAATGGATTAGAGAATAGAAAAACAATTGAAAGAGTGAACAAAACAAAAAGTCAGTTCTCTGAAAAACTATAAAATCATTTTTTAATTTTAGGTAGGCTGGCAAAAAAGAAAAAAGGCACAAGTCACTAAAATCAGAAATGAAAATGGTGATAGCACTTCTGACCTTACAGAAATTAGAAGGATTATAAAAGAATACTATGAACAATTGTATGCCAACAAATTAGATAATCTAGATGAAATAAAAAAAAATTCCTAGAAATACACAAATTATCTAAATTGACTCAAGGAGAAATAGAAAACCTCAATAGACCCATAACAAGTACAAAGACCAAGTCAATAATAAAAAACATTACATCAAAGAAAAGTCCAGGATGAGGTGGCTTCACTGGTAAAATCTACCAAACATTTAAAGAAGAATTAATACCAATCCTTCTCAAACTATTCCAAAGAATTCAAGAGGAGAGAACACTTCCTAATTCATTCTATGAGGTCAGCATTATCCTGATACCAATGCCTGGTAAAGATATCACAAGAAAAGGAAATTACAAACCAATTTCCCCTATGAATATATATGGAAAAAAAAACACTTAACAAAATACTAATAAACTGACTCCAACAGTCTAGTAAAAACATTATACACCATAGCCAAGTGGGATTTATACTGGGAATGTAAGGGTGATTCAACATAAGAAAATTAATCACTTAATATACCATATGAAGAGAATAAAGGGGGGGGAACTATGATTATCTCAGACACAGAAAAAACATTTGACAAAATTCAGCACCCGTTCTTGATAAAAACTCTCAGAAAATGAGGAATAGAAGGGAACTTTCTCAAAACAATAAAGGCCATTTATGAAAAACCCACAGCTAACATCATACTGAGTGGTGAAAGATGTAAAGCTTCCTCTCTAAGATCGGGAACAGGACAAGAATGCCTACTTTAACCATTTTACCCACAATATTGTTCTAGAACAGGAGTCTTAACATTTTTTTTCCATGGACCCCTTTACCAGTCAGGTAAACACCATGGACCCCTTCTCAGAATGTAGTGGCAGGTAGATTTATGACATTCAATAGCGTCAGGTCTAACAATGACTGTAATTTCAAAATATGGATGAGTATAAGCAATTTTTTGAGATATGCAACAACTGTAATATGATATGAAATGGCTTCTACTGTAATTTATTGCCTACATTCATAAGTGAAGGAAATGCTAGATTTCAGTTAGAGGTCAGAAAAAATAAAGACAGTAAGTTGATTTCTTTCAAATCAAGTTCCTGGACCCTGGTTAAGAACCCCTGTTCTAGAAGTTCTAGCCAGAGCAATTAGGCAAGAAAAAGAAATGAAAAGTGCCAAATTGGAAAGGAAGAAATAATATTTTCTCTATTTTCAGATGATAATATCTTTAATATAGAAAATTGAAAGAAACCCACAAGAAAACTATTAGAGCTAATAAACAAGTTCAGGCAAAAAGGCAGGACACAGGATCAACATGCAAAAATCAAATGTGTTTCTTATACATTAGCAATGAACAATTCAAAAAGGAAATTTATAAAATAATTCTATTTGCAATTGCATCTGAAAGAAAAAAAATATCTAGGAATAAATTTAACCAAAGATTTAAAAAACATGTACACTAAAAACAGTAAAACACTGCTGTAAAAAATTAAAGAAAACCCAAGTAAATGGTAAGACATACCATATTGTTAAATGTCAATATTACCAAAAGCAATCTTCAGATTCAATGCAATCACTCTCAAAATTTCAGCAGCCTTTTTTGCAGAAATGGAGAAACCAATTCAAATTCATTTGGAACTGCAAGAGGCCAAAAGCCAAAACAAATCTGAAAAATAGCAACATTGGAGGACTCACACTTCCCAATTTCAATTTGTACTACAGAACTACAGTAATCCCATTGGTGTGGTACTGGCATGAGGGTAGACATATAGACCAAAGGAATAGAGTTGAGACTTCAGAAATAAACCCACATATCTATGTCAAATTGATTTTTTTATTTAAAAAATTTATTGAAGTATATCACTTACACATAAACATGCATAAATAATAAGTGTATAGTAAAAGTTGTGAACTTACTAAACAAACATGCATAACATCATACAGGGCTCTCATACCTCACCCCACCACCAATACCTTGCATTGTTGTGAAACATTTTTAACAAATGATGAAAGAGGATCCTTAAAATATTACTACTAACCAAAGTATCTTACATTTGGTGTATCGTTCCCTTAATCCATCCTATTATTATTATTATATTTTTATATCATTTATATATGAATATACATAAACAAGTGTATAGTAAAAGTTGTGAACTTATAAAACAAACATGGATAACATTATACAGGGCTCACCAACATCACCCCACCATGAACACCTTGCATTGTTGTGAGACATTTGTTACAAATTATGAAAGAATATCATCAAAATCTTACTACTAACTCTAATCCATATCTTTCATTTGGTGTATTTTTCCCCAACCCACCCTATTATTATTTTTAAAAATATATATTAATTACAGAAGTTGTGAACTTACAAAACAATTGTGCACATGTGTAGAATTCCCATACAACATCCTTTCATCAACACACCACACCATGGTGGAACATTTGTTACAGATGATGAGATAATATTATCAGACTATTACCACCAACCATAGTCCATAGCAAACATTTGGCACACTTTTTTGACACTCCTCCATTATCAACACAGTGCATCTTTGGCATAGATGCATGAATTTTACAGTATTGCTGTTAACCACAGTCCATAGGTGACCCCAGTCGTATTTTTCCCCATGCTTCTCCACATTTCTACCAACCTGCAATAGTGATGTACATCTGATCTAGCTCACATAAGGACACTCTTGCATCTGAAAAATCAACCACAATTCTCATCCACCCTGGAGTTCACTGGGTTAGTCAGTTCCTAGACTGTTCTCTAGTTTTCTTTTAATTGATGTTTACATCCCCAGCCTACCACTTCCAGCCACATTCCCATTTATAAACCAGCTGTTACTCACTATAATGTGCCACTATCAACTCTATATATTACTACACTTTTACAGGAAAGTTAATTAAAACTTCTACATACATTAAGCATCAGTAGTCCTTCTCAGCTCTCCTCTTATCTCCTTTAAGAATCCACCACCTAGCTCTACCACATTCTCTAATGGAGCAGCAAGAATCCCCCAAGTACAGAGGCAAAGCTAGTGAAGAAGGATGGTCCATTGATGAGCCCTTAATATTGATGACTGTACTTATGAACTTTTATTACCGAATTTGAAACTTAGCATAGTATTATAGAGTGCCTAAGCGTTACCTCCTGAGAGCCTCCTTGTTGCTCAAATGCGGCCTTTCTCTAAGCTAAACTCAGCACGTGAATGCAATAACTTCCCCCCAGTGTGGGACATGACTCCAAGGGAGGCGCCTTCCTGGCACTGAGGGATTACTAACAAGCACCAACTAGCAATGCAACTGGAAAAAGACCTTGACCAAAAGGGGGAAAAGATAAAAACAAATGAGTTTATATAACTAAGAGACTTCAAAGTGAGTCAGGAGGTCATACCAGAGGTTACGCTTATGCATGTCTCAGCAGAATCTCATTGACTGACAAATTAGACACTATCCCAAATGATGGGGCTCCTCAGGGCTCTGGAGACACCCAGGCACTATGGTCAGGGCAGAAAGCTCATGAGTTTGATGCTTTGTCAGTGGGCCCTACTTTGAGGTTTGTGCTCCCCAGTGTGATAGAATTGGACTCAGTTGTGGTTTCCCTACACATGACTCTTTGGTCCTTTCTATTTGAACCTATAGTTGGTGCTGGAGTTGCTAGGTGTATGTCCAAGAGACTTGAATCTTTGGACTGTCCATGTGCCAGCTGTGTCCTGAGCCTCAACAGAGTTGCAACCCCTACTCTCCAGTTCATTGGACTCACCCAGGACAACTAACAAGGAGGTGATGATGGGCAGCCACCATACCAAGCAACCGAGAGAGCCTGCAACTGCAAGCAAGAGACTCCCATCCATTGGCCGTAGGGAACTGAAGAACCCTCTCAATTAAAGGTGGAGTGGGTATCACCATCCCAGAATCCTCAGTATTGGGGAACAAACTATGGACTAGAGTGGACTTACTTATATTCTACTACAGACTTATTGTGATTCTAGCAATGGAAGAATTTATATCATTGATGTGAAGACTGTGGCCACTGGAGTTTCTGAGGTCAGTGAGAGGGAAAAAGGTGTAATATGGGGGCATTTTAAGGACTTGAGAATTGTCCGGAATGACAGTGCAGCAACAGATACAGGCCATTATATATCTTCCATAATCTACAGAATTGTGTGGGAGAGAGTGTAAACTACAATGTAAACTATAATCCATGCTTAGTGGCAATAATCCAAAATGTGTTCATCAATTGCAATGAATGTACCACACTAATGAAGGATGTTGTTAATAGGGGTAAATGTGGATGGTGTGGGGAGCAGGGAATATGGGAATCCCCTATATTTTTTATGTAACATTTATGTAATCTAAATATCTTTTTAAAAAATTGAAAAAAAAAAAAAAGAGTCCACCACCTACCACCAGGTCTGGAAGACGTTTTACTACATTTTCTTCTAGCAGCTTTATGGTTCTTGCTTCAAGATTTAGTTCTTTGATCCATTTTGAGTTAATTTTTGTATAAGGTGTGAGATAGGGGTCCTTTTTCTTTCTTTTGGCTATGGATATCCAGTTCTCCCAGCACCATTTGTTGAATGGACTGCTTTACCCGAGCAGGGTGGCTTTGACTGGCTTGTCAAAAATCACTTGATGTAGATGTGAGGGTCTGTTCCTGACCCATTAATTCAGTTCCATTGGTCTATCTGTCTTTTTTTATGCCAGTACCATACTGTTTTTACCATTGTAGCTAGGTGATATGATTTAAAGTCTGGAAGTGAGAGTCCTCCAACTTTGCTTTTCCTTTTTAATATGTTTCTGGCTATTTGGGACCCCTTACCCTTCCAAATAAATTTGATAATTGTGTTTTCCATTTGTTTAAAAAATGCTGGTGGAATTTTTATTGGAATTGCATTGAATCTTTATATTAACTTGGGTAGAATTGACATCTTAATGATATTTACTCTTCCAATCCATGAGCATGGAATATTCTTCCAATTATTCAAGTTTTTAAAAAATGCCTTTTAACAAGTCATTGTGGTTTTCTGAATACAAGTGCTTTATATCCTCAATTAAGTTTATTCCTAAATATTTGATTCTTTTAGACATTATTGTAAATGGAATTTTTCCCCTGGCTTCCTCCTCAGATTATGCATTACTAGTGTCTTTTAAAGTCTGTTTCATGTGATGTTAAGTACAGTTACTTCAGCTTATTTGGGGGGAGAGGGGTGCTGCATGTGTGCAATATCTTTTTCCAGGCTTTCACTTTCAATCTATTGGTATCCTTGGATCTAAGGTGAGTCTCTTGCAGACAGCATATAGATGGCTCATATGTTTTTTATCCATTCTGCCAGTCTGTGTCTTTTGATTGGAGAATTTAATCCATTAACATTCAATGTTATTACTGTAAAGGCAGTTCTTATTTCACACATTTTGACCTTTGGGATTTATCTATCATATTTTATTTTCACCAGTCTTTTGAGACTTTCAGTTACTTTTACCAGTATAATCTTCATTTCTAGATTCTTTTCCAAGCCTCTCTCTCCTGTCTTTTCTTTTCAGACTGCAGCACACCCTTTAGTATTTCCTGCAAGGCTGGTCTCTTTGTTATAAACTCTCTCAATTTCTGTTTTGTTTTTTTTTTTGTGTGAACATTCTAAACACCCTCATTTTTGAAAGCCAGTCTTGCTGGATATAAGATTCTTGACTGGAAGCTTTTCTGTCACAGTATCTTAAATATCATAATATATCATATCACTTCCTTCTTGCCTCTATGGTTTCTGATGAGAAATTAGCACTTAATCGTATTGGGTATCCCTTAATTTTTATGCATTGCTTTTCTCTTGCTGTTCTCAGAATTCTCACTTTGTCTTTGGCATTTGACATTCTTGTTAGTATGTGTATCAGAATTGGTCTATTTGGATTTATTCAAATGGGAGTACGTTGTGCTTCTTGGACATGGATATCTACATCCTTCAATAAGGCTAGGACATTTTCTACCAATATTTCTTCAAATGTTCCTTCTGCCCCCTTTCCCTTATCTTCTCATTCTGGGATGCCCATTACATGTATGTTTGCATGTCTCTTGCTGTCATTTAGTTTCCTGAGACCTTGATCAATTTTTTCCATTGTTTTCTTCATCTGTTCTTTTGTATGTTCACTTTCAGAGGCCATGTCTTCAAGCTCACCAATCCTTTCTTCTGCCTCCTCAAATCTGCTATTATATGACTCCAGTGTATTTTTTATTTTTTTTATTGTGCATTTCCTTCACACAAGAGCTGCTCTTTTTCTATGTATGCTTTCAAATTCTTCTTTGTGCTCATTCAATGTCTTCTGAATATTCTTAATCTCTTTAGCTATCTCATTGATTTTATTAAGGAGATTTGTTTGAACATCTGTGATAAGTTGTCTCAACTCCTTTATGCCATCTGGAGGCTTATCTTGTTTCTTTAACTGACTCATATCTTCCTGTTTCTTGGTATGGATTATAATTTTTTATTGGTGCCTTGGCATCTGGCTTACGAGATGTATTTATTCTGGGTTCAGTTTCTCTCTTTAGTTTAGGATTTTCTTGCTCTTTCTCCCTTGTTGGTTGTGTAGTATAAGTCAAGGATATAGTTGGTACTGTAAGCTGTGGAGGCTCAAGCTGCCCACGTTGCCCTAGGGACTGATGAAGCTTCTCCAACCTTTCTCTTTTGGCAGAGGTAGGGACAGAGCTACAGACGTGTATAATAATCCAAGTTGTGCAGGCCAACACCATCTGTAGTTGCCTGGAGAGGCTGATGAAGCTTCACACCCCTTCCTCCCCTGCCTGGGGAGGGGATGGAGCTGTAGGTATGGGCAGCAATCCATGCCATACAGGTCCAAAATGACTGTAGCTGCCCAGGTAGAATTCTGACTATTCAGGCTGTGCAGATCAAATGTACCCACAGTTACCTGGAGAGGCTGGTACAGGTCCCACCAGCATCCCCCCTGCCAGTGGTGGGGCTGAAGCCTAGTCTAGGGCTGCAGTCTGATCTGGGTAGAAAGAAACCAGTCCCTAACTTCACTGTGATTTTCATTCAGCCCCACTTCTCCTCATGTAAGGGGAAGAGTGAAAATGGCAGCTACTGGCCTCTTTCCTACTTGAACAGGTTCAAAGTTTAGTTGTTCCTAGGGTTATACTTTAGCCAGCTGAACTTACTAATCAGTAGCTGAAGTTGGTGGCCAACCGTCTCTTCTTCCCCTGTTTTTGGGAAATGGAGTTTTGAACTCCAGCCACAGAATAACTCCTGAGGTAGCTGATGCCACCAGAGTAGGATGAGCCTCTACAGTGTGGCCTGCAGTTACCTGAAGAAGCTGGTACAGTCCCCCCAGATTCCTCTCTGCCAGAGGTGGGCCTGGGACTTAGGTTAGAGCTGCAATCCAATCTGGAAGGAAAGGAGCTGGTCCCTACCAGCACTGTGATTTTCAGTCAGCCCTGCTTCCCCTCATGCCAGGGACAGAGTAAAAATGGTGGCTACAGGACACTTTCCAACTTGGACAGGTTCAAACTTCAGGTGTTTTTAGGATTAGACTTTTGTCAGCCAAATTTACTAATCAGCAGCCAAAGTTGGAGCCCAACCATCTCCTCCTTCCCCATTCCTGGCAAATGGAGCTTCCAATTCCAGGCAAAAAATAGCTCCTGAGGTGGCTTGTGCCACCAGATGATGGCATGGAGTGCTCTACTTAAGAATCTTCTCTGGAGATGCACAGTTTCTTTCTTCCGTTCTTTCAAGGATGTTGCAGGATGCTCTTCTGTTCTCCTGGAGCCCCCAAACAGGTGCTTTGGATAGTTTTGGGTGATTACTAATTGCCTGTAGCACCAGCTGACTATTGGAGTTCCTTACTCTGCTGCCATCTTGCTGGTTGTCCCACAAATTGATTTTTGACAAGGGTTCTAAGTACATGCAATAGAGAAAGAATAGTCTTTTCAATAAATGGTGTTGGGAAAACTGGGTATCCACATGTAAAAGAATGATGTTAGACCCCTACTTCATACTGTATAAAAAAAAAATCAACTCAAAACAGACCAAGAATCTAAATATGAGAGTTAAAACTAAACAACGTTCAGAAGGTAAGATAGGAGCAAATCTTCATGACCAGGGATTCAGCAAGTATTTGTAGATATGACACTAAAAGCATAAGCAACAAAATAAATCATAAATAAATTTTACTTCATCCAAATTAAAAACTTTTGTTCATCAAAGGAAATTTATCAAGAAAATGAGGACAACCTATGGAATGGGAGAAAATAGCTGGAAATCATATATCAGATAAGAGCTTAATATTTAGAATATAGAGAGAACGTTTAAATGCAACAACAAAAAGATGAACAACCTTGTTAAAAATAGGCAAAGAACTTGAAAAGATATCTCTCCAAAGAAGATATATGAATGGCCAATAAACATATGAAAAGATGCTGAACATCAATAGCCATTAGGGAAATGCAACTCAAACCCATAATGAGATATCATTTCACACTCACAAGGATGGCTATTACTTTTCAAATGGAAAATAATGAGTATTTGAGAAGATGCAGAGAAATTGGTACTCTAGCACATTGTGGGTGTGAGTAAAAAATGGTTCAGCCGCTGTAGAAAGCAATATGGCAGTTCCTCAAACAGTTAAACAAAGAAAGTTAAAACAGGGTCTCAAACAGACACTTGCACTTCAGTGTTTATAGAAGCATTATTCACAATAGGTAAAAGGTAGAAACAACATAAGCGTTATTCAACAAATTAGTGGATAAGTAAAATTGTACATACACTGAATGGAATATTATTCAACCATAAGAAAAAATGAAATTATGAGACATGCTGCGATAAAGAACTTTGAAGACATTATACTCAGTGACATAAGCAAGGCACATAAGGACAAATGTTGCATGATATTACTTATAAAGATAACTAGAAACAACAAATTTGCAGACAGAAAGTAGATTAGAGCTTATTAGAGAATGGGAAAGGGGGAAGGGAGAGTGTTCAGCTGGGGGAAAAAAAGAGAGAGAGAAAGGAATGTCTCCTTCAGTATATCTGCTGGAAAACAGTATTATCAGACTCCGAGCTAGTGTTTTTCACCAGTGAGAGACCTTTCCTCTCTGAGCCCCTGCCAAGCCAGGAAAGGGCTCTGAATTTCACAGTTATTTAGGAAAACAGAGTTGACTCAATATAGCTGTTTTCAGAAACTAGTCTCTGGAAACCATCCCAGTCCAGGGTAAAATATGAAACATAATCACAGTGGGAATTTAGCCAACATCACCAAGCCCCATTGACTGCTCCTCTTGCTTTCTTTTAAAATTCAATTGTTTTTTAGAAGCCCTTGGATGAGCCTGGAAGTGCTCTAGGGGAACAGAATGAGAATATTAGCTTTATTTAGTCCTTTCATTGTTCTGTGTCTTCCCTGCTGGTCTCCTTGGGACAGGGGTCCGTGGACATCTGGGGACCAAGGCTGGCTTGCCATCAGGGTGTTGTGCCTGAGTGTATACATTCTACACACATACAATTTGTGCCTTGGTGGCACAGCTCAGAGCATAAACATTTACTTCCCAGGACCTAAAATCTGGGCCATGGGCATCGAGAGCACACAAGGAAATGATTCATGCTACCCAGTCAACACAACTACCAAACAATATTTATAAGAATTCTGTAAAACCACTGTCTTTGGGTATTCTTGGTCAGAACAAGCACTCGCTTTGGCTGATGCATGCACACAAGGAGATGGGGGGCAAGACAGATGTTAGCTGGGTATCCCACTGTCCTCCTATTTGACCCCAGGGACATGTGCGGAAAAGCTCAAGAGAAAATGAGCTAAGTCTGTACACAGCTATTAATCCAGGAGCTATGTAGAACTATGCAAAGGAAGGTGTATTTAACAAACATTTAGCTAGCATTTACTATGTGCCAGATGCTGTAATACGCACTTTGAAAATACTGACCTATTTAATGCTGACAACATTTAAACCTTTATTATTCTTATTTTACACATGAGGAAATTGAGGCACAGAGAAGTTAGGTAACTTGCCCAAGGTCTAAGAGCTAGAAATGGAGAAGGCAGGATTTGGACCCAAGTAGTGTGCCACCATGGTCCATGCTGTTTACTGCTATGCTGTGATGTTTTTAAGATATTCTAGCAAAGTTGAGAAACTGATTCATTATCTCAGGCTATGGCATACTTTCTTTTTTAGTTGTGACTTGGACTGAGAGGGCAGAGACCCCACACCCACTCAGGTGGATGTTGAACACAAGACAGTGTTCCTACATTTCATGTCTCTGAGAACCCTCTAGACTGAACTCACTGTAGGCAGGAACAGAGCTACTCTTTGCACCAGGACCCACAGCACCTCATATAGTGCCTGACATTTAGAGAGTGTCAAATAAGTATTTGTTGGAAGAAAGGAGGGCAAGAAGGGAGGAGTTATCTACTTCTTAGCTATCTTTCATCTAATCCCCAGTCAGGGGCTAGCTGCAGAGAACGCTAAAGCACTGTGACTCTAGGGATATTTAGAGATACTCTTAAAAGAAATAATTTCAGAAGCTATTCTGGCCTTTGTCTCCTCTGGCCCTTTCTTCTGACTTCCCAGCATCAACCTTCACACACATACACACACACACCTCCACAGAACACAGTTTTCCCAACCAGCTAGGCCACTAGATTTCATCATCTGCTATTTTTGTCCTACAAAGAATCAGAAACAGGACCAAGAGGGGCATCACTCAGACTTCTCTTTCTTCCTGGCAGCAGTGATGCCCAGAGCTCTAACTACCTCCCTAGCTGCAAGAATCTCCACCATTAAGATCACTTAGCGGCAGGTGAAATGTCGCAGAACCTGTGAATGCAACATCCCAAAGAGACCTGTTAGATCATCTCATCTAAGAATTCTTAATCTAGGTCCCAGAGGATGGGCTTTGGGAGTCCACCATTGTCCCTCCAATACCTAAACTATCCTACTACATGACACAGCCTTCCCACCCTCTTATCTTTGCTCATTCTTTCCTCAGTACAACAACTGGTAACAAGGTAATGTAGCAGTTTAGGTCAGAGCACTAGCAGGTGAGCTAGAGAGTCCTGGGTTCGATTCCTGACTCAGCCTTTAACAAGCTGTGAGCTTTGAGCTCATGTCTTCCCTTCTCTAAGACTCAGTTCTCCTTGTATAAGATGAAGACAAGAATAGATCCTACCTCATAGGACTTTTCTGAGGATTCAGTGAGATAAAGCATCTAAAGCATTTAGCACAGTGTCTGGTATATAGTGAGTCCCTGATAAGTCATGCTGATAATCCTAAATCCACATGGCTTGCCCAAACTCCACCCTGTCCCCTGTAAACAGCAGCACTGTGTTTGTGATTCCAAATGATTTCACTTGTTTCTAGGGGCAGGAATAGCTCTCCCTTGTTAACCTTCATTTGGAAAGCAATTTAACTCTCTGGCATTAAAAATTAAAATATAAACAACCCAGCACCCGATTTAATGGACAATTAAAAATTAAATTAACAGTTAGTAAGTGATGAGCTAATTTTGTTATTGTAACCATGTTAGCCTCATGCTTTGAGAAGTACAAAAAGGGGAAAAGAGGTTCCTTACAATAAAAAAATCAAAATACAGGCAAGAAAAGACTTAAACTCATATATCACAGTCCTGACAGATTCACTCTTTGAAGCAACTCGCTCTAAAACCCAGTTGTCTGTTTCATGCAAAAATGTTTAGACGCCAAAGTAATGAGAATTAATGATCTGGTTGAAAAAAAAAAAAGGGACTATCAAAGTAATATTTAACTTCAAGATGTAGAGCAAACAGCTGGGTAAAGCAGCCCAGGTTACCCAACCCCAGATGATTGACAGCCTCTGGAAAGACAAGGACTTTTTGCTCATCTTCAAACACACACATCTTCCAGAGGTGCTAATTGCAGGTCTCAGGTCCAACACTCTCTGCTGGCATCCTTACACTAAGCTCCACAGAAGGGAAAGGTGAAAAACTATCCAGTTGAAGTGTTTCAGCACCCTGGAGAGCACTCTTCCGAAGGTTGGGACAAGCAAGAACTACGCAACCCTGGGAAAACTCAGAGGCCTCGCCCATAGCTTTTTCTTTCACCTGTTCTGTGACTATTTCTCTTCTTCCTCCAGAGACCCATTGCTTTTACAGCTCTCAAAACTTTATTATCTTTTCATTTTGATTTATCTGTCTTTTTTCCTAGGCTATATGGTTCATGAGTTTTCAGGTACTGCTCCTACCTTATTTACCACTATAAAGAGCACATAGCACAGTGCCTGGTGCACAGTAGGTGCTCAGCATTTCTTCTCTTGAATTGATTTAGTGCAAGTGATCTAAATACTGGTTTAATCTTAAGTGCTAGGGACTTAAGAGGCTACCCTTTCTAGAGGCATTTGCCATTTGAATAAGGGGATTGGAGATGGCATTTCTGAATCCAAATAGATGATTCATGAATGATGTGATTCCAGACACCAAGAAATTCCCAAAGGCTAAAGGGATAGTGTTGGGAGGGGAGGCCTCCAAGAAATCATCAAATCAGGACTTGTGATTACATGCTGGTTGGCTGCAGTGAACAGAAAATGTCTTAGGATCAGAGAAGATCACTCAATTCTCACTGTGTGTAATGTGTCTGACAAAATGCAATTCTATTCCGATAAAATGTGATATAATGGGGCAGCCTTCTGCCCAGAGTGTTTGTGCTTCCTTGTTTGTGGTCCCTACTGTTAAAGTCTCTGCTTTGGACCAGAGGACATTTCTTGACTTTTAGTAGCCCATCATCCAGTATCCCGAGCTTTGATAACATCTCCGTAATTTCTTTCCATTTTTTTGCAAATAAAAAGTTTGCAAAACTTTATAAATTTGTAAATACATTAAAACATCGTCAACACACTAAAACAAAGTCAATGCAAATTTATATTAAGCATAGGCACAGTATTTTAACAAAACTTTTCTAAGAGATAATAAGCAAATGAGTGACTTGTTTCACTCAGAATATTTAATCCATAATTTCTTTTGGGAGAATTTTCCTCCTTCAATGATATCATAATGATATCAGAAGTTGAGGCACCCTTTCCCCCCCCACCCAAGGGGGTATGGCCCAAGTGAAGCCGAACAGACCTTCTCTGCTGGGACTTTTAATTCTGAGTGAAGTGCCACAAGGAGGAAGTGTTTGGCAACATATCTTCCAGAGCAACACCCTTTTAAGAATGTTGTATGCATCACACCACCCAAATGCCAGAACCTCTTCCTTTCCTGAGCTATGTTCTCTAGACTTCTCATTGATTTTTATATCTATCCAATATCCTTCAAATAAATTCATTTTCTTCTTAAATTAGCTTGAATCAGTTTCTGTAGCTTACAATCCAAGATCTCTAATTGATACTTAAGAGTTGGACAGCAAGATGTAAGGCAAGAGATAAGGCATCACTTGGATTCCAAATGCTCTCCCAATGACACAGGTGTGGTTATCACGTTTGCTAGTTAACCTCTTCCAAGGCAAATAACCCAAATGAATGCAAAGCCTTGTGAAAGAAAGGAGGGGAAGAAAACTTAAGGTAGAATCAAGAGAGTGACAAGCCCTAGAGGTGGTAAGAACCTAATAGGAGAGGTTTGCCAAAGGGATTCAGTTCTTTGCCCATTTTGCTTGGCTTCAGCCTCAAGATTAAAATTTGCTAATCAATTTAGTCTCCGGTAGGGATTCTACATAACCATATGATGCAAAAGGCCTGCCTGGAAAAAGTCCTCCCTGGACTCAGTTATCTCTGTCCCATTTCCCAGAGGATCCAGGCACCGAGCTATGGGGCCCCTGCCTTATCTCTGCAGATTGATCTAACATCATGGATAGCACAAGGGGAACATCTCAAACATATTGTGGGATACCATTTATGCAAACATCATGGCTTTTCGATGGCCCGTAAATCAGGAAATGCACTGGTAACTTGTGAAATTGGTCTTCCACCTTTAATTGCCAATGCCTGCAAGCCACAAAGATAATATTCAGTTCTTTCTCTGAGGCCAGTATTAGGCAGAGCCAGAAAAAGAAAAGAGAAGCAAAGGGGGAGTCACATTTGAGAAGTCAGTCGGTGTTGCCCCCTCATACTCATCTGATGCAACCTGTCTCCTCCTTAGCCCCATTGCTTCAGCAACCTCCTCCACCTGGTCAGCTAACTGGACCAAGGGTAGACTATGTGGCTCAAGAACAATCACTCCATAAGCTGGCCAGTGGCTTATGGCCCATGTGACCGGGGAGTAAAAGGTGACTTTGACCAATCACCTCCCTCTGAGGTATTGAGAATTACAAAGCTGGTCAGCATAAGGGTTGAAGATGAAAAGGCACATTGAGGTTAGGAAGACAAAACCATGTTTAAGGGAAGCTATGCAAGCAGAAAAAATGAAGAGTGTGAGCATTCTAGTCAACAGAGAGAGCAGAAGTGAACCAAAATTAGAGAAGACCAAAGAGAGAATGAGAGAGAATAAGAGAGAGATTAGTTTCTAAAACTGCCACACATTCTGACCAGTTTCCAGTTCTAATTACGGTTCACAGTTGTCCTAATAATAAACCTCTGTTTCTGAGGTAAGGGAGTCTGGGTTTTTTGCAACCCAAAGAATCAAACTGAAAAAAACTAGAATCCAGTATACAAAGACTGAGGTGAAGAACATATGAACCAATTCCAATTTTCTCTGGCCCTAGCTTTCAGGCCAGGAATGGATCTGTCTAAAATAGCCTCTAGTGCCTGGAGCATGTTATGCTTTTCAAAGTGTGTGCACTATTATCCCATTTGAGCCTTATGACAACTCTGTGGGATAATGATGTTGGACACATTCAATTCAACAAATGTTTGTTCAGCTCCTGCTCTATGTGTCAGCAGAGCTCTTCCGGGAGGGAATGGGGGAAGGAAACAAAGGTCAAAGAATCATGACCCCTGCCCTGGTGGAGGAGGATGCCAGCCTGTGGGCACCAGTATCTTCATTTTACCAACGAGAAGCTAGATAAGATAGGGCATGTATGTGTTCAAGGTCATCCGGCTCATGAGTCAAGGAGATGAGATGCAAACTCCTGGGCTCATTTCTCCAGACTTTTACAGCAACGAGACCCATTTTCCTCCTTTAGCCACGAACTCCTCCAGGGCTTGGCAAACTTTTTCTTAAAGGACCAGATAGTAATTTTAGGCTTTGTGGGCACAACTGCTCACAACTACTCAACTCTGCCACCATTGCATGAAATCACCCTTAGACAATAGCTAAAGAAATGGGAGTGGCTGTGTTCCAATAAAAATTTATTTTAAAAAAAACATGAAACAAAAAAAAAAGGTGGCCATAGTTGGTCAACCCCTACTACATCTCTGGGTATGATGGACCCTCCTCTTCCCCCAGCTATAATCCACTAAATTCCTGAGTACTTTAAAGAAGACCAACCCGTGCAATTCAAGTAACATTTAGATATTTTACTAGCCTTATGATGCTTGACTGGAAGGGGCTACAGGAGGAGACTATTTGCCATCCCCAACCTGACTTAGAAATGGATAATTTCACTCCGATAATATATTTTCCCCAAGTGCCTCTCACTATCTCAGCCACCCACCGCCATAACAAACCCACACTCCATAATGAACAAGTAGAAGCAGTAACAAATGAGGGAAGAATTTAGGTATTGACTTCTTTGGATATAAATTTTGACATTTCAAGATATGCTAATCCAGACCAGGCATTGGTACCTTCAAAGGTTCTGAAGTTCCTGGATCCTTTACTGTGGTAACTGTACTTGTGGTTTCCTAAAGGCCAATAGGTGTATATCAAGAATCTCAACTTATTTAGAATACACACACTCACACACACACACAGAATAGGAAGAAAACCAGATTCCTATAAAGAAAGGCAAAAACTGAAGAATCAGAGATGATAGATGTTTTAAAATATTAACAAGAAAAACCTAATTAAGGTCATTATGTACACATGGACAGACCCAAGCTGATGGGACAGGTAAGGAGGGAGCTAGAATATACATCACACTTTCCTGCCCTTGGGCAGGATGCACTCCACTTGTGTGTGAGTATTAGGGTTACCTGTTGATCCAGTTGAGACTTTTCTATCTTCAGAGTCCACTGACTAGGGGGATAGAAGACAGACCTCTGAGTGGAGGGCCACTTCTTCTGGGGACCCAAGTCAGGGATCATCAGTACATCGTGTCCTCCTCCATCACATCAGCCCATGGAAGTTCCTGATCCTGGACTCTGGGAGGAGCTGATGAGCTCATACTGATGATGCTTCTCTAAGAACATCTTCTCCCTGTGTCTCCCAGAAAGATGGGGAAAGAAAGCTGCCTACAAAAGCCCAGGCAAGTTCTGCTCATGAAGCTCTGGCTCTTGAGGGAAACGATGTCCTGGGGATGCTGTTGAAAATTCTACTTAGTTTCCCTCCTGGTTCTGGGGGCTTCCTTGCAGAGGTTGTAAAGGAGGGGAGAGGCCAGAGTGGTGCATCTGCCTGCAGTTGTGGGTCCCCCGGGAGCTGCTATTTCAGGCTCCCAGACAATGGTGGCTCATGAATGTTTTATTAAACACCCTCCTTGGGATGGCTCCTAATGAAGGAAAAGAGCTTTTCTTTTTAAGGTTACTGAGAGTATCTTTTCAGTCTTCATGTTTATGGGGCTGTCTCTTTTCCTTGCCTATGCTTTTTTTTTTTCAGAGAAGTCTTAGGTTTACAGGAAAATCATGCAGAAAACAGAGTCCCCACAGTCCACCCCTATTATTAAAACCTTGCGTTTGTGTGGTGCATTTGTTACAATTAATGAAATATTATTATTATAATTGTATTATTAATTATAGTCCATGATTTAAACTAGGGCTCACTCTGTTATACAGTCTCACAGTGGTTTGTTTTTTTTAAATTTTTTCTAGTAATATATACAACCTTTCCCCTTTTTAAGCACATTCAAATACATAATTCAGTGCTGTTAATTGCATTCACAGTATTGTGCTACCATCACTACCCTCTGTTACCAAAACCTTTCTATCACCCCAAACAGAAATTCTGTACCAATTAAGCACTAACTCCCTACTCCCTAACCCTGGTAAACTATATTCTAGTTCTGACTCTACGAATTCTCTTGTTCTAATTATATCATGTCTGTGAGATCACACAATATTTGTCTCATTGTGTGTGGCTTACTTCACTCAACATGATGTCTTCAAGGTTCATCCATGTTATCATATGTATCAGAACTTCACTCCTTTTTATGGCTGAATAATATTTCATTGTATTTTGTTTATCCATTCATCAATTAGTAGACACTTGGGCTGCCTCTGTCTTTTGGCAGTTGTGAATAATGCTGTGAACATCAGTGTGCAAATATGTGTACAAGTCCTTCCCTATGTCTTGAAGGTACCAAAGAACAATGAAAATAATAATTATTATACATTAAGTATGTACTATGTGGCATGTGCTCTGCTGAGCATTTTACATGCATGGTATCAATCTTTAGAAAAAAAAACTTGCAGTAGCTATCAGAAGTATCCCTGTAGTACAGTAAGGCACTTAAAAGCATGAATTCTGGAACCTGACTCTTCGAGTTCAGATCCAGGGTCTCTACTTACTAGCTGTGTAATCCTGGGAAAGTGACTTACACTTTCTGGTTGTATTAATCCTCTACTGCTGTGTAACAAATAACCCCAAAATTAAGTGATTTAAAACAACACACAGAGAAGCAGATGTGACTTAGTCAGTTGGGTGCCCTCCTACCACATGGGAGGTCCCAGTGCCTCCTAAAGAAGATGCTTAGATGCTGCAGCTGCTGCAACAAGCTAGACACCATGCTCACCACAATGAGGTAGACACGATACCCACCACCTAAACGAGCAGATGCCCCAAGCCAGCAGGTGCCCCAGCCCACATGCGAGGTCCCAGTTTCAGCTTCCAGTGCCTTCTGAGAAGGTGAGCAAATGATGAGCAGTAAGATGAGAGAACCATCTGGCGGGGGGGAGGGGGGTGGTGGTTTAAATTTAAAAAACAAACAAAAAAAATACACATTTATGATCTCAAAATGTTTGGGGTCAGGAATCTGGGCAGAGCCTAGCTGTGCCTTCTGTCTCGGGGCTCTGATGGGGCTGCCACCAAGGCGTTGTCCAGGGCTGCTGTCATCTCAGCGTTCGACTGGGGGAGGACCTGTGTCCATGCTCACACGAGTTTAGCAGGATTCAGTTCCTCAGGGTTGTTGCACTGAGGGCCTCTGTCCCTTGCTGGCCCTTGGCTGGAGGCCATCCTCAGTTCTTTGCCACACGGATGTCTCTGCAGGGTAACTTGCTTCTTCAAAGCTTGCAAGTCCAGAAGGCAATGGAGAGGGTCTGCTAGCAAAATGGAGGCCCTATTTTTGTAACCTAATCACACATATGACATCTTAACACCTTTGTCATGTTCTGTTGGTTAGAAATATGTCTTTCCAATCTATACCCAGAGGAGGGAATAACGCCAGGGCATGGACACCACGGGGAGAGGATTACTTGATTCATCTTAGAAGTCTGCCCCTCATCTATAAAATGGGAACACTAGTACCTACCCCATAAAGTTGTTGTAAATATTAAAATGCAAAAGGACTTAGATCAGGGCACGGCATACGGGAAGTCCTATAAAAGCATTTGCTATTATTATAAAAAATACAACGACACGAGGCTTGGAGTATTCCAGGTTATTCAGCTCATGAGTGCCAGAGTGAGGAGTGAACCCAGGTTACATTCACTGATTCTTCACTATGTGCTTAGAGATGCAGCTGTGAGCAGGACAGACACAGTCCCCGACAACAAGGGACCCAGTCTAGAGAGGGAGACAAACATCAGTCAGAGAATTACCCAAATAATTGAAGGTGTGGCAAGTTCTAGAAGCAATGCACCATGTGCCAAGAAGACACTGTAAGGAGAGGGGAGGGGAGGGCTAACCTAGTGTGGTGGATCAGGAAATATTTCCCTGAGGAAGGGATATTCCAACCAGGTAGAATGGATAAGGAGGAATTTGTTAGGTAAGAGGGCAAGGAAATGGGAACAGCTTCTGTGAAGATCCTGGGTCAGCAAGGATATAAACTTGATGACACTCTTCCCAAATCTTCCTCTTATGCACAACCCATGCTTCAAATGACAAGCAACACCTCTTCATCTAGGCAGCCATGATTTTCTTCTGCAATATCTGGAAATATTCTGGCTGTTCTCCAACAGCATTTGTATCCCACTTGGAAGGCATCCATTACACTGTCCTGCTTTGTCCAGTAAGTTTGCCTCTGACGTGCTTTTCCTGGCTACTTGACTGGCCTAGAAACTCCTCGAGGACAAGATCCATGGCTCTCTCACCTCTTCTCTTCTGGGAGCTGTTCATGGTTAACTTGAGCAGTAGGAAACAGCGGTAGGCAGAAGATATTTCTGGTGCACCTCTGGATTTTGTAATGTTTTTGAATAGTACTTATTCAAAAGGGTAAGAGAAATTAAAATAATAAAAAAGGGTGGCAATATTGTGTATTTGAAAGAGCACGTACTTTGGAATCAGATAAGTATGCCTGTGCCTTAAGACTCTAGCTATTGTGACTCTGGGCAGGTTTTTAACTTCCCAGAACCTGTTTCTTCTTCTGTAAAATTAGGATTAGTCCACTTCCCTTGAGGCGCTGTTATGAGACTTAAATGAGATACTCTATTCGACGACCCCAATGAGATACCCTGCACACAGTGGGTCTATTCCTTTAGAATGCAGGTCAGCGGGGCTTGCATTCATTGGTCTGCTGGAATTTGAGATGTTCAGTTCAGATTTTCTTCCTCTTTTCCCTCCTCTACCTGCTGGTAGCAAGGGGCTTTTCCAGTGCTGAGCGGTTAAGCATTTGCCTTGGGTAAAGGAAGAGAGCCAAGGTCTTTAAGGATGTACAGACGGAACTCCAGCAACCTCCTCCTTGGTATTTTTGAAGGAGTTGAGCAAAAACAAAGCTGCAAATGGGGAAAGGGTTTGTGGAAGGAAGCTAGGCAGCCATCTGCATGCAAATTCCCGTTTTGGGAAAGGGGACTGGGCAGAACAAGGGCTTGCCGTGGAGTGGACTGAACTGCCAGGATTTTACCTAGAGACTCTGAAATCCCTGAGGATGGAGCTGCATCTTTCCATTTTTGCATCCCTATAGCTTAACACAAAGCAGACCCCTTACAAATGATGGGTGATCCAGCCAGCCATGCATTCCGCCCTCCAAATTGCCATGAGCCCAGAACATCTTCAGCTGATTTACCCACATTGAATTCACCAGTTATTGGCTCGACCTTGCCCCTCCCACCACAGGGGGGGTGTTCTATCACATTTCTGTTTTTCAAAGAGGGGTTTTCTAAATAAGGAGGAGCAGTGCATACTGCATTGTGATGTCAGGTCAAGGCACTGGAGTCAGACATCCTGGTGTCAAATCACAGTGGTCCCACTTCTTAGCTGTCAGCTTCTTCATTTCCCCAAGTGTGCAACATGATAACAACAACAAATACTAACATACGTTCAGTGCTTACCACGTGCCAAGTGCTAAATAAACACATTCCCCATGTTCAGTATAAATGGTACCTACTTGCTAGGGTTGTTATACAAATTAGATATGGGTTCAGGACAGAGACAGGTACATAGTAAGTGCCCACTAAATGCTACTTATTGTTCTCATGCTCCCCTTGGGGCAGGAAGGCTCACTTAACTTCTACTTTTTGGACCACTAACAGGCTCATAGCAAAGACAGCGTCGTGGTCACTGCTGTCTGACCCCAATGGATGGACAATCTTTCCAGTAGAGAAGAAAAGCTCAGCTCCAAATCATTGGCACTGATGTTCTACATTTGTGGGTATACAGTTAGCCACATTATCAGCAACAGGTGCTATTACAGTAATACCAAATACATTTGTGAAAATTCCTTCTGGCCTAATGTTATGAGATTACTATCAATTGCCATTCCATTCCAGGGAATCCTTAGGGATTCACATGTTCAGTCACTTAAAGGCAAAAGCCGCAATCTTCCTCAGGAGAAAGGCTTGGCCAGGGTAGCTGTTTTTGAAAGGAGAGTTGAATAGTATTTTTCTTTGCTTATAAAAACGCCTGCCTGTGCACATGCAGGCAGATAACTGGAGGCAGAAGCCCCTTCCTCCCCTTTGGAGCTCCGTAGCCTCACGCACCATCCCACTCTGACGATGAGGCCACACACTCACTAAATTGCTCCTAAACCTTCTCATCCCCTACTGTGCACTACCACCTCCGCTACACAGCAGTATTAATTTGATTTATGGCCCAGCCGACCCACCTGGGGCCTGGGAAGATGGCTCCCCTCCGATCGCTTCCATCAGCAACGTAAGTGGAAGGTAATAAAAACCCGTCTGCGGCTCAGACTTTCAATTTCAATTGGAAATTGAAACTGTGCAATATGATTAAAGTTTAATCTGCATCATCAATAAACATGTGTGCTAAAGCAATGAGGGCTGTTTTACCTCCTGGTTGAGGCCTGGGTTGGATGAGAGCGTGTCTGCCGTTCCTTGTCTAAACGATGTGGTTACCCGGCTGGGTTTGGCCTCACCCACCTGCGTGCAGGGGCGGGGGGTGAGTTGATACACTTGTACAAAAAATGAACATCGTCACACAGACACATCTAGGAGGAAAAAGATGTGCATGCAGAGACGAAACTGGATTGAATCCACGGTTCCGCAAAGATTTGCTAAGGGTACAGGGCTTTTCCAAGGAGGACTAATATCCGTGCATTCATTCATTCATTCATTAAGTACGTATTGGGCTCCTACTGTATATTGAGCCTTGGGCTGGATCCTGGGATCATAATAGTGAGAAAAAATGCAGACCCAGTTTTTGCTTTCGTGGAGCATACAATAATGGTTGAGAGGGGTGTTGGTCGTAATTGTAAAACTGTCTCTTTATTAAGCGCCCTTGGTGCAGAGGTATAGGATTCTGTGAGTGCTAAATAGAGGGAGACGCCATCTGGTCTGAGAGGTTGGAGAAGTCTTCCTGGGGTTGCCGATGACCAAGCTGAGGTCTAGAGAGTAAGCCAGAGGTTTCAGAGTGAGTTGAGGAGGGAAGGGATTCACAGGGCTAGAGTTGGGGAGCAGGGGTTGGAAGACGGGACAGACTTGAGAGTGGTCTCATCAGAGGAGGTCTGTATGCCAAGGCCCAGGGCCAAGAGGACATGTGTCATGTCAGAGGAGTAGCTGAAAGAAGGCAGAGTGGCTGGAGCAGAGAGAGAGAGGCCAGTCAAGATGAGCCTGGAGAGGTGGCCAACAAATCACACAGGACTCTAGAGAAGGTGGCAGAAAGGGTCTGGATTTTGTTTTCTAAGTACACTGGGAAGCTGTGAAGGGTTTTCAGCAGGGAGTTACATAATCTATTTAAAAGGCTGCTACATGGAGAAGGACATGGAAGGGGCGAGAATGGATGGGCAGAGACCAAAGAGGAGGTTATTTCTGTGGCTCAAAGGAGAGTTGAGGGTGACCTGTTAAAGAGATGACAGTGGAGGTGAGAAGCAGAAAAACTGTCTACAGGTTGCAGGTCAATGCCTGCCCTTCAAGCACATAATAAATTGACTCACTTCACCTCCATCTTCACAGCCCTTCTTCATTCTGTCTCCATCATTCCCATTAGCTCTACCAGCCTCCTAGTCTCCAAGAAAACATGAGCCATTCAATATGCACTTTGGAAACTCTGCCTTCCCTCTCCGCACTTACCTGTGTCTGTTCCTCCTGGGGGCAAAAGCTGGACCACATTTGCTTTGGTTTCAAAGACCTTTGCACACTCTTCTTTTTCAGGCAGGAATGCACTTTCCTCTTCCCCCTCACCTGACTAATTTGTACTCAGGTTTCAAGTCTCATCTTAGAGTGTTTCTTTCAGCAATTCTTCTCTGACCTTCTCTACACAACTGGCTGAGACACCACATGTTATAATGTCCATAATTGTTTACTTAGCTCTTAGCAACCAGTGGACTATGAAAACCTCGAAAACAAGGCTTGGGCCTGGTTTCTCATTATTTCCCCTCGTGCCCAATACTGGGTCTGGAACATAAGAGGAGCCCAATAAAACGTGTTGGATGCTGGAAACACTCTCCCTTCTTTCTAAGGACAAATCTTCTCCTCGTGCTGCTGATCCCAACTCTTCCTACTTCATCAAGACCCTGACTCATCAATTGTTCCTTCTCTTTCTTACATGTTCAAGCTCATTCTCTTAACTAGACCTTCCCTCTCCATGGCAAATGCAAGTTTCCTTGCCCTTAACAACATTTTCATTCTATCCTTGCTTTCTCCAATAGTAGAAGCTTCCTCCAAGCTACTTTATTCAATCAAACTTCTAGAAAATATCACCTGTACTCACTATCTCTACTTCCTACCCCTCACCTCCCTTATCATCTAGCTTCAATTCACACAACTCCACAAAAGCAGCTCTAGAAACCCCAGAAGACTTCTCAATGCCAACCTCAATGGTCACGTTTTAGCCATCCTTCTACATCACCTTTCAGAAACATTAGATGGTTTTGACCACCCACCTCCTCCTTGAAACTCTCCTAACTCTTGATTTATGTGCAGTAATACATCCTGGATCTTCACTTACACTTTTGACCACAGTTTCTCATTTACCGCCCTTTAATGGATTTTCACAGATGAGGAAGCTAATGACACCAGAAGCCATACGACAGTGAATGTGTTTTCAGAAGTCTTCATCTATTAGAAATACTCACTGAATTATTTTTGAGTGAAATGATATGATATCTTGGAATTGCTTTAAAATGCTCCAGATGTACTTCAAGTACTGTTTGTGTAATTTCAAAGGTAAGTATAATTTTAAAACAAAATAAGAAGTTACATGGCTCATCACCATGATTCCCTCTTAGAAACCCATGTCTCCTTTGCTATCCCCAAACCACTAGTCTTTTTACCACAAAGTTCAACACATTTCAAGTGATCCAGGTGAGAGCTGAGTCAGAGCCAGGGCCCCATAGGGTTCTGTCTCATTTGTGGGAATTAAGGGGGCATGATGCTGTGAAAGCTATAACAGAGGAAATGGGGACATGCTATCAGGGGATCTGGGCTCTAACTTTGGCTCTACCAGGACCCACATGTGTTTTCAAACCAGAGTGAATCTCTCCATCTATGTAAACACACTTTGGAAACATATTTAGACTTCTATAGGGGAAATCAAGTTTCAATCTTTCCAATCTTAGAAACCAGAACTATCGAGAAATTTGAAATATTTTCTAATATCTAAAGAGAGGCAGCAAGATGCCAAGGTAAAGGAAAGAGGTTCTGGGGTCAGGTAGACCTGGATTACATCCCTGCTTCATGATATACTAGCTATATGAACTTGGACAAGTTTCCAGGTGCCTCCGAGAGTCTGTTTCCATGTACATCAAATTCCCTTTCCTGCAGGATTATGGAGAGGGTTAGAATGTGAAAATACCTGCAATATAATATGTGTCCCAAATTCATATTGGGGGGTTGGACAAATGGGAGGCCCAGGGCACCATTGGCCCTCCAGGAGAACACAGGATTAGTTCCTTTTTCCCTTTCTGATGACTCTTACTCAGGATGATTTGCAGTTGGTGGCAAATCCATTCCTGGGACCAGAGATCTGAGACTGGTGATAAAACCGTCAGCCAAGATTTGCTACATCTTTTTTTTCCCACCCCTTAGTCTCTCATTAAAAATGATTTGTCATTAGGACAAAACATGTGAAAACAAACGTGATTAAAATTTTCCCATATTAAATACCTTTGTGGCATTGGCAGGCCTGAGCTAGCTCTCTGGGAAGGCTCTGATTCATTTGTCTGGAAGGGGGATGAGCAGCTGGCAGAGCCAGGAAGTAGAGCAAGAAGAGTCTGGGTGTGACTCCCTTTTACCTCATGCACTTCCCAGCATCTTCTTTCCATTGGTTGACTTCATCCCATTGACTCCATTGAACACAGGCAGAGTTGATCATGGATTAAAGATGCCTAGGGCAGGGGGTAGAGCATCACCATAGCACTGGGAGTTTGGAGGGTGATGGTGGGGGACAGGGAGTGTGCTCTGCCTCCCCACCCTGCCTTGTCCGAGGGAAAAACATCTCTTATAACTTTCAGAAATGTGATAGATGGGTCAAAAATCCATAAATTCAGTTGCTTATGTTATGAAACTCCACAGCTTTTAAGTCTCTCTTTTGCTTCCTTAAGGTCTCCAGGACAGCAATGGCAAAAGCAACCGCAATTTCTCACCCTTCCCTGTAGCCATGCTCTTCACAATGTAACTTTGAAACTCCTCCCAACGAAAAGAGGTGCAATCTCTTTCCCAACCCTTGAATACGGGCTCATCTTGTGACTTGCTTTGGCCAAGAGAAAGCAGCTGAAGTGAGTGTATGCCAGCTCTAAGGTTGGACTGAAGAGGCCTTGCAAAGTTCCATTTTATCTTGTAAGTAAGCATGGGTTACTCTGTTGGATGACGTAAGAGACATGGCCCAGTCATCATTTGTTGCATCATTTGACAACTAGCTAACATTATGAATGTGAGTGAGGACATCCTAGACTAGCCAACCTCCAGACAACCATGAGCTGACCATGAGTAAACCCAGCTGAGAGCAGCTCATTTTGTCCTAGATCAGCAGAACTACTGCCCAGTTGAGCTGTAGACTCATGACTAATAATAATAAATGCTTATTATTTGAAGCCACTGATCTTTGGGGGCTAGATTGTTATGCAGAGAAACTAACTGATACAAAGCCAATAAATGGAGTGGCTCTCCATACCACATCTTTGCAACATATGTCCCCCTCCCCAAAACTTTAACCAATTATGCCTTCAAATTGAAGGGGACTTTTTAGGCTTTTAAGAATTGGTAAGGTCTTAGTCAATGTGAAAAGCCCTCTCCAAGGTCTCAGACTATAACAATTTGTTCTTGCAGAGGCCAAAGTGTTCAGTCCCACAAGGGCCAATGGAGATATAGGCTCTTGCCCTATAGAAGTCATCTGAGCATGACATTCAGGGCTTGCATTATCCCACTCCAGACAAGATTTATCTCATACTGCACTGTATTCTTCTGAGCATGGTTGTTACATGCCTAGATGACAAGCAATAGGAAAAAGAACTGAAACTAGAAGTAGATTTGTTTAGCCACACTTGCAGAGCTTTCTCCTTCCTCATTCTATCATCAAAGAGGGGGAGGGTTGATCTGGATTGGTCAGGCCAAGGACATATTATTGAGGTGAAGATATGGCTGGACCAAGGTTGACAATCTCTCTCTCTCTTCTTTTCAAGAGACTGGAGAAGGGGCATGTCCCCCACCTCCTTGAAATCTAAGTGGGAACCAGAGGAAACAGCTCTCTCAGCCTCTCTAGGATAGGTAAAGAAAATTGTCCACATTGTCTGCAGAACTTGATGGTAGAAATGGTGGTTTGAAGAAAGGACTCAGATGTTCTCTTAATGGCATGTATGGTCCTAGTGATGCTCCTTATGCAGCCTCGCAAACTCAGAGACCTTGTCAGGAAAGGCCTCACCCCAAGGAGAAACACAAGTGAGATTACATGGAAGCATGAGGGAGGGAGTACATAGAAGGATTTTTGACCAAAGAGGGAACCACAGGTAGGCTGGGTTGCTTTAAATGTTGATGATTAGGAAAATGGAAATAGCATCAGTGATGTAACAGACATGGAATTGTAGATAAAGTTACATCAGTCAGTATTCCTGTGGAAATATTATGACTCAGCTAGGGTGTCTGAGATAAGACTCACTTTGACAAGAAAGTAGTAATCATAAATTGGTCAGGAAATGGGAATTTAAACACATGACAAAAAATGCTTGAAGTTTTCACCAAAAAGAAGTCTTTCCTGTACAACAAATATTTCTTTCTCAATTCCATCTCCATTCACAACTTTTAACATTCTCAGAATTATTGTGACAAGATCCTTTCTCCATCTTTCGGCCCCTGCTTTTCCCTTCATCCTCATTTCCTTTAATACTCTCCTTGCTTTCTACCTTCCAGTCATTGTAATACCTTGGGGAACACCGGTTTAACCCATCCCTCGGATTTTACAGATACATCGCACCTATCTGAGACATTGGTGCCCCTTCTCTCTTCCAAGCTAACTTACTCATTCTTTAGGAATCAGTTTAGATGTTCCTTCCTGCAGTTATGTGTCAGGGGACCCCTCAACAGACTTCAGCTCCTACACTTTGATTTATTGGACTTACCCCACTCAGCTAACATCGAGTTGAAGAAGGTCAACCACCACACCATGGAGCCTAGAGTGTCTACAACTGAAAGCAGGAGGAGTGCATCCAGTATCCATGTGGAATCTAAGCCACACTTGACATAGATGTGCAATGGACACAACCAATCCAATGTCCACAGAGAAAATGTAGAATGGGTGTGGGAAGGGTAGCCATGGTGGCTGCTGGGTTTGGGGAATGGGAGGAAGAGATGAGATGTGGAGGCGTTTTCGGGACGAGGAGATGTCCTGGGTGGTGCTTCATGGACAATTATGGGACATTGTAGATCCCCCCAGGGCCCACTGGATGGAACGTGGGAGAGTGTGGGCTATGATGTGGACCATTGACTATGGGGTGCAGTGATGCTCAGAGATGTACTTACCAGGTGCAATGGATGTGTCACGATGATGGGAGAGAGTGTTGCTGTGGGGGGAGTGGGGGGTGGGGGCGGTGGGGTTGAATGGGACCTCATATTTTTTTAATGTAATTTTTAAAAATAAATAAATAATTTAAAAAAAAAAAAAAGAACTGTCCTGATTGATTTCTGTCCCTTGGAATTCTGAACCTTTCCCTAACTGCTTTATAAAAAGCAGCAATTAATGAATGCATAATTGGCAAGAAGATAGGTGTCCAATCTGTTCTTTGAGTAAAATAACCCTTAAAATAGATTTTTGTTAATCCTCCTCTAGCCCCGCAACCCTGTGCTCCCCCTACCAGAGTCTGTTTCCATCCCATCTCCCCCATCCCATGAGCTGCTTAAGGGCATAGACTATGGCTTGTTTATAATGGTGTTGGCTCATGCTCAGAGCTTATGGGAATATTAACCCGTGATGCAAGCCCATACTCATGGGTCAGTTCAGGATTCCTTCATCTGTTATCCCCTCAGGAGAGGATCTGATCACCTGTTCGGTTCACACCTAGATCCCCAAATCAACCAAATATCAGCTTTGGTCTTGGCAACTCAATTGGCTGAAGCAAATGGCCGTCAATCTTTGAAACTGTGATTTTTGACAAGGAGACAATCTAATTGGCAGCTCACCTACTTCTTGCCTTGGGTATCCAAGACCAGAACTGGGCTCCAACACCAACCCTGATGTTTACTTGGGAAAGTTACTTATCATCTTTGTGTCTCAGTTTCTTCATCTGTAACATGGGGTTAATAACAGTACCTCCCCTGTAAAGTGGTTGCAAGGAATAAAGATAAATATATAAAGCCCTTTGGGCGCATATGAGGGTTTGATATGATGATGTTGATGATGATGATGATGATGACAGTGATGATGACATCAACGTTGTTACTCCAGTTCCATCCTTGGGTCATATTGATTGTCTGGGAAACATTCCAAGTGGGATGAAGAATGGATGTGGACCCAATATATATCTGGGACTCCACACATGTTCAAAAGCTCAGTAATCTGTACACTTTGGACAGGTTTACAGGATGTTTCTATGTCTTTGGTTTTATGCTCCCTTCTCCCTTGTCTTTGAGTGTTTATACCAGCTGGTGATTTGGAATGCACAAACATTTCTTATGACAGGAAAGTCAGAGAAAGTGCAGTCTTATAGCCTGGATATTAGTTCAGTAGCTCCAAGTCCTGGTGACTTGGTGATGTGATTGATGGGAGTTTTACTGCAAATGTAAAAATCTGCATCCCTTTCTTCCTTTGCTGCCACATCAGTGTTTTGGTCTTGCACAACACAACCCGGTGCATTGAAGATAATAGGCCTCTAATGTCCTTGGTCGCTCCGCATCAAAGCCAGTTAATGCACCATCAGCTCACATGACAGAAACACCAGGGTCAATGACACTCACACCATCACCCAGTGAAAACTCCCAAAGCCAGAAATGGAGAGTATTTGCCAATATAACAACATCTCCACCAACATTTATTGAGCATCTGCAGGGGTGAGGCTTAAGCCAGCACAGTGTCCGGCACATGGACGGGAGTGAAAGAGTCTTTTGGATGAATGACTCGATGAATGGATGTAAGTCTCTACAATATGAAATCACGGAGGAATTCATAATGCTCCCTCTCTCAGAAACAGAATTTTCAAAAGCAATTAAATACAAAGGAAATTAGCTAGATGAGATGACTGTATGGCAAAAACGCAAAGACATTAGTCCAGCTGCTGCAAAAGTGACAAATGCATGAACCCAGGGGAGCAGATAATGGCTTGGCTGGTAAAGATAAAAATATGCAGAGTTAACTAAATTTCAAGGAGAGGGTGTTTGACTACCAGCCATAGGCACAAGTTGGTGTCAGCCCATGTCCTTCAAAAACTTTGATGTTGTTCTGCTTGGTGGTGACTGGATTACTGTGAAAGTTAGAAGCCAAAGACCTTGTGCGGGGCTTTCAGTCTAGGGAAGCAGCAACAAATAGACTCTAGGTTCTGTGCCCAGAGGTCTTGTCTATCTGATTCACTGATGTGTCCTCAGGATCTAGCGCTATGCCTGGTATACAAGACATGCTGGATGAATGGAGACACATGAAATATGCCATCTATCTGTTTTATGATATTATGTCATCTGCATTACCATAGAAGTAATATATGGTGAAAAGATATAGTAAAGTATAAGTATAGTATATCTGCATTCCTTTCATGGTTCTAGCCGGTTGTATTTATTCTGTAAGAGAGGTGAGATAAAGTTGTGTGGGCCATCAGAGGAAAGAGAAAAACCTGGCAAAATCAGGGGAGGCAATTTATTGTGAGTCTTGCTGCAAAGGCAGAGTTCAACATGGCATGATGCAGGCTGAGAAATCAGGAGAAAAACTTCAGACACACAGCAGTATGTAGCAATGTTTCTCAAGGTGTATCCTAAGAAACCCTTTGCATGCCAATCACCTGAGAATCACCACCCCAAGCTTATGGGGTCAGAGGTTGGTGGGACCCATGAGTCTGAATTCTACCAGACTCCCTAAGTTATTCTTTGCAGTGCATTTTGGGAACTATTCCCAAAATGTGCCAGAACCACCATGTCATTTCATCGTCTCAACTAACCAGGGAGGTAGGTGCGATTATCCCCATCTTATGGCTGGAGATGTGGATGATCAGAGAAATGGCTTGTCCAGGGTCACTCAGTTTGTAAGTAAAAGATTCAAACACAGAGCACACGACATCAAACCTGAACTCTTAACCGCCACCAGGTACTGGGTACAGGACAGGCAGCGCACAGGGGAGCCACAGGAGGGGATTTTGAAAGAGCATGTTTTAATAGTAATGGAAATAGAAATTGATAAAGATATTGCTACTGTTTTATAACACATGACTCTGGCTGCTGCTGACTATCAGGAGGCTCTGACTAACGAGCGAGGTGCTGAACCGGGCTTCCTAATAGATGCCTGTTAACATCGCCAGGAGAGCCCCATCTCAGCCACATATCGCTGTCACGTGCTCAGGCACCGTTGTCAGTTCCACTCTGCATTGATCAGCCTCAGCCCTTGTGTTAAATAAAAAAGTCAATAATTAGCTGTGCACAGTAGAGCAAGTGGTGACCTGGAGATGAAGGAAAAGCAACTGCTGAACAGTCAGGGAGGCAACTTAGCATGGGGTATGAACTGTGTGCTGGGACACCTCATGTTTGGTCAGGTCTAAGGTCAGGGGTCCAACTGACCAAGGTGGGCAGTCTTTCTCTTCCAAAGCGCCATCTGCCTTCCAATCCCACCTGATCACCCCAAAATTACCTGGAGCGGAGACCACATTAGGAAGTCTGGCCAATGAGGTCTGACTGGCTCCCTGGCTCCTGCTCAAATGTCACCTTCTGGAGGGTGTCCCTGACTATGTCCTGGAAATAGCACGGCCTCATCTCACCTCCCTGACCTTTTACACCCCCGTACCCTACATGGCTCTTCTTCATGGCTCTTGTTATATTATTGATTTATTTGCTCTTTTGCTTACTGCCTGTCTCCTCCCACTAGACTAAAAGCTCCATAAGGTTAGAGATCTTTGCTCTCTTCCATTTCCCTCAAATCCAGGAGTGTACCTGTTACCAGTAGATATTTCATGAATACTCATTGAATGAAAGAACAATGCTTTAACACAAATGCATCCTCTATTCCAGAGAAGCAACTTCATTCTCAATTCTAACTGCCTGTGGTTGGTGATGTCACGTGAAAATAAAATTTCTCCTGAAGTTAAATCTTTCAACAGCTCCCTTCTCATCGTCCCTAGGATCATATGTGGTCTACTGGACCCTTCCGGTTCTGGCTGAGGTTTCCCCTCCAGCCCATTCTCTGCCTCCCTCTGCCTTGCACCTGCACGCCATACATTCTTTCAGCTGGGCCACTGCACCCTGCTTTTCCCCTCTTCGTCCTCGTTTTTCACCTGATGAATTCCTATTCATCCTTCCATGCTCAGCTTAAACACTGCTCCCGGGGGCTGCCTTTCCAGAATTCTTGAGCTTGGCTAGCTCCCCTCCCACATGCCCTATAGCATCCTGCTTTTCCATGCTCTGTCATATTTGAACACGTGAACATCTGTTCAGTGTTGTCTGCCCCGTCGACTGTGAGCCATGAAGACAGGATGAGTTATTCTTTCTGACTGCTGAAGTCCCAGCACTTGGCACGGGGCTAGGTAAGAGTCGGTACTCAATAAATATGGCCTTTTTGAATGAACGAACGAATGAATGAATGAGTATGAGAGTCCAGGAGTTATCTTACATTGAAATTACCTCCAAACACAGGGCAGGGAGATCTCCATGCCCTAAGATTGGTGGGTCTTGGACAGATGGGTGATTTCAGATCCATGTTAGCAGCTGAGCCTCACACACTGCAGACCTTCACTGAGTGAATCAAGTCCCTTTCTTAACTCCAAAGAACCCTGGCCCCAGCCCCAGGAGCTGAGGCCATTACCAAGTGCACACCGCAAACGGCAAAAGTGTTAGGCACCTGCATCTTTGGAAAATGTATTATTTAAGCCTCTAGCTAAGAAACAGCACTTTTGTTTCTGGAGGTGAAAATTTTGCAACTAACTCAGCATCTAGAATGCTGGTAAAATCGGAAACAATTTAGAGAATTGTGCTGAAATTGCAAAACTGAGAGGCCAAGGGGAAGAGGTCATGCTAGCTTTATAATCATAGAGGACCCCAGGGCCAGTCTGGAGACTACAGGGGAGGAAGATGGAGGGGCTGAGCCACACAGAAAAGCACACGGAGAGCTTTTATTGCCTTTGTTTAACTCTAATTACAAAAATCATAAACACAAAAATTTCCTCTAATTAACTACCCAAAGATAACAACTTTTAACATTGAGCTGCATGTCCTTTTGATATTAAGAAAATTTAAAAAGACGAGCTTAAGCCTGCACTTATTATTTAATAGCCTGCCTTCTTCAGTTAACAATACGGCATAGTTATATTCCATTGGGATATAACTTAAGCTAAGAACATGAACTTTGTAATCAGAAAAACCTATATTTTGTTCTTGCTGAACCAGATTCCAATTTTGTGACTTTTGGCAAGATGTTTAATCCTTGATTTTCTTATCTATAAAAGGGGGACAAAAGTGGAACCAATCTCTTGCTGTCGAGAGGACTGAAGTAAATATGCAGGTCATTAACCCTGAGCCCAGTGCACGACATATTTCCTTTTTTTTTTTAAAGATTTATTTCTTAATTTATTTCTTCCCCCCCCCCCCCCCCCGCCCCAGTCGTCTGTTCTCTGTGTCCATTTGCTGTGTGTTCTTCTTTTGTCCGCTTCCGTTGTTGTCAGTGGCATGTGCCTCTTTTTTTGTTGTTGTTGCATCATCTTGCTGCGTGACACGACACTCCTTGCGCGCATCAGCACTGCGCATGGGCCAGCTTCACATGGGTCAGGGAGGCCGGGGGTTTGAACCGTGGACCTCCCATGTGGTAGACAGATGCCCTATCCACTGGGCCAAGTCCACTTCCCCACAATATATTTTCAAGTAGCTATTAATACAACATCATTGGTATAACTTCATCGATCACTTTTCCCCAACATCATTTTTGATGGCAGAAGGTGTTATGGTGAATGGATTTGCTCAGCCAATCCCCTATAGTTGGACATATAGGTTGTTGTCATTTTTCTTTTCTGTTGGCCAGAGTGTTGGGATGAGTAGCCAGGCCAAGGGTCCCCATGAGAAAAGAGAGCACAACAAGAATGGAAGGTTTCCAGCAAATGCCCTGGCACAACAGGTAGCAGAGCAGATGATAGATGAGCTCTACAGGAGGAAGGGAGAGGAGGAGAAAGGGGAGAAGACAGCTGGACTCCTTCAAAGGAGGACAAACAAGCACTTACTGACTAGATTGTTCGTCTGGATTAGGAAAAAAGAGAGATGGAATAACCGACAGCAATCTGAGTGGTATTTTAAAATGTAAGTCAAATCGTATCTTTGAATTACACTCCTTTATCCAAAACCATGTAATCACATACCATCTCCCTTAAAATGAAATCCATTCCCTTTGCTCTGGTGTACGTGATCTGGCACCTGTCTCTCTCTCTCTGACCACATCTCCTATCATACTCTTTCTTATGGTCCCACCAGTCTAACCATGTTGGCCTCTGCTATCCTTCAAACTTGCCACATTCATTCCTGCCTCAGGACTTCTGTATGTGCTGTTCTCAGCCTGAACTGCTCTCCTCCCAGATCTCTGCATGATGCACTTGTCACTGTTCAGGTCTTCGTTAAATATCACCTCCTCTGAACAGTCTTCCTTCACCACTCTAAAATAACTACCCTCCATACCACTCCTACCCCATCACCCTATAAAACTTACCTGCTTTGTTTTTCTGCATGGCATTTGCCTCTCTCTAAAATTACACATGCATTTGTTTATTGTTTGTCTCCCCTACCAAAGCATAATCTATGTATGGAGGAAAGGTGTCTGCTTGTTCATGATATATACCTGGCACCTAGAACAGTGCCTGGAATACAGGAGGTGCTCATTCAATATCTGTGGAACGAATGAATCAATCTCCAACCTAGCCTGAGATGCTGAGACCAACAGCTATGTATGAACTAGAATAAGTCCTCTCATTTCTGGTCCATGGTGAACCCGCAGTGGTTAGAAGCTGCCTTTGTCACTTCCTAGTTATGTGAACTTGGACAAATTCTTTGACCTCTCTATACCTCTGTTTCTTATCTACAAACTGAAGGTGTCAATGCCATCCATATGCCATGCCATAGAGTTGATGTGGGGATTAAATGAGATGATATATGTTACTTGTTTAGCAGAGTTTCTGGTACTTGGGAAGCCCACAATAAACTGTTTCTTATTATTCATCAGTTAATGAATCATTCTCCCCCTTCCAGTAATCATTTCAGTCATTTCTTAATTCAAATATATCATCCACTTATGTGTTCATTTTTTAAGGATCTCTCATTCTTTCACAGTTTATACTTCTATCCATCCATCCATCCATATGTACATACATACATACATCTATTTATGTCTCAAATATTTTTCGAGCTTATTTTGAAGGATCTTAAGGCAACAGTCAGAAAGGGTAGAAGCATGAGGTTAAAGAAGCATCAGCATTTAAGAGCAGCAGCTGAAGTCCCGTTTTCCTACCCTCTTCCGGACATAGCCGCATCACGTCTGGGGAGAATGTGCCCTTCTCCCCTTAACCGCCTCCTCTCCCTGCCCAGGGACACGAGCCCCAGGCCTCAGCCCTCCAGCCCGGCCCTCCTTCCCTTTCTCAGCTTGCAGGAGTGTTTAGTTTGTAAACAGAGCTAATCCCTTCTGCGCCAGGGGAGCGCACCTCGCCCCTGCCTGGTAGGCTGCTGGAATCTCTTCACCTGCTCACGGAGGGATGGGGCTGCTCCCCCAGGTGCCAAGAACACCCGCCACGTCCCCCTTCCCCGAGGCCAGGATTGACTCAGGAAACCTCATTCATTTTGTTTCCCCAGAGCAGGGAGGCCGATGGGGCTCAGGGATGATGCTGAAGTGACCTTGATAATGGTGATCGGACTGAAAACAGTGTCCACGAACTTGGCTCCTACTCCATGCTGGTGTCAAGAATGATGCACCAGCCTTTAACAACTGGGGTGGCCTGACCAGCCAGAGGGGATGCTAGCTGCCATAACCTGCACCCGGCACCCTTCAACCAATCTCTGCCAGCCAATCATGAGTCCACCTGGGCATACCTATTAGTTAAGGAAGCCCCTGCAGTAAGCTCCAAGGCAGTGTTATGGCCCCATTTAAGAGATGTGGAAATGGAGGCTCAGAGAGACAAAAACCTCTTACAGAGTATGGAGGCAGATCTGGGATTTGGCGCGTCCAGAGCTTGCTTGCTTACTACTCATTTTATATCTTGATATTTTATTTTTATGGAAATATTTAATTTGGTAAATGTCTTAGCTAGGGAGGGGTTGTTTGTTTGTTTTGTTTTTGAGGTACTGGGGACTAGGGGTTGAACCTGGGACCTCATATGTGGAAAGCTGATGCTCAACCACTAAGCCACATTGGCTTCCCTGAGTCAGTTTTCTCACTTGTTTTGCTTGTGGTTTGTGTTTGTTTTTTTTTAAGGAGGCACTGGGAACCGAACCTGGGACCTATGTGGGAAGCAGGTACTCAACCGCTTCAGGCACATTTGCTTCCCATCATTTGTTTTGAATTTTGAAAAATTTCAAACCAACAGTAAAGTTGAAAGAATAGTTTCTCAAACACCCATCTACTATTCCCCTGGATTCACCCAATTCTCTCTTGCATTCTCTCTTCCTCGGTAGGCATATCTATCTACATGTATGTTGGTACTTTTTTTGAGTCCATTTGTCAGTGGTAGCTGCAGTGACAGTTCGTACCTGACGACTCCTTAAGCTGCACCCCGTGTCATCCTGCAGCCTCCTGTTCACGTGGCCCATTGCAGGCTTCCCTTAGTTCCCAGGCAGAAGGGAGCTCACCTGGGGCTCCAGAGATCTGACCACCTCTGCCCTCTCCTGGTGACTCCTCACCCCCAGCCCTGCCGAGGGGACAGGAGACCCCTGGCCCCGTCCTGACTTGAGGAACGGGGAGGCTTTCTGCCCCAGAGGTAGCCCAGCGTGGACTAGCAGGGGCCCGTGTTTTAGGTGGCTGAATCCATCAGAGTCTCCCTCTTAGCAACTGAACTAAGAGTAGGTGATCATTTCTAGGGTATTACAGCCACTACAGCAAAGAAGGTTGTGTAGACTCAGGGCCCACTGTGAAGGCAGAAGCCATGAGGAAGCAGAAATAAGATGAAGCAGATGTGCGAAGGCAAGTTAGACAAAATGTTAGAATAATGAGTGAACATTTGTTGAGTAGATAGTTTGTGCTCAGCACACTCATTGGTCCATTTAATATGGATAGCAGCTGTATATCCACTATGATCTCCCTTGTAAGGAGACGGAAGCCCAAAGAGGCCAAGTGACACACCTGAGGCCACCCAGCAAGTACCTGGGGAGCCTGTGTTTATAGCCACCATGCAACGGGTCCCTGGTACTCAAACTGCCCTTCCTGGGGTCTGCAGTTCTGCTTTCTCTGGATTCCCATGAGACCTTTCTGCATCTCATAGCAAAGCGCTGAAAGCATCTGAGCTACTTGCAGTGGGTTTCTGCTGACTCCGAAGACACCCTAACTAAAATACCTGCCCTCGCCTGTGACTGCAACTTGCTGCTATCCTGGGACTGCATTCCCAGCCCTCTGACCCATCGCCTGGAAGTTGGTGAAAGTAAGCTCACACGTTTTCCAGAAAGCCAAGCCTGATGTGTGAAGATAATTATACATGACCCACTATCAATAACATAACATGCCTAGACTGACTTTGCCGGTTTCCTTATTTAGATGCCACTTTTGCTTTACTTTATAAATGTAAAAGAAAATTTATCAGGACTCTCACACTTTTACTTGTGACCTCACTCAAAATAACCCAATTTCCCAGAGCACATCCTAAACTTCACAGACTTGAATTTCCCCGTTGCTGAGATTTTCAGGGAACTAATGCTGGTTTGATTAGGGAGAGATTTCTTTCTTTTTTTCTATCATACTCAGGTAACCAATTTTTAGAAAATTAGCATTCTTCAAAGTACACTTAATGCAAATGACAGCAAACATAATTGAATCTCTCTCTCTGATGATTTAGGAGGTACTTCTGAATGTCACTCCCCTTTTATTCAAGACTCTAAAAAAACCTGGATAATAAAATTAAAGCCTTACATTTGCTCATTGGGGCTTTCTGCGTGTTAGGTGGTAATGGGACTAAGTCCGAACATAAATGTCACACCTGGTTTCTTGGGCTGTTTATCAGAACACCTGCATTGCACTGGCTACTGCCGGAAGATACTCAACCGTCTGTCTGGGTCAGTCTACTGCAGGGGTTCTAAACCTTTTTTGTTAGTCAGGTGAAAACTACAGACCCCTTACTAAGTCCACACTCTAGTGTGTATTATTTAATAAATAGATCACACCTGCACCAGCACATCCCACAAGAATAATATTTTGGTTTTTTTTTATTTCAATCTAAGCTCAGGAACCCCTGGTGAAGAACCCCTAGTCTACTGACTCTGCTGTAGAAATGCACGCACTGAGCTGGGTGGATTCCTAGATTGGCTCCCTTAAGCAATGAGGCATTAGCTCTGAATTCCAAAGCGTTAGCTCTGAATTCCAAAGTGGTTATGGAAAAAAAAAACCCTGAGATCTCCTATTGGACAGACAATTCCCACCTAAAGTAGCTGTTTTGAGGCTTAGAGATTTGTATGTCATGTTTCTAACAAAGTGTCTTGTGCTTATTAAGTGCTCAGTAAATGGTGGGTGTTATTAAGGAAATGGCTTGAGAGCCTGAGAGGAGCCAAAAAGTTATTACTCAGGGTATCTCATAAATATTCTGGCTTGTGTCTGTGTTCCTAGTAGATGGAAAAATCAGTTCTACTCCATGATGTCTCCTTGTAGAGCACAATTCAAGTCCCTCTCAGTGGAGGAAGATGCCAAGAGAAGCAGGAAGAATGCAAGAAATAAAAGCCACAAGTTCAAGGGAGCTTTGGAGGGACCTGAGAGTAGACTTGAGTTTGTGTTCCTGCTGTGCATAGCCAGCCCTTTGAAGCAGCCCCAGCCCATTTCACTGCTGGACAGGCCTCAAGGTTGTAAAGAGTTTCAATGGAGTCCACATTTGTTCCTTTTTTTATAGTGTACATCATAGTTGAATCTCTCTCCCATGCAATATTGTAAGTTATGACAACATATATAATGGCCTGTATCTGTCAGTGCAATGTCATTTAGGACAATACCATTGTCCTGAAAATGCCCCCATATTACACCTATTTCTCCCTCTCTCTCTCTTCAGAACCTCCAGTGACCACTGCCTCCACATCAATGATAATGGCTCTTCCATTGCTAGAAAACAATACGTCTATAGTAGAATAACAATAAGTCTACTCTAGTCCATTGTTTATTCCCCAATCCTGAGGATTCTAGGATAGTGATGCCCATTCCACCTCTAACTAAGAGGGGGTTTAGATCCCATGGGGCAGATGAATGAGACTATCTTGCTACAGTTGTAGACTCTCTCTGTTCCTTGGGATTGGCGTTGTCCATCATCATTTCCTTGTTTGTTGTCCTGGGTGAGTCCAGTGAACTGGAGAGTAGGTGTTGCAACTTTGTTGAGATTCAGGGCCTAGTTGACACATGGAAAGCCCAAAGATTTAAGTCTCTTGGACATACATCTATCAACTCGAGTACTAACTGTAGGTTCAAACAGAAGGGGCAGAAGAGCCATGTGTAGGGAAATCACAACTGATTCCAACCCCGTCACACCGGGGAGCACAAATTCCAAAGTAGGGCCCACTGGCAGGGTGCCAAGCTCCTGAGCTATCTGCCCTGCCTCTAGTGTCTGGATGTCTCCAGAGCCCTCAGTGTTCCTTTTTAAACATCCACCTACTGGTTCTGTCATTTCTTCTTCCACGTGGCTTCTATTGTGAGCGCGAAACTCTTCTTGGTGATGGGGAAACACTGGGGAATGAGGCGGACTTGGACTTGTCTGCACTTCTTCTAATCGTTTTGTGAAGGCGTGACATGACAAGATGGCCTGATCCCATCTGGGGGAGGGAGGAGAAGAGGCTCAGGGAAGGCTGACTGGGGGAAGTGACGTTTAAGCTGAAAGCTGGAGGATAAGGAGGGGTTAGCATCCAAGCTTTCCCCTGCCAAGCTGCACAAGCATTTGAAGGCAAGTCTCTGATGTCATGTCCAGGCTTGTCCTATTCGCTCTCTCTCTGCTGAAGCCATACTGGCCTCCCTGGTGGTCCCTCTGAGATCTTCTTTTCTTCAAAAAGCACATTCTCTTCCCTCAGATGACATCTTCCAGGCCCTTTACCACCCTTCTGACCCCACCGTCAACAGGTACCACTTGGCCAAAACGTCTACCAAAGGGCGTTGCAGCCTCACTTATTTCTATCCTCAGCCCCCTGCTAGTGGATCGGTGATGAAAAATGCCATCTTGAGGGCAACCAAAGAATTGGAGTCTTTTAGTGTGCCCCAGGCTTCATATCAAGGGGATTTTTCTTCTCTTACCTGTTTGGAAATGTCTCTAGAATGCCAATGATACACCCACCAGGAGCCAGACACTGAGCGTGAGATGGTTCTGGGCAGATTGGGTTTCCCAAGAAGCAGATGCCCAGACAAAGTGAGGAATGAAGAGGGGCTACTGGGGGCTCATGCATGCAAAAGGAAAAGGCAGGAAGCTGGAATGGGAAGGAGGAGGCACCAGACCGCAGAAGAGTCCTGCCTGATAGAAGAGTCTCTTGTCAGGTGGAGACGAGCAGACCCTTGTACCACCCACCACCTTGCGGAGTCAGAGAACTGCACACCCTCGGCCTCCACTGCCTGCCCATTCACTGACCAGGGCCAAGCCTGAGAACAGCATAGCCCCACTCAAAAACCAAGGCCAACTCTGATGCACGCGCAGCTGGACGTCATGCATCCTTTCGTGATGGGTGAACTGAACAGCACATCTCCACGTCAGCCACAATGGTGAACACAAAGGAGAGGACCCATGCCCACTGGAAACCTGTCCTCTGGAGAAACAGACCCTGGACTCCTAATCACACACCTGATCTTTCCTTAATGACTGTCATCTTTTAATAAACTGGGAAGGAGAAAGAAGAGGAACAGGATGAGGTGAGAACTTCCTAATAGGAGAGTCTTGCCTGGTCTGGGGCAGATACGGAAGGCTTCCTTGAGGAAGGATGTGTGTGAGTTTTTTGTTGTGTTTTTTTGTTTGTTTGTTTGGTTGGTTTCCTTAATACTAAACTTTACTTTTAGATCAGTTTTATGTTTATAGAAAAATTACACAGAAAGTACAGAGAGTTGCCTTAAACTGCCCACCCCTCCAACACACACAATTTCCCCTATTATTAGCATCTTGCATTAGCATGGTACTTTTGTTACAATTGATGAGTCAGTACTGATACGTTATTAAGAATTCAAGTCCACAGTTTGCATTCGGGCTCACTCTCTGTGTTGTACAGTTCTACGGGCTTTGAGAAATGCATAAGTCCATGTGCTCACCATTATGTATCATGTGGGATAGCTGATTCTTCTTGATTTGCTGAAGTTCAGGAGATACCCTGCCCTGACTTCTAGGGCTCTGGTGACACATGTGTCCAGCAATGGGTGCCCTAGGTGAGGACCCCTAACCTGGCCATTTTATTTCCCCCAACTGAGCAGCAGTAAATAACAGCAAAAGAGGGCAGGGGAAGAGAATGAAAGATACACGAGCATACCCCTGGAAAAGAGAGAAAGGACAAGAAAACATTCTTTCCTTTTGTCTTCCAAGCCAGGTGACAGAAAATGGAAATGGGGAATGTAGATCAAAATGTAATTTTCCCTTGCAAGCTGCGGCGAGGTCAGGGGCTGGAGAGGTAGTGGGCCCCGGGGAACTGCTCAGGCGGCAATAACTCACTGGCAGCTCTGCACAAAAGCAGCACTTATTAAAGGTCAAATGGAGCCAGGGGTGGGGGTGAGGGAGGGAGTTGAGGGAAGCAATATAGGGGTGCAAGAGGGAGGGGGCCACTAGGGAGAGGATGGTTCTAATTAAGAGGTTGTCCCAAGCAAGGCCAGTCATTTGAACCAGTGGGCAATGGCCCTGACACCCCGTCAAGACCCCTGGGCTGGAAAAGGCTGCCTGTGTCCTCGTGCCCCAAGAATTACCCTGGTCCTGTGCAAAAATCAATGGGGAATCAATAAAACACTGGCTGGTATTAGAAACAATTATCAGCAAGCCAGAAAAACAGCTCTGGGAGACCTCTCGCTCAGTCCATGTGCCACCGGATGGGGAGGTTGCTGTGTTCTCGGGGGTCCGCTGGCTGAGGAATGACCTTAGCTCCCAGGTGCTCAAGTGGGGCTTATTTGTCATCATTGTCATCTTCATCATCATCATCAGTTACTTTTACATTGTACACAGCTCATGATCATACCCCATCTTCTCAACAACTTACACACCAAGTGCTGTTATTATTCCCATTATACAACTGCGAATGCCAACACTGAGGCTCAGAATGGTTAAGACATATGCCCAATAGCAAGTTTAGGTCAGGAAAGGCAGAGCTGGGGTGTGAACCCAATCTATGCAATTCCACAGCCACGATCCCCGTACCACAATACTCGACTGTGCCTCATAGTAACCACATGACTCTTGAGGGCCTACCATGGGCCAGAGAGCTTTACTGGGGACTGGGCAAGTCATATCTTCTCTCAGGGCCACAGCTTCCCATCTGTCATGTGAAGAGTTATCACTGATCTTCTATCAAAGGGATGTTCTGGGCATCAAGTGAAGGAACACATGGGGAAATTTTGGAAAATGGAAACTCTGTATCCCCCCTGTCTTTCCCACGGGGCATGCCATCGTGCCCATCTCTTCATGCCCACCGTGGATCACCAGGCCTGGCACAGACAGGCACCGATGTCCTGAGCTGAGATCAAGAAAAATCATTTAATTTGTCAATGATCCTAGACTAGGAAACAAAATGCGAGGGCCCACTGCTGCAAGAAATAAAAGGAGACCCAAAGAAATGGCAAGACACCCCTGCTCAAGGATAGGAAGAAAGACTTCATATTAGTAAGATATCAATGCTACTCCAAGTGATCTACACATTCAGTGAAATCCCTCTCAAAATCCCAGCAGTCTTTTTTGTACAAGTGGAAAAGCCATTCACGTGGAATCTCAAGGAACCCCAAATAGCCAAATCAGTATTGCAAAGGAAGAACAAAGTTGGATGTCTCACACTTCCCATTTTCAAAACTCATTACAAAGTCGCAGTAATCAAAGCAGCATAGCACTGGCATAAAGGTAGACATATAAACCAATGGAATAGAATTGAGAGTTCAGAAAGAAACCCATACATCTACAGCCAAATGATTTTTTACAAGGGTGTCAAGTATATTAACTGGGGAAAGAACAGGCATTTCAACAAATGGTGCTGGGAAAACTAGATATCCACTTGTAAAAGAATGAAGCTGGACCCTTATCTCACACCATGTACAAAAAAATAACTCTAAATGCATCAAGGACCTAAACATAAGAGCTAAAACCATAAAATTCCTAGAAGAAAGCATAGGGAAAACCTTCATAATCTTGGATTTAGTAATTATTTCCTAGATACGACATCAAAAGCATGAGCAACAAAAGAAGAAAATAGGTAAAATGGACTTCTTCAAAATTAAAAACTACTGTACATCATAGGACACGATCAAGAAGTGAAAAAGTTTTACAGAATGGAAGAAAATAATTGCTAACCATACATTTTAAAAGGGTTTAATAGCTAGAATTTATAAAGAACTGCTAAAACAACAACAAAAAGACAAATAACCAATTTAAAAATGGGCAAAAGTCTTAAATAGGCCTTTCTCCAAAGCAAATATACAAATGTCCAATAAGCAAATGAAAAGATGCTCAACATCACTGTTCATAAGGGAAATGCAAATCAAAACCACAATGAGATACCACTTCACATCCACTAGGATGGCTATTATTTTTTTTTAAAGTTAAATGTTGGCAAAGATGCAGAGATGAAATACGAGCCCTTATGCATTGCTGTAAAATGCCTGTAAAATGGTACAGCCACAGTGAAAATCAGTTTGGCATTTCCTTAGAAAGTTGAAAATAGAATTACCTGCTATGTGATTGGGCAATCCCATTTCTTATACATACTCAAAAGAATTGAAAGGAGGGACACTACCAGATATTTGTGCACCAATGTTTAAAGCAGCATTTTCCCCAATAATCAAGAGGTGGAAGCAACCCAAGTGTCTATCAACAGATGAATGGATAAATAAAATGTGGGATCTATATACAATGGAACATTATTCAGCAGTAAAAGAGAATGAAGTTGGGGAACAGATGTCGCTCAAGTGGTTGAGTGCCTGCTTCCCATGTTTGAGGGCCCAGGTTTGACCCCCAGTATCTCCTAAAAACAAAAACAAATGAAAAAAAGGAATGAAGTTCTGATACTTGCTGCAACACAGATGAATTCTGAAGACACCATGCTAAGTGAATTAAGCCAGGCACAGAAAGACAAATATCATGTAACCTCACTTATATGAAATACCTAGAAGATATAAATTTCATAGAGACAGAGAGTAGATTATAGGTTAACAGAAGCCAATGCAGGGAGGGAAGGGAAGAGGGAGCTGTGGCTTAATGGGTCTGGGTAATAGGTATCAGTGATGGAAGCACAACTTTGTAAAGGTAATTAATACTGCTGAGTTGAATACTTGAGAGTGGTTAAAATGGGAAATTTGAGTTGTGTATGTTACCACAATAAAACAGTCTTTAAAAAGTGAAGGCCACAAGGTGAGAAAATGGGGATGAAAAAGTACAGCTGGCCCGATGATAACCAAATGTAGGCAGCATCAAATAAATAACTGGCACAGCCTAAACGACGTGGCCTTAGATGCTCCCCTGTGAATGGCTGTACAACAGCCCCTGGTCAATCACAGACTTTCCACCAAAAGGCTGGGCTGCTGTATTTTTACACGTGTGTATCACAGTGTTTTCTTTGTTTAAACGTGAAGTTTTGCTTTCATTTTAACCCACAAGTCAGCTCTTCACTCAGGTTGCCAGCAAGGGCTGCTCGGAAAGCTTGGGAAGCATCACCTCAGCAGAGCTGCAGGAACTTTTTTCTGAAAAATGGAAGGAAGTAATGTAGGACGTGAGGATGCGATAGAGTGAGAGGCAGGAAGAGGCTGTGTGTATGTTTGTGTGTGTTTTATCATATTAGGGCTTTACCGTTAGAAAGAGCTAGAACTTTTATTTACTTTGGCTTTTAAAAATTCCTCTGATGAGCTTTTATTTGTTTCCTCCTGACCCAGTAACATCTAGGAGATGGCAGCTTTGCCAGGGGTAGCAGATGCTCCCAGTGCCCGTGGCACATCCTCTCGGCTCACCCGATTGGAGCCACTGCAGCTAAGCACAGCGCCAGTGCCCCACCTCAAGCACCCACCACACCCCTCTGCTTCTTTGCCCCATTGCTTTCTCTAAAGCTTTAGGAACCTGCTCAGCCTCTGGAAGGCGAATCCCAGAAGCATGGGAAGTTGATACTCCCAGGGCAAGCCCCAAATAGAGGACTGGAGCCAATAGATAAATACCGCAGCCTCCCTGCCTTCCATCCCTCGGGCAGAGAATTCTGGGAGGGAAACAGCACACTTCTCAGATGCCCTGGTGGAGGTGAGCCCCATCGCCTATGGCAGCAACCTGTAAACAACGAAATCTTTAATGGGTTTTCTTGTTTTCTAATTTCACTCTCTTCATGCCTTTGTTTCTACTTCCCTTTGACCAACCTCCAGATCAACTACCTGCACCCAAGTACTTAAATCAGGTTCTGCTTTGGGGGAACCCAAAATATACCACCAAGTGCGGTATAGTTCACAGAGATAATGTCCATGGTAGATGTGTCAGGCAGGAGTCAAGCAGAACGGCAGGGAAGTGTTTGTGTGTGTGGTATCCTAAAAGGATTTATTCTTTATTCTAGGCATTTGACCTAACTCAGCTGTGGGTCTGATTAAACAGCCTCTGTAAGGCTATCACTTTGCATCTGATGCTGGAGCTTGAAATCTGCGGGGTGGGCAATTGAGAAGGGCAGACAGAGGTGAAGTAGGGGGAGAGCAAAAATCCATGAGCATGAACATTCTAGAACCCATAGGGACATAGACTGGAACCCACGTCGGTTCCCACTGCCCCTGACCTTGATGACGTGGGTGTCCTTCAGGAGAAGTTGCTGTCCTTCATCATGGAGCCAAATGCACACCTGGCCCAGGAGTGGAAGAAGCTGAAGGAAGATCTTGGGAAAGTGGGCCTACCCCAGTGAGGTGAGCCTGTGAGCAACCAGAGTGCCCTGAACTTCAGAGCAAACAACAAAATGGCTGCTGCTTCACTTCTGCCCTTCGAATTTCTCACAAAAAGTCTTGTGGCAGAGTGGGTGCAGCTCAGTGGTGAGGGCCTGCTTTGCATATACAAGGTCCCAGGGTCAATCCCTGGTACCTCCTAAAAAACAATAACAAACAAAGACTTCTTGTGGCCCTGGGAGCATACAGGAAAGGAAATTCTGGAAAACTGGGCAACGCAGGCCATCCTAGCTAAGTTTCCTTCCAGAAACAGGGAAATGTAGTCCATCCTAGCTAAGTTGACACATTACAAAGTGGGTGAAAGATTCCAGTATTGTAATTGGGCAAGCTTTGACCTCCGGACCAAATGTACTTGGAAATGTCTTGCAAAGACTTACAAATGTCCTAAAATGCAGCCTTATCTTTTTCAGCCATTGAGGGCAGAGCCACTGCATACAGCCCAGCTCCATTCCAGAGGGCTCTATTTACATGGATTAGGGTGTGAATGACACTCCTTGGAGCAGGGCATTGGAAGAGGCACACCCATCCACAAAAGGTTCTATCGGTGTCAAGGAGGGACCACAGTTTACAACAGACCCCCAGCCCATATGAGGCACCTCATGTTGATTTGGGGGTCAGCCATTTCTTGGCTATGAATTAAAGTGTCATTATTAACATTAATTAAAGTATCATGATTAACGAGACTGTGCTGACTAGGAGGTAGAGGCCAGGACTAAAAGGGGCCAGTTGGGTGGGTCTTGCAGGTAAGCAGACAAGAGATGAGGTTCAAAGAGGTCATCTGAGGCAGGGAGTAAGCAGCACCTGGCACGGAGAGCAGGTGGGCAGCCCAGAGGTTCAGAGATGCTGGTGAGTACTCTGAGGATGAGGGCAGAGCACGTCCTGCACGTGTTCTCTGGGCTCAGTCAGGGCAAGGAGGCTTTAGGGTACTGATAGTGACCTTAACCACAACATGGTCAGAGGACCTCGGTGGAGTATTTGTAGGGTTCTGAAAGCTCTGGAGTTGAGACAAGAAGATGGAGTCAGATTTGTAACAATGAACACTTGTGGTTTGTTCTTGCCCAACATCCATTTTCTCCTCTTCTCATTACAGCCTCATAGAGTTTCCCCGTGGGAAATTCACTTCCAACTTCAGTCAATGGGCAGTCTCACTCAAGACAAGGATACTAAGGCTTATCAACAGGTGAAATCACTTTCCCAATGACACACAGCCTATTGAAACCTGGATAAAATCTATAATTTCAAGGTTAGAGTCATTAACCATTCTGCAAGTCCACCTCCAAACAATGCTGATCTCACCCTGGATTGCAGGGCAGGGGCAGCTTTGGGTGAAATTCAAGCATAAACTGGAATTTGCTTCCTCACCTTTGCCCTGCTTTCTTTTTCAATCAGGGAGTAAACACCTGCGTAGCCCAAGCCAGGAGAGAACGGAGCTCATTAAATCACTAATTCTCTCCCTCCTGTGCTATCCCCAACACGGCCCCAGAAGTCAGCAAAACCTGTTATCTACCTCATCTCATTTTATGCCACGCTGCAATTTATTTTTGAAAGTTTTTCCTTGTTGGATAATAGCAACTCTGAAAAAGCTCTATTGATTTCTCGGCTGCAGGTTTATCAGGGCTGAGTCAGCCCAGCCCTCTGCCAACTGGAGTCTCCATTCAGATCTTTATCTCACCTCTTCATAGTTTGAAAGAATAAGTTTGGTTAAAGCCATAGGGATGGGTCCTGAGGGTTGCATTTGTACTGGTAATGAAACAAAATTAGAAACAGCTTTCGATTTTAACATCCACTGAATTCACTGTGCCGAATTATACACAGAGGAGAGAGGAAGCAAAGGGGAGTGGAGCTGGTACTTCGCCTAGGCTTGGAGTGTAACTATAGCCCTATAGTTTACAGCAGCATTCAAGCAGAGGAAAAACCTACATTCTGACCTGATACTGACATTCTGTCATCTAAAGTTCTCACCATCTCCAGGTTCATCCCAAAACGGGAGAAAAGCATCTACCTCCCTATCTTACAGACTTAGAAGAAAACTACCTGAGAGATGATTAGCACTATCCACCCCATCCCCATCTGTAAACACTGATATGAGTCTTAAGATCATGCTTCTTCCAAGAACCTTTCCGTCATTTGTTATTCATTTATTCATTCAGAAAACATTCACTGAGCAAAGATAAGAGATAAGAATTGCTTCCACCCATCTCAGTGTTGTCTTCTTAGAGGATCTGCCCAAACCTCCTGTGGTGGACAGTTTGTAGGCTCCAGCTCAGATCCCCTTGGCCCAGCCATTAGGGCAGATCACCTGCTTGCAGGTATAGTCTGGTAGCCCTTTGCTTCAGCTGCACCTCTTTCTGCCTAATTATTGATCCAACAGCCATTCTGGTGCGTATGCAAAACTGGAAATGTGAGGGGTTTAACACTTCTTGGTGGAGAAATTCTTTCCTGCCCATTCTCAGGAAACCATTGCTGAGGTACATTCTAGAGTTCTCGGGGGCTAATGAGCAGGAGCCCCAGTTGCCTACATCAGTGACCAGCTCAATCATTCACCTCTGCCTTGGCTTTCCATGCTTCCCTATTTCACTCTTCCAGTTCCTCCTCCCCTCTTTCCTGGAATGTCTTCCCAACCAAACTACCTGCATGTACACTCTTGTCTTAAGCTCTTGTCTCCATCCTTCCAAGAAATTCTTCCAATCTCTGCTAATTAAGCTGCAGGTCACATGACCCTATTCCCACTCCCCTTGTCTGCAGTTGAAGGCCAGGAGCAAATGCCTGATAGGAGCTTAAGCCAACCAGAATCGAGATGCTGGCTGATCTCTGTGAGATGTTTGAGAAGGAAAGCATTGTAAAGCCAGGCATGGAAACATCTACATGTCCACGGAGTGAGAAAGCCAGTTTGCAAAAAGAAAGAAAGGGGGATCCTAGAGCCTTTGGAGAGACACAAAGGGAAACGCTAGGATCCTGGTCACTTTCTCCAACTTGGTTCCGGTTCCCTGTTTCCTTGACTCCCTTTCCTGCCCTTGGGCTCTTTGAGACCCTTTTTTCCTTCCACTAAATTCCTTTTTTTCTGCTTTTACTAGCTTGAGTGCAGTTCTGCTCTTTGCAGCCAAACACTCTTTAGATCAGGTCATCTTACATGCCAGGCACTCTGTTATGCTCTGGATGCATGGCCCCTGCCTTCTGGGGGCTGTCTTAGTTTCATAGGGCTGGTATAACAAAGTGCCACAAAAGTGGCTGAAGACAACAGAAATTTATTGTCTCACACTTCTGGATGCTAGGAGTCTGAATTCAATGTGTCAGCGGGGTTAAGTTCCCTCTGAAACGTGGGGGGAGAACCTCCCTTGCCTCTCGTAGCGTCTGGTGTGGGCCCGCAGTCCTTGGCTTTCCATGGCTTGGGCTGCGTCATCCCAATCTCTGCCTCCCCCTTCACACAGCCTTCTCCCCTGGGTCTGCTTCTCCTCCTCTTGTAAGGACACTAGTCATACTAGATGGTGGTCCACCCCAGTCAAGTCTGACCTCATCTTACTTAATCACATCTTCAAAGACCCTCTCTCCAAATAGGGTCACATTCACAGAACCAGGAGTTAGGGCTTAACTATGTCTTTTTGGGAGGACACAATTCAACCCATGGAATGGTTTGGCTCATGTGCCAACTTGGCCAGGTGATGGTGCCTGGCTGGCCTAATTGTTGCCACGAGGACATTTCATGGACTTAAATCATTAGAAGTTTGATTGCATCTATGGCTGATTACAACTGCAATCAACTGAGGAGACGGCCTTCAGCAAGAAGAGAAGTCTCATCCAATCTTATGACAGCCTTAAAAAAGAAGTGATATTTCAGCAGTAAGAAGAATTTCCATCTCTAGTTCAGACTGACAGCTTCTCCAGGGGAATTCACCAAAAACCTTCATCAGAGTTCCTGGCTTGCAGCCTGCCCTACAGAATTTGAACTTGTGCACCCCATGGTTACATGAGTCAATTTTATAAAATCTCATACTATTTACAGATATCTCCTGTCGGTTTTGTTACCCTAGGGAAAGCTGACTAATATACCCATAACAGCATCGAACAGTATTAATCTGATTAATAAAAAAGAGGTAATGTCAGTGTTCAACAGCATTTCCTAGGCTTCCAAAGAGCTAATATTATTCATCATAGGACTTATATATTCTCCCAAACAATTAATGGCTTCATTCATAAAAACTGCAACCAGCTCCTAATCCTTGCTGTGTACTGGGCAACATGCTGCGCTTTATGTGTATTGGACCCTTTTACTCTTTACTGAAATGGCTTATTTCTCTAGTGTTAGGGACAGAAAAGTAAGCAAGATAGTTTGGAATTGTGGTAAGTGCTAAGAAGGAAATAAACCAGGTGATGTGATAAAGAGACAGCCAGGGTGGAGAGTGGACAGGGACTATTTTAGATGGGGAGGAAGGGACCAGGGAGGGCACTCTGAGGACATGCTATTTAAACTGAGACTTAAAAGAATGAGAAGCATGTAGGGTATGCGAAGAATCAAGAGAAGAGCATTTCAGGAAGAGGGATAGGAAAGACCCTGAGACAGGAATGAAAGGAAGGACTAAATGAACGACTAGATGCCAAGCAGGACAACCCTCTCTGACACGGGGATCATATCTGTGTTCTCAGAACTCTAGCTACACAGGGAGCTTTTAAAAATAGCCCTGTTTAGGTTCTTCTTCCAGATATTCAGATCCAGTCTGGGGTGGGACACAAATACCTTATTATTTTTACTAAGTTCCCCAGTGATTCTGATGTGCAGAGAGGGTGGAGAATAAGTAGACTAGACCGAGACTGGTGCTGTAGAGCTCACATAAAATAGAAGCAAGCACAACAGGGGAATGCAACGGTTTAGCTCTCAGATGGTGGCTCAGTTCCTTGGTTTCTATGGCTATAGTCGGCACCTTAGTTCCCAAGGGCTGCCATAACAAAAAAATCACAAACTGGTGACCTAAAACAAGAGGGTCTATCCTCTCACAGTTCTGGAGGCAAGAGTCAGAAATCATGGGATCAGCAGGTCCACGCTCCCTCCGGAGGCTCTCAGGAAGAAACTTCCTGGCCCCTTCCAGCTTCTGGTGGCCTCAGGCTTTCTTTGGCTTGTAGCCACATCACTCCAATCTCTAGCTTGGTCTTTACGTGGCCCTTTTCTATTGTGTCCATCTCTTCTCTTCTTATAAGGACATTGATCATATTCAACTTTGGACCCACCCTAATCCAATTTGATCTCATCTTAACTAATTATACCTGCAAATGATCTATTTCCAAATAAGTTCACATTCTGAGGTCCAGGTGAACATCAATTTAGGGGAACACTATTCAATCCAGTAAAGTTGGTATCCCAATTTCAGGCAACAGTCACCCCAGTGTCAGTTGCTGGAGACTGGGGGAAAGGAGGTGAGTGCAATCAGAAAGTGCATAAGAAACTTTGCCAGAGTTGCCAGAGCCTCCCCCAGCTGAGTTTGGGTCCAGCTCTCTGCTCCTCAGTAGCCACCATAAAGCACTTACCACATCACGTGACACATGCCTATATACCTAATCATCTAATGGAACTCCAGAAAAGTCTTCTTGTTATGTATCCTTCAGGTCTCAGTTTAGATACCACTTCCTCCAGGAAGCCATCCTTCTGTCACCCCAAGATGGTTTGGGTGCCTCCATTAGAAGTCTCTTTATCAGAGAACTTACTGCCCTGCACTTGAGCTGTATTTACATACAAGTCTCCCTGTGAGCTCTTTGAGGTGCTCCGACATTCATTCCATAAATATCTATTGTCTTTGTGATACACACTTTTCTAAACAACAGGCATACAACAGTGAAGGAAAATGGATCTGTTTTCATGGAGCTCATGGGGTGGGAGAAAAGGCAATAAATAGATATGGTGCATAGTATGTCAGATGGTGATGCGTGCTCTGTGATGGGAAGACAAGGCAAGCCGTTGGAGGGCTTTGAAAAGAACGGTGATATGACCTCGCCTCCCTTTTAGAAGTATCACTCTGGACCCTGTGTTAGGAGAGTGTAGGGAAGCAAGAGCCGGTGCAGAAATCGTATATTATGAGACTATTTCAATAAACCAGTTGAGTGATGATGGTGATTTGGACTGGAGTGGGAGCAGTGGAGATGGTGAGAAGAGGTTAGAGTCTGGATGTGTTTTTACAGTTTTATTGAGGTGTAATCAATAGACAACCTACTGAATGTATTTAAAGAACGTAATTTGGTAAGCTTTGATCTAGGTACACATCTTTGACACCATATTCCCCATCCCCAAGTCTCCTCGTGCCTTAACCCCAGATCACATACATGGGAAGCAGGCGCTCAACCACTGAGCGACACCTGCTCTCCTCCTCATGCCCTTTTAATCCCTCTCTCCCTGCCCATCCCCAGGCAATCACTGATGTGGTTTTTGTCACTATGGGATGGGATGGATGTTCTAGAATTTTATATAGATGGTGTCATCCAGTACTCTTACATTTGGCTTCTTTCACTCACCATTATTTTAATATTTATTTATGTTGCATGTGTCAGTAGTTTGTTGCTTTCTATTCCTGAATAATAACCCATTGAATGAAGGTATCACAGTTTATCTTTTTTACCTGTTGATGGAACTTTGGGTTATTCCCAGATTCTGGATATTATCCTGAAGGTAGAGCAGACAGAATTTGCTGATGGATTGCCTGTAACATTTCAGAAAAATAAGAGAGTCAAGTATGATTCTGAGTTTTCCTTCAAAACCTGGAAAGATGCTGAGATGGGAAACTCTGCAGGGTCAAGGAGGAAGACCTCTCCACCCAGCACACCACCTGGACACAGCAGGAGCTCAATAAGTGCTCACAGGGGAAGGATGGGAGCAGGAAGAACAAAAGTAAGGTGTGACTTCAGCTGGGGATGCTGGTATTCACAGTCTAAGCTTCAAGCCAGAGTACACATATTCTCTGCTTTCCCACACCCACCCTCCTTCGTGAAGCCAGGCAGTCATAACCATAAAGAGACTTCCTGAGCACAAAGGAGGTGGAAGGCAGATTCAATTAGAGTAGGATCCCTTGTTCTCAAATGGCCTCAGGTCCAGGAAGCATTGTTTCCTCCCCAGCATGAGACTGAATGTGCAACTGTCCTCTGGTTTCCGAACAATAAGCTCCCAAATTACCCTCAGCTGGTCGACCCACTTGAGATCTATAAGTCTTTCAGAAGTCCCCTCCTCCCCTCTTACCTACCCTGTGTTTCCAAGGCTCCAGCTTGAAGTGTGTCTAACTGATACTTCACCACGTCTGAGCCCCAGGGCTTAACGGTTATTAAAATGCTCATGTATCAATTTTATTAAAAAAAATACAAATAGCCAATAAACATGAAGGAGGGGGGATGCCCAACATTTCTAGTACTCAAAGAAATGGAAATTCTTACAATTTCCAGAGAATCTCATTTTCCTATCAAATTGGCCTGATTTAAACAAATGCAAATAAGATAGCACAGGCAAGATTGTAAGGACACAGATGGGGCTGTACTTTGCTGGTGGGAGTGAAAATTGGTATAACCATTCTGGAGGAAGCAGAAATAATGGGCATGGTCTTAGATCCAAAAATTCTACACCTGGGACTCTGTCCTGAGCAAACTGTCATGGATGTCTATAAAGATAGTCATCACGACATTATCCATAACAGGAAATGCCACTAACCACCTTAATATGTAAAGAAATTATAACACTACCCATCAATAAATGGATAAATGTGTTGTGTATATCCATTTAGTACTATCACACAGCAATGGAATTGAATGATCTAGTATTACAAGCAACAACATGGATGTTTCTTTCAAATGAAATACTGAGTGAAAGAAGCAAAAAAAGAATACCCAGACTACTATCCCATCACATAAAGTTCAAAAATAGGCAAAACTAAATTACTTGCTTAGGGATGCAAACATAAATGATAAGACTCTAAGGAAAAAGAATGCAATGATTAAAAAACAAAGCAAGGTAGTGGTTAACTCTAGGGGGGAGCAAGGAGATGCATATGGGTTGCTTCCAGAGTCTTGGCAAAATGTTATTTCTTGTCTGAGTGCTAGTTACATGGGAGCCCAAATTGCTATTATACTTCATGCTGTACTTTCCCATCCCTGGCCCTTTCACTGCTAACCATGACTGGGGAATGTGATTCCTTCCTGCAGTGTTTATGAAGGCACTACACATAAACAAAATTTGATCACTTGTTTCTAAAGATGCCAATGAGATTGGCAAAAGCAATGCCCTTAAGGTGTCTTATATTAGACCCCTAGCAGATCTTTAACTCATGATTCCAGGACAGAGGAAGAGTGCAAACTGACTCTACTTTGATAGGAAGAGAACAGGCCACCCCATCTCTGAATTTGCTGAAGTTCAGCATCACTGAGAGAAAGACAAAGGAACTGATACAGCTTGTTGACGTTCTGCTCTTTAATTTGTTAACTAAAAAGGTGGCTGAGCTGAGGGCAGCAGGGAAGAAAGGAAGCAAATACCACATAAGCAAGGGGTCACAGATGCAGCCATGGTGTATGAGCTTCTGCTAAGTGCCAAGCTCTGTCCTAGATTTTGGGGTAGAATAAGAGATGATAGGAAAGCATATGTGGCTCAAGTGATAGGGCTTCTGCCTACCATATGGGAGGATCTGGGTTCAATCCCTTAGGCCTCCTGGTAAAAAAAAAAAAAAAAAAGAAGAAGAAGAAGAAGAAAAGAAAGTGTGCCTGCACATCAAGCCAGTGCCCACATGGCAAGCCAAGTGCCCGTGTTGCAGGCCAGGTGCCCATGCGAGTGCCCATGCAGTGAGCCAAGTGCCCACACGGTAAGCCAGTGCCCACCCAAGTGAGTCACGCAGCAAGATGATGATGCAACAAAAAGAGAGAAGAACAGGAGAGTCAAGATGAAGTGCAGCAGAAACCAGGAACTGAGGTAGTGCAGGCAGTAGGGAACCTTTCTCCACATCAAAAGTCCCCAGGATGGAATCCTGGTGAATCCTAGAGGAGAAAAAATGAGCAGACAACAAGAGAAATAGATACAGAAGATCACCAGCGAATGTATACAGACAGGAAAAACAGCAGGGTGTGGGGAGGGGGAGGGAAAAAATAAAATAAAATATATTTTTAAAAAAAGAGATGATGGCATATGACCCTGAGAAACTCACAGTGCTAGGAAAGGTGGCAGAATAAAAGTCAAATCAGCCCATTTTCTCTGGTGGATGAGAGAAAGAGTTTGAGGTCATGGAGGCAAACAGAAAATGAGGATAAGTGTTTCTTCTCTGAACCACTATTTCTGTTCCAGCCCAATTCAGCAGGAGTTAGCAACCACCTCACACCCAGAAGAAAGAACTGCTTCCTTCTTCCTGGCAGGTCTAAGGTCAAGTATATGTCACTATATCTAGGGCCCACTCCTGGGAGGTGACAAGGTTGCTGGTTAGGCGCTCCCCAGTCAAGAGGATGTAGTGAGTGTGTAGCTCAGGCACTCTTCATGTTAAAGGATATTCTTGCATCTAATTTAGAAGCCAAAGTGCTTATTTATTATTATCAGAGGATGATGATAGTGAAATTTATTGAGAACCTAGAAGTGCCAGGTAACTGACTTGCATTATCTCATTTTGTCACATAATGAATGAGACATATGTGACTTATGTCACATACATAATAGGTAGTATTTTAGATATTATTGATATTCCCATTCTACCAATGAGAAAATGGAAGGACAGAAACGTGATGTCTCTTGACCAAGGAAACACAATTGGCTGGTAGCAGATCTTGTGTTAGAGCCAGATCCATGTGAATCTTTAGTATTATGCTAATACATTACCACACATCTACTACTGGGGGCAGGTCCATCCTCCATGAAGGAAACTTAGCCATCTTGCCCTGCCCTGCTCACTACAGAAGCAGTGATTTGGGGGTGAGTGGTCTTCAGGACAGGGAGGCATTATGGCAGAGTAAATTGGGGTCATGTTGAATTGCTTTGATGACTTCCTCTCTAACAATGACTGTGGGGCTCAGGGGTGTAGCCAAGGACCCAGAAGTTCTGGCCACCCCCAGTGTAATTGTGATTTATACCAGTGTGGGCCCCACCTTCTCCTTCATGTTGGACAGGATCTTGTACATTGAAATTGCTGGGGGAAACCATCAAAGAAAGTCCTTGGGCTCCATAGAGGAACCAGAGGAGGGATTAGATGAAATGAAATGATTAAGATCTTTGAATCATTCCCACCAGCACCAGGAAGAGTCAGGGAGATGGCAGATTCTGCACCACTGGGTGTTTCCTTCACTCCTTGTGCCAGCATGATGAGACTTCGGCTGCCTTCCATCAGATCACCTTCCTGGCATGCTTTGTAGGCAGGGCACACTACTGTGAACCTGTGGCTCATTCCTATGCTTCTGAGAGGGGCGAGATAATTGTCAGTGAGGTGGGCTCTGGGGAGGTAAATGCTACCAAGGAAGATCAGGAGGATAAGAAGATGGGAAGGTTATGAGGGAAAAAAGTAAGTTCATACAAGGATTCGAAGAGTGCTTATGATATGGCTACCATTTGTTAGGCACTCACTACATGCCAAGCTCTTTGCTTAGTATTTTGCCTTTATATTATCTCATCAAAATCTCTTAAGAAAACTAAGAAGTAGGTACAATTATTATCTCCATTTTACAGATGAAGAAAATGAGGCTTAGAAAGGATAAGTGATGTTCTCAGGCTACATGACCAGTAAGTTGTGGATTCTGAACTCAAACCGAATCATCTCGCTCCAGTGGCCCCTGTTTTTAGCCTTCTGAGGAAATTGCTTCACAACTCAAAACAATTAGTTCTGAAATTAATTTATTAGATCATAGTCAGCAATAAATTAAATAGGTGAGAAGAGAAGAAAAGAAAAACCTTCAGAGAGCAATATGTATTGTGAAATATGAAACAAATACCAAACAAGTACGAAAATTTGTTTTACATTGTATGTGTGCATGCGGTACCAGTTGTGGTGTAAAATCTATTTCTTACTGTTGATTATGGTAAAAATAATAAATAATCAAATAGGGGGACCACTGCTTTGAGATGTCCACTGTCCTCATTCAATCTGCCAGGAGCTGTCCGAGGTCATGGAAGCACTAGTATTGATACAGGAGACCACCTGCCAACAGACCCAAGCCCCGCAGAGCAGATGGGCCAGATAAAGCCCTGTACAAAGAGCTATGATGAAGGAAGCACAGGTGGTCTAAGGAGAAGCTGAAAGCAGGTTGAGAGGAGGACAGCCTTGGGGAAGGCTTTGCAGGATACCTCACCCCCTTTGCCATGAGCTAAGTCTTGAAGTTAGTCAAAGTGCATAGGCAATGAGGTTCTGGGGAGAGAAATTTTTTGATCATCCAAGTAAAGGGGAATGTAGGGATGGATTAGGAGGATAGCTCTGCGTCTGCTTCGTGAAAATGATGGCTTTACTTCCTGAACATTTAATATGTGCCAATGTACCTGACCTTACTTTATAACCACAACAATTAAGCAAGGTAGGTACAGGATTATCATCTCTGATTTACAGGTGAGGAAACTGGGGCTCAGAGATGTGAAATAATTTCCTGAGAGCTGAAAAGGCCGGACCAGGATTTATAGCAGGTAGTACAGTGTGCATACTCTTAATGACTCTTACATTTTCCATCTCTGACCATATCATTGATAAGCTCAGAGAGAGGGGAGAAAAAAACAAGAGCAACATCCGGGGATGTTGAGATCATTATTTTAAATACATGATCTCGACAAACCTGTAAAGCAGATACTCCTATTATCCCATTTTAAAGGTAAGGACACTGAGTTTCAACATGGAGCACCACATCCATGCAAACTTCCGTTCTAGGTCCCCACAGTCCAGGCTCCCAGCTCCCTTCTGCAGAGGCTGGGAAATCATTTCCTCCCAGGCTTTGTGGGGAGCCTCTGGGGCTGGCCTATCTGATGCGGCATCCCTTCTGTGCCTGGGAAATGTGGAAGCCATGCACCAGCAGCCCCGAGCCCCAGAGGGGGTGAGGCCACTAATTAGATGAGTCGGTTCTGGTGTCTGCCCAGCTGTCAGACAGATGGAGACAAGATGGGAATCCCAAATCACTCTGTGTCTTGTAAGTCCTCTGGGTGTGGTGCCCAAGAAAGATGGCATTTCTGGAAAATGGAAATGTGGCCTGTCTCTGGGAAGAGAGGACAGAGTAGGGCTGCAGGAGGGAAGGAACTGGCTTGGGCAAAGAGCTGATTCTTTTCTCCTGTAAGAAAAAGATTTTAAAAACCAGAATGAGCATTCAGTGACCTGGTTTTAAGTCCTGGAAAAGGTTGGCCTTATAAAGTGGGAAGAGCCTGGAGTTTAGGCTTAGAAGACCAGAACTGAAGTCCTATTTCTCCTCTTTTAGCAGCCACTCTGTAAAACATGCCACTCCTAGCACTGATGCAGCACTCAATCTGTGCCAGGTCTTAATCAAATTAACTTTTTCATAATTAAGTAGTTTGATCCTCACAAAGACTATATGAGATAGATGCATTCATTATCCCCATTTTACAGATGACAAAACCAAGACCCAATGGCAGATAGGGCTTGAATACTAAAGTCATGCCCTTAGCTACTATTTTATGCTGCCACAGGGAAAATATATCATTGTAGCTGGGGCTGCTTATGGAGCACTTATACCCAAGTCCCAGTTTACAGATGGGGCGACTCTAAGGCCTTAAGATCTGCAGTAAAATGTTCATAATTCCACAAAGGTCAGAATTCAAACCCAGGCCGACTGACTCGCAAGACCACGTACATTGGTGAGTCTCTTGCCTGGTTTCATTAAAGTCCCCTGGGGAGAGCATTAAACATGCAGACTTTAGGAATCCATTCCTAGAGCAGGCCTGGGGTAGGTCTTAGGAAAGTGTTTAAAATATACCCAAGGCGATTCCAGTTATCAGCCACCTGTCAAAAGTGGCATGTTAGAATTACATGAAATAATGATATGTCAGCTGCAAACTGAAACAAAAATGCTATAAGTATGATAGTAACAAGTTTCATTGTTGTTAATTCCAAACTACTGTAAATGTTCTTTGGAACAATGATGACTGCAAGCAAAGTTGTAGTGAGGTAACAACTGAGATCCAGAAGGCAGTGCCTAAGCTCAAGAAACCAGCAGTCCCATAGTTAAGGCAAAGGTTCTTTTCAGGACTGGATTGCTAAGAGAAAGTGCAAACAACAAGCTAATCCATGCTACTGCCTGCATTTAAAGCCTGTGGACTTCCAGCTACCTATGTTTACAGAGAAGAAGGAAGCCAAAGTGTGATTGAATTCCTTGAAACCCCTGTGTCAAGGGAGTGGGCAGGGATTGGGATTGCTCTGACCAGCACAGAGAAGTGGCTATCTTAGACCTTATCATCTGGGGGTGGAGGGTGAGGGTTTCTGCCAGAAATAGGATAGAACTGACAAAAGAACATTAATGGATTTACTAGTTCTCCGGAAGTGTGTGGAAGTCACCCAGCTGTCATCAAGATAGAAAAAGAAAACCAAACAAATGCTACACACATTTTAGTATGACTCAGATTATACCGTATCTACTTGGGTAGAATTCTGCTTGTGTGTTCATAGAGACCCTGACTTGTATTCTTAGGGACTGTTCACTTTATAGTAATGTGTGATCATGTTTACTTTTGGTCCATTAAGTTGAAAACTTAATTAAAACAAGACTGTCTTTGCCCCTGACCCCCTCCAGGGGGTCTGTCCATGGACAACTCTGACAAATCTTTCCTGAATTACTTAAGTGGTTTTCCTAGGACCCACCCAGATATCCTGAATTTAATGATCCAAGAGAAGAGCTCAGGAAACCTATAATTTTAACAAAAGCTAAGGGTAGCTAGGCTTGGAAAATACTGTGAACATTAGCAGGCTGATTCCTCCAGTGAACAGTTATTTATGGATCACCTACTATGTGCCAAAGTTGGTCAAACTAAGCTCTAGAGGCACAGGGATGAACAAAAAAGATAAATTCCCCAACCTTATGGAGCTTGGAGTCAGGTAGAGTCAATGGAAGCTACATGAACAGTCTAGAAATAAGTAAGGTCCACTTTCAAGTGTGTTCCAAAGGAGAAGTTTAGATTAGGGTGGGTGGTCAGGTAAGGTGCTGTCTGCAAACAGCCTTTTAACCCAGACCTGAAAGATTAAGAGTAAACCAGGATATGAGAGGAGTAGGGGTGAGAATCCAAGGGAGAGAAGAATGAAGACCACTCCAAAGAGGGAAATGCAGAAGTGAACACCCTAAAACAGGAAGCAGGGAGGCCCCAAGAAACAGAAGGAAGGCCAGTGGGACTGCAGCATTTTGAGCAAGCTAGAGACTGTCACAAATCAGGGTGGGGCAGAGGCAGGGGCCAGGTGAGCATATGTTAAGAGTTTAGACTTGATCCTAAGAGCCTTAAGGAACTGATGGAAGATTTTAAGCAGAACGTGACATGATCAGAATATACAACCTTGCAAAACATCATAGGGTCATCTCCCATCCCTACAATAGTTTAATCATGTAATGCCCATGGATCAGACTCCACTCTGCAAAGATAAGGAGTTGATTCCGTTATAGAATCATGGAAAAGGGCACAAGGGAAATTAGCCAGGAATGGGCTCTCAGTTTCCACGCCCCTCCCTTGTCCCCTCTCCCAGGAGTAGAACAAAAGTCCCTCTTGAAACTGAATGTGGGGTCACATGAACTGAAAATGAAAACCCATCAGTATGTGCCCTGCTCCCCCTCCTACTACCTTGTTAATTCCACACCCTCTGGAAATCAAATCTCTGCCGTGTTCTTCAGACAGCAAAGCTATCAAGAGCCTGCTGCATAATAAGGTCTTAAGGAGAATCTTTGGAGGCCCCTGGAGAATGGCCATGCTGGGCTGGAAGGGGCCAGACTGCCCCAGGCTATGGCATCAAGTGTTGCAGATGCTGCATTGGGTGTCCTGTGTTACCTGCTCACCCCCCAGGCCTCCTTCTTCAGGGTTGGCTGGGGATGGCTCTATACCTGGCTCTAAGATGGGATGGCCCAGCACTAGCCAATCAGACCTCCATGTTCTCCTGGTCTTTGTGATTATTGACTGAGTCACAGCCCAGTCAGAACTGAAGACTATTCTTCGACTTTGAGGGAAATGCTGGTTAAGGCTAATATCTCTTTTTTCTTGCTGGGTTTGCAAGTAGGATAGGATGCAAGCCTGAAGCTGTTGGTTACCTTCTTGTCATCACAGGGGGCACATCTACATAGATTGGAGCCAACATGGAGAGAATCAGAGCTGAGATGGAGAGAAAGAATGAGAGAGACTTCTGAGGATGGCAAGTGAACACGAGGATCCAGCTGGAACTACCCATTTAAATACCATTCCTGTTCCTTCTTTTTGAGTTAGCTTTCTGTGTCTTACAACTTAAAGTTCCAACTCTTACAGTTGCATTCTCCCTCCCTCCCCAAACTCTCACTGCACAGGCTCAGCAAACTTTGGAGATGAACAAGACGGAGGTGGATCATACCAAGGAATGTATGCATTGGCTGTCTCCCTTAATATCCAAGCAACAGGAGGATATGATTCCCATGAATGAGAGAAGAAATAAGAGTACAGCATGAAGCAACTGCAGTAAGCAGGATTTTAGCTAGACTCCTGGAAAGACTTTCTGAACTAAGGCATCAGACAGCCTTTTCTCATTTCGGGTCTCTGCTCTGGATCCCAGCTAATATCGCAACAACAGCAGCCAAAAAAGAAAAGAGAGAGGGAGAGAAGGAAAGAGAGGAAAAAAAGAGGGTGTCCTAAACCAGTAGTTCTCAACCTTGACTACATATTTCAATCACCTATGGAACATTTAGAAAATATTGATGCCAAGATACTACCTACAGGAATTCACCTTGAGTAGGAAGAGGACTTGGCATTTTTGGAAAACCACAGGGCTCTTAGTGCCTTCCTAGTCAAAGTGTAGCCCATGGAGCACTAGCAGCAGCAGCAGCAGGGAGTTTCTTAGAAGTAGACTTTCAGGTCCCGCCCAGACCCACCAATTTCAAATCGCATTTTTACATGATGTCTAGGTGGGTCATGTGCACATTAAGGTTCAAAACCACTGAGCTACAGGGCTCCCCAGACCCCAGCTTCAACTCTGGGGAGAAGGCTGGCATGCATCTCTGTCCGGGCTATGCAACATCCACAGGGAAGTGAGCTGCCCTGGGGGATGGATAGGTGTGGCCACATGGAGGAAGGACAGAATTTGGTCAGGGAGACAGAAGGAGCAGTGCCTCCTGGGCCTATCACCCCTGGCTTCCCAACATAACTCTGTGCTGTGTAACAGGCACTTAAATCACCCACAAATACAACAGCCCTGAGTTACAACACCAGAGCAGCATCACACATGACAACCGAGGAAATCACTTTTACGATTCATTAGTGCTCCTTAATAGAGACCATCTGCTCCAGGTGTGACGGCCTCTGTGATGGGCTGGACCATCTGAGGGTGCTTCCCACCAGCCAGCCTCACTGTGCAAGTGAGTGACCGGGATGAGTCTCATTCAGCAGGTCTGGGGCGGGGCCTCGGGCTTTGCCAGCTTCTCACCAACCCCCAGGGGCTGTTGATGCTGCTGGCTCTTGGAGGAGCAAGAAAGCCTTAAAGTCCAAGGACATGTTCCAGAGGCCCTCTGTATAGCATCCCTGTGCTGAGAGATTTCTCTAAGAGCAATCTCCTGTAACGCTAACAATGTCGTAAGTGGAAGTTATTCCCATTTTCCACCTGATGCAACTGAGGTTCAGCGCCCACTGGAACCTAAGTTTCCAAACCTAGCCTGGCATCAGAATCCCCTGGCAACCTTCTCAACCCCCGTCCCCCCCGCCCTCCCCCCCCCGGGGAGATTTCAGCTCTGAGGTGGGCCCAGGACTTCACCAGTTTTAACAGGCCCTCGAGCAATTACAATGCAACTAGTCTGTGCACTGACTAGCTTTGGGGACTACAGATTAAGGTGTCACTATGTGCTTGGAGCAGAACAGACTTATTCTTGTGCTTGCCGCTTTCTTTAAAGAGTAACTGTATTTTCTTTATGTCCTTGACATCTAGCCCAAGACCTGTCAAAAAGCAAGAACTTAAAAAGACTTATTGACTCACTAAATGAATTGAGAAACTGATGGTGGAAGGATGCATGCAGGCAGGGAGGGAGGGAGAAGAGAAAGGAGAGAAGGAAGGAGGAAAGAACAGGGGAGAGAAGTGAAGAGAAGAGAGGGAGAAAGAAAGCCCTGGAGTTCCTAGAGCTTGGCATTTACCCACAAATTTGCATCATCCTTGGGAGCATTTTTTTTTAATATCACAAATACAAAATTACATGTACTGTTTCAGCAAGTGAGCAGCCCAAGGGGAGATGCCTGTATTTACAGGATGCACCAAAATGCTTGGCAGCTGAAGAGAGTAGGCAGGGACTTTGGGGGATGGGGGTAAGGGGGGGTCAAGCCTCACTGCTGAGATGCAGAATCACTGTGTTGACGTCTGTGCCAAGCAGCGCAGCTGGCTCCCCAGGCATCAGGCATTAACCTACAGCCATGGCGTGTTTGCAGAAAACAGACATTAACCTACAGCATGGCCTGTTTGCTCATTTTCTCCCACCTGGATATAACCACCCTGTCTCTCTTCTTCTCCCACTTCCTGACCTGGCCTCCTTTTTATCTCAGTTTGCAACCTTTCATTCTATCTTGTTCTCTGGGGTCTAGAACTTACTTTTCAAGGCTGTACGCTCTCCACCTCCACCTCTCTCTGGCAGTGTCATTAAGACCCATTCTTTCACCACCAGGAGAGGAGATCCAGCTGCCATCAGCACAGCTGTGAATTAGGTGAAAGTGGTTTTCCTATTTCCCCTTCCCCCATCCCCACTGGAACCCAAGCTACCCACCCCCAGACTCCAAACCCAACTGTCATTTTCCATTCAGTCCCACGGCTTCCGAGATGAAAAGCCATGATGATTCTAAATTTACATCTTCAATCTCAGCTCATCTCCTGACCTCCAGCCTTTGTATCCAACTGCCTGGCTAGTATCTCTACTTGGGACTCTATGGGGACCTTAAATTTCACATATCTAAAACTGAACCTCTAATTCTCCTCCACTCCTCTCTTCCCATCATCCACCCCACCTGTCACGACACCACCCAGTTGCTCAGTCCTCCATGAACACTTCCTTGCAAACTTCCAGAGCCAATTGTTCAGTGAATCCTAAGAATTCACAATATATCCCAAGTCTGACCAGTTCTCAACAGTCTACCTGCTACCACCCTGGTCCAAGCCACCATCGTCTCTCCCCTGGATAATTACAACATCCCCAAACTGATCTTCTGGCTTTTCTTCTTGCCTCCCACCATCATCAGCCTCCACACAGAGACCAAAGTGAGCCTCTGAACATAGAGGTCAACTCAGATCATTCAACATTCACTCATCGTCCACCATCTGGACACCCTTCTATGGTCTACAAGCTCTTGCCTGGTCTCGTCCCAAGCCACCTCTTCAACCACATCCTCTTACATTCTCCCTATGCACACTGCTCCAGTCACACGGGTCTTTTCATCCCTAACACCAAGTTCATTCCAACCCCCATACCTGTGTGGGGAAGGGCAGGGGAAGACAATTCATCCATTTGTTCAGCAGTGTCCCTCAGCAATGTGTTAATCTGGATTAGAAAAGTCATGCTTTGCCATTATTATATCCTTTGCCCTTCATTGTCCGAGGGTCTTGCTTTTCAACAAAGACCAAGCTTAGTAAGTGCTTGCTATCATCAAACTTGTTAAATAAATTATAATAAATTCACATCATGGAATTCTATATATTGATCTTTCATTTTTGATATGAAATTATTTTATTAATAACTTTTTAATATTTTATTGATAATATTTATGAAAAAAGAAGACAGGAAGGATATACCCCAAATTGAAAATGAGATCATCTTTGACTTGTGGGATTATGGCTAAAGTTTAGTTTCTTTTGTCTTTTCACCATTTCCTAAATTTTCTACTATGAATATTTATCACTTATGCAATCAAAACTTAATTTTAGAAATTTTAAATGTAATCCTGTTTGGAGATGAAACAACTAATCATCTAATACTCTGAGAGTCCACTATTCTGAGACTTGGATTCTCACCTTTGTTCCTTAAGTGCTTCCAGGCAAGTCACAATGTCTCAGGACTCCATTTCTTCCTCTGAAAAATGGGGGCATCATTTGTTTTTGGTATAGAAGGAAGATGAGATTCAAATGACAATATCTTCATGCAAAGATTCTGAAAACAGAAAGAGTAGTATGTCTTGAAGTATTATCACTAGTGACTCCTTTCCAAGGTTTTGGTGGATGCTACAGAGCTTGCTCCCCTCTTAGCAAAGCTATTGGCATAGCCTTGCTTCATCCTAAAGGATGCCTACTGGTACAGATGTTAGGGCCCTGTACGGCGGCAACAGAGGAACAAATACTAGATTACCTTTACCTAAGTAATCACCCACTCTTTACATGCAAGACCTAATATTTCAGGGTATTTTCCTAAATCACCCCTCCAGATATGACCAATGCAGCAGGATCTAAAAGCAGGATATTGAGCCAAGTTCTCTCCCTTTCCCTTCAAGTTCGACCCAGATTCCCAACTACACCCCATAGCATGCCCAAACACCCCAATGCACACAAGCATGCTCATGACTAAAAAGCCTTCATTTAAATTCTATTTCCCTTTTAAAAAGAAAAGTGCATCTGAGAGACTGTGATATTTTGTCCAAATTGAGCTAAGTGTCGCAGACCAAGACTGACAGCAGACACAAAGCGCTGGCTCATTACTCTCGCCTAATGTCTCCCACCGCAGTCTCAGAGAAAAAGGCTCATTGGGCAGCCACTGAAGGAGACATCCATTAGGTTCCTTCCTCCCTATCAGAGCCTCAGTTTCCCCATCTGTAAAATTTGGAGGACAGACTAACTCAAGGAGTCAGATATCAATTTTACTCTTCTATCCTTTGAAATTCAAAAGAAAATAGCCCAGGTCGGTATTCCATATGTAGTCAAAGAGTCAGCTTTCTTCCTAGTTGGTCTAGGGATACTTGAAGGGTGGGGCTGGGACTTGTAGTTTTCCATCTCTGGATTTTGCTGAGTTAGTCCAGTTTATGGATTATCAGCTCACTATGCCAAATGAATTCTTTCCATATTGTGTCATCTCACTCTGGTACTGCCCTTATTCCTTCACTCCCTAAAATGCCACCAACACAAGTCTCAGTGTGTGAAACAGAATTTTACTGATAGTTTGGGTCAACAAACTGTGCACTTCCATAAAACAAACTACTTAAAATTGCAGATTGGATTTCCTAGTCTTTGACATTTTTGGCCACCCCACCCCCAGGTATCTCCTATGTTCTTTTCTTTCTCCTTGGGTTTCAGCCATCCATCATGTGGCTCACTCTTCTCACCTACAGCCTCCACATTCCCTCTTTCCTGTTCATCAAAAACCTTGACTTCCTATTAATTATGCATTAGAATTTACCTCCCTCTTTGTTTTGTTGACTTTTTACAGCTTATGTTTTTGAGGTCCAATCTTCAACACCTAAAACAGCCTAGAAAAGTAAGTTCTAAGACAAAGACAGTTTTCTCTTCAAGAGGTGCACTGATAGTGTTAACAGCTTTTTTTTACTCCTATTCACATGCTTACTCTACCTTTCCCCAATTCCTTGCCTGAAGCAGACATCACTAATCAGTCTTACTACCCTTCTCCACTAATAGGACCTCTGTCCAACAAAGAACTGTAAGCAGACACTACTAGTAGCTAACTGCTGCCACAATAGGTACAATCTCTGCACCATCTCTGATGCCCAGTAACTTCAAAGATTCCTTCCAGCTTTGCCTTTCTAGGGTCATTAAGAGTAGAATATTCATTAAATAAAATCAACTGAAGAGTGCATTAGGCATCTGCATGGCAATATTCCAGGCAACCTGAATAGGACATACTCCTGCCTCAAATATTCCCCTTCTCTCCATTACAAAAGTCTGCCACTGGCCCTAAGGTAGCCTGCATTTGTTCACTTCTTTGGATTCAACTATGAAAGATCTTGGTTCAATAAGAATAGCTTGACCCCATTCTCTGCTCAGAATGTTGTCCCTTTACCTTTTTCCTTGGCTTGACTTCCTTCTACTCAGCCTTCTGAGTTCAGATGAAATGTCACTTTGTCAAAAAAAGAATCTCTGATACTTGCTCCCCCAAGAATAGGTCAGGCTCCCCTCTTTCTTTGTGCTCTCTTAGTACCATGTATTTCTCCACTAAAAGCCTTATCATCATTTAATTATATAAACACCTATATAATTATTACTTATTGTCTACCTCTCCTACTAGACCTCAGCCCTAGCACCAAGACATGTCTGCACCATAGTAGATGCTCAATAAATATTTGCTAAATGACTGACCTACTATTGATTAATTAATATCTGGTTTTCAGGATGATGGTGAGACTTAGAGGGGCATCCTGTATATAAAATGCTCAGCAAAGTGCCTGGCACATAGTAAGTGCTCCATGAAGGGTAGTAAGAAGAAGAAGAGTACTTTCTCTATGCCAGGCTCTATCCCCTTTCTATATATTATCTCATTTAATTCTTACAACACAGAAGCAAAGCACCTTGCCCAGTGCCACCAAGGGGCACAGCAGTGATGGGCACCCTGACAGGTAACCTCCAAGCCTCTGCTTGTGTGCTGTCCAGACGGGATCAGGGGAAGGGTGTTAGAATAGGGATTGGGAGGGTGAGTGGAGTTTCCTACTGAAAGGAAAGGACTAAAGACCTGAGTTGTAGAGTTAAACCAACCTGAGCTCCCATCCCTCCTCAGCGACTTCCTAGTTGGGTGGCTTAAACAAAGTCACTTATCCTCTCTGAAACTCAGTGTTCTCTATGAAAATGGGAATAATACCTATGTCTACAATTGCATTATGATGGTGAAATAAGATCCCATAAGGTGGTCCACTGCCTGACACATTATGCAGTGCTCATAAAAACAGAAGCCAAGATCATTGTTTCCTCTGGATTTTCCTCTCTCTCTCTCTCCTCCTTCCTTCCTCCTTTCCTCTCATCTATACCCTTTGATTCTTAGGACATTTTTTAAGGGAAAAAGAAGATGAAGAGAGGCATGCATGTGTGTTTTGGAGAGAACTGTTTTTTCCCTTATGCCTGAAAAACAAAGACAGATTATTGGGTACAATTAATTGTTCAAACTGCCAGAGATTTGAAAGTAGAGGGAGTAAACAGATGCTGCTCAGAGCTCTGTGCTCATTAACTCAGAGAAAGGATTCATTTCCTATGCATGATTAACTCCCCATCGTCGGTGATATACACAGCAGATGATCAGATGAGAATTGATTATTCCACAGACGGAGGGTGTGGAGACTAGGCCTGCAGCTTCCATGACAATGCTGTCCCTAAATTCCCGGGATATCTGTGATCAGAGCCTTGACCCTGGAAGATGATCTTCTCTTTGACCCATTTCTCTCTGAGGGTTCTAGAAAGGACAGTGATCAAAAGTAGCTCAGGGGAGCCTAGAGAGGTGGAAAGGACCAGGAAGGAGCCACCTTGGGTCTCCACTGTGTCTTGCAGTTGCTTAAAGCGATAGCTACTCTTTGGGAAACAAGGGTAAGATAGCAGGGCTCATGCTCAACAGAAAAAACTCCCAGAACCAAAATAAAGAGCCAACATCACAGACTTCAAGGCTGATTCATGGAGATTTGCCGCATAGTTACTGAGGGCCTAGTGTGATATTGTAAATCAAAAACACTGTAGCCTCATCTCCCTACCTTGATGGACCATGTCTTCCTGGATGGCTGAGTGAGTACCCACAGTGCCAAGTTGGTAGGGAAAAATCCAAAGTGCTCTAGAATACCCTCTCTTTCCAGTAAAGGGCAATGCCACTGCAAGGGCTTTCTTCAAACTTTTTGGTCCAGAGAGAAAGCAGGGGGCTCTGTCCTTCATGACACTCAATCCAACAGCCTTAGATCACTCATCCAGAGCCAGGCTCTGCTGGGGAAATGTTGCTGAATCAGACACATTCCCCACTCTTACAAGCTCAGGCTAAGAGTGGTGATGGATGAGGACACAAAAGATTAGAAGACAAAATTTCCAAATGTCTTTGCATGGATTGGGCTAATCTGTGGTGAATTCTTTATTAGGACTTGGAAGCGAGAGAAAAATGAGACCTACACTTGAGTTCTCAGCCTTGAGTATGCATTCTTCATAAAGTTAAATTTATTTGATTGTTAAAATGACTGCTCATCCCGAAATAATGGCCCTCCTTCTCTGTATCTCTGTTTGTGTTGAAATAAGATTCTTTGATGATGGTGTAGCCAGAGGTAGTCTGTTTCTAAGTTTTCTTTGGTAAAATCAAGAGTTGCCAAATCTATATCAGATCTCTCCTTTTAAAAATTGTTTTACATGTTATTGGCCCATGAAATCTCCAAATCTCACAGCCACAGCTATAAATAAGAGTGGTACAGATAAAGCACTGTGGGAGCTCAGCAAGGAGGGAAAGATGTTTTCTGACTTGCATGAAATCAGAAAAGGCTTCAAAAGAGTTGACATTTCAGTTGACACTTTAAAGATCGATGGGCTTTATATTTGTAGAGTTTGAGGTGGATTCAAAAGAACATTCCAAGCAGAGGACACAGCCAGAACAAATGCTCAAGGGTAAGAAAAGAATCCCCAAATCAGTCATGCTGCAGGAATAGACAAGACCTAGTTTAATCAGAGCAGCAATGGAGTCCAACCTGTGAGCCTCTGCCTCCTTGAGGCCTGTGGAGGTATTGCAAGGTTTCTGCCAATTTGTGCACCCGTTTGCCAAGGTTTCATCCCTAGTAAAATTACTTTTCAAATATCTGTAGATCTATCTATTCATTCAAAAGCCTAACTGAATTCATAGATGTATTTGGTCAACAAATGTTTTCGCAAGCAAAACATATTAAAATATTGACTGCTATTTGGGGAATCCATGACTTTTTTTTAATGTCAAAAAAAGACCCTCACACTCATTCCCCATCCATTCATTTAACAAATATCTACTGAGCACCCACTCTGTGCCAGGAACCATACTAGACACAAGCTACTGTGATAAACAAGATTAGAAGCAGGGAGCCCAGTGAGAAGGCCATTGTTGACTCTCAAGACTCACAGATTAGAAGGACAAATACCCTGTATTTGAACAGTGGCATAATAATATAGGTTCTGGTGGGAAGCTGGGATTCTGGAAGTTTTCAAGATCCCTATGAGGAACTGGCTGACTACTTCCTGGGTGACATCAGGATTAGGCCTCTCTCACATCTTTGAGTTAAGAGGTCATCCTCATACCAAAGAAAAACAGGCTTGACATGTTCACTTTGCTCAGTTTCCATCCTGCATTCCTTACCTTGACAACTGAAATGTAACCCACTGGTAGCCACAACCTTGATCCTTTTTACTAGGTAAATGCATCCATCCCCCAAATGCTACGAATATTGATAGCAAGGCTCACAGCTGCCTCAAAAGGAGCATTGCTCTCAACCAAAGAGGAGCTGCTTTACAAAGAAAACTCCCTGGTACCTACCCTCCACCCCTGGGTAGGGCGACATGAAGCCAATGACAGACCTATCTGGGAATATAAAAGGCCCAATTCACCTTGCAACCTAGCAGATATGTGGCCAACTTCTACACACCAGTTCTTTGGGTCTGCCCTAGACAACCATTGTTTAGATGAGGATGGAATAGCCTCACCCCAAAAAGCAAGGAGTATCTTCAACTGCAAGAAAAACAATTCCATTCCTCTGCCCCACAATATCTACATCCCTTCTTAGCCTGAAGCAGTCAGAGAAGACATCATCCCATACCCCTCAAGAATGAGGAATGAACAACAATGGGGGAGGGGGGAGTATAACCACAGACCAAAGCAAATTTACATTTATTGTAGTTGTTGATTGAGTAACTTATAACACTGATACAAATAATAAACATTTTTTAATTTAAAAAGGCTCAACCCCTTATCTCAAGGTGGGACCAATTTTGCAGTGCAAGTCACAAGAGCTATCTGTAGGATGAGACTTTAACTAGTCTCCACCTGAGATCACTTCCTTGCTTCGCTCCTCCCCCTGCCTTTTCCTGGTCCCCCCGTTCTCCTTCTCTGAGAATCTTACCTCAATGTATCACATGCATGAGAATCCCATTCTCAGGCTCCATGTTTTGGGAACCCAACCTACGATATCAATCTTGCACACCATTCTCTAGCCCAATGCTATTAATAATGAGATGACATTTTTGAGCTCCTACTGTGGGCCAGACACCATGGGAAGTGCTTTAAATGTTTCATCTTATATGAATCTCAAAAGTTCAGGGCCATTACCTCCATTTCACAGATGAGAAAACTGAAGCCTTGAAGGAGTACCATGTGGCACCCCTAACAAATTTCCTCTGGCCCCTTGGAAGGAATCCAAATCTCCCAGGCAACTGCTCCCCTCTTTCTGCAAATGATCCTTTATTCCAGGGGTTCCTAACAAGGAGTCCTTGAGCCTGAAGTTCAAGAAAACATTCTTGTGGGGATGTGTTGGTGTGGATGTGATATATTTATTAAATAATACACAGTATAGCGTGGACTCAGTAAAGGGTCTATGGAACAAAAAAGGTTAAGAACCCCTGCTTTACTCCATTTAAGATGTTCCTCCAAGCCCCTCTTCCTTCCTCCTACTTCTTTCTCACTCCTCGTACCTCCCCACCCCACTTCTGAACACCTAGAGTCAATAACACGGGTTTCACTGCTCAGGAGGCTCAACTCATTTCCATCTATTTTCGTTTTCTCTCAACGTCTTTTTAAAATTGGCAACAAGCACCTTAATCCTCCCAAGGATTGTTCACTCAACAACATGTTCCTAGCATTTTTAATAGGTGTGCGTGTGGGGGTGTCACACCACCTCCTCTTCCAAGTTTCCTCTTCCGAGTGCTTAAAATAATTGGCGAGATCTGGGTCGGTCCTAGAATCCCAGAAGTTTCTCTCTCCCAAAGCATCAGTCTTCACTGCTTGCAGAGCCCAAAGTTATCCTGAAACCCCAAACTCTTCCATGCAGGAAAGGGCATAAGAAAATGACAATGACTTATATTAGGCATCTCTAAACAAGGAGGGAGTGGTAAGCATAGTAAAAGGCAGAGGAAACAAAATAAGGAACAAACCTAAAGATTTGCTTGGAATATGTTCTCTCTTTCTCCAACTATTGAACTCTTATTTATGCTTCAAAACCCAGTTTAAATGAGTTTTCCCAGTCCCCCAACATACTCACTGCTTTTTGAGGACATACAGAGAACAGCCCACTCTCAGAACACAGAATGAAAGATAATTAGGGGGTCTTGTGTGAGATGACCCAGGATCAAATCCTTGCTCTATCACTCACTGGCTTCATGACACTGTGCAAGTCATGCAATTTCTCTAAGCCTTAGCTCCCTCATCTGTAAAATGGTAATACATATAAATCACTTAGCACTTTGCCTGGAACACAATAAATACTCATTAAAATGATAGCAAATTTCTTCATTACTATCCCCACTATCACTCTCTTCTCTAACTCCCATAAGTACCATTTTCCTATTGTTTGCTATTTATCCTAGATGGTCTTGTTTTGTTCATTAACGTTTAAAGTGTGCATATCTCTTTTCCTTAAATACCTTGCAAGGTCCTTGGGTACAGGAAGCACATCTTCTACTTTTATATCTCACACAACTGTGAGAACAGTGCCAAACAGGAAGACATGCTCAAATATCTGCGGAATGAATTCTTAAAGCAGTGGCTGAAAGTATAGGTACTTATTTCACTTGATAACAGGATAAACACCATTTGTATTTACACTCTTGTTTCCAAGACTAATTGATGTGGGTCTTACAATCATAAAAACCCCTCTAGACTCTCACCAAAAAATGGCAGAAGCCATCAATTAACAAACCATTAGATGTATTAGCAACCTATTAATGTGTTCTTAGTGCAGGGACACTGGTGGATTTTCAGTTATCTGGCTGCCCAGCAGCACTGGATTTAACTGAAATGTTCAGTTTGGTTTTTAGCTCTCCATCAGCCCTGCCTGCTCTTTGAAATGAGAATTAACTTATAATGTAGCTAATATAAATATGGATATAGATAGAGCTATGCAATAGCATCTAACCCAGTTCTTGGCATATTATAAATCCTGAATACATGGGGGCTATAAAAATTTGGGGGGAAAGTAGAGCTGGATAGTGGAAAGAGAGTTCAAACACCAGCTCTACCCTTTGCCAGCTGTGTGACCTTGGGAAAGCCATTTTATCTCTTGATTTCCAGTTTCCTTATAAGCAAAATGGGCATTAAAAATACCCGCACTGCTGGATTATTGTAAGTATGAAATATATATGCATGAAATATATATATATGGTATGGTGGTTGTCCAAATCTACCTAATCCAATCCTCCTGGCTTCAAGCATCACTTGGTCTGCTTCCGCCATCATTCGCTCATTTAGTCATTCATTCCTCCAATTCAACAAATATTCACTGACCTCCTGAAACATCAGTCACTGTGCTGGGCACAAAAGATCCAGTGGGGAAAAAAAGAGTATAGTCCCTGCCCTCATGAAGTTCATGGCCTAGGGGAAGCTAAAGGCAACTCATCAGTTAGTATGAGAAGGTTATGAATGTTATGACAGAAGGTAGCACTGAGGCCTGGGGAGGACAGGGGACCCCGCGGGGCCTGGGTGGTAGGGAGAAGAGCTCACTCGGGGATTTCCCAGGAGCTGTGTGCTGGCTCTTGTGCCTCCTCCTGCCAGTGGCACACCCACCCTCCCACCATTTGCATGGTGATGCCTGGAATTACACGCCTGGAACTACATGCCTGGGACTACGTCTGTCCCTCCAGCCCTATGGGCATTAGCGTCATTCTGTTTGGGGCAGGCGGTCTCTGAGGGGCCCCCAGTGACCCCTGCCTCCTGGGATACATGCCCTTGTGTAATGCACAAGGACTGGGAGCTGGACCTCCTACCTGGCTTCTAACACACAGAGAACAGGAGCAGTGTTGGGATGTCATTTCTGACATCAGCCGATGCCTTGACTGTAGCCTTGTGTGAGACCCTGGGAGGGAGGCCCCAGCTAAGCCGTGTGCAGACTGCTACACCACAGAAGCTATTTTAAGCTGCCAAGTTTGGGGGTCATTTGTTACGCAGCAATGGACAGCAAAGATATTGCAGTTACTCTCTCTGTTACATCAATGTCACTTTTTACCTTTTCCATCTTCCAATAAGCATTGAACAAATTTCCTATATGAAACTGCCTCCATTAACTAACTGGTAGTTCTATTTTTCCTGAACGGATAGTGATGGACACAAGATGACATCTAAGCTAGACCTTGAGGACAAGTGGAGGTAAGCTATGCAAAGAGGATGGGAAGAGCATTTCAGAAACAGGGAATGACCCGTGCAAAGGCTCAGGGACCAGTCGTTCTTTAAACGTATTTATTAAGCAAGTGCTATGTGCCTGGCCCAGGGATAGGCGTGGAAAATGAAGCTAGGGATGGGAAAGCAGGGTCCTGCACTTGCCTTGCATTCTTAACCTAGGCATGAGATGTGTCCCCGCTCCCTGCTGCAGCTTTTCATCTGTAAAACGAGGGGGCTGCAAAGGAAGCCTAAGGGCTGGAAGCAGCTTTGTGAGAGGCAGAGCTCCTCCACCCGGAAGTCATCAGAGTCCTTTAACGACGGGTGCTCTCAGCTCCTGAGTGATCCAAACGGCTCCACTGCCCGAGAGGTCAGCGGCCCTCTGCTGGCCTGGAGCTGGCTGAGCCAAGGCCCAGGCTAACAGGCCAGCGCGCTGCTGCCGGTCATTGATAAAAACAGGCTGTAAGACAAAGAGCAGCCTCCCCGCGGCCGCCCGCCCCATCAATCATCAGCTACCAAAGGCTATTGAATTACCTTAGGAAGATGGATGAGGCCGAGCTGGAAGGCTGATTGATAAGGTTTCCCTTTGAATAATTCCGCGTAGCAAGCTGGGTTTGAGAAATGGGGTCTTTCCACCAGCTCTGCCCTCTCCAGGCCATCACTGCTTGATGCTTTCAAGATAAACACGTTTCTTTGGGGGCTGCCAGAGTGTCTGTGATGAAGGAAGAAAACTTACTGTTAGGCCCCAGGGAAGTATCTACTTCTGCCCAAGGCATAAATTGCGACTGTGTCTTATTATTATAATTCATTGTTTACAGAATAAATGTTTTAATAACAGCTATCACTTATTAAGCATATTTGCTATACTAGGCAATGGGCAGAACACTTGAGTTCATTAAATCCTTAAACAACCAGTGGGAGGTACAGTTACTTTCCATCTGATAGATGAGGAAATTAAAATTCAGAGAGGTGGCATGCCTTCCTCAAGGACACACAGCTCTTAAGGGATAGAGCTGGGACTCAAACCCATGCCCTTAACGAGAGGTTGGCAAACTTTTTCTGGAAAGGGCCAGGTTAAATATTTTAGATGTCATGGGCCACACTCTCTCAGTCACAACTACTCACCTCTGCCTTTTTAGCGCAAAAGCCGCTGTAGATAATACATATGCAAATGAACATGACTGCATTCCAATAAAGCTTTATTTACACACACAGGCAGTGGGCCAGATTTGGAACATGAGCCATAGTTTGCCAACCCCTCCTCTTAACAGTTACCCGGCACTAACTCTACATTTGGGCTTTGCAGTTTTCTCCACTTATCTGTCTCCACATAGAAAATGCACTGGTTCCTCACGGAGTCATTTACTTTATTCACTTCTAATTCTTTTATTACCTTCCTGAAGCACTAGCTCTAGAAAATACGGAGATTCTGTTAGTTAGAGGGTAAGATGGGTAATAGATTTCCATCATTCATTTTATTAGTCAGGAAAGGACCTGCCATGCTGCAGTAACAATAAATTCCAAAATCTCAGGAACTTGGTAGAGAGTTTTCAAATGTGGCATTATGGGCATTTGGGGCTGGATAATTCTTTGCTATCCTGGGCATTGTAGGAGGTTTAACAGCATTCCTGGTCTCTACTGTTTGGATGCCAGTAGCATCTCCCTAGCTGGATAATTAAAAATGTCTCCAGACATTGTCAAATGTCCCCTGGATTGCAAAACCATCCCCATTGAGAACAACTGACTTAGCACAGCAAAACCTATTTCTCACTGATGAGAATTCTGATATGGGTCATCAGCTCTCCCTGACATTTCCCCGGCCGTGGAGCAGATGACATCCAAGATGCTTCCATCTGCAAGTCTGCCATCTCAAAGTTCTTCACCCCGTGCTATACATGATGGACAGACAAGGAATGGAGAACCCCTTTTCTTAACTTCCTCAGACTGTAAGTAACACTTGTGCCCTGCAAGGGAGTCTGGAAAACAAAGGAAAACACATGCACTATTTGGTGACCTTTACTGATCATTCATTCACTCAATTAACAGCTAGTGAATGCCTATTCCAGTCAGCCAGATACTGATGCTGGGGATTCCTCAGTGAATAAAATGGACTTTGTCCCCGCTCATACTTACATTCTTACTTTATTGTGCTCTTTCAGGTTTGAAAAAACAAAAGATCTCAGGTTGCCTTTGATGACAAAGATTATTGAAAGGCTACATATTAACTATCTCGGCAGTCATGGTAGGTCCAAAACTCCTGAACCCTGTGAAAAACTTGAATAATATCTCAGAAGTCTGAGTGACCTTGTTTCCCTTTGTTCACCCATCGTTCATAAGTCCTAAAGCAGAGTCCAAATGGATCATTCCCCATTAGTGGGCCCTTGCTGGCAAAGCCACTTCAGAGTTAGACTGTGGCCATGAACAACTCTAAAATTTCAGGGGCTCACAAAAACAAATATTTGTATTTTGCTCATGTCCATGTCATCTGTAAGTTGGTTTCACCTCTGCCCTATGTGTTCTTTTTATTTATTTTTTATTTTTTAATTGTCTTTTTTTCCCCCAAAAGATACGTACATCACAAAAAATGTTACATTAAAAAATATAAGAGGTTCCCATATACCCCACCCCCCCACCCCACCACGCATCCCACATCAACAACCTTTTTCGTCAGTGTGGCACATTCATTGCATTTGGTGAATACATTTCGGAGCACTGCTGTACGACATGGATTATAGTTTACATTGTAGTTTACACTCTGCCCCAATACATTCAGTGGGTTATGGCAGGATATATAATGTGCAGCATCTGTCCCTGCAATATCATTTAGGACAACCCCAAGTCCCAAAAATGCCCCCATATCACATCTCTTCTTCCCTCTCCCTGCCCTCAGCAACTACTGTGGCCACTGTCTCCACATCAGTGCTACAATTTCTTCCATTGCTAGAGTCACAATTGTTCTATAGGAGAATACCAGTAAGTCCACTCTAATCCATATTTTATTCCTCCATCCTATGGACCCTGGGATGGTGGTGTCCACTCCACCTCTAAATCAAGAAGGGGCATATATCCCACATGACTGATGGATGTGATTGCGATTCTCCTTCTTGTAGTTGTAGACATTCCTGGTTCCCTGGTGTGGTGGTTGATCATCCTCACCTCCCTGTTAGCTAACCTGGGTAAGTCCAATGAACCGGAGAGTAGGTGCTGCAACTCTGCTGATGCTCAGGGCCTAGATGGCACATGGCCAGTCCAGAGATTCAAGTTCTCCTGAGTATACACCAATCCCAGCACCAAACACAGGTTCAGTAAAAGTGACAGAAGAGGCACGTGCAGAAAGGTCACATCTGAGTCCAACTCCATCACACTCAGGAGCACAAATTCCAAAGTAGGGCCCACTGACAAGGCATTGAACTCCAGAGCCATCTTCCATGACCATAGGACCTGTGTGTCTCCGTAGCCCTCAGGAGCACCACCACCTGGGGTTGTATCTACTTTGGCTGTCTCTGAGATCCCACTGAGATGTGCATAGGCGTGATGCCTCTGATGACCTCCCAATTCATTTTGAAGTCTCTTAGCCAGATAAACTCATTTATCGTTACCATTTCCCCCTTTCATTCAAGGTCTTTTTCTAATTGCATCACCAGCTGGTGATTGGTAGTAATCCCTCAGCACTAGGGAGGCTTATCCCCAGGAGTCATCTCCCACTTTGGGGGGAAGGTAATGCATTTACATACTGAGTTTGGCTTAGAGAGTGGCCACATTTGAGCAACACAGAGGATCTCAGGAGGTAAATATTAGGCACCCTGCAACTCTAGGCCTAGCTGAAATTTCAGGTACACAGGCTCACAAGCATAGTCATCAGTATCAAGGGCTCATCATTGGACCATCCTTCTTCACTGGTCTTTGCCCTTGGACTTGGAGGATTGTTGCTGTTCCATTGGGGAATGTGACAGAGCTGCCCTGACTAGGAACTCAGCACTCCCTCAGTTGTCATTTGTAACTCTACCTACTATGAAAACACCCAACAAATATCTAAACATTTTTATATACCCTATATATATGCCCTGAAGAACTCCCTCCCACCATGTGTCCCCCATCAATGACACCCCACACCAGTGCTCCTCCCCTGCCATAGTTGAACCCCTCTGTGGTCCAAAACTTCCTCAAAAATGAAGCCTAATATATTGCCAAATTCAATTAGTAGGAAAATGAAATAGAAATGATAGGTTTAAAGATGAGAAATAGAATATATGCAAATTTATAAAAACTAAAATAAAGTAAAAAATAAATTGGGGGAAACGGACTTTGGCCCAGTGTTAGGGCGTCCGTCTACCATATGGGAGGTCCGCGGTTCAAACCCCGGGCCTCCTCGACCCGTGTGGAGCTGGCCATGCGCAGTGCTGATGCGCGCAAGGAGTGCTGTGCCACGCAAGGGTGTCCCCCATGTGGGGGAGCCCCACGCGCAAGGAGTGCGCCCGTGAGGAAAGCCGCCCAGCGTGAAAAGAAAGTGCAGCCTGCCCAGGAATGGTGCTGCCCACACTTCCCGTGCCGCTGACGACAACAGAAGCGGACAAAGAAACAAGACGCAGCAAATAGACACCAAGAACAGACAACCAAGGGAGGGGGGGAATTAAATAAATAAATAAATCTTTAAAAATAAATAAATAAATAAATAAATTGGGGTATTAAAAAATGAAAAATATCATAAAGTTTTGTTTTTGACATTTTGCCTTTCATCACTGTAATAAGTGTTGCCCTGTATGTACAGTGGCAAGCAATCTCTTTCATTCCTTCCTCAGTGTCTACATCCTTTTTTTTTTTAATATATGTCTTCAAAAAAGTTTCAGATCACAGTAAAGTCACATATACAATATACGGGACTCCCATACATCCAATATCAAAACCCTTTCCCCTTCCCCAGCAATGATCTTTTTACATGTTCACGTTATATTTGCTACAGCTGATATACAGATATTGAAATATAGCTACCAACCATGGTTCCATTTTGGTTTACATTATGGTTTACATTTTATAATCCACACTTTTATAAATTTTTGGTGAAATTTAACATGGCCTATATCCATCATTGCACAATCTTGTGGAGCACTTCCATTGCCCCCCAGTTACCCCCACTTCCATCTATTCTATTCCTCTCTCCCCCTCTCCTCAGGGCCCACAGTGACAAATAAGCTTCACTGCTTGAAGGACCAGATTCATAGATACTTTCAACAATGCTGAGGGCTTGACTCACAGACTGTCCTCCCTCATTGGGAGCCACGAATGCTCTTGAGAGACCCTTCCCTCTGTTTGAGAACATCAGGCCTCCCCAGGATGGGGGTACAACTTCCCACTCATTGTATGGGTTTCCATTGAATGATATAACCCACTATGACAAGGTGAGCACTCCCACACTCCCTAGAAGTCTGCTGCTGTGCCAGATGCCCCCCATTAGGCACCTTAAACAAATAACCCCTCCTTATTATATTTTCTAAAGAGTTTTCTCAGCATTATAGTTTCAACCACGTATCTGACAATCTTCCATGTTCTTCTGCTCCCGCCAGCACTCCCCCCAATTCTTGGGCCATCTGACCCATCCTTCCAACCCTAGCCCCCATCAAGCCTGCAAAACCCCACCCAATAGTACCCTTATGCCCCTGTCTTATTCTTCTCCTGCACAACTACTTACCTCCACTTTACCATAGATTTCACCCATGTAAGCGTCAGCTCATGTGTTCTTTATTCCAGAACTGAACAAAAGGGCAGCTCCTTTCTCAGTCATGAGGAAAAAGGAAAAGAACAATGCTGGAATCACTATTGGGTCTAAAGTTTCTTCTCAGGCATGACATCACATCTACCAATATTCCATTGGGTAAAGCAAGTCACAAGGCCAAGTGTGCCATCCATGAGGCAGGATGGGTACTCATTTCACAGGGAGGGAGACCAATAAAAGGACCTGAAGGTGTGTGTCTATCAACTAGAGAAGGACAGAAAATATTTTGAATACTTAATACTGAATGGTTCTCAATCCCTGCCTCCACCACCACCATCACCTCCCCTGCGTACATTGGCAATGTCTAGAGACATTTTTGGTTATATCACAACTTGGGAGACACTACCGGCATCTAGTAGGTGAGATGCTGCTCAACATCCCACAGTGCACAGGACGGCCTCTCAGAACTGAGAATTATCTCACCCAAAACGTAAACAGTACCAAGTTGAAAAACCCTAACAAGAGGTACACAAGAGGCAACTGGGCTCCTTTCTTCATTTATTCATTTGTCATTCATAAAAGATTTACTGGAAGCTTATTGAGTGGCATGTATGGTGCTAGGTCCTGGGGATACAATGGAAGTAAAACAAAATCTGATTCTTGTTTAAATGGAGTTTACACTCTACTTGGGGAGACAGGTATCAATAGAATAATCACACAGAGTGCTTCAGAACAAGCTAAGATAAATGAAGGGATGGAAAAGATCCTCTGAGAGTCTATAAGAACCTAAACAGAAAAGAGTAGAGGGGGAAAGTTAGGGAAGGTTTTTCCAAGGAATTGACAAGAGTGCTGAAGCCTATGTAGGAGTTAACTAGATAAAGATGGGGGGGGGGAGAGAGTCTTAGTTAGAAGGTGGGAAGGAGCATGGCATGTTGGAGGTTCCAAGAGGGTCAGTGGGATGAATGCATAGAAAGGAAGGGGTGAGTGAGCTATGACGCAGCTTGAGGAAGTTAATAGGGACCAGATCACCCAGATTTTGTAGACAGTTTAGAGAATTCGGTCTTTCCCCTAAGAGCAAAGAGAAGCCACCCACAGGTATTAAGAAGGGAACGAATAATCTACTTTGCCCTTTGAGCAGATCACTCTAGCTGCAGAATAGAAAATGGCTTGCAGGGGGATAGCAAGGATGCGGGGAGCCTCATTAGTAAACCACTGCAGTCTTCCAAGGAGAGAGCATGGTACTTCGGAGAGGGGTGGCAGTGGTGAAGACGGAGAAATGTGGATATATTTGAGAGCTAATTAGGATGTGGATTGTAAAGAAGAGAGAAGTGTTCTACTGTCTCCTAAATTTCTGGGTTGTTTAGCTGAATCGATGGAGGTGGGATTCACTGAGAAAGGAAACAATAGAGAAGGACGAGGTTTGGGGGCAGGGGAGCAGGGAGACAATGAGGTTTATAATGAATGTGCGCTTGAGGCAAAATATCAAGGAAGCAGCTGTATATATGTGTCTGAAACTCAGAGGAGAGATGAGGCTGACATTATTCATATAAGACCCATCAGAATACAGATGCTCGGCCTTCACATGACAGCCCAATCCCTGGTCTCATCATTTGTGGCTGGTTAGCCTTGACTCGATGGCTGTAACCATAACAACCCTATGAAAATAGAACCACTTGTCTGCTTCCCTCAGAACTCATTCATTCATTCAACAAACAGTTGGGGATGTTTATTGTCTGCCAGACTTTGTCCTTGGGGAGCTGGTGATAGAGCAGTAAAAGGAGAACAAACAAGATCATAGTCCTTATAAACATTTAATATTTTATGACTTCTTCCTTTGTGTGATCGCTCAAAACAACTGACTCTTGCTTTTCCATGTATGGGCTGGAGTAAATCATCTCACACTGAAAGAAAATGCTTGCCTGTGAAATGACCTCAAAATTTCAGTAGGATAATAGAATTACATATCTCAGCCTTCTATTGGTAGGGCCCATTTAGTCCAGTGGGATCACATAGATTTTCTCTGTACATGCCACCTTCAATCAATTGGTAGTAGCTGCCTGGAGAGGTAGGTGGAGAATAATTCAACCAGAAAAATAATGCCATCGATTAGCAATGTCTGCCATGGGAAAGTGCGAGGCACCCACTGCTAGGATCTCAACCCTTCACTTATCCTTTTTACATATTGCTAAATTCTATTTGTTGGTATTTTGTTAAGGAATTTTTTTATCTATGCGAAGGAGGGATATTGGTCTATTATTTGCATTTTTTGTAATGTCTTCATCAGGTTTTCTTATCAAGATTATGCTGGTCTAATAAAATGAGTTGGAAATAATTTCCTCATTTATTTTCTAAAAGAGTATCTAGAATACTGGTATTATTTTATCCCTAAATATTTGATAAAATGGGCCTGGACTTGTGTGTGTATGTGCCAGGGAGATGTTTTTAATTATGAATTAAATTTCTTAGATACAGAGTTAGTTAGATATTTGATTTCTTCTCTTAATTCATCTAAGTTGTCAATTTAACCTGTTCACTTAAAAGATGTGGAAACTGAAGTTTATAGATGACAATTGGCAAGTCCTGGTCATATGGCAAATGATAGATCAAACACAAGAATTCACGTCTTCAGAGCCTCAGTATGTTGCTCTCAACCTGTCATATCCAGATTTACCCAACTTTCAAAAGAAATTTTCTAATGATCTTTCCAGAAATACATGCACAATTTAAATGCCCACAGGCTGCAGTAGAGCATGATTTGGTAACATAGAAAGAGCAGTCCATCTTCCACCTTCAACTGCAGCAAACAGGAGCCTCAGATTTTAATAGTGTTACCTGCCAAGGCCTGGGGCCCTTTGAGAAAACTCATGGATAGCAAGAAAGAGAAACTGATTCTGCTTGGGTTGCCCTGGGAAGCACCATAGGAACCTCTCCCCTTGGTGCACCCAGTCCTTTGCAGAAAGCCAAGCTATCTGTGAAGATCATCCTCCCTGGAGCCTGGGCCTGGCCACGTCTCTGCCTTGCCTGACCTGTTAGACATGACGTGCCTGATGAGGGTGGAGGAGGAGCCGATGGGAATGGAGAAGAAGTAGGCACAGAGTGGCCAAGGGAGATGAGCTCACAGGAGTTGGCCCAAAGCTCTCCTGGAGGAAGGAGTTTCTAGAAGAGATGCATCTGTTAAATCTGACATCAGTGCTCTGCTTGAACATTTCATTGACACTGGTAAGCTGATGAGGTTGTCCAAACTCCTTATTGTGGCCTCCTGGCCCTGCATGGCCTACCTGGCCCATGCTTCTTTCTCGATCCTTCCCTGGACCACTGCTCTTCCTGAATGAGACAACTACTTTTAGTTCCAAAATGGCAGCATGTTCCTCCTTCCCTCCAGGGCTTTGTTTAAGCCATCCCCGTTGCTTAGAATATCTTCTCCCCACATTTTCACTTGGATTCCTCCTTCTTGATCTTCAGGTCTCAATTTTAATATCTCTTATTCCAACCAGTCTGCCTTTTCCATGTGCTTCCAGAGCCCACTGAAATTACCCTATGGTTGCACTTCACACATTGTTTTGGAGCCATGTGCCTTTTTATTAAACTGTATTCCCTACTTGACTATGAGCTATGTGACTTCTCCCCTCAACCCAGTCCCATGAAGAATGACCTACTTGACCGTTCATTGGGATGCCTGCAAAACACGTCAAAGTTAACATGTCGAATTCCTGATTTTTTCCTCCCAAAGCCATTTCTCCCAGTCTTCCCCATCTCAACAAATGACAAATCCATCCATTTAATAGCTCATGCCACACACCCGGGATCATCCTAGACCCTCTTCTTTTCATCATATCCCACATCTGATCCATCAGCAATCCCTATCTTCTCCACCATTGAATTATTCCCAGAATTCAAGCACTCCAACCCCTGCCACTACCACGGTGAAGCAACCATCATCCTTCACCCAGGATGTTGCAAGAAGCTCCTAACTGGCCTCCCTGATCTAACCGTGCTTCCCTAAATTCCATTTCCAACACAGTAGCCAGAGAAGTCCTTCTAAGAGAGATATCAGATCATGTCACTTCTCTGCTCATGGCCCACCAAGACCTTGCCAGGGCCTAAAAGGCCCTACATGATGTGACCTAGCCACCTTCTGTCCTCATTTCCTCCATGCTCCCCTCCCTCATTCCACTCTAGCCACTCCGGCCTCCCAGCTGTTTCCTGAACATGCCAAACATACTCCTGCCTTAACATCTTTGTGCCGGCTGTCGCCTCTTTCCCAGTATGCTCGTCCTCTCCATATCCACACAGTCACTCCTCTCATTCTTTCATGTCTCTGTTCAAACCTCACTTCATTGTTGAGGACGCCCCCGGCTGCCCTAGTCAAAGGGCAATTTTCCATCTTGTACTCCTCCAGCCTCCCTGACTCTGGTTTATTTTTCTCCATAAGGCACACCATCACCTGTCATCCGCATTTGGTGTCTTACCTATTTATTGTTTGTTATGGCTCTCCTATCCCCCACTAAAACGCACACTCCATCTGCCTCTTGTTGCACTGCTGTCTGTAGAAGTGTCTGTTCATATCGTGGATTGAAAGAGGAAGACTTCCGGCACCGCGGTGCACTGGCTGGTGTGGCCAACCCCCTGGCCACAGACACATTACTGGAGGGAAATAAACCACAGGTACTACAAAGCCAGACTCAAAAGAAAGAACAGCCATCCCAGGGGGATCAGAAGAAGGAGCACTGTGGGGGTGAGCTCCAGCCGGGATCGACGCTACCCAGGGCACATCAGACACAGAACCTAGGCCAGAAGGGCAGGGGCTGGGACTCCTGTCACCACGGAGGCAGGAGATGTGGCCTTGGGCCTGCACCAGGAGGGGAGCTGGCTGTAAGGCCGTGAGTAGAGTGGGGCCTCTGCAGGCACTAGAACAGCCCCCACCAGCCCAGGGAGGCAGCAAGCAAGTGGGCAATCCACTCAGACTCTTGATGAACCTCTCTTTTTTTTTTCTCCCCTTCCTCCCCCCCACCCCCAGTTGTCTGCTCTCTGTGTCCATTTGCTGTGCGTTCTTCTGCATCCGCTTGTATTCTTGTCAGCAGCACCGGGAATCTGTGTCTCTTTTTGTTGCGTCATCTTGCTGCATCAGCTCTCCGTGTGTGCGGTGCCACTCCTGGGCAGGCTGGATTTTCTTTTGCACTGGGTGGCTCTCCTTATGGGGCACACTCCTTGCGAGGCACACCCCTTGTGCAAAGGGCTCCCCGACATGGGGGATACCCCTGCGTGGCACGGCACTCCTTGCACGCATCAGCGCTGCGTGTGGGCCAGCTCCACTCAGGTCAAGGAGGCCCGGGGTTTGAACCGTGGACCTCCCATGTGGTAGGCGGATGCTCTATCTGTTGGATAGGCTAACGCTCTATCCATTGAGCCAAGTCTGCTTCCCCCTGATGGATCTCTTAAGTCTGGGTCCCCACAGAGGACTTGGATTCAGGTCATTTGTTTGGGAGGTGATCCCAAGAAGTGCAACCATAGAGTAGGAAAGTGAGGCAGGGAAAGGAGAAAAGGCAGTCAGGGTGCATGACGAGCAGGTTACTGCTGTGGGCAACTGAGGCTCGGTCCTGCTGGGGACCCCGGGGAGACTGCGGAGAACAGGCCTCGGCATCATCCCGCGGAGGATGGGGCACGGGGAACTTAGCCACCAACTCCCATCCGCCAGGAGTTGCGGGTTGCTCCGAGGACGTCGAGTCCCTTCCAGTTCTTGGCTGTAGCACAGACCGACAAACTCCTGTAGTGCCAGATATGGCTCTCAGGCAGGGGAGAAAAGAGAGAGGTGGGCACTGGAGGTACGACGCTGTCGGCAGCAAGCTAGGAAATGACTGCAGCTCAAGAACCACCAGGTGGGCCTAAGGGAGGTGAGGGTGGGTATCCACGCTGGGGGGATGGTCTCCCGTGAAATGCAGCCCAAGCATGTACTTACCGAGGTACGGGGGTTGGACGTTTATGCTCCCCAGGTGACAGAAATCCTCAGCCAGGAAATTAACAGAAACAGAAGTCTGGACTGCGAACCTTGTATCAGTCAGCCAAAGGGGTGCTGATGCAAAGAACCAGAAATTTGTTGGCTTTTAGAAAGGGTATGTATTTGGGGTAAAAGTTTATTGTTACAAGGCCCTGAGGAGCCCAATTCAAGGTTGTTTTCTCACCAAAATCTGTGGCCAAGTGTTGACACAAGTTGGAAGGCAATCTTTGTCTGGTCTCTTCTTCCTTCATCCTCTTAAGTCTCCGTGGGCCCTGCTTCTTCCCATCTCAGCTGTAGGCTGGCACAGGACTCGTCTCTCTTCCTGGGGCTTTAGCCGTTTGAGCCTTCCCTTTCTATGTATCTCCTGTGTGTCTTCTTGAGTGAGTGTCTGTTTACATAGCCCACCAAGGGGGCAGGAACTTAAACTGAGTTACACCCTACGGATGTGGCCAAATCAGAGCCCTAATCTTAGCATAATTTAGTCAAATGCATCTCAGTTGAATCTAATACAACCCAAGGGGCTCACACACAGAGGAACAGACCAGTTTACACACATAATCTTTCTTTTTGCAATTCACAAATCATCTCAAACTGCCACAAATCTTTTGAGGCCCAATAGGAACAAAAGTAAAATCACTGTGAAACACTGGAATCCACTAACAAGAAGGTTTCCTGGAACTTCCACTCATTCTGCTCATGAACAACGAGCCAGTTAAGTGGAAATCGCCAGCAAAAAGAGGCTGGCCCCGAAGCACATTGTGTGAGTGCTCCAGTGCAGATGCAGTAGTTAGAAAAGAGGACAGTCCGCTCACACGCACAGGGACATGTAGGCCCTTTTCTCCTTTCCTTCCTTCCCTACTCAACACAGCAGAAAAGGAGCAGGAAAGACCGTGATGTGTGGGCCAGCGTGCGAGCAGACCAGTTCCCTCTCATAAGCTCAGCCAATGCTGGAGAAAAGCAAGGAGGGATTTTGAATTAAATAAGACATTGAAAAGCTATGCAATCTGATTGACTCAACAGGTGGCAGGAAGGCTGGGCAGGCGTGAGGAATGTAACAGAGAGCATCCTGGTAGTAGTCATTGGGGAAAATAAACAATTTCATGTTTGTTCCTCTAAGAAACGAGTCTTTTCAATGAAAGACTTCCTAGGCAATTTTTCAGGTCTCTTCCAAATTGAATAAATTCTCCCGTTTCTATGCTTAATGCCTGCATGCACGCACTCTCTCTCACACACACACGCAGCTGAGAAAGGCCTTCTAATTGTCAATACCTCAGTATACACTGCAGCCAGAACACAGGACGTTTTAACGGGAACATTCTCTTGCTCTGCTGAGAAGCAGCGTTATCAATAACAATCACAAAACAATCACAATGACAAACCCTTGCACTTCTATTCCATTTTGCTCCAGGAGGTTTAAAACATTTGGCAGACCTTAATTCATTAGCGGGTGCACACACTCACCACCCGTGGGAGGAACTGCAATTGTGAAATGCTGCTGCCCAAGTCTGATATGGTGCAACAAGATCCCTGGACATCTGTCAGACAATAACATGGTCAGGTCTGGGTCATTCACTTACCACGGTGCCCAACCGAGGCAAACGAGTTTGCAAAGAATCGATGCAACAACTTCCCTTGAGACATTCCGCATCACCCTGTAGTCAATTGTGTTGCCCTATTGATTTTTTTTTTAAGATTTATTAATTATTTATTTATTTCTCCCACCCCCTCATTGTTTGTACTTGCTCTGTCTGCTCATCCTCCTTGTTTCTTTAAGAGGCACTGGGAACTGAACCTGGGACCTCTGATATGGGACAGAGGCTACTAATTACTTGTGCCACCTCCATTACCTGCTTTGTTGTATCTCTCATTATGTTTTTCTTCTTATGTCTCTTGTTCTGTCAGCTTGCCATGCCTGCCTGTGACATCAGCTTGCTGTCTTGCTCATCTTCTTTAGGAGGCACAGGGAACACCCACTCCCTGCTTTGTTGTGCTCTCATTATGTTTTCCTTCTTGTGTCTCTTGTGTCAGTTTCCCACACCTGCCCAACACGCCAGCTCTCTGTCTTCTTTAGGAGGCTATGAGAACCAAACCAGGAACCTCCCGTGTGGTAGGCAGGAGCTCAACTGCTTGAGCCAAATCCACTTCCTGATTCTTGAGGCTCCATCCAAATGACTACTATTTCTCCTCACTTTTACTTGGGTCTCACAGGTTCTCGGGAGTCATGAAGAAACTGGCAAGGCTCCAAGAGAAGAATTTTTTAAAGAATGAGTGTTACAGTCCTAACCCCACCTGCTGTAACAAACCTTTTCCTCTTCCTCATACAGCATTTAGGGATCACTGAACCTTATCAGAGACACAGAGATGGAGAGAGCCCCCTATAACCCCTCCCCTGGGGGCCTTTGCAAGAGCTGCTCTCTGCCTGGAACACACCCATGCCCACGCACTCCTCTTCAGTTAATTACATCCAGCGCCTCTTTCAGGTCTTTAGAATCACTTTGTGTCACTTCCCCCAGGCAAGAGCAGATTCTTTGTTATTTGCTATTATAGGAGCAAAGTCCCTGTCCTATATGCTTTGTTCAATTTGTAACAATTTACCCATTTTTGTGATGATTTGATTATGGTCTGCTTCCTGGCCCACATTCTAATTTTCATGAGAGCAAGGACTGTGTCTAATTCTGCTTGCCATGGTATCTCCAGAATTTAGCACATTGCTGGATACGTAGTAGCTATTCAATAAATAGTTTAATGAATAAATTAGCTAATGCTGTTTTACTGAAAAATGCCAACACACTCAATAAAGATCTGTTGAATAAATTGACCAATATCTTTAATACTGGCCTAGTAGTAGTATCTACTAAATAATAATACCTACTTAGAAAAGCTGTTAGGAGAACGTCTCCATTGTCCTGAACTGCTATGACAGGTACCGCACGATGGGTTGGAACTTCTTGGCTCACAGTTTTAAGATGAGAAGACGTCTAAAATCAAGGTATCAGCAAAGTTTGCTTATTCCCGGGTGGCGTCCTGGAGCTGGCGTGTGCAATCCTTGGCTTCCCAGTGACGTGGCAATGTCCTTTCCTTTCTCCTCCTGCTTCCACTGATTTCCTCTTCTGCTGAGTTCCAGCTTCTGGCTCCTCCCAGGTTTTTTGGTTTGTTTGTGTTTTAATGTCAATTTCTTCTGCCTATAAAGGACCCCAGTAACCCCGCGGTTAGTCAGTGGGAGGGGGCTGAGGCTCCGAGTGAGCTGCAGGGGCCAATAGGAAGCCCGAGAGGTGGAACTTTCCCTTGTATGGCTAGAGGGTAGTGAGTCAGGGAGGTAGGCTTTCTTGGACCGCTGGAGGAGCTGGTGTTCCTTTGATCTGCAGGTAGTGAAAGTTTCTGGCTCCGTTTGACATGCAGGTATTGAAGGTCTTCATCTCCCCATACTCCCATTTCCAGGTGGTTTCTTTGTTCAACCTTTGGAGATTTGCGATGCTTTCAGACACGTAGGCTTATGGGGAAGGCTTGTCTTTCCTCAATGCATGTCAGGGGCAACTGAGTCACAGCTTGTTAATTATTGCAAAGCTACAGAGAGGGAACCTCTAACAACAATTCAATTCACCACTGAGAATTTTATTAGTTAATGCAACTAATGCTCTTAAACCATGCCTGGCACATCATAAGCATTCATAAATATCTGCTAATCTTATTATTAACATCATGGTGCCCCCGGAATGGGAAGATATTTTTAATTATAATCCAAAGTGGGTTTTCTTCCCTGCATTTGCTGGTAATGGAGCCCTTTTTTCAGCCTGGTGGCAATTCCCAGTGTGGAAAATCTGGGGTTCACAAGGGCCCTAAACTGGACAGTTGGCAAATGGGAGAGCTTGGATTCTAATCCACACTTCTCAAGACTCCAAAACACTAGTGTTTAACCCACTTTTTCTCAATCTATCTAGCAATGGTCAAATGAATTGTAATAGAATTTCACTTTTATTAATTTTAAAAGGTCAACTTTATTTTATTTTTGTTTGGGCCCTGAAGAGAAGTTATCTCTTTACTCAAGAATCACTGCCGCTGGGAAAAGTGCCTAAAATGATAATAATCCCATGCCTAGCTAAGAAATAAATTCTCCTTTTTTATTATAACAAAGACAATGGTGTGCTGATGCATTATTGGAAACAATTATCTCTAACTGGTTTGGACTGTAGCTCACAAAAAGCCACTGCCTCAGTCAATATGACTTAAAGATGGTGATTTTTTGGTTGCTGCTTTATTTTCAGTCTCATGAAGTGTGTTTTAAAACTGAATAGGGGGTCTTATTTGAAAAATCAATTACATATTTCCATTTTAATGTAAACACTTAGTGTCCTGACACGTTGCCTCGCCCATCCTATTAGCATCTGAATGCAAAGCACAATCCCAGAAATTTCTTCCAAGCTTTTATTTTTTTCAGGCAGAGAGTGCAAAGAGAGCAAAACAGTTACCCCAGCAGATCGTTGACTAAATGCAATGATGGCAATCCGGGGCTGGAGGGGAGGGAAGGGAAGTAAGAGGGTAGCATTCAGAAGAAATGGGAAAACATAAAGTAGCCTTAATTCCATCTTCTCCAGAGAGCTGCTAACGTGCTTATTTGGATTTTTAGAAAATCTTTTAATCTCTGTTTTGCAAATTTTATACATACACACATACACAAAGAAGTAGATTTTATGATGGTCACATTGGGCCCGAATGGCCAAATTTCCCTTTCTTCTATGTGGAGGAATTATCTCCCCTGAAGTTACCAAGAAAAGGCCCTTTGGCTGAAATTGGCAGGGTCTGCGAGGAAAGTGCTGTGTCAAGTCCAGTCCTGGGTTTAAGTCCTCGCCCCCTCGTGAGTTAAGGGAAAGCAAACTGTTCTCTTCCTGGAAACATTCAGCCAGTCTGGCCCAAGCAGCACACTCGCACGCCAGGTGCGACTGAGGTAATTTAGGCTGAGTGCAAAGTGCTCCGTTTCAGGCTGAAATCATGCCAAAGACTCCTCAGAAAAAGCTACACTCAGTACCTCCAATTCCGCATTCCATTCTGTGCTTTGTCTGCCATTATTACCCAGGATTCCAAAAGCACTTGGCCTCGTTAAATAAGAGTCAGCGAGGAAAACAATGGCAAGGAACTGCTTGCGGACGCAAAGCCCGGATAATGAAGAGGGGCGCAGCCAGCCGAGGTCTGAAAAGAGATGTGGCTTAATGAGGGAGAGGGAGGTGGGGATCATTCAGCCAAGAAGCCCTGGTTCATCATACCCTCCTGGTGGGGGCGTCCACTGTTTCAGTCCCCTTGGAGGGTGGTTTGGTAGCATTTATTAAAACGAAAAATGCGTGCACCTTAGAATACAGCTGTTTCTCGGCCTCTGTCTTCGAGAAAAACACAGGTGGAGGTGCACAAGGAGGGCTACACCAAGATTTTCAACACTGAGTTGCATGTATTAGTCAAAAAGTGAAAAATGACCTTATATTCATCTGCAGGAGAATACTCACGCTGTGAAATGCTATGCGGCACAAAAGGGCCTCGGTGCTAACCTGGAGAGATGGCAATACACATTCAGACTTGTCCAAGGGTCGGGATGTGCCAGGCACGCGCCTAAGTGCCTCTCACACATGAAACCATTTAATCCTTGTACCAACCCTTGAGGAGGTTCTCTAATTACATCCACAGAACAAATGAGGCACCGAGAAGTAAAACAACCTGGCCAGCAATACACCAAGTGCATGGGGGATTCAAACCAGGATGTCTAGTTCCAGATGCCTTGCTGATTCTCAAGTTATTATAAAAACATATTTTTGAATGAAAAAAGCAAGTTGCAAAATAATACATACATTATGATATATTTGTATTTTTAAAAAGATATGCATGCACAGGTGAAGCAGAAGTATGTTTTCTAGGCATACCTGTGATACAGAGAGGTTCATAACAAGGGACCCATGAGCTTGAACTGAAATTTTAAAAAATACTATTCTTTTTTTTTTATTATTTATTTAATTCCCCCCCCTCCCCTGGTTGTCTGTTCTTGGTGTCTATTTGCTGCATCTTGTTTCTTTGTCTGCTTCTGTTGTTGTCAGCGGCACCGGAAGTGTGGGCGGCACCATTCCTGGGCAGGCTGCTCTTTCTTTTCACGCTGGGCGGCTTTCCTCACGGGCGCACTCCTTGCGCGTGGGGCTCCCCCACGCGGGGGACACCCCTGTGTGGCACCGCACTCCTTGCGCGCATCAGCACTGCGCATGGCCAGTTCCACACGGGTCAAGGAGGCCGGGGGTTTGAACCGCGGACCTCCCATATGGTAGACGGACGCCCTAACCACTGGGCCAAAGTCCGTTTCCCTAAAAAATACTATTCTTATGGGCACGTGTTGGTGGAGGTGTGATATATTTATTAAATAACACATAGTATAGTGTGGACTTAGTAAGAGGTCCATGGAACAAAAAAGGTTAAGAACCCCTGGTATAGAAGGATATGCTCTGGAGGAGGGAGATAAGAAAAGGACAGAGATTGAGGGGACAATCAAAGGAGGCTTTAGATTTGTTTGTAATGTTTTAATATGTTAAACAAAAAAAGAATATAGCTGTATATTACTTACGTAACTAACCCCCCCCTCACTAATATTTTTAAAACTGAATTATTCAAAAGAGCTTCTCTGAAGTTAGATGCAGGGATCCCTGAAATAAGCTAGGCAGAAAATGTCCAGCAGCTTTCACTGCTGCAGCATTCTACAGTTCAGAACCATTTGCATCTGCATTTTGCCATTCAACTTTCACGACAATCTTGAAAGTCAGTTCTCTCCACCCTGTTTGACAGATGAAGACGAGAGAGTTCAAAGAAATTATACATCTTGCCCAAGTTCTCTCTACTAAGCAGTGGTATCTCTTAGACTCAAAGGCAGCTTTGGCTGACCCTGAGTCCAGGACTCCTTCTATTCACAGTACAGATCTCACTAATACCCACACCAATCAATTCAGAGATGACCCAATTGTTTGGCTCAGGTCCTAGAGGTTGAAAGTCTCAAAATGGCTTTGTCAAGTATCACAACAACCAACCCCAGAATTGAGTGGGGAGAAACTGCAAAAAGTACATAGGGAATGAAAATATCAATGATTTTAAAGGTAGACAGACCTGATCTCAGCTCTGTCACTTTCCAACTATGTATTTTGGGTGAGATATTTAACCTCTCTGAGTTCTGATTCCTCAAATTAAAAGTAGAACCAATAATTAATATTCCTGAAGTGTTTTTATGAGGATTGAATTGGTAATATATGAAAAGCTCCTGTCTCACAAAGCACTTAATAAATGACTGCAATCGTTAATTCACACAGTCATTTAACAACTATTTATGAAGGAGATTGTCACGTGCCAGGCACGTCTTACGCATCCAGGACACATTTGGGAATACACAAGTCAAAACTGGGCCCTGCGGTAGAGTCTAGAATGGGGAAACACAAAGAACAGTTAAGCAAATGAAGAGGACCAGGTGGCAGTAACTGAAAGAAGGGGCTTCTGGAGAAAACTGTCAATGAAGCAATAAGAAAAGAGGAATCCTTCCAGGAAAGAGAGAAGAAAGTTCCAAATCTTACTAAGTGTAGGCTACTAAGAGTTTTTCTATAGCAGTGGTCCTTCAACAGGAGCAATTTTGCCCACTAGGGGACAGTTGGTAAGGGTGGGGGACATTTTTATTGTAAGGACTTAGGGTTCTACTGGCATCTAGTAAGGAGAGGCCAAGGATGCTACTAAAAATCCTACATTGCACTGGACAGATCCCCACAACAAAGAATGATCAGGCCCCAGATGCCGATAGTGCCAAAACTGAGAAACTCTGTTCCATAGAAATAAAACCAATCTGTCTGCAAAACTCCAGACTCACACATGCAATATCTGGCCATTCAGCATGTCCTGGAACCTCATGTGGTGTCCCCCACATCGCTGAATGGCAACCACGTCCTTCTAGTTGCTCAGACTCAAGCTTGGAAGGCGTCCTTCCTGGTCTCTTCCTTTCCCACTCACAGCCAAGCCGTCAGAGCATCCTGATAAACACACTTGTAAAACATGCCCAGAACCTGATGACGTCCCCCTCCCCTCCTGCCCTGCTGCTGCCCTGGCCTGGCCCTCCAGCCCCTTTCCCCTCTCATTGCAGTGGCCTCCTCACTGGTCTCTCTGCCTCCACCTTTGCTTCCTCTACCTTGAAGTCTGTTATCCACAAGGCAGCCAGAGCAAGCCTGTTCAGACCTAAGTCAGATCATGTCACATCTCTGCTCAGAACCCTGGAAAGCCAGAGCCTGACCTTAGTCAAAAGGTGCTACATGATCTGGCCCTTCCTCCCTCTCCCCCCGCCTTCCTACCCCATTCTCTCTGCTCTCCAACAACACTGGTCCCCTTGCTACTCCTTAAACCTGCCAAGCAACCTTCTGCCTCAGGACCTTTGTGCTTGCTATTCTCCCTGACTAGAAAGCTCCATTTTAAAATCATTTTTAAAATATTGAGCAGATGGAAAAGTATATTTACAAAATATACATAAGCTTAATGAACCATAATAGAGCAAACACCTGTGTACCCACTAAAAAAATTTTTTTTTCTTCTTTAAAGATGGACTATTCTTCTCCCAGGTATCCACATGACCAGCCCTTTCCTTCTATGGTCCAGGGACAGAACTTGACCTTGTGGGATTGCAGCTGGATGCCTCAGCACATGGAAAGCAGATCCTCCAATTAACTGCGAACTCCTATCGATCACGTTCACAAAGCTGATTAATAAAACCAGAACATCAGTTTATTAATTTACAATTAGCACTCGACCTGTGGAGGGGACAGACACAATTGCTTCAGCCTAACAATTCCTGTTGATGATGATGATAAAAATAATAACTATTATAATTATATCAACAGCTATAATTATAGCTTAATTACTCTGTGCCAGTCTGGATGTTCACTGTCTTGCACTCACTGACTTATTTAATCCTCACCACAATGTAGGGAGGTACTCTGGGTTATTAGGTGTATTTCACTGATGAGGAAACTGAGGCATGGCGAGGCAAAGGACTTGAAAGGTGGAGGGAGCTGGGATTTCATACCAAACATTTCGGCTTACAAAACTTACTCTCTTATCCACTCTGCTCCACTGACTTCCCAACTTAGGGGACTGATGGATACCATCAGGGATCAAAGACATTCATTTGCAATGAAAACTCTAACTTCCAAGAGGAATGGACACTCAGGTCCATCAGTCAGGATATTTCTTCCCAGAGGACCAGTAGCACTAAAAGCAAAATTATCATCAGAAAATTGCATGTCATGATTGGATCTGGATCTAGAGCAAGGAGGCATGCCCTCTGAGAGAGAGGGCTGTTTGATGCCATTTGCTTCCACTCTACAAATGCACCTGCTAGCCAGAGGCAGATATGGAACCTCACGGTCAGAGCCTCCCATCCCCTGGACAGTATCAGATGGACTTGGTCAGAATCTGCCTCTCACTCTTTTCTGCTGCTCAGGCTCACCACTCCCTCCTGATAGCACTTTATTATTCTGTTTTAGATATGTTTATTCATGCAATCAAGTTTGTAGACCTGGGAGCCCTTTTGCCTTTTTGTGATGCTTTCTGTCCAAAACGAGAAGTGAGAAGAAATCCATGGAATGGTTAAGAGCCTGCCCAATTTGGTTTGAATCTGTTCTGCCTGTGTGTCTTTGGGCAGGCACCCTCACCTTTGTTAGCCTTGTTCTCTTCGCTTGTAAAATGGGGCTATTAATAGTCCCTTCCTCCTGGGTTATGAGGTTAATGTATAGAACGTGTTAGCATTGTTCCTGGCACAAAGTAAAAGTCTCTCTAATCCACGCTTGGAAGGAAATCACATTTTCTTATCTCCCTTCTTGGGGAGGCACCACACCATACCCCAGGTACTAACGAAAGAGGAAGGGTTGGCAAACCTCAGTTCATCATGTAACATTTAACGACCACATCAGAGCAGAGACACCTGTCACTGGGGGCTATCCAGTATGGAACTCCTCTTCCTCTTGGTTTCTGATCTCCATTTTGGGAACTCTCCCATTGAGAGAAGTTCTGAGATGGGCCCGTTCCCATGACAGAGTCCACAAGGGGATGGTAGAATGACACAGAGCGAACCAATCAAATGCCCTCTCCAGGGACTCAGGGAGTTAGGGATGGAAGGCTGTGGCGATGGTTGGAACTGTGGACCAGAGACATCCTCCTGCTGGACAATCACTGTAATTCCTGAGGCTCAATCACTTTCTAGCCTGGTCTCCACCCCTCATTCATTCCATGTACCCGCATATCCTTCTTTTTAGATATACTCTGTTATTTGAAGAAAATCAGAGTTAGGTTTCTGTCACTTGCCACCAAGAATGTTGGCTGATACACCTACGGTGCACAAGACGTTGTGGGTGTAGGAACTAACAAATCAGCCCCTGTGCTCGAGCTGCCCAGAGCCCAGCAGGGAGGTTCAGAGCACTTCCATCAGCCCCTGCTCCCCCCAGCCCCAGCACCAAAAGGCGGCATCTAATTAGAACTGAGATGAGAGAGAACACCAGGACAATAATGTCTGAACCAGTGATATTTGACTTCTCTGCATACTAGAGCCCCATTCAAAAGACCAGAGACCATACCCAAGATTAATCTTATGAGCCTATTTAGAAGTCTGGCTAATTAATGACTTCAAGCAGTTTGGACTTTGAAAGCCTTTTATAATGTACCTCATTTAGACATAATGGGCTCAAGATTGCCTCTGGCATCCTCAAGAAAATTAAAAATCCAGTAGGCAGTGGAATTGCCTCTACATGGTTTTCCTATTACTTTTATTTTTATTATGATTACAAATAGTAGCATTACTAATAGTACCTTGGACAAGGACCATGGCTTTTCAGGGGAGGCCTCGCTGATTCCCTGCATCCACAGCATGATTTATGGGTCCTTTAGCAAGGAGCATGCTGGTTCCTTCCACATGATGTCATTTGATTCTTGCCAAACGGAGGGAGTTGGGTGTCTCCTGAACATGTAGAATTATTCCTGATGTGGGGTCACTACCAGTGTAGATACCATTCATTATTTTCTAGCTTGACAATACAGAGTCCTAATTGTTCTTTGTCTAATCCTGGGCTCCGGACAAGTAGGTGTCTGGCATATGTGAGCTGGGCAAGATTTGCTCTTCCAGAAGTCTGGGTTAGCATGCAGTGTACAAGAATGGCAGTGTGTAAAACTGGGCAGAAGAGGCATGGCTAAAAATAATAATGATAATAATAACATCCATTAGGGTCCTTTGTTGCAAAGAACATGAGCAAATTTAAATTTAAAAGGGATTATTAAATGGTATCAAGGAGTAGGCATCTCTGTTAGGGTCAAAGAATCTTGGTCAGGGATTACATGGGCAGGAACGATGCCCACACTACACTACCTTGGCAAGGACAACTACTAGTGCTGTTCCTTAGAGACACCTCAGTTAGCATTAGTGACTCCGGGTCAAAGCACTCCCTCGTCCACTGCTGCCCCTGCGAAGCTGGGTGTGTCCCAAGATGGATTCCGCTAGTATGTAATAGCTCACCCTCGTTGTCACTCTCAAATGAAAGGCTTGCAGAGATGAGACAAGTTGGCAGGATTAGGTCAGTGGCATATCAAGGGGAGTAATCTGTCTGGATGCAAATAGTTAAGAGAGCACATTGTTTGCAGAGAATTTAAAAGCAATATAATACAACTGACTAAAATCAGCCTGCTTTTTATTATCACCATATGCCAGCAACCTAAACAACGTCAGTGATAAAATATACCTTCCTTGCACAGCAGACCATTCCTACCCCACCCCTTCTCCTTTGTAGGCCACTAGATTCATTCCTACTCCTGTGCCCCAGGAGGGGTGTATCTGTCAAATGGGGATAATAGCAGAACCTACATCATAGGGCAGTTGTGAAAAAACATGACTCAATTGTTTAAAGCTGTCAATCCTTCTTAAATTGATCTGCAGACAGTATCTAAGCACAATCAAAATAAGGGCAACTTTTTTTAGCAGAAATTTATGAGGTGATTCTAAAATATATATGGAAAATCAAAGAGACCATATTATCACAGAGAAGAACAAAGACAGATGACTTTCTCTGCTGGATAGCAGGATTTATGATAAAGCCAGAGTAATTAAAAGAGCATGATTTGATACAGGAAAGATAAATAGACCTGTGGAACAGCACAGAAAGCTCAGAAACAGATCCATGCATATAAAGATATTTGACTTATATCAAAGGTCCTTTGGAAAGCAAGAGGGAGAGGGTGGTCTTTTTAAAAAATGGTGCTAGGTCAATTGGACATCCATATGGAAAAATTAAACCTTGATCTCTATCACACACTATGCACAAAAATCAATTCCAGGTGGATTTTAAATCCAAGTGAAAAGGGAACCAATAAAGCTTCCAGAAAATAATACCAGAGAAAATCTTGAGCTTAAGGGGGGCAAAAATGTCTTAAAACTCAAAGGAACCAGAGTGGGTGGAGGCCCATTATATGGTTGGTTCAAAATAAGGCAGACCCATAAGTCAAACTTCATGTCTAAGTCCCATCCCTTAAAGTTAATCTCAGAATATATTCAAGCTGAAGCATTCCAAAGGAGGAGGGAATTTCCCATGATGCCCTCCATGGAGAGCATCTGTGTCTAGGATGCTTTTCTCGAGTCAATGACTCTTGATTTCATATACAGTGAACTTTTTACTGTTTACCAGGCACTGTGCTAAGCATTTTGCAATCATTTTCCTAGTTATCTATATTTCAGCCAGTGGTTGATGCCTGAGAGTTGGTCACCATGGAAACAACAACACAAGAAATCTAACAATGTCTCTCCACTACCTCAGAGTTTAATAGATAAAATTTTCAATTTACGAAAGTAAGACTCAAAGAATCAATCACAAAATTGAAGTGTAAACGAGTGCTTCCTATTGTTTTGTTTTGCATCTTCTGGGTCTTGTGTTAGGCTATGGTTTCTTAGCCTTGACACCAAAAGTTGAGCAGCAAAAGAAAAAATAGAAAAATGGGAATTCATAAAAATGTAAAACTTTTATACTTCAGAGGACTTCATCATGAAAGTAAAAAGACAACCTAAGGAATGATAGAAAATATTTGGAAACCACATATTCAATAAGGGTTTAATATCCAGAATATATAAAGAAATCCTACAACTCTACAACCAAAAGTCAAACTACTCATTTTAAAAATGGAAAAAACTTGAAATAGACGTCTCTCTAAGGAAGATATACAAATAGCCAATGAGCACATGAAAAGACGTTCAATATCATTAGCCATAAGGGAAATGCAAATCAAAACCACAGTTAAATACCATTTCACACCCACTAGAATAGACACTAGTTAAAAAGCAGAAAATAACAAGTGTTGGTGAGGATGTGGAGATATAGGAACACTCATTCCTTGTTGGTGGGAATATAAAATGGTGCAGCCACTGTGGAAAATGCTTTGGAAAGTTTGGCAGTTCCTCAGAAAGCTAAATATAGAATTACCGTATTTCCTGGCAATCTTACTTCTAGGTATACACCAAAAGAAATGAAAGTAGGGGCTCAAACAGATACCTGCACACTGATGTTCATAATGGTGCTATTCATAATTGCACAAAGATGGAAGCGACTCAAATGCCCATCAACAAATGAATGGATAAACAAAATATGGCTTATATATATAATGGAACAATACACAGCCCTAAAAAATAAAGAAGTTCTGATACATGAAACAACATGGATAAACCTTGGATAAACCTTTGAGTGAAATAAGCCAGACACAAAAGGACAAATATTATATCATCTTCCTGATGTGAAATAATTCCAATAAGCAAATTCATAGAATCAGAAAATAGAATACAGGTTACCGGGGAATGGGGAGTTAATGCTTAACTGGTACAGAGTTTCTGTTTGGGGTGATGGAAAAGTTTTAGCACTGTATGGTGGGGAATTAATTAACACAACTGAATTATACCTTTGAGTGTGGTTAAAAGAGAAATTTTAGGTGATATACATGTTACTGGAATCAACAAGTTTTTAAACCATAGAATGAACAGCACAAACTATGAACCTCAATGTAAACTATGGACTTCAGTTAAGATATAATTATAATAATATGGTTTCATTAACTGTAACAAAGGTACAACAATAATGCAAGGTGTTGAGAAACTGTGTGGCTGGGGGCGGGGGGACAGGTGGTATATGGGAACCCTGTATTAGCTGCATGATTTATCTGTAAACCTACAACTTCTCTTATTAAGAAAAACATTATTTCCATGCATTTCCTTAAAAAATCTCTATGAGATAGCCATAGCTGGTATTGTAACCCGTTTTCTAAATGTTAAACTGACACACACACAAAACTCTTCTCAAGATCTGGAACTAATGTTAAACATTTTATGCCATATCCATCATGAGTTGGCCAGTTTTGCAGGAACCTGCTAAAGTGCAGAATGGGACGTTCGTTTCTGGATTTGCCTCCTTATTGGTAAATTTCTACAGAGGGTGAGACAGGCATGTATTCTAAGCCTTCACTTCAATAAGCCTAGTTTACAATCTCCTTAACTCATCCCTAAACAGGTCGCCCTACCTCCAGTTTCCTCCCTTCCACACATCTCATAACAACACTCTCAGATTCATTTTTATAGAACAAAGTTCTTATATCACTTCCTTTGCTCAAAAGCCAGTAATGGCTCCTCTTGGTATTTTTTTAATGCAGCAGTTGTAATCAAACACCACCAGAAATATATCGTGGCTCAAATTCTGACACCAGCACTTACCAGTTCAGCATTCGGGGTTTAGTTACTTAACTTCTCTGACCCTCAGATTCTTCATCTGTAAAATGGTGATGAGTTTAGGATTGATGTGAGGGTAGGAAGAGATAATATAAATATAATGACTGAGTGCATTGTTGGGGTGTTTCTAAGAGGTAGAATTGAACACTTGATTCACGTCACAATAAAAAAATTTTCTCTTTCTTTCCTTCCTTTTTTTAAAAAAGATCTTGCTGTGCTCCAGGCTTTGTGCTAGTATGTTCCATGAAGGCCAATATCAAATCTGCACAACTACTCCCTGGGAATACTATAGTGTGGCAGTGTGATATTATTTATGCATTCCAAAAAGATATAGATTATGTTTGTAAACTGGTCTGTTCCTCTGGGCATGATGCCCTTTGATTAATTTAAATTCAAAGGCTTCATGTTTATTTGATTAAAGCAAGATGAGGGCTTTGATTCGACCACAACATTAGGGTGTGCCGGGTTGAGTCCTGCCCCCTTGGTGAGCCTTATAAACGGACACTCACACAGAAGATACACAGAGGAAGAGAGAGAGCGCCACAGACACAGAGGAGAGAACTTGTCAACTTTGATCCCGTGGCCCTGGAAAGAGAGATGGACCATTCGCCTGATAGTTTACAGCTGACCCTTGTGAATAGACCAGAGCAGCTGAGCCCAGAAAGAAAGGAGCTCTCCAGTGTACAGCTGAGATCGGAAAAAGCTGGGCCCACAGAACCTTAAGAGGAAAGAGGAAGCCTGAACCCTTGCAGATGTTGGCAGCCATCTTGCTTCAGCACGTGGCAGCAGACATTTGATGAGGAAGTACCTCTTATGGTACCTTGAGTTGGACTCTTCAGGACCTTGTAACTTTAAGATTCTACCCAAATAAATACCCTTTATAAAAGCCAACAGATTTCTGGTACTTTGCTTCAGCACCCCTTTGGCTAATACATATAGGAATTTCCATTTTCTGCATTTTCATACACAAGGAAACAAGCTCAGAGGTGTCACCCCACTGATACATGGTAGACTTAGTTTTAAACTCAGGTCTGACTGTCTTCAAAGCTCATATACTTCACCACTATACTGGGACTACCTACAGTATAATCACCTTGGGGCCTGCAAAAATGCAAAGCTCTGTGCCCTTGTCCAGATTCAGGGTGATTAAGGCCACTAGACAGTCAACAAAATTTATTGTCCTGGGAAGCAGATGTGACTCAAGCAGTTGGGCTCCCATCTACCATACAGGAGGTCCAGGGTTTGATGCCCAGGGCCTCCTAGTGAAGGCAAGCTGGCTCATGTGGTGAGCTGGCCCATGAAGAGTGCTGACCTGCACAGAGTACTGCCCTGCACAGGAGTGCTGGCCCACGCAGGAGTGCTGGCCCACGCAGGAGTGCTGGCCCACGTGGAGAGCTGGTGCAGAAAAATGACTTAACAAAAAGAGACACAGAGGAGAGATAATAAGAGATGCAGCAGATCAGGGAGCTGAGGTGGCACAAGAGAATGATCGCCTCTCTCCCATTCTGGAAAGTCCCAGGATCAGTTCCTAGAGCTGCCTAATGAGAATACAAGCAGACACAGAAGAACACACAGCAAATGGACACAGAGAGCAGACAATGAGGGAGCAGGGATAAATAAATAAACCTTTTTTAAAAATTTATTTTTAAAAATCCATTGTCCCCTTCATCCCGAGTGACTGAACACATGGGTGCATAGGTAGGGACTGCATTTCCTGCCCTCCCTGCAATTACATGTGACTATGTAACAAGTTCTTACCAGTGGAATTTGAGCAGAAGAGACAGGTGCCAGCTCCAAGACAAGGTGGTTAAGAAGTGCATGTAGGGAAGCTGATGTGGCTCAAGCAGTTGGGCACCTGCCTACCACATGGGAGGTCCCAGGCTTGATTCCTGGTACCTCCTATACAAGATGAGCAAGACAGCGAGCCGACCTGTTGTGCTGGCACGGAAACCAGATGCAGCAAGATGACACAACAAGCTGACGCAACAAAGAGACACAGTGAGGAAACACAATGAGAGACACAATAAGCAGGAAGTGGAGATGGCTCAAGTGATTGGGTGCCTCCCTCCCACAGGGGAGGTCCTGGGTTTGGTTCCCAGTGCCTTCTAAAAAGAAGATGAACAGAGAGCAGACAGCAAACCAAAACAACTAGGGAAGGTGGTGAGAAATAAATAAATCTTTGAAATGAAAAGAGAAGTGAGTGTTCCTCCTCCACACTCTCAGTGTGGAGCCTGGAGATGGAGGGAACCCCACTTTGATTAAGCAGATGATGTCATATTCATAGAGGGTGGGAATGCTGCCAGATGGAAGAAACCGGGTCTCAAAATGCCTCCGTGGTTCAGTCATCTGCAGCTGCACAACAAACCATCCTAAACCTCAGCCGCTTTAAACAGCAGCAATCATTCAAAGATTGGTGGAGGTGAAATCAGCTAGGGAGGCTCAACGGGGGCTGCAGGATCTACTTCCCAAACGATTCGCTCACACAGTGGTCAAGTCCCAGCTGGCTCTTGGCTGACAGCTCAACCACGGCTGACAGCCAGGAACTTGGTTCTCCATGTGCCTCTCCACAGGGAGCTGGGCTTCCACACGGCGTGGCAGCTGAGTGCCAAGAGACAAGAAGTGGGAGCTTCTCGTCCCTAAGACCTGGGTGCAGAACGGGCACAGCGTCACTTCTGCAACACCCTGCGGGTCAAAGCATTGCCGAGCCTGCCCAGACTCCAGGGGAGAGGACCTCAGCCTCATCGTTCAAAAGGAAAACTGCCAAATAATACACGGCCAATTTTAAGCTGCCGCATCACATGATAGGACATCCACCCATTCAGAACACCCACTCGAGTTGTGATTATCGGGCTTCCTGCTACAATATTCCTTCACTGTAATGAATACTCCCAGTGAATCAGACTCTCCGGAGTCGGGGTTGGGGATCTGCCTTCTCACAAGCAACACGATGACTTACACTCCGGAATTGGAGACCGGCTCTGCTGAGTAGCTTGGCTGTGCCATTCAGCTTCTGATCTCCAGAGCCTCGGAGACAGCCAAGCCCTTTGCCCTGATTGTCGGTGGGGTCCACATCTTAGAAGAGACAACCTCACCACGGGGATGGCTTGAAGCTCCATGACCTCTCGGAATCCCACTCGGAGATTCTGAGAGAGGCCTGGGAGCTCATCCGGTAAAACCCTCACTCACACAGGAGCACGTAACACTCTAGGGTTACGGGAAGCTCGCTTGGAAGATTCCAGAACTCCACGGCAAAGGGCAGTGCTTGCCTTTTCTAAGATGCGACCACCATAGACAACCAGATAAAAGGATTTAACCATTGCAAAGGCAATGAGAGATCAGAAACTGAAAGTGTAGAGGGTTGGCTTAGCTGAGTGGATCTCAAATACCACAGATGCAACATTACTGAATAGTGACTAACGGTGTGAAAAAAGTATTTCCCCTTCAACTCTTGCCAGGCCTTCCGATCCCTCAAGCAGAGAGTCTCTGTTTAGTATTAGATGTCTTTCATATCTCCGAACACGTGCTATTCGACCCCTATGTACCAAAGACAGATAGTAAGTCTCAGAACCTACTAGGAGCCCTCTGGCCACAGAGGGTTTCTTCAGAATTAATCGAGACAGGCAGGGAATATTCACCTAGGAGAAATTTAGTATATTCCCATATTGGGAACAAGGGATGAGTTTTCATTTTCCCAAAGACTTTCAAACTGTGCTTCAAAGATCCTCAGCTAAATACATTTTACCTAACAGGGAGTCAGTTTCCTATCTGAGGGTGTTAAAACTTTCCAGGCAAGGAAGTGGCAGGAAAAAAGCAGTTGCATTTGGGCCCTCAGGATGGAGGAATGAAATATGGATTGGAGTGGACTTGCTGGTATTCTAGTATAGAACTATTGTGATTCCAGCAAATGGAAGAAATCGTATCATTGATGTGGAGACAGTGGCTGTGGGAGTTGCTGAAGGCAGGGAGAGGGAAAGAGAGGTGTGTTATTGGGGCATTTTCAGGACTTGGAGTTGTCCCGAATGATACTGCAGTGACAGGTGCAGGACATTATAGATCCTGCCATAACCCACTGAATGGACTGGGGGAGAGTGTAAACTACAAAGTAAACTATAATCCATACTGTAGCAATGCTCCAAAACGTACTCATCAAATGCAATGAATGTGCCACACTAATGAAAGAGGTTGTTGATGTGGGAGGAGAGGGGGGTGTGGGGAGTAGGGTATATGGGAAGCTCTTATATTTTTTAATGTAAAATTCTGTGTGATTTATGTATCTTTAAAAAAAGATAGTAAAAAAATTTTTTAATGATAAATAAATAAAACGATTCATGAAGATTCCCAAACCATAAAAAGACTGTGTTTAGCAACCATCTGGCTATTCAAGACTCTTAGCACCAGAGGGCCTTATAAAATAAGATCTCTGATTCAAAAGCCTTCTCCTCTCTTTAGTTCACTCCTAATTCTGTTTGAATATCAAGCTTCCTTATGATTAATATTGGGTCCCCACAGGCTTAACTTGGCAATATTCCTGAACAGAGATAATAATACCTTCCCATGAGATTGTTGTAAAGATTAAATAAGATAATAGAGTATTCATGCAATGTATATTCATGATGCACGTCCAAAGAGCACATAGTACAACGTTCAGAACAATGTGCTGCAAAGTCAACACAAGTCCCTCTTATTGCCTTCCAACTTTAGGAAATAACTTCTAAATCAGAGATGGCCCACAGTCACTGGTTTTGCCATATTTGTGATTTTTTTATTTTTAATTATACAAGGAGGTTTTACATGAAAATTCAGATTTCTGATTTCTTCTAAAAAGAACAGACACTCTGAACACAACCTGAGCTTACCCGCAGAGCTCCTACAGGTTTGAGAGCCTAGGACCTGAAGTTCTCCCTCACCTACTTTTGCCTCCTCGATTTACTTTCCTGGGCTCTTGTCTTCTCAGTCAGAGGGAATGATCAGGGAGAGAAGTAGTCAACAGCCTTGATGTCACTATTTTGAGTGGGGAAAATTACCTTTGACTTTTGGCCAAATGCTAGGTGCATGCAGTGTCAGAAGAGATGCAAATAGTACTGTTTCTGCAAAAGATAATCATCTTCACTGTGGCTTCCCTCATCGATTACCAACCAGTTAGGAAAAATGCTTCCAGAGGCATCATGCTTTATTCATTTATTGATCTGGTGAAGCCCTACTATGTTGAGAGCACAATGCTCTATACTGTGAAACATATGAAATTGGATAGAAAGGGAACTCATCTAGCTAACATCCTTCAGGGCTCAGTGTAAATGCCCCTTCCTGCAGAAAGCCTTCCTGAGTTCCTCCAGCTAGGTTAGATTCTTAGGGATACACTCCTGTACCTTTCCTTTGCGACATTTTTAGAACTGTCAATGTCTTTCTCTCTCCCCTTTCTCTGAGTCCCTTATGATGATCTTCTTCATTGCTGTTTCCCCATGCCTAAAACAGCATCTGGCACCTAGTGTGCCATCAACAAATGAGCTGTAAAAAAGAATAAATCAGTGAGTGGGTAAATAAATGAATGACAGAACTAAATGCAACAGATGTGAAAAGTGGAGCAACTGCATCCATTGGTCAATGGCAGTAAGGTACCATTTGTTAAATATTGCAAGAATCCAGTGTAGTAATAACTATAATTAATAGCCATGATGATTGCAAGCACATAATTAAAGTATTTTACACTCAAAGGCTGTTCTCTCTCTGCAAGGAATTCTGATAGAAAGTTTCTTATATAAACAAAGGTCTTGGAACACACTAGGTGCTCAATAAATGGTAAAATAGCTACCATGAGTGCTGAGATTTATAATATTACATCTGTTATTTTCACTGCTGTATTCTCAGTATATAGCATAGTATCTGGCCCATAATAGGTGCTCGATGATTATTGGATAAATCAATTATATAATTTATGATGATATAATGGCATTAACTCAGAAAAAGAAGTTAATCTGACCTTCTAGAAAGCCCCTGAATGCATTTTGGGACTTAAAGTTCAATGTTAGGTCAGTTTTCAGCCTGGAGGAGCCTCTCCAGGATCCCCAGCAGCCTGTACATCTTATCTAGTCCTTTGTGGGCTGTGCCTGAGGCAATCCTGCAGCAAAGGGCACTTTATCCCAGCCAGCACAGGAGGCTGACCGCCCCAGATGAGCCCTGCAGGAGAATGGAAAACTCCTGATTAGAGCCGAACATTCTGGGGCCTGGGTGGACTGCAGGGGCCTGGCCTATGGTCCAGTATTCCAGGCTCCTCTACGGTTTAGTCTTCTTACACGTCACAGAAGAGCTGCAAGGATGGGAGGTAGGGGATGAAGGGATTTTATAAGAGCGAAAAAGGAGAGGAGATAGAGAAAACTAGAGACACACGCACATGCACAAAGAGGTTCCAATGCACAGGGAGATGCACGGAGCCAGGGTGGGGTGGGCAGGACAAGAGAAAAGCGAGAGACCCAGAGGTAGATGGAGAGAGTCAGAAGAGAAAAGAATCAGATGGAGAGACACACAGGGATACACACAGAAACAGACCCAGAAAATGGGAGAGAGAGAAAGACAGACACAGAGAGGGAGACTTTGAGAGCCTCTATTCCGAGAGATGACCCAGAGAGAGAGAGGCCGAAAGAAAGAAAAAGACAAAAAGACAAAGCCAGAAAGAAACATAGGGAATTCAAACAGATAAACACACAGAAATGTTCAGAGCGACAGAGAAAGAAGGCTAAGGAAAGGAAGCCAGCGAGCAGGTAAATCCGCAGACCAGCTTACTGAGAGTAATTTTGACGCTTACCAGACGCCCTGACTGGGCAGATCTGGGAAGGGCTGGCACCGGGTGTTTTCACAGCTCCCCAGGTGCCTCTCATGCTCAGCCTGGGCTGAGTACCACCAACTGCCTGAAGCAAGGGTTTTGGTCGCCAGAGACTTAAATACTACACTTTCAATAATATATAGAACAATTAGACAGAAGATAAACAAAGAAAGAGAAGACTTGAACAACATTGTAAAATGACTAGACACAGCAGACATCTGTAGGTCACTCCACCCAACAGCAGGAAAATAAATGTTCTTCTCAAGTGCTCATGGAACCTTCTCCAGGATAGTGCATATGCTGGGCCATACAACACACCTCAATAAATTTAAAAGGCTAGAAATAATATAAAGTATATTATCTGACCACAATAAAATTAAATTAGGAATAGATAAGAGAAAAGAAATTGGGGAAACTCACAAATATAAGTAAATCAAACAACATACTCCAAAATAATCAGTGGGTCAAAGAAGAAATTAAAGGAGAAATCAGAAAAATCCTTTAAGATGAATAAAAATGAAGACAAGATATACTAAACTCATGGGATGCAGCTAAAGCATGGAGGAAATTTATCATTGTAAATGCCTATATTTAAAAATAAGAAAGATCTCAAATAATAAAACTAACCTTATACCTTAACACACAGGAAAAAGAAGAGCAAATTAAACCAAAAGCAAGTAGAAGGAAAGTAATAATAAACATTAAAGCAGAAATTAGTAAAATAGAGAATTTTTTAAAGATAGCAAAAAATCAATGAAAGCCAAAATTTACACTTTGAAAAAATCAATAAAACTGGCAGACCTTTACCTGATTTGATGAAGAAAAAAATAGAGAAGATTCAAATTACTAGAATCATAAATGAAAGATGGGACATTACTATTGACCTTACCGTAATAAAGGAATTATAAAGAAATACTACAGAGAATAATTTATGCCAATAAATTAGATTATTTAGATGAAGTAGGCAAATTCTTAGAAAAACACAAACAACCTGTGTTAGTCAGTCAAAGGGGTACTGATGCAAAAACCAGAAATGAGTTGGTTTTTATAAAGGGCATTTATTTGGGGTAGAAGCTTGCAGTTACCAGGCCATAAAGTGTTAGTTACTTCCCTCACCAAAGTCTATTGTCATGTGTTGGAGCAAGATGGCTGCTGACATCTGCCAAGAGTTCACGCTTCCTGGGTTCCTCTCTTCTGGGGCTTGCTTCTCTCCAGGTTCAGGGTTCTTCTCTTACTGGGGCTTGCTTCTCTCCAAGCTCAGCTCCTCTGTGTGCTCACTTCCTGGGGCTCCAGCTCAAAAACTCCAGCATCAAAACACCAACACCAAAACTCCAACTCAGTCCTTTGTCATGCCTTTTATCTGTGAGTTCCCACCCACCAAGTGGCAGGGACTTAACACCCTACTGATGTGGCCCAATCGAAGCCCTAACCATAATTTAATCACACCCAGGTACAGATCAGTTTACAAACATAACCCAGTATCTATTTTTGCAATTCATAAACCATATCAAACTACTATACTACCTATTTGACTCAAGAAGAAATAGACCACCTTTATAGACCTAAACACAAGTAAAGAGATTGAATTAGTAATCCAAACACTACCTGCAAAGAAAATCCCAGGTCCTGATGGCTTCACAGGTGAATTCTACTGATTATTTAAAGAAAAATTAAAATCAGTTCTTCACAAACTCTTCCAGAAAATAGGAGGGAATATGTTTCAATTCATTTTATAAGGCCAGATATGAAAATCAGACAAAGATATATGAGAAATATAGAAATCAAAGCCCTTATGAATATGGATGTTAAAATCCTCAATAAAATATTAGCACTGTTTTCTGGCTGGAACCATGGAGGGTGCTAAAGGGAAGAAGATGGTTCCTGCTGTGCTAGAAACCCTTAAGAAAAAGTGAAGGAGGAGCAGATGTGGCTCAAGTGATTGAGCTCCTGCTTCCCACATGGGAAGTCCTGGGTTCAACCTAAAAACAAAAAAGCAAACAAATGAAATAACTAACTCAGAGGAATCAATGTGCACAGTGTTGAGTGCCAACTTCCCACATAAGTGATCCCAAGTTCAAATCCCTAGCCCTAGTGCCCCCCAAAATTAAATTAAATTAAAAAAGGAAAAGGAAAAGGAAAGAAAAAGCAAAGGAATTTTGCCACACTGAAGATCAAGCACTTGAGAAAGAAGTTTGCCCAAAAGATGCTTCAAAAGGCAAGGAGGAAGCTTATCTATGAAAAAACTAAGCACTGTCACAAGGAATATAAGCAGATGTACAGGACTGAGATTCAAATGGCTAGAACGGCAAGGAAAGCTGGCAACTTCTGTGTTCCTGTGGAACTCAAATTGGCATTTGTCATCAAGATCAGAAGTATCAATGGTGTGAGCCCAAAGGTCTGAAAAGTGTTGCAGCTTCTTTGCCTTCACCAGATCTTCAGTGGCACCTTTGTTAAGCTCGACAAGGCCTCAATTAACATGCTGAGAATTGTGGAACCACATATTGCATGGGGGTATCCAAATCTGCAGTCAGTGAATATGGCAAAATTAGCAAGAAGCAGATTTCCTTGACAGATAACTCATAGATTGCCCGATCTCTTGATACATATGGCATCATCTGCATGGAAGCTCTGATTCATGAGAGCTATACTGTTGGGAACTGCTTCAAAGAAGCAAACAATTTCCTGTGGCCCTTGAAATTACCTTCTCCCAAAGGTGGAATGAAGAAAAAGACAACCCATTTTGTAGAAGGGGGAGATGTTGTCAACAAGGAAGACCAGATCAATATGCTTATAAGAAGGATGAACTAAGGTGATACTGCATCCTGAGAGAGTTTTACTTAATACTAGAGTAAAAGTGGCAGTAATCCTGAATATCTTATTCCTTTATATATTGATGGGAGTTGAGTTGAGTTCTAACCAAGAATTTTAGTAGAAAAAAATCAAATCTTAAGTAATAACTCTTGGTTTGCTTATTGCCTTTGACACTTCTGGAGGAAAGAAAAAGCCCATTTTTAAATTTACAAATGGAGACTCAAGGAGTGTCCTTAAAAATGTCATGTGGTTTCTACCATGATTATTTTTGTAATCTGGTCAGTTAGTAAACAGTGACTGCTTTCAAATTGAAAAATATATATCAGCAAACAAAATCCAGCAACTTTTAAAAGGAATTATACACAATGACCAAGTGAGATTTATCCCAGGAATGCAAGGTTGATTTAACATCTGAAAATCAGTTAATGTATGTGATAGTTAGGCTAATATGTCAACTCGGCCAGATGATGGTGCCCAGTTGTTTGGTCAAGCAAGCATTGGGCTAACTGTAATACAAGGACAATTCATGGACTATAATCATCGGTGAGTTGATTGCATAGATGGTTGATTACATCTACAGTCAATCAAGGAGATTGCCATCAGCAATGAGTGACGTCTTATCCAATCAGTTGAAGGCCTTAAAAGGGGAAGTGATTTCAGCATTCCGGGAGAAAATTCCCAGCTCCATTTTGGACAGCCAACATCTCCTGGGAGCTCATCAAGGACCTTCACTGGTGTCCCTGGTTTGCAGCCTGCCCTGCAGAATTTGGACCCGTGCATCCCCAAGGTTGTATGAGAGAATTTTATAAAATCTCATACTATTTACAGATATCTGCTGTCAGTTCTGTTTCCCTAGAGAACTCTGACTAATACAGTGTGATACACCATATCGATAGTATGTATAAGAAAACACACAGTAATGTCAATAGCTGCAAGACAAACATTTAATAAAATCCAACACTCTTTCATAATAAAAACACTCTACAAACTAGGAACTGAAGAGAAATCCTCAACCTGACAATGAGCATCTATGAAAAACCCACAGCTAAGATGAAAGACAGAATGTGTACCTCTAAGATAAAGAACAAGATAGGATGTTCTTTCTCATCACTTCTATTCAACATCATATAGAGGTTCTAACCAGGGAAATTCAGCAAGAAAAAGAAATAAATGCATCCAGTTTGGAAAAGAAGTAAAACTACTTTTTTTTTTTTTTGCAGATGACATGATCCTGTATATAGAAAATCTCAAGGAATCCACTAAAAAATGGTTACAACCAATAAATGAGTTCAGCAAGGCTTCAAGGTATAAGATCAATATACAGAAATCAATTATATTTCTATATACTTGCAATGAACAATTGAAAAGCAAATTAAGAAAACAATTCCACTTAGAATAGAATAGAAAAGAATCTAGAATCAAAAAGAATAAAATACTTAGGAAAAATTTAGCCAGATAAGTACAAAATGTATACTATGAAAACTACAAAATATTGTTGAGACAAATTAAAGAGATTCTAAATAAGTGGAAAAACATCTTCACTGATCAAAAAACTTAATATTATTAAGATGGCAATATTCTCCAAATTGAGCAACAGATTTCAATCCCATCAGAATCCCAGCTGGCTTCTTTGTAGAAATTGACAAGCTGAATCTAAAACTCATATGGAATTGCAAGGGACCCAGAATAGTCAAACAATCCTGGAAAAAAATCAGAGTTGGATAACATTTGCTTACTAATTTCAAAACTTACTACAGGGAAGCAGACATGGCTCAACTGATAGAGCATCTGCCTACCATGTGGGAGGTCCAGGGTTCAAACCCAGGACCTCCTGGCCCATGTGGTGAGCTGGCCCACGCACAGCGCTGCCACACGCAAAGAGTGCCATGCCACACAGGGGTGCCTCCCGCATAGAGGAGCCCCACATGCAAGAAGTATGCCCCGCATTGAGCCGCCCCATGTGAAAATAGTGCAGCCCACCCAGGAATGGTCCCACACACACAAAGAGTTGATGCAGCAAGATGACATAACAAAAAAGAGACACAGATTTCTGGTGCCATGGAGAATGCAAGCAGACACAGAAGAAAACACAACAAATGGACACAGAGAGCAGACAAATGGGGGGAGAGGTGGGGGGAGGGGAGAGAAATAAATAAAAATAAATCTTTTTTAAAAAAACAACAAAACTTACTACAAAGTAGCAGTCATCAAGACTCTGTGATACTGGCATAGAGATAAACAAAAAAATCAATAGAACATAATTGAGAGTCCAGAAGTAAACCTGATTTTCAGCAAGGGTGCCAAAATCATTCAATGAAGAATAATAGTTTTTTTCAACAAATGATGCTAGGAGAATTGGAAAGCTGGAGGCAAAAGAATGAAACTGGATCCTTTACCTCACACCATACACAAAAATTAACTCACAATAGGTAAAAACCTAAATGTAAGAGCTAAAACTATAAATCTCTTAGAAAAAACATAGGGGTAACTCTTTGTCAACTTGGATTTGGCAATGATATGCCATGAAATGATATGCCACCAGAAGCATGAGCAGCAAAAGAAAAAATAAATTGAACACCATCAAAATTAACAACGTTGGTGCTTCAAATGACACTGTCAATAAAGAGAAAAGACAAACTACAGAATGGGAGAAAATATTTGTAAATCATATCCCTGATAAGGGACTTGTATCTAGAATATATACAGAACACTTACAACTCATTAATAAAAAGACAAATAACCCAGTAAAAACTGGGCAAATAATCGAAATAAATACTTCCTCCAAAAGGATATACAAATAGCCAAAACGCACTTGAAAGGATGCCCAAGATCATTAGTCATCAGCGAAATGCAACTAAAAACTGCAATAAGTTGCAACTTTGTATCAACTAAAATGTGAAGAATCAAAAAGTCAGATAAATGTTGCTGAGGATGTGAAGACTTCAGATCCCTCATACACTACCAGTGACAATGTAAAATGGAGCAGCCACTTTGGAAAACAGACTATCAGTTCTTCAAACACTTAAACAAAGTTACTGTACAACCCAGGAATTCCACTAATTCCACTCCTAGGTGTCTATCCAAAAGAACTGAAAACACACATCCTCGTAGAAACTTGTGCATTAATGCTCATAGCAGCATTATTCATAATAGCCAAAAGGTGGAAACAACCCATATATCCATCAACTGATGAATGAATGAACAAAATGTAGTATATCCATGCAATGGAATATTATCCCACCATAAAAAGGAATGCAACTCTAATACATGCTATAAATGGATGAACGCTAAAAACATTATGCTAAGTAAAAGAAGCCGTTCAGAAAAGACCACATATTGTATGTTTCTATTTATAGGAAACATACAGAACAGACAAATCTATAGATATAGAAATTAGATTGGTGGTTGTGTGGGGCTGGGAGAGGATAAGGGATAGGAAGGCGAGAGCTAAAGAGTACAGGGTTTCTTTTTGAAGTGATGAAAATGTACTAAAATTTATCATAGTGGTGGTGGCACATATCTCCAGATATACTAAAAACCATTGAAACGTACACTTCAAATGGGTGAATTTTATTATTATATGTGAATTATATCTCAATAAAACTATGTTTAAAATATTTTCTGAAAAATACACAAAACAACCAAAACTTGGAGATAAAATAATGTTGTATTGCCTGTTTATTAAGTGTTTACTATGTGTTAGCCACTGTGCTATTGACAAAAGCTTATTGTTTAGTTTCTTGGCTACTAAAACAAATACTGTGCACTGGGTATTTGTTAAAACAAAGGGAAATTATTGGCTCACAGTTTTGAACTACAAGTCCACTAATGAGGTGTCATTAAGGCAATGCTTTCTCCCAGAAAACTGTGGCGTTCTGGGCTGGCTACCAGTAATCCTGGATGCTTGGCTTTTCAGTCACGTGGCCATGCACGCAGCAGCCTCTCCTGGTCTCTCTGAATTCCGTTGACTTCTGGCTCCTTCCAGTGGCTTTCTCTCTGTGTGTCTGAAGTTCATTTTGCTTATAAAGGACTCCAGCAGTGGGAGTAAGACCCACCCTGAATCAGCTGGGCCGCACCTTAAGTGAAGTAACCTCATCCAAAGGTCCTATTCACAACAGGTTCACACCCCAGGAATAGGACTGAGAACATGTTTTTCCAGGGTACCTAGCGCCAAGCAGCCACACTTATCAAGGACTTGCTATGCACCAGACTCTTTTCTAGAATCTGAACTATAGCAATAAACCTAACAGACAAATTTCCTGCCCTTGTGCAACAGGCTTTTGAATGGAGATAGACCATAAATAAATCTATTATTAGGTTCTGATAAGTGCTAAGAAGGAAAAGAAAGCAGTATAAACCTATAGAAAATGATAGGCTTCATTTCGTTGGAAAGAGGAGCTGCCCCTTTTATAGGGAGTGGTGGGGGAAACTTCTGCTGGCGAGCAGACATCTGCACACAGAGAGATCTGAAGGAGGCCAGGCCTGGGAGGGAGAGGGTTCAGGGCAGAGGGGAGAGCTGAGCACAGGGGCGGGGGTGGGGGTGGGTGACGGTGGATGCGCATCACGTGTTCTAGCAAGGAGGCCAGTGGAGCTGGGGTGAAGTTAGGGAGGAGGTAAGAGGCAATCAGAGAGACAGGCAGGATTTACAGAGTGCTAAGATCTGCCGCGTCCGTGGCAAACTCGTCCTTCACTCCACAGAAACATACTAAGGAAATCTTCCCAGCATATCCAAGTGCTCAACGTTTTTCGAGCTATGGGTTGCCACCTCTTCGTGGTTTCATGAAAGTAATTTAGTGGGTTTTAAACCAGAATTTTTTTCATGGAATGGAGTGGAAAACATCACAGCGTAAACATATGCGCCTCCGTGTGTGCAGGTGCCTTTTGGTGCAGGTGTGTCGCGTACTGTGATTTAAAATGTATTTCTCACCAAGGATCGCATCAAAATATCTGAAGCACCCTGACTCCAGTCCAGCCCCTGCAAACAAGCCCCCACTTGAGCACGCAAGCACACCTGCACCAAAAGGCACCTTGGCGGGCAATTTGTACATAGACTCCTGCACAGGCTGTCAACAATTTAATTGACCCACAAGACAAACTTACTTGCAGCTATGGAACAAAAAGGGTCCTTTGTGTTAATGGAGAAGTTTTCTTTAAGCAAGGTAGGACTCTCACCTGTGTGTTTGCATTGCAATACTTGTTTTGTTTGTTTTTAGCTTCCTTTAGTCACTCCAGCCCCTCCTTTATAGAAGGAGAAATCTCCAGACTCGGCCAAAGAAGATCCTCCTAGCAGAGATGTACCAAGAAAGGGTGGACTTGGTGGCTCCTTCTCAAAATAGTGCCAGGATCTTTGAAACTGGAGTTATTGGAACAGGTGTAAATTCCAATCCCGACGCTGCCACCTCCCCGTCGTGTGACCTGGGCAACATCATTCCTTTGAGTCTCAAGTCTCCTCATCTGCAAAATGGGCTTGATGATGGTATCGACCTCACAAGCTTGCTACGGGCTAATAGTAATGACGGTTTATGCCACTGCGCTCCACTACAACAACGATGCTTATTAACCCAGTTAATGCTCACTAAACCCCGAAAGCTGAAGGGTCTGTCATTCCCACCTCACAGAGGAGGAAATGCGTCCAAGTTCACACAGCTGGTAAGCTGTGAGGACCAGGCTCCAAACCAAGGCAGCCTGACCCCAGAGCCCACACGTGCAGATGTCATACACTATTTACTCCAGTGAGATGATGGGGTGACCGTGCCCAGCACACAGGAAGTATGTCCATCATGTATAATCCTTCCACTGGACTTCCTAGGTGGCAGGTATTTTTCTCAACGCTTTATAACTATTACCTCATTTAATCCTCAAGACCACCTAAGGAGGGTTGGGTCCTGAGGACTGGGGGGTGTTAAAGAACCCACTAAGCCCAGTCCAGACAACCCAGATGGCTCCTCCCAGCTTCCTTGGTCTCCCAGGTCTCCCCATGACCCTAGTGCCAGGAGCGATTGTCCACAAGTAGCCCTCGTGTGAAACGGGGCTCGCTGACTAGCTTCAACCCCTCCTGAACGAACCACTGCACCCCTCGCCTCTGGGACCTGCTTTTCCAGGCCACTGGTGCTGTGTGGGACCTGAGCACTAGTCTTGCCCTGCCCTGTGTGGGCACAGCCCCCAGACTCCTTCCTAGTGACCCCAAAGGTGGGGGGCGGGGGGAAATTGCACCAGAAGAAAATCACGTTAAAACGCTTTGCTGATAATTTATGTAGATACTTTGTCGTCAGGGAGGTGGGCATAAGTCCCCACCCTTTAAGTACAGGTTACACCTAGTGACTCCCTTCCAAAGAGGACAGTATGGGGAAGGGGAGAGGGGGACTTCACCTTGGAGAAACCTGACAAACACTATCTTAGCCAGGAGATCATTAAGCATGAGAAAAACATCAGACAAATTCCCTTAGAGTGGTATCCTGCAGATACTGGAGCAGTACTCCTCAAAACTGTCATGTTCATCAAAAACTAGGAAAGTCAAAGAAACTGTTACAGGAAAAAGGAGCCCAAGGAGAGATGGCAAGTAAATGCAAAGTGGGTTCCTGGATGGGAACTTAGATCAGAAAAAGCATTAGGGAAATTATGAAAATCTAAGTAGACTATGGACTTTTGCAATAGAAATCGATTCAGTTATGGCAACAAATGTACCATACGAATGTAAGGTGTTAATAAGAGATCCATCATCAATTGTAACAAATTTCCACACCAATGCAAGGTGTCAATAATAGGGTGGTATATGGGACTTCTGTAGTTATGCACAATTGTTCTGTAGACCCACAACTTCTCTAATAAAGAAGAAAACTAATAAGGGGTCTAGGTGTGGAGAATATGGGAACTCTCTGTACAATCTTCATAATTTTTCTGTAAATCTAAAAGTGTTCTGAAAATAAACTCTATTTTAAAAACTAAACTAAAGCACCCTTTGCTGATAAAGGAGAGAGAGATTCTGGACCAAGAGAAGGCAACACCCAGAGAGCTAAGGTGCAGCCTGCCTCTGGGGTGGGGTGGGGTCTGGCCCATGGTTTCCATCAGGGGGAGTTTCTCTTCTGGAATTTAAGACAAGCCTGGGATCTAGAGTCTGAGGACGGCACTGCAAGTCCTGTGCCTCTGTGAGTGCAAAGTCACTCAACCTCTCTGAGGCAAATTTATCATCTTAAGATTATAAAATGAGTCTGAGAACACCAGCTTGAGTTCTCAGCAAGTCTTGGAGGGAAGCTCATAAGAACTTTCTTAACAACAGGTACCACTTACATAGAGCACTTACTAGGTGCCTGGCCCAGGAAAGAACTTAAGCATCTCAGTTGTCCTCACAATACTCCCAGGGGGATGGCTACTAGTATTATACCCACTTTACAGATGAGGAGAGTGAGGCTATGTGAGGTGAACTGACTTGCCCATGGGTTGTATGGCTAGGAAGTGGCCAAGCAGGGACTTGATGGCTGGCTGTCCCCAAAGCTCATGCACCTCATCATAGTATTAAGGTTCTTCCAATCAACAGACATGAGACTGTGAGCTAAACAAGGGCAGGGATTGCAGCCCGTTTGGTTCACAGCTATATCCTCTGTTCTGTCACATAATAGGTACTCAGTAAATATTTATTAAATGATTTAGTGATGGGTAAGGGAACATATGGATGGGAAAATTTTATAAACTGTGAAAGTATATATTTTCACTATAATGATTATCCCTTGTATTAGTCAGCTATTGCTGCATAACAAATTGTCCCCAAAACTTAGTGGCTTAAAACAATAATCATCATGTATCACATCTCATAGTTTCTGCATCTCAAAAACTGGGGAGTAGCTTGATTGAGTGATTCTGACTTGGGTGTCTTGTATGGTTGCAATAAAAATGTTGACCAGGGCTGCCTTTGTCTGAAAATCGGCAGGAGCTGGAGGAATGGCTTCCAAGGTAGCTCTCTCAGATGACCTGCAAGTTGGTGCTAACTGTAGGAAGGATGTGTCAGTTCCTCTTCAAAGAGGATGCTGCTTGAGCATCCTCACAGCATGGTGGTTGGCTTCCCCCAGAGAAGCAACCCCAGGGACCAAGGCAGAAGCTGCAATGCCTCATATGATCTATCCTTCCCCCATATTCTATTGGTCTCTCATTCAACATGGGAGGGAACTACAAAAGAGCATAAATGTCATGAGATGAAGATCACTGGAAACTAACTTAGAAGCCACCCTTCATTTCTCAGACATGAGTTTTAAAGTTGGAGTTCTCTGAATTGCCCCTCTGCAATAAAGAAAGAAATACCTCACTTTTGCCCTTGATCATCCCTTTAAGAGTAGTGCAGGGAAGTGGATGTGGCTCAAGTGATAAGGCCTCCACCTACCATATGGAAGGATCTGGGTTTGATCCTGGGGCCTCCTAGTGAAAAAGAAGAAGAGAAAGCGTGCCTGTGCGGCAAGTTAGTGCTCACACGGTGAGCCAAGTGCCTGCACGGCGAGCTGAGTGACCATGTGGGTGCCCACACGGGAAGCCAAGTGCCCACGCGTTGAGTCAAGTACCCACACAAGAGCCTGTGTGGTGAGGCAAGTGCCTGGATGATGAGCCAAATGCCCTCATGGTGAGCTGAGTGCCCACACGAGTACCCACATGGCAAGCTAAGTGCCCACGAGCGCCCATGTGGTGAGCCAGTGCCCACGCGAGTGCCTGTGTGGCGAGCCAAGTGCCCATGTGGTCAGCCAGTGCCCGCACGGCGAGCCAAGTACCCATGTGGCGAGCCAAGTGACTGCACAGTGAGCCAGTGCCTGTGCAAGTGAGTTACACAGCAAGATGACGACTCAACAAAAGAGAGACGAAAGAGCAAGTCAAGGTGAAACGCAGCAGAGACCAGGAACTGAGGTGGCATAATTGACAGGAAACCTCTCTCCACATTGGAGGTCCCCAGGATTGAATCCTAGTGAATCCTAGAGGAGAAAGATGAGATGAGAAGACAAAAAAGAGAGGAATAGATTCAGAAGATCACACAGCAAATGGACACAGACAACAAAAACAGCAGGGTGGAGGAGGGGGAGGGGAAGGAAAAAAAGAGAAGTTCAAGCTCATGGAAGGGAGACAAGAGCCACAAATGCTCTGCCAACAAATCTCCCTGGTCTTGGTCATCATTTATGGGCATGTCTTTTTTTTTTTTTTTAAAGATTTATTTTTTTATTTTATTTCTCTCCCCTTCACCCCCTCCCCAGTTGTCTGCTCTCTGTGTCCATTCTCTGTGTGTTCTTCTGTGTCCACTTGCATTTTTGTCAGCAGCACCAGGAATCTGAGTCTCTTTTTGTTGCATCATCTTGCTGCATCAGCTCTCCGTGTGTGTGGCACCACTCCTGAGCAGGCTGCGCTTTTTTTTGCATGGGGTAGCTCTCGTCGTGGAGCGCACTCCTTGCGCGTGGGGCTCCCCTATGCAGGGGACACCCTTGCATGGCATGGCACTCTTTGCACCCATCAGCACTGCGCATGGGCCAGCTCATCACACGGGTCAGGAGGTCCTGGGTTTGAAGCCTGGACCTCCCATGTGATAGGCAGACACTCTACCAGTTGAGCCAAATCCGCATCCCTATAGGGATGTTTCTGGTCCTCAGGTTAACCTCCTCTTGGCCTGGTCAGTTCTTGGGGCCTCCAGGAAGTGCCTTGGTAGTGTCTCATCCCTGCCTCTGTTCTACAGATGGAAACATTAAAATGGTTCTGGAGGCGAGGTCACAGAAGGAAAGTGGGGGCTGATGAAGCTAATCCTACTGGAAATTGGTTCTGAACAAACTAAACTAAGTTAGAAGATTGTCCCTGAATCCTTCTCCCTTTCCCTGTCTTGTTCTTACTATTTTTCAGTAGACTATCCCTCCATCCTTTGCCACACTGGTGCATTTCAGAAATACTATTCCTTTCCTTGCCCCTCTAGACCTCGTGTGTTAACAGCTTCCCTCTGATGCCAGCCTCTTGAAGCACCTCTATCCCTTGGTGGTCTCTTATACCTGCCCCTACTTCTGCAAATAGTTTGATAAACTCTTCTTAATTATCCCTTTTGAGTGAGCCATCTGTTTCCTACAGGGACCTTGATGAATACAGATCCTCTTCCTGGTCCCCACCTTCCCCCTTCCTCTCCTCTTTGGCAGCAGCTGCAAGAAGCTGCCCAAATTTCAGAACGCAGCAGCCAAGTCAACCAAGCATTGGAAAGCTTTGCCAAAGCTCTGGGGATGGTGGAGATGATGCATTGGGAGGGAGTAAGGCCAATGCCTTGGGAAAGATGCACTGCAGCTACTGAATGTGGTGATATTTCAAGGGATGGTGTGGGATGGAGTGGGGAGAGGAATTTGGCTCACTAGCCCATGCAGCTTATTCCTCAACTCCAATGGAGGCAACTGCTACTTTCTTCAACCTCATTCTGCAGACACAACCACTGCAAGTGTTGGAGAAGGTAACTCTATCCTAGGACATCTGTATCATTAGCTTAGATTCTAGAGCTAAAGACGGGAGGATTAAAACCATGCATCTCCAAGATTACCGTTCAAAGACTCTTGCACCTAGATACGTCAAAAGGCAGCCAGAGGCAGTGCAATATTTCAAACAGGGAAATGGAGACATAATGGAGAGACTGGAGTTCAAGATGCCTCAGTCCCAGGAGGAAGCGCTGATTGACAAGTTCATTCTGCTTGAGTAAACTGCTCCCCTCCCATCTCTAATTCTAGCATCTCTTCTCTCTTTCGACCCAGCTATGATGGCTATTCATATGCTTGGGGCTTCCCAGCCTCAGCACCCCCTTTCCTAAGAGAACCCCAAATAGCCTTTGGAAAATCAGCACTCTGTCATTCTCAGCCCTGTGGTTTGAATAAACTGGCTTCCGTCAATCAGCATTTTCTTTTTCCTACCCCTAGGTACAATGACTGGTTCAGGGATGGATACATGTAGCCAACAAAAATTGACGAGATATTGGAAAATGCTTGCAGAGGTGAAAAAGAAAAGTCCCCCTTCACAAGGACTACAGGAAGGAACTCTCTCTCACCCCTCGGGCAGAATGGTGTGAGGAACTATGGCAGCCATTTTATGGTTGCACAGAAGGTGGCCCTGGAGCCCAAGAAAACAGAAAGAACCTGGGTCCCTGGTGGCTTCATTGGTTGCTGCTAGAATAAACCCAGCCGGCATCCAGAAGTACTTCTGAACTTTTCAGAGGCCCAAGGCAATACATTCTCTTTATTGTATAAGAAAGGATGAGTTGGCTTTTACGCCACTTGTAACAAAGAGCCCTCACTGATGCACCAGCCCACCTTCAAAGCCCAGCTCCAAAATGTTGTCCTCTATAAAGCTTTGCCAGGCTCTCCCTTATCCCTCTGGCACTAGAGCCCACCACACTCCTCCCTCAGCCCCAAAACTTTCAACCTGTACTTGGTGGTTTCTCTCCTTCCAAAGGTTCTTGGGGAATTGTCATACCTATATTTCCCCCGGCTTACACCCCTTCATTGTTGAATAATGGAAAGTACCTTTCTATCTATACCCCCTCTACCAATAATCCTTATGGAGAAGAATGATGCTTGGGTGATGTATGGGGTGCAATTAAGAGGAATAAGCACCAGATGGTGAGTTAGGAAACCTATGCTCCAGTCCTGTTTCTGAGCTTAATCACCTATGTTACATGACCTAAGTACCATACCCCCTCAATTTACTTATCTTGTGAATGAAAATTGGAACAAGATTTGGGAGGTTTCAGTCATGTCCTTGGAGATCCTAGAATTCAAGTGGCTGTCTCAGGGCCTCCGCAGAAGGGGAGAGATGGATGAGTAGAGTGACTCCAACTCTCTATTCAACAATAGCTGCTTAATGAAAAGATTAAAAGCCACTTGGGGAGATTGTATCTATACAATTATGAGAGATACATAAGGCAGCTTACCAAGAATGCCTGGTTCTCTTTTCAGGCATATGGTACGACTACTCTTCTCTACCCTCTTGAATATATGTATGGCCATTTGCTTGCTTAAGCCAATAAAATACGAGTGGAAGCGATGGGTACCACTTCTGGGAAAAAAGCTTTAAAAGGCAGCATAAAATTCACCATACTCTTCTTTTTCCTTTTCATGTGGTAGTCATGAAAACATGTCTAGATGGAGCCTCTAGTAGCCTGCTTTCCTGAAAAACTAAGAAGAGCTAAGACCTCCTGCCAAAATGTACACTATATGAATGAGAAATAAACTTTTGTTATTATAAGGCTAGGAGATTTAGGGTGACCTGTTACTAGAGCAACAGCTAGCCCATCTTGACTGCTACAGGTTTTCCCAGGCTAACCCAGGATGACCATTTAGTCAGACTGCTAAGCACTTTACATACGTCAACTCTTTAATCCCGACCACAATACTATTAGTGCGCTCATTTATAGGTGAGGCTAAGTAAATTGCCTAAGCTAGTAAGTGGCATGCAGGATGCAAACCAGACCAATGATATCAGCTGCCTCCACCACTTATGGGAATTGAACCCAGTAGTGTGCTACAGCCAGCTTATACCACCTCATTAGAGCTGACTGAGGGCATCTCTTTCCAAGTTCATGTTCACCGATATAATATTGATAGCTTGAAACCAGTCATGGCAGGAATATTTTCGCCATGGAAATTGGCAAGTGCTACAGAGCTGGGCTTTTCTTTCTTTTTTAATTGTAGAGCCTATTTACCACCACACTGACTGGATCCACATTATCAGAGCCAGCCACAATGCATTCTGATCTAATAAGCTTGCCCAGGGAAATTCCCAGAAGCTCATTCAGGATCCCTTGGGGTTTCCAAAAGTGTGTTCAGTTAAGGAGGGAAAAAAAAAATCTGCAGTGAGACCAGCACAAAGCAGTGGAATCGCAAGTTGAGTTGTTATGAGCAAAAAGAGAAGGTGGTCTGCAGGGTGGCTGAAAAATATGCTATGAGAGCAAGAAGGAAAAAAAAAAAATCCAGGAGGGTGGGGAGATAAGAAAGGCCTTCCAGTAAGGAGAATAGAGTCTTTAATCTGTGGAGCACACGTCTTGTTAAACCTGCATAATTCATGAAACATAAGAACATCCCGGGGACAGCTGAAGTTCAGGGCAGAAGATCAAATTGACAAGATTGGCTTTGGGGTATAACAAGTGGGTGGGGTTTTGGCTGCCGGAACTGACCTATATTTCTGTTTATCAGCAGCCAGAGCTGTCTCTCCACATCCATCACCCCAGCAAGGTTTCAGCTGCAGTCCAATTTTCCCTGGGGGCCTGTGGAGTTTGGAAGTACAAGAACGGCTAATTACTGAGTTCCGGTGGCTGCTCCTGAATACCCAGACAGATCACTGTATTCCTTCTTGGGATGATAGTGATACTAACTCGGCCACTTACAGGCAGGGTGACCTTTGCCGACACCTCTCCAAGCCTCAGTTTGCTCATCTGTAAAGTGGGGCTGATAGGACAGACAGTAGAGTCTGGTGGAGCTTCCTTGGCTTGTCTCTCTGCCTCCATCCCATGGCCATGTTCTCTCTTTTCTCTTCTGGGTTTTTGCTGACTTCTGGCTTCTGGCTCCTCCCCATGGCTTTCTCTCTCTATCTCTGAATTTCTTCTGCTTATAAAGGATTCAAGTAACCCAAATTAAAGCCTGACCTCATTCAGTTCGGCCATACCTTAACTGAAATGACATTTTCAAGATGTCCTATGTACAATGGGCCCGTTCCCACAGGGGCACGGTTCAAGATTAAGAGCATGTATAAGTTGGGGTACCTAATTCTACTTCCACAGGTATTATTATTACTGTTCCCAGTTTTAAAAAGAGGAAACTGAGGCTCAAAGAGTTATAGTAGCTAACCCCAGGTCACCGAATAAGCAAGCAGCAAGATGAGAAAGCAAGCCTAGATCTGTTTGTTTCTAAGTGCTTGTTTCATCCAACTACTCTTCATTTCCAGAAATACATGCAGCCCCATTATTAAGGCTAATGAACATTTATTTGGCAATTAAGCTATGCCAGACACTAGACTAAGCACCTTCTTATGTAATTCTGACAACTCCAGGAGGTAGGCACTTACCCCATTTTACAGAGTAGGAAACTGAGGCACAGAGAGACTGGCCATTTATTGAAGGTCTCACAGCTAGAAAGTGAGTGGCAAGATGTGAATCCAACTGTTCTGACACCAGAGCCTCCTGGCTGAACCACTGGGATATATTCTGCCTGACTATGTTGGGGTATCAAGGAAAGGCCAAGAGCTATATGGTCTATGCAACATATACACTTGAGCTGCCATGAAATTCCAATTCCCCTCATTTCCTAGCCAATAGTAGAGTAGGAAAGACAGATAAGGCAGGGGGCACCTCGGGAGCTGGAGAGTGCAAGGCAGATAGTTGGGGGTGGGGTGAGGTGGGCAATGTTGGGGCTAAAGGTGATGGACAGAAAGCTAGACCAATTGCCAGTGGGCTGAGCCAGCCCTTTCCTCAGGTTCCTCCCCTCTATCCCATTCCCAGAAGGAATCCCAAGATCTGCCCAGGTGTGTCCAACTGGTCATCTTAGAACAGCCAAGTAAAGCAGAACTAGGAACAACTCTGGGTCTCCTTTCTCCAGCTCTCCGTACCTCCCTTCCCTTACCAAAGAGGGCGGTGGCAAAGACCTGTAACTGGTAGAGGTAAGGAGGAAGCCCATCTTCCACTTTCTTGCCTGGAAAGATTTATGAAAGCAGATCCTTCTGAAATGACAAAATAAGGGTTGGAGGCTGCCATTTGGATGGGCTTCCAGGCAATCAAATAGAGTCCACCAGGAGCTGGAGGGGCAATGATGTCCTTTAGCTCCACTGTCACCTCCGTGTGAGGTCCACCCGGGGTGGGCCAGAGGTAGGGCCATCACTGGAGGAGAAAGCCCCATGTCTCTTGTAGGTGCTGGACTAAATTCCACTTTGGGGAGAAGTTAGTGGGACAGAAAGCTCATACTCTCAGGAACCTCCAGGCACGTTCAGGCTAATAATTTGTTACTGCCACGTCCCTCCCCTCCTTACACACCTCAAAGAGCCCCCTACTGCCTACATGAAAACCTTGAGGTTCCTCAGTGTAGCCTCTCAGCCTTATCTCACACCTGTCCCTGCATCCAATTCCACTTTCTAGGAATGCTGTACCAGCACTCCTGTCTACATCACGCTCCTTCTCCTCTCCTCTCAAGCTCAAGCTGCCCCCTCTGTCTCTCCTTGCTCCCTCTCATCTGCCACTTTGTCCAGGATGGCCCTAACCACCCTTTGGGATTCTCTTTGGACTTCCCAGTTCCTGTCCTCCCCCAAAGCTGGGGTAAGTGCCCACACTTCCTCTAACATCAGTCCTATTTCTATCACTGAGCAACACTGTTGGTGGCTGGGTGAAGACTCTGCCATTCTGCCTGGCCCTCTAAAATTAATAAATAAATCCTATCAGCTTATATTCATGCATAGAGCTTCCAGGTTTTATAACCAGGGTTGTGTAGCAGATGCTTTTGGTACCCTGACAAATACTGGCTGCAGCTGGGATAGACAGCTCCCACATGCACTGACCAGGTCCCAATCCAAGTGCTCTCCCTGTCACTCTGTTTTATGCCTCCAAACTTTCTCCAAAGCCACAGGAACTTGCTTAGCCCATGGCAAGGCAGCTCAGAAGTGCTGAGAGTCGAGTTCCCTTGAGGGAGGGACAGCCTTTTATTTTGGGAGGAGAGAGTCTGTAGGTGAACACCCCAACCCGTCATCCTTTAGGGGCACAATTTTGATGTGCATTCTATACAGCTCCTTGAAGGGGAATTGTCAAAGTGATAACCAGCCCAGCAACACATTCTTCATTGGTTTTTCCTTCTTTTTCTGTCTCCATATTCTTTGTTCCTCTTTCCTGGGATCCTCCAGACTACCTGTACCCAAGACCTTTACCTGGGCTCTGATTTTAGGGGTACACAAATTTAGAAAGGGAGGATGGAGGAGCTGGGAGAATAACCTCTGCTCCCTGTGTGGCCTCATGGACTGAGGTTGAGCTAGAAGCATACGAGGCAAAAGTGGACAGGACTGTCCACCAGACGTTTTGTGAGACTCTGGGCAAAAGCAAAGCCACTGTGGGGCCTCCTTCCCAGCCTCTGTCATTCAGCATTGTGTCTCAATCATTTGGGCTTTAGTGAGAAAACAGAAACCATGCTAGGAAAGTCAAGCAGAGGGAATTTAATACAGGGGATTGGTTAAACAAGCAATGAAGGGAATGATGAGGGAACTTAGAGACTCACAGTAGCAGGAAGCTCCTACCTTTCCGAGGGCTGGGGCATCAAAGAAAAGATGGCACCAGAACTCAGGGACCAGACTGCTTGGTAGAAACTGAAATCTGATGGGCTAGCCAGTGGGAGCCAGAGTCATGGAGGGAGAGATATAACCACTTCTGGGAGTGGGAGGGGGAGAAATACCCTGGCTTCTTTCTTCTACCTCCTCCATCTCCTGTCGGTGCTTCCCCCTCCACTGGAAGCCAGGAGATAGGAGCCTGAAAAACTCAACTTGCAGGGACTTAGATTCCTGCAGTGAAAGCAGAGCAGGGGAATTATGGGAAATAGATCTCAACGCAAACAGAGAAATGGCAGGTATTTTATGTAAATATCTGATGGAAGAGTTTCTACGTGGGAAGAATTTATTAATGGGAGCAAACCTGGCATATTCAGGGAACAGTGAGAAGGCCTGTGTGGTTGTAGCAGAGTGTGCATGAGAGAAGGTGGTAGGAGGTGAGAGCTGGGAGTGGAGCCACATCATTAAGGACCTTGTAGAGCATTGTAAAGACTTTGCATTTTGTTCTGTGTCCAGTGAGAAGTCTTTGGATATTTCCCAGCAGAGGAATGGTACAATTTCATTTACGTTTTAAAAATATCACTGTGGTGCATGGAAGATCCTCAGCTCCATCAGTCATTAGGAAAATGCAAGTCAAAATCACAATGATAGACCACTTCACATCCACTAGGTTGGCCATTATTTTTTAAAGTGGAAAATAACAAGAGTTGGTGAAGATGTAGAGAAAGTGGAACCTTTGTGCACACTGGTGGGTTTATAAAGTGTGGTTGCCACTGTGGAAAACTGTTTACTAGTTCCTCAAAAAGTTAAACATAGAACTGCTATATGACTAGATAATTCCACTCCAAGGTATATACCCAAAAGAACTGAAAACAGACTCAAACAGATGTTTGTACACCAGTGTTCATAACAGTATTATTCACGATAGCCAAAAGGTAGAAACAATCCAAGTGTCCATCAACAGATGAAGAGATAAACAAAATGTGGTGTATCCGTGTGTAGCAGTTTGATATTGCTTATGAATTCTAAAAATAGATATTGGATTATGTTTGTAAACTGGTCTGTTTTATACTGGATATTATAATTAGATTCAGAAGTTTCACTTTTACTTGATTGAATAATGATTAAGGCTTTGATTGGGCCACATCAGTAGGACATTGAGCCCCTGCCCCCTTGGTGGGTGGGGACTCAGAGGGAAAATGACATGGCAGAAGAGTTAGTTGGAGTTTTGATCCTGGAGCCTGGGAAGTAAACACATAAAGAAGCAGATAAGTGAGGAAGGAGAGAAGGCTCAATCGGACACAGCAGAGGCCCCAGGAAGAGAAACGGGCCATCTGCCTAAGAGTGTACAGCTGACATTGTGGGATGGGCAGAGGAGCTAAGCTTGGAGAGGAACAAGGAAGAGATGACCCAGGAAGCCTGAACCCTTGCATACGTTGGAAGCCGTCTTGTTCCAACAAATGGCAACAGACTTTGGTGAGGGAAGTAACTTGTGGTTTATGGTCTGGTAACTGAATGTATGTAATGCCACTGAACTGTGTAATTAAAACTGGTTAAAATGGCTAATTTTCTGTTATATGTACACCACAAGAATTCTTTTTTTAAAAATGTCTCCCAGGCTGTTGTGTTTATGATAGATTATAAAGGGGCAAGAATGGACACAAGGATACCAGGTGGGGAGCTATGCAGTAATCTAGGCAGGAGATGATGATTTGGATCAGTTGGAGGAGGAGAAGCAGAAAGGGTAGGAGAACCTGGAACTCTTCATATAAAGTCTCCCTGTTGTTCTCCATGGTGTTTACTTAGTCCCTTCTGGAAAGTTCTGGGTTCCCAGGTTTACATTTATGGTTGGGGACACTATTGCAGGCTGAGATGATCAAGGAAGATGTCAAAGAGAAACTGGGTCTCTGAGGTTGACTGCTATTTGCACAGGCAGAGTGAAAAGAAAAGACATTGCATTCGAGGAAAATTGCTTGAGCAAACACCCAAAGGTGGGGAGCCAGTGACCCCTTTAAAGCTTCTCCAGAAAGTTCAATCCTGTGCCCGGTAATATCTTTTCTCAAGGCCCTTCTGACCACTCCCATTTGAGTACCTCACTTAAAACAATCTGGCAGGAGAAGAGAAAATACTCAACACCTTTAAATAGAAGCCACCAGCTAATAAAACTGGAAGCAATAATCTGTCACTTTGAAAGTATGAGCTGACACGTTTCTCAAGAAGCTGTCTATTCTAGCAATAACATTGGGCTAGTAAACTGTTTGCCTCTTTCATTCTCTCTCTCTCTTTCTCATCTGTGCATTTCCAAATAATAAATGTCAAGTCATCTTTGGGAGTATTAAATACCCAGGTGGCCCATGCAATTGGAGAGCAAACACATCACCAATTTCAAAGGACAAGGGAAAAAATGAAACCTGAAGCAGTAGAGAGTGATGGAGTCAGATGGGTAGGGATTCAAGTCCCACCTCCACCCCTGTGAATTCACGGCCTCTTGAACCTAAAGTTTCTCATCAGTAAAATAGGGATAATAATTGTATCTCCCTCCCTGGCTTTTTTGGGGATTAAGTGAGATGATGTATGATATGATATCTGTATCTTGGCTGGCACCTGAATAAATGGCTGCTGATAATTTTTTAATAAACTTTTTTTCACTAATAATATTGTTAGTAAAATATTGTTATTATAATTTTGAAAGACATATTTGTATTATAAAATAAAGCAAATTAGCCAAGTTTTTGTCATTAGAGAGTCATGGATTTCAGTTTAAAAGAAAAGAGATACAAATATAAAATCAAAGTAAAATGTGCATTTTGAATTCAAAATATCAGTAAGAACTCACGATGTATTTTCTTTTTTTAAAAAAAAAATATGCATTTCCATACTCTGTCCTCTCAAAAGGCCGAGAATCAATAACTAACTCAGGAGCAGTGAGCACTTCAAGCATTCAGATTATGGTCTCAATTATCATTTTCCCACTCAAAGAAATCACAGGTTCTTGGAGAAAGGGCAGATGCATTGGACAGAAAATGTTCAAGATGGGCCTGAAAAGGTGTTTTCATACCAAAAGGTAAGAAAGCTATTGATATGACAATTAGGGTCACTTCTAAAGGACTCAGGAGGGTAGCAGATGTGGTTCAAGCAGTTGAGCACCTGCCTCCCATATGGGAGGTCCCGGGTTCCGTTCCCAGTGCCTCCTAAAGAAGACAAACAATGAACAGATAATAAGCAAAAACCATGAGCAAACAACGAGCAAAAACAACAAACAAAACAGATGAGGGAGCCATCTAAGGTGGGCGAGTGGGGAGAACTCAGGAGACAATGTTAATAGTCTCCCAGTTTATAAATGGAGGAGCTGAAATTCCAAACCAGTTCTGTCACATCGCAGAATGACAAAGTGCATTCAATGAGGTGTAACTTTTCCCTCCACTACCCTCACCACATCAGGGTATTCAGAAGGCACATTAAAATAGTGAAAGTGAGGGCTAGTAAAGTTTCATCCTGCTGTCTCTTATTCCCTCTTTACAAGCAACAGATGTTGGAGGCTGAGTGTGCAGCATGGTCTAGATATGAAATGATAATGATTAGCCAATTATTGCCACTCTTGTGAAAATCCTTGAGAGACATAAAATGGTCTTTGGTTCTATAGTGGTAACTGGCAAGATGTTTCTCAGGCAGCTTCCTGACTCAGGCCTGCCCCTTCCTGCCCTTTAGACAATGTCTTAAAGACTGATCTGGGAACCATTTTTACTTATCACCAGGGGGTACTATTCAAAAATGTCGACTCGTGGGCCCCTCTCTGATCTACTGGTGGGTGGGGACCGGTAATCAGTTCTTTTGGCCAGTTTCCTGGGAGGCATGTTCAGCCACTAAAATTTGGGGGTCACTACCCAGTATCTCCCCACTCTCCCCTGAAGCACCCTTGCTCACTAACCTCCCTGCTTCCTCTCCCTCATTCAGTCTACCCTGCACTAAACCCAGAATGATCTTTCTAGAACATATGTGAAACAGCAAGCCTGCTGAGACGTTTCAATGGTTTTCCAGTGTCCTTAGGATCAAGTCCAGGTGTTTTAGCTCCTTGATGGTATCCGGCCTTGTTGGTCATTGTTCCATCCACCAACCAACATGTTTTCAGCCCCATCATCTTGGAAACTCTTAATTCTTCCATGTTCTCTCATGCCTCGATGGCCCTTCCAGAATGTCTTTTCCCACCAGTAACTTTAACCTCACCCTTGTTTGCATCTCCAAATCTTCAAATACCCCTTCTGGATTTGCTTCCTCTAGGAAACCTTCCTGTGCCTCTGGCTGAAATAAATGACCTCCTCTGAATCCACTGCATCTCCCGTGTAGCACATCTCAAGACATTCAGTAACTGGCAGGTTATGTGCCTGTCACCCCACCCACTGTTTGTCCCTGGAGAACAGAGGCTATGCCTTTTCATCATTCTGTCTCCATCGCCTGGCACAGCTCTGCCTACACTGTAGGCTCACAGAGCTTATTAAATGAGTCTGTGAATGAACGAACGACAATCCCCTCCTCCTCACTCTATCATGGTGCATGCCTTGGCTCACCCATCTTCTGAACACTTTCTATCTTCCTTTGCTCCCTCTTCAAGAACCATTTTCTTACACACTGCCCCATGGGCTCAAGGCCATGATCTTGGCAAAAGAGGTGAGGGGTGATGTGTCTTCCAGATACTCTCTTCAGCCTAAATAACAACTTGCTATCCTATGGCACTTGACAGTTTGCAAAATGATAAATATAGGCTCCTCACAACCACCCTGGGAGGTGGGCAAGTTTATTCTTGTATCTCTAGAAGGAAGGAAGTGTGCTTATGTAGGCAACTCAGGGTGCCTGCCCCACCCACACCCCCTTTTTTGGCAGCTCTTACTCAACAGTTGACCACTAGCAGCCAGCCATGTTACGTGCTGGGACTCTCACCCCCTGGCCACTGGACCAGGAGGACTGCACATTTGATTTAAGTGAGCCAATTGGGTTCTCACTTGGAAAAGAAAGGGGAAGTCCTCAAAGGTCATTTTCAGTGTTTCTGGATCAAGTGGGCTGAGCTAGTGTGCAACAAAAGCAGAGAGAGCAGTTAAGTGATCCCAGAGAGAAAAAAGACCATCTCCTTGGCTTCTGACCTCTGTGCAGTGCCCTGGCAGAGACCTGGATGAGAAGGGACGCTGAGCCCTTGGGGCTTAGGCTCCCTTCATTGTCCTTGCCATCGAACCCTCCACTTGACTCGAGTTAATCTGTGTAGCTTTCTGCTCCTTGTGTCTTGATCCAGACAGCGCTGTAAGCGAAAGGACAAAGCTGGGGACCAGAAGGCCCGAGTGGCTTTGCGCGGAGTGCCCTCAGGCGAAGCACTTCCTCTCTTGGGACCTCCTTTTCCATCCCTGTAAAGAAGGAGGAGTGACACTACCTACCGCACAGGCCCAGGGAGTAAGACGTGTGAAAGCACATTGTAGTTACAGAATTATGGACTAACCTGCCCAAGGTCACCGTCACTTTCACGCCTCATGGTGAGTGGCCAGAACCAGAGCCACTAAGGAGAGACCAAGTGCAGTTCAGCCACCAGCCACTTGGGGCAAACAGCCTCGCAGGAGCGGAGCTGCCTGCAGACCAGAGGAGGAATGCGAGGCCTTGGCACAATCCACCCAGGGGCCACCAGCTTCCAAGAGGGACCAGCCTGGAGGGAGAGCTCCAGCCACCCTTTGGGGGCAGGGGAGCTTCTCCTTCTGGCTCCATCTCAAACATCCAGTTTCTCCCTCTAGGTCTCAGAGCTCAGCCAGGGCAGGGCTGGGTCCTGTCGCGCTCACAGCCCTATCTCTGGGGGCACAGGACCTGACCCACAGCAGGTGCTCCTGGGTGAAGGACCGTCTCTGTGTCTGTCTGTCCCTGCTCTCTCATCTGTTTTAATGCTTGTCTCTGCCTCTCTATAACTTTTTCTGTGCGCTGCTTCTCCTACCCCCTCTGCACCTCCCCCCCCTCCCCCCCCCCCCCCCGTCTCTGTCACTCCTTCATCCCCTCTGTCTCCTCCCCTCTCCCCCCACCACCCCACCCGCTCTTCACTCTTGCACGCGCCCCCGACCTCTCCCTCACACCATCTCCCTTTGTCTTGGGCCCTCTCCGTTGCCTGGTAACCGCCCTCCCCAACAGCTCGCTGGAAACCATAGCAACGAGGGGCTGGAAGACGCGACCATTCATCTCCCTTTGTCCCCTCCACTTCGGCGGTGCCTGGGCTGCCCGGCGCCCGCGCACGTGGACGCCGCAATTACAGGCACTCGGCGACGCCTTTGTCCGCGGCCCATTCACGGCGGAGCCGGCTCCCCAGCGAGAAGCTGCCGCTGCTGCCGCACAAAGCGTCTTTGTGCCGCCTCTCCGCGCTCCCGCCGCGCTCAAGGACAGCGCTATCTCCAAGGGCTCAGATACCCCACGTGGCACGGAGAGCTCCAGTAGGCGCCCAGACAGACGGACATACCGACAGACAGGACAGCCTCTAGAAGAGAAGCCACGGGGCAGAAGGGTTCGCGGTTAGCATGAAGGCTGCACTCCACCACTGCTGGCTGTGTGACCTCTGGCCAAACGCTGCCCTTCTCTGGGCTCTGACCTTCTGTTCATTCCTCCGGCTTGTAGACCATCCTCAAGCCACAGAGCCTTTGCACATGCCGTTCTCTCTGGCCCAGATCTTCCTTCTCTGGCATGCTTAACTCCTACCCCAACTTCAGATCTCAGCCCCAGGACCCCTCCAAGGGTGGAAGCCTTCCCTGCCCACACCTCCACCCTCTTTCCCTGCCCCCCCCCCCAGTTGTGCTTTCCACCTGTGTCATATACATATATACGGGGCGGTAGGCATTATTCCTCTTCTAAACTGACACGCTCGGTGACCTCGGCCCAGGTGTCTGCTGTTCTGCTCTCCACGGGGCTCCCCTGTGCCCAGCTCAGGGTCAGAGCAGCGCAGAAGGCAGGCAGGAGTGAGTGAATGAATGAACGAGTGAATGGATGAGAGCTGCTTCCCCTCCATGAGCCTTGCTACCCCTCATCCGTAAAATGGGAACACCAGCATCACTTCCAAGGCTCCCTGGGAGGAATCCACGCTTGGTGCAGAGAGAGCACTCAAACACGGGTAACCCCGTGCCTCGGTTTCCTGTAACTGTGATGAATCATCACAAACTGGGTGGCTTAAAACAACAGAAATTGATTTTCTCACAGTTCCGGAGGCCAGAGGGCCAAAAGCAAGATGCCAGCAGGGCCGCACTCCCTCCCAAGGCTCCAGGACAGAAGGCTCCCTGACTCTCCAGGAGTTCCGGGCGGGTAGCTGCGTCACTCCCGTCTCTGCTTGGTCTCCACACGGCCTTCTCCCCTGGTCTGTCTACTGCTCCAACTCTTATGATGACACTTGTCATCTAGAGATCCTTATTCGCATCCACAAAGATCCTTTCTCCAAATAAGGTCACGTTCCCAAGCTCCCAGGATTTGATGTGGACATATCTTTTTGGGGCGGCCACCTTTCAACCCACTGGGTCACAATAATTACTTCTGTAATTAAGATCAATTTACAATTTATATTCAATCAATATTTATGAGGAGCAAGTAGTTGCTGTTCTTAAACGTACTCACCCCTTCCCAGGTGTGCACAGACCACCTCCCTGCCCAGCCCGTCCTTCCTCTTGTCCTCCCTGGCTGGCCACTCATCCTTCAGGTCCCCTCCTCTCTTGGGTGTGCCTTCCCCAGCCAGCCCCCTCTGACCCCCTTAGGGCTGTGTTAGGGACCTCCGCTCTGGTTTCCTTGGCATCTCTACTTGTCACTCTGCATCTCTTTATCTGTCTCCTTCCTCTGAACTGTGCCCTCCTAGAGGACAAGGACGGAGACTTGTTTGTTGTTACGTCATCACGGCTTAGCCCAGGACCTGTCATGGAGCAAGAGCTCCGCGCATATTTATTGAAATGAACTGAAATTATGTGAGATGGTATTGTCACCGACTTATTCAACTGAAACCTAGCAATACTAATTATACTATTATTTCTTGTTTGTAAATGGAGACTTTGGTCTCATAGAAATCCTGGTTTATAGAAAAAAAGTGTGGATGCTTACTGCTAGGAGTCAAATCCTCACCAAGGTTGAAGACTGGGTAATTGGTAAAATGCTGGTGCCATTAATAAAAACCAAGAGAATCAGTTGTGTAGTCCGGTGCTTATCAAACATCAATGTCTACAAGAATCACCTAGGGACTTGTTAAAAATGCAAAGCCAGATGCAGTAGATCTGCGGCGGGGCCTGAGATTCTGCATCCGCAGTCTCCCAGGTAAGCCGAGGCTGCTGATCCACGAAGCTCGCTTGAGAAGGAAGGCTGCAGCTGATTTGAGCAGGAGGTCAAGGATGATGAGCTGGATTCAAAAACACCAAGTGTTGAGTTGCTGAAATGCTTCTCAAATGAATATTTCAACAAGGCAATTATAAACAGCAGGGCTAGGACTTGGAGAGACAAGTGGGGACCACAGCTTCCAATGTGGCTGTGTTGGTGAGCGTGGGTATGGGCAAGGAAAGAAAAAGACATATATTTAGGGGCATGCCCACACTTTGGGGAATGAAAAAGAAAGAACAATGCAAGAGAGAAACCAGGCTAGCACAGAGTCACACAGGACAGAATCAATTGCTGCAGAGGATAAGGATGATGAGTCAAGGACTTGCAAATGGAATTTATGAACTTGAAGGTCACTGGTGACCTTGAAAAACAGTTTTCCAGGGGGGGGAGGAGGTGTAGAGTGGGCAGACACTGTTGATCCCTTCTGCGTGTGCTCTGGCCCCACCTGTCGTCCCCTGCAGCTGCAGCAGGTAACTCCCCCATGCAGAAGCTTCTCATCTCCTGCACCTGTGTCTGTCTGCCCTCTCAACCTGAGGACTTTTCTCCAGTTCCAGGAGAGATTGCTTAGCCTCAGGCAGTCTCAGCCCAGATGTGTGGGAAGCTGACACTCAGGGGACTGCTCTTAATAGGGAATTTTTGAAGAGAGAAAAATTCCCGAACTCCTCAGTTCTTTATGGGGACAGGTCTGAGGCCCGTTCCTTGTGGTTTGTCAGAAGGCCCCGGCAGAATTAAGCTCCACCTTTTATTGGCTTTTCTCCCTTCTGCATCTCACTTTTCCACTCCCTCACTTAGGCTTCCGGGGATCACCTCACTTATTATCTGCACTCAGCTCCTTGTCTCGGGGTGTGCTTTCGGAGGAACTCAAGCTAAGATGGGCTAGTGGTCATATTGCATGGAGTTAACTCAAGAGGGCAAACACAAGGAAAAGGTGCATTAATACAAGAAGTGGAGTGAGTTTAATGCCAGCCTTGCAGATAGCCCATCATCCTGGAGCCCAGGCAGGTAATTAGATTCACTGATTTCTCAGAGGATGTGAAAGCCTCCCAGCATCACCACCACTATCGAGCCACTTTCACCCTTGCCCCATACAAAAGAGCTGACATTGTCCCAGGAAATGAGCAAAGCTAGAAGAAGGGGGTAAAGTTTGCCTTGTTCCATTCACATCCTTAGAGTGAATTTTCTGGGTGCAGCTGAGGTTGCCGCTATATATAACACACAAACACAACCAATAAAACTGATTGAAATGCACTTTGCAGATCCAAAGTGCCACAAAAATGCTAAATAAGAAAATCTGAGGTACAAAGAACTCACGTAGTGAGAACAGAGTGGTTTTGAGGCTCTGCCAGGGGAAGGGGAGTGTGTGCCACCTTCCACTCCCTTGCTGCCTTTGTCACCCCCCTTCCCAGTAACAAATGTATGCAAACGCTCCCACGTGCACCCCCCAACAAACACACACATACCCCAACACCTACACCCCACACATATCTCCCATGCATGTATCACCCAGAGATGCCCTCATATCCATGTATATACATACCCATGTGTATGTACCCAGAGACACACACATACACACATGTACCCACAAGAATTCACACGTACACACACACACACACACACACACCTATCCCCAAGCCCCTGCCTTCTTCTAAATGCCCCCTCCCAGTACCTTCTTATTTTGTGGCCACAGATCTATCCCCTGAGGATCCTACCCTCTTACACACCATCAAACACATACACGCTTTCACACACAATATTCGATATTCGTACATGTTGAAATGTTTGAAATTCTTCATACCTTCCTTGTATTAAATGTGCACGACCAATGTGTGGAAGTGTTCACTTTATTGGACTTACCCAGCCAGCTGACGGGGGTGAAGAAGGTCAGCCCCCACACCAGGGAGCCAAGGTGCCTACAGCTGCAAGCAGGAGGATTGCATCCAGCATCCATGTGGCATCTAAGCCCCCTCTCGATATAGAGGTGGAGAGGACATCACCATCTCAGGGTCCGCAGGATGGAGGAATAGTGTATGGATTGGAGTGGACTTACTGATACTCTTCTATGGAACTGTTGTCATTAGTAATGGAAGAAATTGTAGCATTGATGTGGAGAAAATGGCCATGGTAGCTGCTGAGGGTAGGGAGAAGGAAGAAGAGATATGATGTGGGGGCACCTTCAGGCCTTGGAGCTGTCTTGGGTGGGATTGCAGGGACAGATGCTGGACACTGTATGTCCTGCCATGGCCCACTGGGTGGACTGGGGGAGAGTGTAAACTACAATGTAAACCACTATCCATGTAGTGCAGCAGTGCTCCAAAATGTACTCACCAAATGCAATGAATGTCCCTCGATGATGAAAGAGGTTGTTGATGTGGGAGGAGGGGCGTGGGGAGTATGTGGCGACCTCATATTTTTTAAGGTAACATTAAAAAAAAAAAGAGAGAGAAAATAAATCAATAAAATGGGTTAATTTCATGTTATGTGAATTTCACCTCCATAAAAAAAAAGTGCTGGTCAGAAAAAAAGGAAAAATGGAGAGCCATGCCTGTTGTCAAGTAACTTCCTTTCTACAGGCATAGTTGTCAAGTAACTTCCTTTCTACAGGCATAGTTGTCATGTAACTTCCTTTCTACAGGCATAGTTAGCTTCTCTACCTGCCTACGGCAGACATGGCCTCATGACTTGCTTTTCCCAGTGGAATGTTAGAGGACATGACCCAGGCACAGGCCTTACATCAGCTAGTAGGCTTCGGCTTGCTCGCTTGGTCTCCAGTGTTCTGCCAGGAATAGAGACTGGGCCCCAGGACAAACATGCAGCAGACCTGAACTTCCTAACCAGTTGGTCCCACAACCTAAAGCAAAGCCCCCCAACCAAGCCTAGACCCGCAGACCTGCGAGTGAAAAATTAGATCAGAGGCAGGAAAACTATCCTATGGGCCAAATGGGACCTGCTACCTGTCTTTGTAAACAAAGATTTACTGGCACACAGCCATGCCTATTGTTTGTGTATCCTCTGCTCCGGTCCTTCAAGGGAAGAGTTTCATAGTTGAAACAGACACCTTGTAGCCTACAAAGCCTAAATACATACAACTGACCCTTTCCTGAAACAGTTTTCCTGCCTCAGGAATAGAAGCTGGTTGTTGTAAGGTACTGAATTTTTGGGATGGATTGTTACACAGCATTGTTGTGGCAGTAGCTGATGAGTTCACATATGCAAATACAAACACTTCAGTTACCTTCTCACATCCATTTCTTTTTATTCATATATATCCACATAGGCATACATGTTTCATCTCATCTCTCATTTCCTCTCATACTCACAGACATCCTCAAAAGACACATAGATAACCTTTCATGGTCTGCATGTATATATGTGCCCACTCACACTTACACACAGATCCACATATAGCCCACTGTATGTGAGCATGCATACACACACATACACACACCTAAGATATCGACACACAAAGACACATGCACACAATATCCCTACATTCACCTACTTAGACATTCACCCACATGCCACTCATGTATTCACAAGTCTAAACACACCCTCACAATGAACACACATGTACATGCTTTTGGTCTCACATCAGCTTTTCTGTCTGTTAAATGAAGCTTGGGTAAGCCAATAAATCCAGTGTCTTCCATAAAGCATTTTGGGGGCTGTCAAAAAGGGTTCCTGCAAGCCTAGATAGACCTCAAAAGTCTGGGAACTTGGACTCCGACGGCCACAAGCACCCTCTCCAGGAAGGAGGAAGTAGGTTGTCCAAGAGTTTGTACACAGTGGTAGCCATGACTCTGGGCATGGTTTTTCTACTCTACTGTTAAGAGTAGAAAAAGATGCATAACCACCAAGATGGTTTGTTCCACAAACTGACTTCACTTGCCCCAACCACCCCTCCAACCACGGCTTTGCTTCCGCTGAGCACCTTTAGCTCATTCTTGATGCCTCTAGTCCTGTGCTCATTGCTGCATTGCCCTGTGGCAGCTCTTGTAATACAGTCTCACATTGCTAGCTATCATTGCCACGGGTAGGCTCCACAAGAGAGTCAGCCACATTACGGCAGGGATTTTTCTTTTTTCTTTTAATTCATACATTGCTATAGCTCTTGCATGTAAAAAGGTGTCTGGCATAAAGTAGATGCTTAATGAAAAAAAACCGAACTGTTGAATAGATGAAAGACTGAGTGAGTGAGTGAGTGAATGAATGAAGATATCCCTTCCACAACAGAATTCAAAGCTCCCTGAGGGCACTGGTTTTGTCTCACATATTATTGTATTTCCTACTGGACTTAGTTCAAATAAATGCAGGCAGGAAGGAAGGTGGCAAGAAAGGAAAAGAGGAAAGGGGTAGGGAGAAGAAAAGGAAGAAGGTCAGAAGGAGTGGAGGAAAGAGAAGTGAAAAATAAGAAAATCTGAAGGAAGAAATGAAAGGAGAGAGGAAGGGACGAAGGGAGGAAGGGAGAAGGGGAGAAGGAGAGGAAGAAAGGAAAAAAGGAAGGGAGGGAGGGAGGAAGTTACTTTTAATTCTCACCCTTCTCTGTTAACTGCGTGGCCTTGAACAAATTACTTAACCTCTCTGAGACTCAGTTATTTTCTTCTGCATTCAGGAGCAATAACAGTCACTGACACAGGATTTTTTAAAATAAAAGTGATAATATATACAAAGCCCCACACTGAGCATGGAGTGTGCAGATGCTAAGTAACTGGCAGCTGCTGTAGGTTGACGTAAAGACTTGGTGATGGTGATGGTGATATTTAACAGCCCGGCTAATTTAAAGCCCGCCCCTTCCTAAGTCACTATTCCATGGCACCACCCATTTCTGGTGCCATTTCCCATTTGAGCCATTCTCTTAGACTAATGATTCTCAACCTTGGCCATGCATTACAATCTCCTGGGAGCTTTAAAAAGTCCTGATGCATGGGAAGCAGATGTGGCTCAACTGATAGAGCGTCCACCTACCATATAGGAGGTTCAAACCCAGGGCCTCCTGGCCCATGTGATGAGCTGGCCCATGGGCAGTGCTGCTGTGCGCAAGGAGTGCCGTGCTGCACAGTGGTGTCCCCGCATAGGGGAGCCTCACGTGCAAGGAGCGTGCCCCGCAAGGAGAGCCACCCCGCGTGAAAAGAGCACAGCCTGCCCAGGAGTGGCGCTGCACACATGGAGAGCTGACGCAGCAAGATGAAGCAACAATTAAAGAGACACAGAGTCCCGGAGCCACCGAGAATGTCAGTGGACACAGAAGAACACACAACAAATGGACACAAGAGAGCAGACAATGGGGTGATGTGGGGTGGGGAGAAATAAATAAATCTTGAAAAAAAAAAAGTCCTGATCTCAGGCCACATTCGGGACAACAGTGCCCAGCACTTGGGAAGAGCTCAATAAATTCTAGCTGTCCTCTTCCACAACCATCACAGGCTCACCTTTTCTCCTCTCTTTCCTCAAAGCTTTAGCAGCAGGAGAGGCGTCTTCTCCGCAGGCTCTCCAGTACCCCAACCCCTCAGAAACCCACTGCCTCCCGCCTCCCCGAATAAAATACAGCCCCAGAGTCAGTCCTATTTGTCAAGCATAAACACGAAGTCAAACATCAAATCTTCCACGGATGGAGAGCAACCAGCTGAGCCCCAACGGGAGCAGGGATGCCCCTCACAGAAGGTTCTCGCAGGGCCGTGAAAACTCACCACCTAGAGAGAGGCAGAGGTGCCAGAGCCGCAAACCATCCGAGCAGCTGGAGGCCCCTCCCTGGGCTGGGGCGGGAGGAATTGGGGCACTGGTTCATCTTCAGCTCTAATTACCATGTTTCTACCTTAACGACGGCCAGGTGGGCAGGAGGCAGGTGCGCGGGACGCAGACCCCAACCAAGTTCTGGAGACCACTGGGACAGAGCAGCTAAGCACATGGGGCAGCCGGACGCAGGGTCCAACCAGCTCTGCCAGTTTTTAGCCGAAATGCTTTGAGGGAGTCACTTCACTTCTCCAAGCTCCAATTCCGCATCTGTAAAACGAACCTAATAAAATACCCCCCTATAGGGTTGTTTTGAGGATTAAAAGGTAAATAGGAAGTTGTCTGATAAAGTGCTGGTCACAGCAAGCACTCATTCTCTGGCTCCAATTCCTCATTGCCTGAGTATCAACATTTATGGATTTTCTGTTAAGTCTCCAGACCTTGACTGCCTCTGTCACACACATTATCCTATTTAATTTTTCTTTTTTTGCACGCATGAAGTCTTTTTCCACGAAAATACCTGCGGAAAGAACAAGCCTGGCAGGGGATACTGCCTCCCCCACCCCGTTCCTTCCCATAAGAGAAGCGTTTAACACGTCATACCATGTTGAGCCCCGCACGACCTCCTGAGGAGGGAGGTACCATTTGGATGAAGCAGCGGAGACCCAGGTTGGTTAAGCCAAAGGCCAATGCTAAGTGGTGGGACTGGACCTGGAATCTAGAACCTTTCAGTCACGGCTTCAGGTGGGAAACCCCAGGCCCTGAAAGATGAAGCGATCTGCCCATGGCCCCCAGCTCACAGGGCAGAGGCACGCTGCCCCCGGATGCCTGGCGCGTCCCCGCTGAGCTGACACGCGGGGGCATTTCCAGCCTGGATCTCGGAAGCTTCTGCCCACCACATGCTCTCCCCAGTCTGCAGCTCTCGTGCCAGCTCCAGGGTGACAGCTGTATGAGCCACTTGCCAGCCCCCAGGGTGGCTCAGTTGAGTCGGGAGTCACCCACCATCCTCCTCATGGGAGAGGAAATGCCACCAGCTCTGTGCTGCTCTTTGCCAAAGACCGTGGTCTCGAGGCCCCTCTCTACTGGCTTCAGATACACTGACATGGCAGAAGGAGGCATCAGCCAGACTTCCCGCATGGCGAGTGGACCGTGGCGGAGCTTAGCAGAGAGATAGGGCTAGGCCTTAGGGTTTCCTCTGCAGGCAAAGAAATAGCCACAGCCCCTCTCTGCTCCGGGGAAAGGGAGATTTAAGCAGGGCGCAGGGCTGAATACAAAGTCAAGTCCATGTGGGCGCCAAAGGACACATCACAACTCCCTAACACTCATGACAAGGACGTGCACGGCTAGAGTAACACCAGCTGGTCTTCACCAAGCACCTGCTAGGTACAAGGCGTGTGCTGGGCGTTTTTCCATTGACTTCTCATTTAACCCCACTGCAGTCTAGAGACTCAGGCTATCCTTAGCCCCCCTGTACGGAAGAATGCGGGGGGATGGGGGGGGCTTTCTCAGGAGGTTTATCATGGCCAGGAGCGGGAACCAGAGCTATCTGACCCCAAAGAGTCAGTTCCCACTCACCCTCTACAGTTTATACCTCCAGAGAGGGGACGAATCTTGTTCTAGGTATTCTCCAAGTCAGTGACGGGCTGAGACCACAACTCCAGCCTCCTGACGCTAGCTTTCTCTTATATACCATGAAAACTATTTTGAAAATAGTAATGGGCATGGATAGAGGATGAGTCACAAGGTGCAAAATTAATAGGACAGTGGTCACAAGCACGGAGGTAGGGGATGGTTGGTTACCCATCCAGAGGCCATCTCTCTCTCCCCATCTTGATTCAGGGATAAAGTCTAATTGGTCTAAGCTACCCCCACTTCCTTTCCAGGGATTGGTTTGGGAATGAGACATGGATCTTAGTTTCTGGCCGATGAGGGGAAGTCTGCTAAATGTCTCCTTGTTCCTAAAGAAACATAATCAGGAGGAGGCCTCTTGTATTCCCTGGGCGGTGTTGAGTCTGGATGTGACCCCTGGAACCTCAGCAGCCATTTTGTGGTCTTGAGAAGAATAAGCCTGAGTGCAAATCCCAAACACTGGAGAGGGTAGCTTCTGAATCTACGTCAGGAAACATCATTAAAATGCTGATTAACCAACCCACAGAACCAAATAATCTCCAGACTCCCTGCCACAAACCTAGGGGAAGCGTTTCTTGTTTAAAACCCATTGAGTCAGGCAGGGCTTTCTATTGCAGCCAGAGAACCTTCACTAATACAATGACTTTTAAACAGCATGGGTTCTAATCCCCAGTCCACCAACAACTGGCCATGTGACCTTGAGCAAGGTTCCGGGGCTCTGAACCTTAGTTTCCTCCACTGTGTAATATGGTCAGTAATAAAAATCCAGGGTCATTGTGGGGCTAAAATGGGTGGATGAAAATCAAAGTGCTTTGCAACAGAAATGCCTAAGGTATTGCCGGGCACTGTTATCACTGCTGGTGCCGTAGGCTGAGCAGAGCCAGAAGAAGCCTGGAGCGTCTTGGGGGGCCCGAGCCTCCTCCACTCCCTGGTTCCTGCCGGGTGAAGGTCTCAGGGAAGGGAGCAGCTGCAAACACTCAGATAAGCCGCATTTGCATTCACGCGGCCCCTCCTGCCCCGAGCTCGGCTGGCTGAGCCAGACAATCCAGCCCTTCCCAGGGGCACGGGGCCAGCAGCGAGCATCTGATGGAGGGAAGGATGCTGAGCTGGGGGCTGAGAGGAGGCTGCACCCCAGCCAGGGAAGGCCTACCCGGAAGGTCACCCGCCAGGAATGCGTAACCTCGTGTAATGCTCCGGCTATCACTTCCTGACAGTCTCCTGGGTGGCCGGATTCTTTGCTTTCAACCTTTTGTTCACTCCTCACAGCTCTATGAAGTCAACGATTTCCTCTTTTATGGATGAGGGAACTGAGCTCAGAGAGGTTAACAAAGACGCCCAAGTTAAACAGCCGTGAGTGGAAGGACCAGGTCGGTCTGACTCCAAAGAGATGCTCTCCACGGCGACATCAGGGCTAAGAAAGTCAGGTGTCCCTGCAGCTGTGTGGAGAGAGCACAACAAGAGCAGCCCTGGAGGGAGGGGCCTTGGGCTCACAGACCTTCCTGCCTCGTGTTGCCCTCGGGCGACCACTGACTGCATACTCACGTCCTGACCTGCCTCAGAACTTTGTCTTTTCTTCTGGGACCCAGCAGCGGAAAGAGAAAAAGTATTCCGGGAGGTGCGGATTATTCCCTGTTTGTGAGGCTCTCCCCGACCAGACCAGCTCTCCACCTGCCCCGCACTGCTTGGTGCCCTGCTGGGTGGCAGGGCTGAATGGCATCACGGATCCCTCTTCCCGGTGGGGAGAGATGGGAAAGCTGGAAGAATGAGGGCTCGGAGTATTTCTGATGGGCCTGGGGGGTCAGGTTCCCAAGGAATGAATTCGTGACTCCTCACACATCGCCAGCATTCCATGTTTCCTCCTTGCAGTAACGCTGTAGGCTCCCTGGGTATTCCCACACCCCGTTTCTCCTTAGGGAAAACTAGGGATGCAAAGAGACTTGCCCAAGTCGGTGAGGGTTGAGCCAGGACTCTAAGCTGGATCGACTGGGCTCCAAAGCTTATGCTCACTTACGTTGTGCTGTTGGATTAAAGTAAGAATCTGTGCGGGGAAGCGACTTGCCCAAGGTCGCCCAGCAAGATCGTGTTGCTGGGATTAAACTCATCCATCACACCTCGCTGCCTCTGAGCAGCCCCCTGCACTTCTGCCTCTTCCATCTCCTTTTCCCTTCCCAGCATGCCTCTTCCCCCAAGTTCCACGAAGAATCTAGAACTAAGGGATGCCTCCCCTCCCATAACCTCCTTGGAGAGAAATGAAGAAGAGGTAACTAGTGAGAAGCAGGGAGAGCTATCGTGGAGCTTATTTGCAGGAACTGGTCATGGCATGGCTTCCTGAACTCTCGGCAGCATCCCCTGCTCTCTGCCTGCAGGATGGTGGTGGAACAGCTGTGTGCACATCTGCCAGGGGAATACTTTAAAGATCAGAGATGAAGCTATTTTTTTTACCAGCAGTAGCAGCAGCAGGGCAAGTGCTTGAGGCTCACTTTGGGTTCATATTCTCGGTCTGAGGTTCATATCTTCAGAACCGCTGTGCACACAGAGCACAACAAGACTTGGAGGCAAGGAGGCCTCAAAAGCAAACTCAGGAGTCCCCTGGCCAGACTCGCGACAGCAGAGTTGCTTACAAACAGAGGTTGCTTACAAACAAAAAATAATAGTTACGACTACCCAAGTGCCAGGCCCTGTTCGAAGCACCTTATGTATATTAATTCATTTAATCCTTGTAAATTAATCCTCACACATACGCTGTGGCTACTATTATTATCATGTCCATTTTTCAGGAGGGAAAAATAAGGCACAGGTAGGTCATATAACTTCCCAAAGGCAACACAGCTCGTTTATGGTGCAGCCAGGATAAAAAGCCAGGAAGCGTAGTTCCAGGGTCCATGTCCTTTATCCACTGTATGTATTCTCAGTGGTTCTCAAATTTTAGTCTGTGCAAGAATTACCCAGGCCATTGTTTGAAAATTTGGCCTCTTAGGTGCCAGCCTTCTGAATTTCTAGTTCAGTAAGACTGGGGTAGAGCCCAGGAATCTTCATTTTCAAAAGCTGCCCTGATTGATTTAGATCTAGGCGGTGGACAGACCACATTCGGAGAAAGCCTGACAAAGGTGAATGCATTCATTCACCAACTCTATGGGGTGAAAACTCTATGCCAGCTCCTGGAAGAGCCATAGCGGGCCAGGAGGAGAAGTCATTAGAATGCCGGCGACCACTGTCTGTAGGCTAACAGGCCGCAGGCACCTGCGCAGTGTCTCGGGTTCACGAATGTTTAATTATCACAGCGATCTCCTAAATCCGGCTCTGTTCTTACCTCCATGTCACAGACGAGGAAACCGAGACCCATAGAGGTGAAGTGACCTGTCCAAAGCCTCACGACTGATAAGTAGGC